>NC_088710.1:40218669-41418669 GCF_963576615.1 Watersipora subatra | reverse complement strand
GACAAAAGTGAAAAATGTAAATTTTCAATTTCAACCAAACATGCTAGAAATATTCCAATTGAGCTAATTAGCTTATTGTGAGAATATTACAAACGTCTGACAAAACTGAAAAATGTAAATTTCCAATTTCAACCAAACATGCTAGAAATGCTCCAATTGAGCTAATTAGCTTATTGTGAGAATATTGCAATTGTCTGACAAAAGTGAAAGATGTAAATTTCCAATTTCAACCAAACATGCTAGAAATGCTCCAATTGAGCTAATTAGCTTATTGTGAGAATATTGCAATTGTCTGACAAAAGCGAAAAATGTAAATTTCCAATTTCAACCAAACATGCTAGAAATGCTCCAATTGAGCTAATTAGCTTATTGTGAGAATATTACAAACGTCTGACAAAACTGAAAAATGTAATATTCCAATTTCAACCAAACATGCTAGAAATGCTCAAATTGCGCAAAGAAGCCTACTGTAAGAATTTTACCAACGTCTGACAAAACTGAAAAATTTAAATTTCCAATTTCAACCAAACATGCTAGAAATGCTCCAATTGAGCTAATTAGCTTATTGAGAGAATATTGCAATTGTCTGACAAAGGTGAAAAATGTAAATTTTCAATTTCAACCAAACATGCTAGAAATGCTCCAATTGAGCTAATTAGCTTATTGTGAGAATATTACAAACGTCTGACAAAACTGAAAAATGTGAATTTCCAATTTCAACCAAACATGCTAGAAATGCTCCAATTGAGCTAATTAGCTTATTGTGAGAATATTACAAACGTCTGACAAAAGTGAAAAATGTAAATTTCCAATTTCAACCAAACATGCTAGAAATGCTCCAATTGAGCTAATTAGCTTATTGTGAGAATATTGCAATTGTCTGACAAAAGCGAAAAATGTAAATTTCCAATTTCAACTAAACATGCTAGAAATGCTCCAATTGAGCTAATTAGCTTACTGTAAGAAGTGTACAAACGTCTCACAAAACTGAAAAATGTAAATTTCCAATTTCAACCAAACATGCTAGAAATGCTCCAATTGAGCTAATTAGCTTATTGTGAGAATATTACAAACGTCTGACAAAACTGAAAAATGTAAATTTCCAATTTCAACCAAACATGCTAGAAATGCTCCAATTGAGCTAATTAGCTTATTGTGAGAATATTGCAATTGTCTGACAAAAGCGAAAAATGTAAATTTCCAATTTCAACCAAACATGCTAGAAATGCTCCAATTGAGCTAATTAGCTTATTGTGAGAATATTACAAACGTCTGACAAAACTGAAAAATGTAAATTTCCAATTTCAACCAAACATGCTAGAAATGCTCAAATTGCGCATATAAGCCTACTGTAAGAATTTTACAAACGTCTGACAAAACTGAAAAATTTAAATTTTCAATTTCAACCAAACATGCTAGAAATGCTCCAATTGAGCTAATTAGCTTATTGTGAGAATATTACAAACGTCTGACAAAACTGAAAAATGTAATATTCCAATTTCAACCAAACATGCTAGAAATGCTCAAATTGCGCAAAGAAGCCTACTGTAAGAATTTTACAAACGTCTGACAAAACTGAAAAATTTAAATTTCCAATTTCAACCAAACATGCTAGAAATGCTCCAATTGAGCTAATTAGCTTATTGAGAGAATATTGCAATTGTCTGACAAAAGTGAAAAATGTAAATTTTCAATTTCAACCAAACATGCTAGAAATGCTCCAATTGAGCTAATTAGCTTATTGTGAGAATATTACAAACGTCTGACAAAACTGAAAAATGTGAATTTCCAATTTCAACCAAACATGCTAGAAATGCTCCAATTGAGCTAAGTAGCTTATTGTGAGAATATTACAAACGTCTGACAAAAGTGAAAAATGTAAATTTCCAATTTCAACCAAACGTGCTAGAAATGCTCCAATTGAGCTAATTCGCTTATTGTGAGAATATTACAAACGTCTGACAAAACTGAAAAATGTAAATTTCCAATTTCAACTAAACATGCTAGAAATGCTCTAATTGAGCTAATTAGCTTATTGTGAGAATATTACAAACGTCTGACAAAACTGAAAAATGTAAATTTCCAATTTCAACCAAACATGCTAGAAATGCTCCAATTGAGCTAATTAGCTTATTGTGAGAATATTACAAACGTCTGACAAAACTGAAAAATGTAAATTTCCAATTTCAACCAAACATGCTAGAAATGCTCAAATTGCGCAAAGAAGCCTACTGTAAGAATTTTACAAACGTCTGACAAAACTGAAAAATGTAAATTTCCAATTTCAACCAAACATGCTAGAAATGCTCCAATTGAGCTAATTAGCTTATTGGAAAAATATTGCAATTGTCTGACAAAAGTGAAAAATGCAAATTTCCAATTTCAACTAAACATGCTAGATATGCTCTAATTGAGCTAATTAGCTTATTTTGAGAATCTTACAAACGTTTGAAAAAACTGAAAAATGTAAATTTCCAATTTCAACCAAACATGCTAGAAATGTTCCAATTGAGCTAATTAGCTTATTGTGAGAATATTACGAACGTCTGACAAAACTGAAAAATGTAAATTTCAAATTTCAACCAAACATGCTAGAAATGCTCAAATTGCGCATATAAGCCTACTGTAAGAATTTTACAAACGTCTGACAAAACTGAAAAATTTAAATTTCCAATTTCAACTAAACATGCTAGAAATGCTCCAATTGAGCTAATTAGCTTATTGTGAGAATATTACAAACGTCTGACAAAACTGAAAAATTTAAATTTCCAATTTCAACCAAACATGCTAGAAATGCTCCAATTGAGCTAATTAGCTTATTGTGAGAATATTGCAATTGTCTGACAAAAGCGAAAAATGTAAATTTCCAATTTCAACCAAACATGCTAGAAATGCTCCAATTGAGCTAATTAGCTTATTGTGAGAATATTACAAACGTCTGACAAAAGTGAAAAATGTAAAATTCCATTTTCAACCAAACATGCTAGAAATGCTCAAATTGCGCATATAAGCCTACTGTAAGAATTTTACAAACGTCTGACAAAACTGAAAAATTTAAATTTCCAATTTCAACCAAACATGCTAGAAATGCTCCAATTGAGCTAATTAGCTTATTGTGAGAATATTACAAACGTCTGACAAAAGTGAAAAATGTAAATTGCCAATTTCAACCAAACATGCTAGAAATGCTCCAATTGAGCCAATTAGCTTATTGTGAGAATATTGCAATTGTCTGACAAAAGCGAAAAATGTAAATTTCCAATTTCAACCAAACATGCTAGAAATGCTCCAATTGAGCTAATTAGCTTATTGTGAGAATATTACAAACGTCTGACAAAAGTGAAAAATGTAAATTTCCAATTTCAACCAAACATGCTAGAAATGCTCCAATTGAGCTAATTAGCTTATTGTGAGAATATTACAAACGTCTGACAAAACTGAAAAATTTAAATTTCCAATTTCAACCAAACATGCTAGAAATGCTCCAATTGAGCTAATTAGCTTATTGTGAGAATATTACAAACGTCTGACAAAACTGAAAAATGTAAATTGCCAATTTCAACCAAACATGCTAGAAATGCTCCAATTGAGCCAATTAGCTTATTGTGAGAATATTGCAATTGTCTGACAAAAGCGAAAAATGTAAATTTCAAATTTCAACCAAACATGCTAGAAATGCTCCAATTGAGCTAATTAGCTTATTGTGAGAATATTCCAAACGTCTGACAAAAGTAAAAAATGTAAA
Source organism: Watersipora subatra (assembly GCF_963576615.1). Lineage (NCBI taxonomy): Eukaryota > Metazoa > Bryozoa > Gymnolaemata > Cheilostomatida > Watersiporidae > Watersipora > Watersipora subatra. Next base: position 41,414,924 of record NC_088710.1, on the reverse strand, counting down.
TTTCTGATTTCAACCAAACATGCTAGAAATGCTCCAATTGAGCTAATTAGCTTATTGTGAGAATATTACAAACGTCTGACAAAACTGAAAAATGTAAATTTCCAATTTCAACCAAACATGCTAGAAATGCTCCAATTGAGCTAATTAGCTTATTGTGAGAATATTGCAATTGTCTGACAAAAGTGAAAAATGTAAATTTCCAATTTCAACCAAACATGCTAGAAATGCTCCAATTGAGCTAATTAGCTTATTGTGAGAATATTGCAATTGTCTGACAAAAGCGAAAAATGTAAATTTCCAATTTCAACCAAACATGCTAGAAATGCTCCAATTGAGCTAATTAGCTTATTGTGAGAATATTACAAACGTCTGACAAAACTGAAAAATGTAATATTCCAATTTCAACCGAACATGCTAGAAATGCTCAAATTGCGCAAAGAAGCCTACTGTAAGAATTTTACCAACGTCTGACAAAACTGAAAAATTTAAATTTCCAATTTCAACCAAACATGCTAGAAATGCTCCAATTGAGCTAATTAGCTTATTGTGAGAATATTACAAACGTCTGACAAAAGTGAAAAATGTAAATTTCCAATTTCAACCAAACATGCTAGAAATGCTCCAATTGAGCTAATTAGCTTATTGTGAGAATATTACAAACGTCTGACAAAACTGAAAAATGTAAATTTCCAATTTCAACTAAACATGCTAGAAATGCTCCAATTGAGCTAATTAGCTTACTGTAAGAAGTGTACAAACGTCTCACAAAACTGAAAAATGTAAATTTCCAATTTCAACCAAACATGCTAGAAATGCTCCAATTGAGCTAATTAGCTTATTGTGAGAATATTACAAACGTCTGACAAAACTGAAAAATGTAAATTTCCAATTTCAACCAAACATGCTAGAAATGCTCAAATTGCGCAAAGAAGCCTACTGTAAGATTTTTACAAACGTCTGACAAAAGTGAAAAATGTAAATTTCCAATTTCAACCAAACATGCTAGAAATGCTCCAATTGAGCTAATTAGCTTATTGTGAGAATATTGCAATTGTCTGACAAAAGTGAAAAATGTAAAGTTCCAATTTCAACCAAACATGCTAGAAATGCTCCAATTGAGCTAATTAGCTTATTGTGAGAATATTACAAACGTCTGACAAAACTGAAAAATGTAAATTTCCAATTTCAACCAAACATGCTAGAAATGCTCCAATTGAGCTAATTAGCTTATTGTGAGAATACTACAAACGTCTGACAAAGCTGAAAAATGTAAATTTCCAATTTCAACCAAACATGCTAGAAATGCTCCAATTGAGCTTATTAGCTTATTGTGAGAATATTGCAATTGTCTGACAAAAGTGAAAAATGTAAATTTCCAATTTCAACCAAACATGCTAGAAATGCTCCAGTTGAGCTAATTAGCTTATTGTGAGAATATTACAAACGTCTGACAAATCTAAAAAATGTAAATTTCCAATTTCAACCAAACATGCTAGAAATGCTCAAATTGCGCAAATAAGCCTACTGTAAGAATTTTACAAACGTCTGACAAAGCTGAAAAATGTAAATTTCCAATTTCAACCAAACATGCTAGAAATGCTCCAATTGAGCTAATTAGCTTATTGAGAGAATATTGCAATTGTCTGACAAAAGTGAAAAATGCAAATTTCCAATTTCAACTAAACACGCTAGAAATGCTCCAATTGAGCTAATTAGCTTATTGTGAGAATATTACAAACGTCTGACAAAACTGAAAAATGTAAATTTCCAATTTCAACCAAACATGCTAGAAATGCTCCAAATGCGGAAATAAGCTTACTGTAAGAAGTGTACAAACGTCTGACAAAACTGAAAAATTTAAATTTCCAATTTCAACCAAACATGCTAGAAATGCTCCAATTGAGCTAATTAGCTTATTGTGAGAATATTGCAATTGTCTGACAAAAGCGAAAAATGTAAATTTCCAATTTCAACCAAACATGCTAGAAATGCTCCAATTGAGCTAATTAGCTTATTGTGAGAATATTACAAACGTCTGACAAAAGTGAAAAATGTAAATTTCCAATTTCAACCAAACATGCTAGAAATGCTCAAATTGCGCATATAAGCCTACTGTAAGAATTTTACAAACGTCTGACAAAACTGAAAAATGTAAATTTCCAATTTCAACCAAACATGCTAGAAATGCTCCAATTGAGCTAATTAGCTTATTGTGAGAATATTGCAATTGTCTGACAAAAGTGAAAAATGTAAATTTTCAATTTCAACCAAACATGCTAGAAATATTCCAATTGAGCTAATTAGCTTATTGTGAGAATATTACAAACGTCTGACAAAACTGAAAAATGTAAATTTCCAATTTCAACCAAACATGCTAGAAATGCTCCAATTGAGCTAATTAGCTTATTGTGAGAATATTGCAATTGTCTGACAAAAGTGAAAGATGTAAATTTCCAATTTCAACCAAACATGCTAGAAATGCTCCAATTGAGCTAATTAGCTTATTGTGAGAATATTGCAATTGTCTGACAAAAGCGAAAAATGTAAATTTCCAATTTCAACCAAACATGCTAGAAATGCTCCAATTGAGCTAATTAGCTTATTGTGAGAATATTACAAACGTCTGACAAAACTGAAAAATGTAATATTCCAATTTCAACCAAACATGCTAGAAATGCTCAAATTGCGCAAAGAAGCCTACTGTAAGAATTTTACCAACGTCTGACAAAACTGAAAAATTTAAATTTCCAATTTCAACCAAACATGCTAGAAATGCTCCAATTGAGCTAATTAGCTTATTGAGAGAATATTGCAATTGTCTGACAAAGGTGAAAAATGTAAATTTTCAATTTCAACCAAACATGCTAGAAATGCTCCAATTGAGCTAATTAGCTTATTGTGAGAATATTACAAACGTCTGACAAAACTGAAAAATGTGAATTTCCAATTTCAACCAAACATGCTAGAAATGCTCCAATTGAGCTAATTAGCTTATTGTGAGAATATTACAAACGTCTGACAAAAGTGAAAAATGTAAATTTCCAATTTCAACCAAACATGCTAGAAATGCTCCAATTGAGCTAATTAGCTTATTGTGAGAATATTGCAATTGTCTGACAAAAGCGAAAAATGTAAATTTCCAATTTCAACTAAACATGCTAGAAATGCTCCAATTGAGCTAATTAGCTTACTGTAAGAAGTGTACAAACGTCTCACAAAACTGAAAAATGTAAATTTCCAATTTCAACCAAACATGCTAGAAATGCTCCAATTGAGCTAATTAGCTTATTGTGAGAATATTACAAACGTCTGACAAAACTGAAAAATGTAAATTTCCAATTTCAACCAAACATGCTAGAAATGCTCCAATTGAGCTAATTAGCTTATTGTGAGAATATTGCAATTGTCTGACAAAAGCGAAAAATGTAAATTTCCAATTTCAACCAAACATGCTAGAAATGCTCCAATTGAGCTAATTAGCTTATTGTGAGAATATTACAAACGTCTGACAAAAGTGAAAAATGTAAATTTCCAATTTCAACCAAACATGCTAGAAATGCTCAAATTGCGCATATAAGCCTACTGTAAGAATTTTACAAACGTCTGACAAAACTGAAAAATTTAAATTTTCAATTTCAACCAAACATGCTAGAAATGCTCCAATTGAGCTAATTAGCTTATTGTGAGAATATTACAAACGTCTGACAAAACTGAAAAATGTAATATTCCAATTTCAACCAAACATGCTAGAAATGCTCAAATTGCGCAAAGAAGCCTACTGTAAGAATTTTACAAACGTCTGACAAAACTGAAAAATTTAAATTTCCAATTTCAACCAAACATGCTAGAAATGCTCCAATTGAGCTAATTAGCTTATTGAGAGAATATTGCAATTGTCTGACAAAAGTGAAAAATGTAAATTTTCAATTTCAACCAAACATGCTAGAAATGCTCCAATTGAGCTAATTAGCTTATTGTGAGAATATTACAAACGTCTGACAAAACTGAAAAATGTGAATTTCCAATTTCAACCAAACATGCTAGAAATGCTCCAATTGAGCTAAGTAGCTTATTGTGAGAATATTACAAACGTCTGACAAAAGTGAAAAATGTAAATTTCCAATTTCAACCAAACGTGCTAGAAATGCTCCAATTGAGCTAATTCGCTTATTGTGAGAATATTACAAACGTCTGACAAAACTGAAAAATGTAAATTTCCAATTTCAACTAAACATGCTAGAAATGCTCTAATTGAGCTAATTAGCTTATTGTGAGAATATTACAAACGTCTGACAAAACTGAAAAATGTAAATTTCCAATTTCAACCAAACATGCTAGAAATGCTCCAATTGAGCTAATTAGCTTATTGTGAGAATATTACAAACGTCTGACAAAACTGAAAAATGTAAATTTCCAATTTCAACCAAACATGCTAGAAATGCTCAAATTGCGCAAAGAAGCCTACTGTAAGAATTTTACAAACGTCTGACAAAACTGAAAAATGTAAATTTCCAATTTCAACCAAACATGCTAGAAATGCTCCAATTGAGCTAATTAGCTTATTGGAAAAATATTGCAATTGTCTGACAAAAGTGAAAAATGCAAATTTCCAATTTCAACTAAACATGCTAGATATGCTCTAATTGAGCTAATTAGCTTATTTTGAGAATCTTACAAACGTTTGAAAAAACTGAAAAATGTAAATTTCCAATTTCAACCAAACATGCTAGAAATGTTCCAATTGAGCTAATTAGCTTATTGTGAGAATATTACGAACGTCTGACAAAACTGAAAAATGTAAATTTCAAATTTCAACCAAACATGCTAGAAATGCTCAAATTGCGCATATAAGCCTACTGTAAGAATTTTACAAACGTCTGACAAAACTGAAAAATTTAAATTTCCAATTTCAACTAAACATGCTAGAAATGCTCCAATTGAGCTAATTAGCTTATTGTGAGAATATTACAAACGTCTGACAAAACTGAAAAATTTAAATTTCCAATTTCAACCAAACATGCTAGAAATGCTCCAATTGAGCTAATTAGCTTATTGTGAGAATATTGCAATTGTCTGACAAAAGCGAAAAATGTAAATTTCCAATTTCAACCAAACATGCTAGAAATGCTCCAATTGAGCTAATTAGCTTATTGTGAGAATATTACAAACGTCTGACAAAAGTGAAAAATGTAAAATTCCATTTTCAACCAAACATGCTAGAAATGCTCAAATTGCGCATATAAGCCTACTGTAAGAATTTTACAAACGTCTGACAAAACTGAAAAATTTAAATTTCCAATTTCAACCAAACATGCTAGAAATGCTCCAATTGAGCTAATTAGCTTATTGTGAGAATATTACAAACGTCTGACAAAAGTGAAAAATGTAAATTGCCAATTTCAACCAAACATGCTAGAAATGCTCCAATTGAGCCAATTAGCTTATTGTGAGAATATTGCAATTGTCTGACAAAAGCGAAAAATGTAAATTTCCAATTTCAACCAAACATGCTAGAAATGCTCCAATTGAGCTAATTAGCTTATTGTGAGAATATTACAAACGTCTGACAAAAGTGAAAAATGTAAATTTCCAATTTCAACCAAACATGCTAGAAATGCTCCAATTGAGCTAATTAGCTTATTGTGAGAATATTACAAACGTCTGACAAAACTGAAAAATTTAAATTTCCAATTTCAACCAAACATGCTAGAAATGCTCCAATTGAGCTAATTAGCTTATTGTGAGAATATTACAAACGTCTGACAAAAGTGAAAAATGTAAATTGCCAATTTCAACCAAACATGCTAGAAATGCTCCAATTGAGCCAATTAGCTTATTGTGAGAATATTGCAATTGTCTGACAAAAGCGAAAAATGTAAATTTCAAATTTCAACCAAACATGCTAGAAATGCTCCAATTGAGCTAATTAGCTTATTGTGAGAATATTCCAAACGTCTGACAAAAGTAAAAAATGTAAATTTCTGATTTCAACCAAACATGCTAGAAATGCTCCAATTGAGCTAATTAGCTTATTGTGAGAATATTACAAACGTCTGACAAAACTGAAAAATGTAAATTTCCAATTTCAACCAAACATGCTAGAAATGCTCCAATTGAGCTAATTAGCTTATTGTGAGAATATTGCAATTGTCTGACAAAAGTGAAAAATGTAAATTTCCAATTTCAACCAAACATGCTAGAAATGCTCCAATTGAGCTAATTAGCTTATTGTGAGAATATTGCAATTGTCTGACAAAAGCGAAAAATGTAAATTTCCAATTTCAACCAAACATGCTAGAAATGCTCCAATTGAGCTAATTAGCTTATTGTGAGAATATTGCAATTGTCTGACAAAAGCGAAAAATGTAAATTTCCAATTTCAACCAAACATGCTAGAAATGCTCAAATTGCGCATATAAGCCTACTGTAAGAATTTTACAAACGTCTGACAAAACTGAAAAATGTAAATTTCCAATTTCAACCAAACATGCTAGAAATGCTCCAATTGAGCTAATTAGCTTATTGGAAAAATATTGCAATTGTCTGACAAAAGTGAAAAATGCAAATTTCCAATTTCAACTAAACATGCTAGATATGCTCTAATTGAGCTAATTAGCTTATTTTGAGAATCTTACAAACGTTTGAAAAAACTGAAAAATGTAAATTTCCAATTTCAACCAAACATGCTAGAAATGTTCCAATTGAGCTAATTAGCTTATTGTGAGAATATTACGAACGTCTGACAAAACTGAAAAATGTAAATTTCAAATTTCAACCAAACATGCTAGAAATGCTCAAATTGCGCATATAAGCCTACTGTAAGAATTTTACAAACGTCTGACAAAACTGAAAAATTTAAATTTCCAATTTCAACTAAACATGCTAGAAATGCTCCAATTGAGCTAATTAGCTTATTGTGAGAATATTACAAACGTCTGACAAAACTGAAAAATTTAAATTTCCAATTTCAACCAAACATGCTAGAAATGCTCCAATTGAGCTAATTAGCTTATTGTGAGAATATTGCAATTGTCTGACAAAAGCGAAAAATGTAAATTTCCAATTTCAACCAAACATGCTAGAAATGCTCCAATTGAGCTAATTAGCTTATTGTGAGAATATTACAAACGTCTGACAAAAGTGAAAAATGTAAAATTCCATTTTCAACCAAACATGCTAGAAATGCTCAAATTGCGCATATAAGCCTACTGTAAGAATTTTACAAACGTCTGACAAAACTGAAAAATTTAAATTTCCAATTTCAACCAAACATGCTAGAAATGCTCCAATTGAGCTAATTAGCTTATTGTGAGAATATTACAAACGTCTGACAAAAGTGAAAAATGTAAATTGCCAATTTCAACCAAACATGCTAGAAATGCTCCAATTGAGCCAATTAGCTTATTGTGAGAATATTGCAATTGTCTGACAAAAGCGAAAAATGTAAATTTCCAATTTCAACCAAACATGCTAGAAATGCTCCAATTGAGCTAATTAGCTTATTGTGAGAATATTACAAACGTCTGACAAAAGTGAAAAATGTAAATTTCCAATTTCAACCAAACATGCTAGAAATGCTCCAATTGAGCTAATTAGCTTATTGTGAGAATATTACAAACGTCTGACAAAACTGAAAAATTTAAATTTCCAATTTCAACCAAACATGCTAGAAATGCTCCAATTGAGCTAATTAGCTTATTGTGAGAATATTACAAACGTCTGACAAAAGTGAAAAATGTAAATTGCCAATTTCAACCAAACATGCTAGAAATGCTCCAATTGAGCCAATTAGCTTATTGTGAGAATATTGCAATTGTCTGACAAAAGCGAAAAATGTAAATTTCAAATTTCAACCAAACATGCTAGAAATGCTCCAATTGAGCTAATTAGCTTATTGTGAGAATATTCCAAACGTCTGACAAAAGTAAAAAATGTAAATTTCTGATTTCAACCAAACATGCTAGAAATGCTCCAATTGAGCTAATTAGCTTATTGTGAGAATATTACAAACGTCTGACAAAACTGAAAAATGTAAATTTCCAATTTCAACCAAACATGCTAGAAATGCTCCAATTGAGCTAATTAGCTTATTGTGAGAATATTGCAATTGTCTGACAAAAGTGAAAAATGTAAATTTCCAATTTCAACCAAACATGCTAGAAATGCTCCAATTGAGCTAATTAGCTTATTGTGAGAATATTGCAATTGTCTGACAAAAGCGAAAAATGTAAATTTCCAATTTCAACCAAACATGCTAGAAATGCTCCAATTGAGCTAATTAGCTTATTGTGAGAATATTGCAATTGTCTGACAAAAGCGAAAAATGTAAATTTCCAATTTCAACCAAACATGCTAGAAATGCTCAAATTGCGCATATAAGCCTACTGTAAGAATTTTACAAACGTCTGACAAAACTGAAAAATTTAAATTTCCAATTTCAACTAAACATGCTAGAAATGCTCCAATTGAGCTAATTAGCTTATTGTGAGAATATTACAAACGTCTGACTAAACTGAAAAATTTAAATTTCCAATTTCAACCAAACATGCTAGAAATGCTCCAATTGAGCTAATTAGCTTATTGTGAGAATATTGCAATTGTCTGACAAAAGCGAAAAATGTAAATTTCCAATTTCAACCAAACATGCTAGAAATGCTCCAATTGAGCTAATTAGCTTATTGTGAGAATATTACAAACGTCTGACAAAAGTGAAAAATGTAAAATTCCATTTTCAACCAAACATGCTAGAAATGCTCAAATTGCGCATATAAGCCTACTGTAAGAATTTTACAAACGTCTGACAAAACTGAAAAATTTAAATTTCCAATTTCAACCAAACATGCTAGAAATGCTCCAATTGAGCTAATTAGCTTATTGTGAGAATATTACAAACGTCTGACAAAAGTGAAAAATGTAAATTGCCAATTTCAACCAAACATGCTAGAAATGCTCCAATTGAGCCAATTAGCTTATTGTGAGAATATTGCAATTGTCTGACAAAAGCGAAAAATGTAAATTTCCAATTTCAACCAAACATGCTAGAAATGCTCCAATTGAGCTAATTAGCTTATTGTGAGAATATTACAAACGTCTGACAAAAGTGAAAAATGTAAATTTCCAATTTCAACCAAACATGCTAGAAATGCTCCAATTGAGCTAATTAGCTTATTGTGAGAATATTACAAACGTCTGACAAAACTGAAAAATTTAAATTTCCAATTTCAACCAAACATGCTAGAAATGCTCCAATTGAGCTAATTAGCTTATTGTGAGAATATTACAAACGTCTGACAAAAGTGAAAAATGTAAATTGCCAATTTCAACCAAACATGCTAGAAATGCTCCAATTGAGCCAATTAGCTTATTGTGAGAATATTGCAATTGTCTGACAAAAGCGAAAAATGTAAATTTCAAATTTCAACCAAACATGCTAGAAATGCTCCAATTGAGCTAATTAGCTTATTGTGAGAATATTCCAAACGTCTGACAAAAGTAAAAAATGTAAATTTCTGATTTCAACCAAACATGCTAGAAATGCTCCAATTGAGCTAATTAGCTTATTGTGAGAATATTACAAACGTCTGACAAAACTGAAAAATGTAAATTTCCAATTTCAACCAAACATGCTAGAAATGCTCCAATTGAGCTAATTAGCTTATTGTGAGAATATTGCAATTGTCTGACAAAAGTGAAAAATGTAAATTTCCAATTTCAACCAAACATGCTAGAAATGCTCCAATTGAGCTAATTAGCTTATTGTGAGAATATTGCAATTGTCTGACAAAAGCGAAAAATGTAAATTTCCAATTTCAACCAAACATGCTAGAAATGCTCCAATTGAGCTAATTAGCTTATTGTGAGAATATTACAAACGTCTGACAAAAGTGAAAAATGTAAATTTCCAATTTCAACCAAACATGCTAGAAATGCTCCAATTGAGCTAATTAGCTTATTGTGAGAATATTGCAATTGTCTGACAAAAGCGAAAAATGTAAATTTCCAATTTCAACCAAACATGCTAGAAATGCTCCAATTGAGCTAATTAGCTTATTGTGAGAATATTACAAACGTCTGACAAAAGTGAAAAATGTAAAATTCCAATTTCAACCAAACATGCTAGAAATGCTCAAATTGCGCATATAAGCCTACTGTAAGAATTTTACAAACGTCTGACAAAACTGAAAAATTTAAATTTCCAATTTCAACCAAACATGCTAGAAATGCTCCAATTGAGCTAATTAGCTTATTGTGAGAATATTACAAACGTCTGACAAAAGTGAAAAATGTAAATTGCCAATTTCAACCAAACATGCTAGAAATGCTCCAATTGAGCCAATTAGCTTATTGTGAGAATATTGCAATTGTCTGACAAAAGCGAAAAATGTAAAATTCCAATTTCAACCAAACATGCTAGAAATGCTCCAATTGAGCTAATTAGCTTATTGTGAGAATATTCCAAACGTCTGACAAAAGTAAAAAATGTAAATTTCTGATTTCAACCAAACATGCTAGAAATGCTCCATTTGAGCTAATTAGCTTTTTGTGAGAATATTACAAACGTCTGACAAAACTGATAAATGTAAATTTCCAATTTCAACCAAACATGCTAGAAATGCTCCAATTGAGCTAATTAGCTTATTGTGAGAATATTACAAACGTCTGACAAAACTGAAAAATGTAAATTTCCAATTTCAACCAAACATGCTAGAAATGCTCCAATTGAGCTAATTAGCTTATTGTGAGAATATTACAAACGTCTGACAAAACTGAAAAATGTAAATTTCCAATTTCAACCAAACATGCTAGAAATGCTCCAATTGAGCTAATTAGCTTATTGTGAGAATATTACAAACGTATGACAAAACTGAAAAATGTAAATTTCCAATTTCAACTAAACATGCTAGAAATGCTCCAATTGAGCTAATTAGCTTATTGTGAGAATATTGCAATTGTCTGACAAAAGTGAAAAATGTAAATTTCCAATTTCAACCAAACATGCTAGAAATGCTCCAATTGAGCTAATTAGCTTATTGTGAGAATATTGCAATTGTCTGACAAAAGTGAAAAATGTAAAGTTCCAATTTCAACCAAACATGCTAGAAATGCTCCAATTGAGCTAATTAGCTTATTGTGAGAATATTACAAACGTCTGACAAAACTGAAAAATGTAAATTTCCAATTTCAACCAAACATGCTAGAAATGCTCCAATTGAGCTAATTAGCTTATTGTGAGAATATTTCAAACGTTTGACAAAGCTGAAAAATGTAAATTTCCAATTTCAACCAAACATGCTAGAAATGCTCCAATTGAGCTAATTAGCTTATTGTGAGAATATTGCAATTGTCTGACAAAAGCAAAAAATGTAAATTTCCAATTTCAACCAAACATGCTAGAAATGCTCCAATTGAGCTAATTAGCTTATTGTGAGAATATTACAAACGTCTGACAAAAGTGAAAAATGTAAATTTCCAATTTCAACCAAACATGCTAGAAATGCTCAAATTGCGCATATAAGCCTACTGTAAGAATTTTACAAACGTCTGACAAAACTGAAAAATTTAAATTTCCAATTTCAACCAAACATGCTAGAAATGCTCCAATTGAGCTAATTAGCTTATTGTGAGAATACTACAAACGTCTGACAAAAGTGAAAAATGTAAATTGCCAATTTCAACCAAACATGCTAGAAATGCTTCAATTGAGCTAATTAGCTTATTGTGAGAATATTGCAATTGTCTGACAAAAGCGAAAAATGTAAATTTCCAATTTCAACCAAACATGCTAGAAATGCTCCAATTGAGCTAATTAGCTTATTGTGAGAATATTCCAAACGTCTGACAAAAGTAAAAAATGTAAATTTTTGATTTCAACCAAACATGCTAGAAATGCTCCAATTGAGCTAATTAGCTTATTGTGAGAATATTACAAACGTCTGACAAAACTGAAAAATGTAAATTTCCAATTTCAACCAAACATGCTAGAAATGCTCCAATTGAGCTAATTAGCTTATTGTGAGAATATTACAAACGTCTGACAAAAGTGAAAATTTTAAAATTCCAATTTCAATCAAACATGCTAGAAATGCTCCAATTGAGCTAATTAGCTTATTGTGAGAATATTACAAACGTCTGACAAAACTGAAAAATGTGAAATTCCAATTTCAACCAAACATGCTAGAAATGCTCAAATTGCGAAATAAACTTACTGTAAGAATTTTACAAACGTTTGACAAAATTGAAAAATGTAAATTTTCAAATTCAACCAAACATGCTAGAAATGCTCCAATTGAGCTAATTAGCTTATTGTGAGAATATTGCAATTGTCTGACAAAAGTGAAAAATGTAAATTTCCAATTTCAACCAAACATGCTAGAAATGCTCCAATTGAGCTAATTAGCTTATTGTGAGAATATTGCCATTGTCTGACAAAAGCGAAAAATGTAAATTTCCAATTTCAACCAAACATGCTAGAAATGCTCCAATTGAGCTAATTAGCTTATTGTGAGAATATTACAAACGTCTGACAAAAGTGAAAAATGTAAATTTCCAATTTCAACCAAACATGCTAGAAATGCTCCAATTGAGCTAATTAGCTTATTGTGAGAATATTGCAATTGTCTGACAAATGCGAAAAATGTAAATTTCCAATTTCAACCAAACATGCTAGAAATGCTCCAATTGAGCTAATTAGCTTATTGTGAGAATATTACAAACGTCTGACAAAAGTGAAAAATGTAAAATTCCATTTTCAACCAAACATGCTAGAAATGCTCAAATTGCGCATATAAGCCTACTGTAAGAATTTTACAAACGTCTGACAAAACTGAAAAATTTAAATTTCCAATTTCAACCAAACATGGTAGAAATGCTCCAATTGAGCTAATTAGCTTATTGTGAGAATATTACAAACGTCTGACAAAAGTGAAAAATGTAAATTGCCAATTTCAACCAAACATGCTAGAAATGCTCCAATTGAGCTAATTAGCTTATTGTGAGAATATTGCAATTGTCTGACAAAAGCGAAAAATGTAAATTTCCAATTTCAACCAAACATGCTAGAAATGCTCCAATTGAGCTAATTAGCTTATTGTGAGAATATTACAAACGTCTGACAAAAGTGAAAAATGTAAATTTCCAATTTCAACCAAACATGCTAGAAATGCTCCAATTGAGCTAATTAGCTTATTGTGAGAATATTACAAACGTCTGACAAAACTGAAAAATTTAAATTTCCAATTTCAACCAAACATGCTAGAAATGCTCCAATTGAGCTAATTAGCTTATTGTGAGAATATTACAAACGTCTGACAAAAGTGAAAAATGTAAATTGCCAATTTCAACCAAACATGCTAGAAATGCTCCAATTGAGCCAATTAGCTTATTGTGAGAATATTGCAATTGTCTGACAAAAGCGAAAAATGTAAATTTCCAATTTCAACCAAACATGCTAGAAATGCTCCAATTGAGCTAATTAGCTTATTGTGAGAATATTACAAATGTCTGACAAAACTGAAAAATGTAATATTCCAATTTCAACCAAACATGCTAGAAATGCTCAAATTGCGCAAAGAAGCCTACTGTAAGAATTTCACAAACGTCTGACAAAACTGAAAAATTTAAATTTCCAATTTCAACCAAACATGCTAGAAATGCTCCAATTGAGCTAATTAGCTTATTGAGAGAATATTGCAATTGTCTGACAAAAGTGAAAAATGTAAATTTTCAATTTCAACCAAACATGCTAGAAATGCTCCAATAGAGCTAATTAGCTTATTGGAAAAATATTGCAATTGTCTGACAAAAGTGAAAAATGCAAATTTCCAATTTCAACTAAACATGCTAGAAATGCTCTAATTGAGCTAATTAGCTTATTTTGAGAATCTTACAAACGTTTGAAAAAACTGAAAAATGTAAATTTCCAATTTCAACCAAACATGCTAGAAATGTTCCAATTGAGCTAATTAGCTTATTGTGAGAATATTACGAACGTCTGACAAAACTGAAAAATGTAAGTTTCAAATTTCAACCAAACATGCTAGAAATGCTCAAATTGCGCATATAAGCCTACTGTAAGAATTTTACAAACGTCTGACAAAACTGAAAAATTTAAATTTCCAATTTCAACTAAACATGCTAGAAATGCTCCAATTGAGCTAATTAGCTTATTGTGAGAATATTACAAACGTCTGACAAAACTGAAAAATTTAAATTTCCAATTTCAACCAAACATGCTAGAAATGCTCCAATTGAGCTAATTAGCTTATTGTGAGAATATTGCAATTGTCTGACAAAAGCGAAAAATGTAAATTTCCAATTTCAACCAAACATGCTAGAAATGCTCCAATTGAGCTAATTAGCTTATTGTGAGAATATTACAAACGTCTGACAAAAGTGAAAAATGTAAAATTCCATTTTCAACCAAACATGCTAGAAATGCTCAAATTGCGCATATAAGCCTACTGTAAGAATTTTACAAACGTCTGACAAAACTGAAAAATTTAAATTTCCAATTTCAACCAAACATGCTAGAAATGCTCCAATTGAGCTAATTAGCTTATTGTGAGAATATTACAAACGTCTGACAAAAGTGAAAAATGTAAATTGCCAATTTCAACCAAACATGCTAGAAATGCTCCAATTGAGCCAATTAGCTTATTGTGAGAATATTGCAATTGTCTGACAAAAGCGAAAAATGTAAATTTCCAATTTCAACCAAACATGCTAGAAATGCTCCAATTGAGCTAATTAGCTTATTGTGAGAATATTACAAACGTCTGACAAAAGTAAAAAATGTAAATTTCCAATTTCAACCAAACATGCTAGAAATGCTCCAATTGAGCTAATTAGCTTATTGTGAGAATATTACAAACGTCTGACAAAAGTAAAAAATGTAAATTTCCAATTTCAACCAAACATGCTAGAAATGCTCAAATTGCGCATATAAGCCTACTGTAAGAATTTTACAAACGTCTGACAAAACTGAAAAATTTAAATTTCCAATTTCAACCAAACATGCTAGAAATGCTCCAATTGAGCTAATTAGCTTATTGTGAGAATATTACAAACGTCTGACAAAAGTGAAAAATGTAAATTGCCAATTTCAACCAAACATGCTAGAAATGCTCCAATTGAGCCAATTAGCTTATTGTGAGAATATTGCAATTGTCTGACAAAAGCGAAAAATGTAAATTTCCAATTTCAACCAAACATGCTAGAAATGCTCCAATTGAGCTAATTAGCTTATTGTGAGAATATTCCAAACGTCTGACAAAAGTAAAAAATGTAAATTTCTGATTTCAACCAAACATGCTAGAAATGCTCCATTTGAGCTAATTAGCTTTTTGTGAGAATATTACAAACGTCTGACAAAACTGATAAATGTAAATTTCCAATTTCAACCAAACATGCTAGAAATGCTCCAATTGAGCTAATTAGCTTATTGTGAGAATATTACAAACGTCTGACAAAACTGAAAAATGTAAATTTCCAATTTCAACCAAACATGCTAGAAATGCTCCAATTGAGCTAATTAGCTTATTGTGAGAATATTACAAACGTCTGACAAAACTGAAAAATGTAAATTTCCAATTTCAACCAAACATGCTAGAAATGCTCCAATTGAGCTAATTAGCTTATTGTGAGAATATTACAAACGTATGACAAAACTGAAAAATGTAAATTTCCAATTTCAACCAAACATGCTAGAAATGCTCCAATTGAGCTAATTAGCTTATTGTGAGAATATTACAAACGTCTGACAAAACTGAAAAATTTAAATTTCCAATTTCAACCAAACATGCTAGAAATGCTCCAATTGAGCTAATTAGCTTATTGTGAGAATATTACAAACGTCTGACAAAAGTGAAAAATGTAAATTGCCAATTTCAACCAAACATGCTAGAAATGCTCCAATTGAGCCAATTAGCTTATTGTGAGAATATTGCAATTGTCTGACAAAAGCGAAAAATGTAAATTTCCAATTTCAACCAAACATGCTAGAAATGCTCCAATTGAGCTAATTAGCTTATTGTGAGAATATTCCAAACGTCTGACAAAAGTAAAAAATGTAAATTTCTGATTTCAACCAAACATGCTAGAAATGCTCCAATTGAGCTAATTAGCTTATTGTGAGAATATTACAAACGTCTGACAAAACTGAAAAATGTAAATTTCCAATTTCAACCAAACATGCTAGAAATGCTCCAATTGAGCTAATTAGCTTATTGTGAGAATATTACAAACGTCTGACAAAAGTGAAAAATGTAAATTTCCAATTTCAACCAAACATGCTAGAAATGCTCCAATTGAGCTAATTAGCTTATTGTGAGAATATTGCAATTGTCTGACAAAAGCGAAAAATGTAAATTTCCAATTTCAACCAAACATGCTAGAAATGCTCCAATTGAGCTAATTAGCTTATTGTGAGAATATTACAAACGTCTGACAAAAGTGAAAAATGTAAAATTCCAATTTCAACCAAACATGCTAGAAATGCTCAAATTGCGCATATAAGCCTACTGTAAGAATTTTACAAACGTCTGACAAAACTGAAAAATTTAAATTTCCAATTTCAACCAAACATGCTAGAAATGCTCCAATTGAGCTAATTAGCTTATTGTGAGAATATTACAAACGTCTGACAAAAGTGAAAAATGTAAATTGCCAATTTCAACCAAACATGCTAGAAATGCTCCAATTGAGCCAATTAGCTTATTGTGAGAATATTGCAATTGCCTGACAAAAGCGAAAAATGTAAATTTCCAATTTCAACCAAACATGCTAGAAATGCTCCAATTGAGCTAATTAGCTTATTGTGAGAATATTCCAAACGTCTGACAAAAGTAAAAAATGTAAATTTCTGATTTCAACCAAACATGCTAGAAATGCTCCATTTGAGCTAATTAGCTTTTTGTGAGAATATTACAAACGTCTGACAAAACTGATAAATGTAAATTTCCAATTTCAACCAAACATGCTAGAAATGCTCCAATTGAGCTAATTAGCTTATTGTGAGAATATTACAAACGTCTGACAAAACTGAAAAATGTAAATTTCCAATTTCAACCAAACATGCTAGAAATGCTCCAATTGAGCTAATTAGCTTATTGTGAGAATATTACAAACGTCTGACAAAACTGAAAAATGTAAATTTCCAATTTCAACCAAACATGCTAGAAATGCTCCAATTGAGCTAATTAGCTTATTGTGAGAATATTACAAACGTATGACAAAACTGAAAAATGTAAATTTCCAATTTCAACCAAACATGCTAGAAATGCTCCAATTGAGCTAATTAGCTTATTGTGAGAATATTACAAACGTCTGACAAAACTGAAAAATGTAAATTTCCAATTTCAACCAAACATGCTAGAAATGCTCCAATTGAGCTAATTAGCTTATTGTGAGAATATTACAAACGTATGACAAAACTGAAAAATGTAAATTTCCAATTTCAACTAAACATGCTAGAAATGCTCCAATTGAGCTAATTAGCTTATTGTGAGAATATTGCAATTGTCTGACAAAAGCGAAAAATGTAAATTTCCAATTTCAACCAAACATGCTAGAAATGCTCCAATTGAGCTAATTAGCTTATTGTGAGAATATTACAAACGTCTGACAAAAGTGAAAAATGTAAAATTCCATTTTCAACCAAACATGCTAGAAATGCTCAAATTGCGCATATAAGCCTACTGTAAGAATTTTACAAACGTCTGACAAAACTGAAAAATTTAAATTTCCAATTTCAACCAAACATGCTAGAAATGCTCCAATTGAGCTAATTAGCTTATTGTGAGAATATTACAAACGTCTGACAAAAGTGAAAAATGTAAATTGCCAATTTCAACCAAACATGCTAGAAATGCTCCAATTGAGCCAATTAGCTTATTGTGAGAATATTGCAATTGTCTGACAAAAGCGAAAAATGTAAATTTCCAATTTCAACCAAACATGCTAGAAATGCTCCAATTGAGCTAATTAGCTTATTGTGAGAATATTACAAACGTCTGACAAAAGTGAAAAATGTAAATTTCCAATTTCAACCAAACATGCTAGAAATGCTCCAATTGAGCTAATTAGCTTATTGTGAGAATATTACAAACGTCTGACAAAACTGAAAAATTTAAATTTCCAATTTCAACCAAACATGCTAGAAATGCTCCAATTGAGCTAATTAGCTTATTGTGAGAATATTACAAACGTCTGACAAAAGTGAAAAATGTAAATTGCCAATTTCAACCAAACATGCTAGAAATGCTCCAATTGAGTCAATTAGCTTATTGTGAGAATATTGCAATTGTCTGACAAAAGCGAAAAATGTAAATTTCCAATTTCAACCAAACATGCTAGAAATGCTCCAATTGAGCTAATTAGCTTATTGTGAGAATATTCCAAACGTCTGACAAAAGTAAAAAATGTAAATTTCTGATTTCAACCAAACATGCTAGAAATGCTCCAATTGAGCTAATTAGCTTATTGTGAGAATATTACAAACGTCTGACAAAACTGAAAAATGTAAATTTCCAATTTCAACCAAACATGCTAGAAATGCTCCAATTGAGCTAATTAGCTTATTGTGAGAATATTACAAACGTCTGACAAAAGTGAAAAATGTAAATTTCCAATTTTAACCAAACATGCTAGAAATGCTCCAATTGAGCTAATTAGCTTATTGTGAGAATATTGCAATTGTCTGACAAAAGCGAAAAATGTAAATTTCCAATTTCAACCAAACATGCTAGAAATGCTCCAATTGAGCTAATTAGCTTATTGTGAGAATATTACAAACGTCTGACAAAAGTGAAAAATGTAAAATTCCAATTTCAACCAAACATGCTAGAAATGCTCAAATTGCGCATATAAGCCTACTGTAAGAATTTTACAAACGTCTGACAAAACTGAAAAATTTAAATTTCCAATTTCAACCAAACATGCTAGAAATGCTCCAATTGAGCTAATTAGCTTATTGTGAGAATATTACAAACGTCTGACAAAAGTGAAAAATGTAAATTGCCAATTTCAACCAAACATGCTAGAAATGCTCCAATTGAGCCAATTAGCTTATTGTGAGAATATTGCAATTGTCTGACAAAAGCGAAAAATGTAAATTTCCAATTTCAACCAAACATGCTAGAAATGCTCCAATTGAGCTAATTAGCTTATTGTGAGAATATTCCAAACGTCTGACAAAAGTAAAAAATGTAAATTTCTGATTTCAACCAAACATGCTAGAAATGCTCCATTTGAGCTAATTAGCTTTTTGTGAGAATATTACAAACGTCTGACAAAACTGATAAATGTAAATTTCCAATTTCAACCAAACATGCTAGAAATGCTCCAATTGAGCTAATTAGCTTATTGTGAGAATATTACAAACGTCTGACAAAACTGAAAAATGTAAATTTCCAATTTCAACCAAACATGCTAGAAATGCTCCAATTGAGCTAATTAGCTTATTGTGAGAATATTACAAACGTCTGACAAAACTAAAAAATGTAAATTTCCAATTTCAACCAAACATGCTAGAAATGCTCCAATTGAGCTAATTAGCTTATTGTGAGAATATTACAAACGTATGACAAAACTGAAAAATGTAAATTTCCAATTTCAACTAAACATGCTAGAAATGCTCCAATTGAGCTAATTAGCTTATTGTGAGAATATTGCAATTGTCTGACAAAAGTGAAAAATGTAAATTTCCAATTTCAACCAAACATGCTAGAAATGCTCCAATTGAGCTAATTAGCTTATTGTGAGAATATTGCAATTGTCTGACAAAAGTGAAAAATGTAAAGTTCCAATTTCAACCAAACATGCTAGAAATGCTCCAATTGAGCTAATTAGCTTATTGTGAGAATATTACAAACGTCTGACAAAACTGAAAAATGTAAATTTCCAATTTCAACCAAACATGCTAGAAATGCTCCAATTGAGCTAATTAGCTTATTGTGAGAATATTTCAAACGTTTGACAAAGCTGAAAAATGTAAATTTCCAATTTCAACCAAACATGCTAGAAATGCTCCAATTGAGCTAATTAGCTTATTGTGAGAATATTGCAATTGTCTGACAAAAGCGAAAAATGTAAATTTCCAATTTCAACCAAACATGCTAGAAATGCTCCAATTGAGCTAATTAGCTTATTGTGAGAATATTACAAACGTCTGACAAAAGTGAAAAATGTAAATTTCCAATTTCAACCAAACATGCTAGAAATGCTCAAATTGCGCATATAAGCCTACTGTAAGAATTTTACAAACGTCTGACAAAACTGAAAAATTTAAATTTCCAATTTCAACCAAACATGCTAGAAATGCTCCAATTGAGCTAATTAGCTTATTGTGAGAATATTACAAACGTCTGACAAAAGTGAAAAATGTAAATTGCCAATTTCAACCAAACATGCTAGAAATGCTTCAATTGAGCTAATTAGCTTATTGTGAGAATATTGCAATTGTCTGACAAAAGCGAAAAATGTAAATTTCCAATTTCAACCAAACATGCTAGAAATGCTCCAATTGAGCTAATTAGCTTATTGTGAGAATATTCCAAACGTCTGACAAAAGTAAAAAATGTAAATTTTTGATTTCAACCAAACATGCTAGAAATGCTCCAATTGAGCTAATTAGCTTATTGTGAGAATATTACAAACGTCTGACAAAACTGAAAAATGTAAATTTCCAATTTCAACCAAACATGCTAGAAATGCTCCAATTGAGCTAATTAGCTTATTGTGAGAATATTACAAACGTCTGACAAAAGTGAAAATTTTAAAATTCCAATTTCAATCAAACATGCTAGAAATGCTCCAATTGAGCTAATTAGCTTATTGTGAGAATATTACAAACGTCTGACAAAACTGAAAAATGTGAAATTCGAATTTCAACCAAACATGCTAGAAATGCTCAAATTGCGAAATAAACTTACTGTAAGAATTTTACAAACGTTTGACAAAATTGAAAAATGTAAATTTTCAAATTCAACCAAACATGCTAGAAATGCTCCAATTGAGCTAATTAGCTTATTGTGAGAATATTGCAATTGTCTGACAAAAGTGAAAAATGTAAATTTCCAATTTCAACCAAACATGCTAGAAATGCTCCAATTGAGCTAATTAGCTTATTGTGAGAATATTGCCATTGTCTGACAAAAGCGAAAAATGTAAATTTCCAATTTCAACCAAACATGCTAGAAATGCTCCAATTGAGCTAATTAGCTTATTGTGAGAATATTACAAACGTCTGACAAAAGTGAAAAATGTAAATTTCCAATTTCAACCAAACATGCTAGAAATGCTCCAATTGAGCTAATTAGCTTATTGTGAGAATATTGCAATTGTCTGACAAAAGCGAAAAATGTAAATTTCCAATTTCAACCAAACATGCTAGAAATGCTCCAATTGAGCTAATTAGCTTATTGTGAGAATATTACAAACGTCTGACAAAAGTGAAAAATGTAAAATTCCATTTTCAACCAAACATGCTAGAAATGCTCAAATTGCGCATATAAGCCTACTGTAAGAATTTTACAAACGTCTGACAAAACTGAAAAATTTAAATTTCCAATTTCAACCAAACATGCTAGAAATGCTCCAATTGAGCTAATTAGCTTATTGTGAGAATATTACAAACGTCTGACAAAAGTGAAAAATGTAAATTGCCAATTTCAACCAAACATGCTAGAAATGCTCCAATTGAGCTAATTAGCTTATTGTGAGAATATTGCAATTGTCTGACAAAAGCGAAAAATGTAAATTTCCAATTTCAACCAAACATGCTAGAAATGCTCCAATTGAGCTAATTAGCTTATTGTGAGAATATTACAAACGTCTGACAAAAGTGAAAAATGTAAATTTCCAATTTCAACCAAACATGCTAGAAATGCTCCAATTGAGCTAATTAGCTTATTGTGAGAATATTACAAACGTCTGACAAAACTGAAAAATTTAAATTTCCAATTTCAACCAAACATGCTAGAAATGCTCCAATTGAGCTAATTAGCTTATTGTGAGAATATTACAAACGTCTGACAAAAGTGAAAAATGTAAATTGCCAATTTCAACCAAACATGCTAGAAATGCTCCAATTGAGCCAATTAGCTTATTGTGAGAATATTGCAATTGTCTGACAAAAGCGAAAAATGTAAATTTCCAATTTCAACCAAACATGCTAGAAATGCTCCAATTGAGCTAATTAGCTTATTGTGAGAATATTACAAATGTCTGACAAAACTGAAAAATGTAATATTCCAATTTCAACCAAACATGCTAGAAATGCTCAAATTGCGCAAAGAAGCCTACTGTAAGAATTTCACAAACGTCTGACAAAACTGAAAAATTTAAATTTCCAATTTCAACCAAACATGCTAGAAATGCTCCAATTGAGCTAATTAGCTTATTGAGAGAATATTGCAATTGTCTGACAAAAGTGAAAAATGTAAATTTTCAATTTCAACCAAACATGCTAGAAATGCTCCAATTGAGCTAATTAGCTTATTGTGAGAATATTACAAACGTCTGACAAAACTGAAAAATGTGAATTTCCAATTTCAACCAAACATGCTAGAAATGCTCCAATTGAGCTAAGTAGCTTATTGTGAGAATATTACAAACGTCTGACAAAAGTGAAAAATGTAAATTTCCAATTTCAACCAAACATGCTAGAAATGCTCCAATTGAGCTAATTCGCTTATTGTGAGAATATTACAAACGTCTGACAAAACTGAAAAATGTAAATTTCCAATTTCAACTAAACATGCTAGAAATGCTCTAATTGAGCTAATTAGCTTATTGTGAGAATATTACAAACGTCTGACAAAACTGAAAAATGTAAATTTCCAATTTCAACCAAACATGCTAGAAATGCTCAAATTGCGCAAAGAAGCCTACTGTAAGAATTTTACAAACGTCTGACAAAACTGAAAAATGTAAATTTCCAATTTCAACCAAACATGCTAGAAATGCTCCAATTGAGCTAATTAGCTTATTGGAAAAATATTGCAATTGTCTGACAAAAGTGAAAAATGCAAATTTCCAATTTCAACTAAACATGCTAGAAATGCTCTAATTGAGCTAATTAGCTTATTTTGAGAATCTTACAAACGTTTGAAAAAACTGAAAAATGTAAATTTCCAATTTCAACCAAACATGCTAGAAATGTTCCAATTGAGCTAATTAGCTTATTGTGAGAATATTACGAACGTCTGACAAAACTGAAAAATGTAAATTTCAAATTTCAACCAAACATGCTAGAAATGCTCAAATTGCGCATATAATCCTACTGTAAGAATTTTACAAACGTCTGACAAAACTGAAAAATTTAAATTTCCAATTTCAACTAAACATGCTAGAAATGCTCCAATTGAGCTAATTAGCTTATTGTGAGAATATTACAAACGTCTGACAAAACTGAAAAATGTAAATTTCCAATTTCAACCAAACATGCTAGAAATGCTCCAATTGAGCTAATTAGCTTATTGTGAGAATATTGCAATTGTCTGACAAAAGCGAAAAATGTAAATTTCCAATTTCAACCAAACATGCTAGAAATGCTCCAATTGAGCTAATTAGCTTATTGTGAGAATATTACAAACGTCTGACAAAAGTGAAAAATGTAAATTTCCAATTTCAACCAAACATGCTAGAAATGCTCAAATTGCACATATAAGCCTACTGTAAGAATTTTACAAACGTCTGACAAAACTGAAAAATTTAAATTTCCAATTTCAACCAAACATGCTAGAAATGCTCCAATTGAGCTAATTAGCTCATTGTGAGAATATTACAAACGTCTGACAAAACTGAAAAATGTAATTTTCCAATTTCAACCAAACATGCTAGAAATGCTCCAAATGCTGAAATAAGCTTACTGTAAGAAGTGTACAAACGTCTGACAAAACTGAGAAATGTAAATTTCCAATTTCAACCAAACATGCTAGAAATGCTCCAATTGAGCTAATTAGCTTATTGTGAGAATATTACAAACGTCTGACAAAACTGAAAAATGTAAATTTCCAATTTCAACCAAACATGCTAGAAATGCTCCAATTGAGCTAATTAGCTTATTGTTAGAATATTGCAATTGTCTGACAAAAGTGAAAAATGCAAAATTCCAATTTCAACTAAACATGCTAGAAATGCTTCAATTGAGCTAATTAGCTTATTGTGAGAATATTACAAACGTCTGACAAAACTGAAAAATGTAAATTTCCAATTTCAACCAAACATGCTAGAAATGCTCCAATTGAGCTAATTAGCTTATTGTGAGAATATTACAAACGTCTGACAAAACTGAAAAATGTAAATTTCCAATTTCAACCAAACATGCTAGAAATGCTCCAATTGAGCTAATTAGCTTATTGTGAGAATATTACAAACGTATGACAAAACTGAAAAATGTAAATTTCCAGTTTCAACTAAACATGCTAGAAATGCTCCAATTGAGCTAATTAGCTTATTGTGAGAATATTGCAATTGTCTGACAAAAGTGAAAAATGTAAATTTCCAATTTCAACCAAACATGCTAGAAATGCTCCAATTGAGCTAATTAGCTTATTGTGAGAATATTGCAATTGTCTGAGAAAAGCGAAAAATGTAAAGTTCCAATTTCAACCAAACATGCTAGAAATGCTCCAATTGAGCTAATTAGCTTATTGTGAGAATATTGCAATTGTCTGACAAAAGTAAAAAATGTAAATTTCCAATTTCAACCAAACATGCTAGAAATGCTCCAATTGAGCTAATTAGCTTATTGTGAGAATATTACAAACGTCTGACAAAACTGAAAAATGTAAATTTCCAATTTCAACCAAACATGCTAGAAATGCTCAAATTGCGCAAATAAGCCTACTGTAAGAATTTTACAAACGTCTGACAAAGCTGAAAAATGTAAATTTCCAATTTCAACCAAACATGCTAGAAATGCTCCAATTGAGCTAATTAGCTTATTGAGAGAATATTGCAATTGTCTGACAAAAGTGAAAAATGCAAATTTCCAATTTCAACTAAACATGCTAGAAATGCTCCAATTGAGCTACTTAGCTTATTTTGAGAATATTACAAACGTCTGACAAAACTGAAAAATGTAAATTTCCAATTTCAACCAAACATGCTAGAAATGCTCCAAATGCGGAAATAAGCTTACTGTAAGAAGTGTACAAACTTCTCACAAAGCTGAAAAATGTAAATTTCCAATTTCAACCAAACATGCTAGAAATGCTCCAATTGAGCTAATTAGCTTATTGTGAGAATATTACAAACGTCTGACAAAACTGAAAAATGTAAATTTCCAATTTCAACCAAACATGCTAGAAATGCTCCAATTGAGCTAATTAGCTTATTGTGAGAATATTGCAATTGTCTGACAAAAGCGAAAAATGTAAATTTCCAATTTCAACCAAACATGCTAGAAATGCTCCAATTGAGCTAATTAGCTTATTGTGAGAATATTACAAACGTCTGACAAAACCGAAAAATGTAAATTTCCAATTTCAACCAAACATGCTAGAAATACTCAAATTGCGCATATAAGCCTACTGTAAGAATTTTACAAACGTCTGACAAAACTGAAAAATTTAAATTTTCAATTTCAACCAAACATGCTAGAAATGCTCCAATTGAGCTAATTAGCTTATTGTGAGAATATTACAAACGTCTGACAAAATTGAAAAATGTAATATTCCAATTTCAACCAAACATGCTAGAAATGCTCAAATTGCGCAAAGAAGCCTACTGTAAGAATTTTACAAACGTCTGACAAAACTGAAAAATTTAAATTTCCAATTTCAACCAAACATGCTAGAAATGCTCCAATTGAGCTAATTAGCTTATTGAGAGAATATTGCAATTGTCTGACAAAAGTGAAAAATGTAAATTTTCAATTTCAACCAAACATGCTAGAAATGCTCCAATTGAGCTAATTAGCTTATTGTGAGAATAATACAAACGTCTGACAAAACTGAAAAATGTGAATTTCCAATTTCAACCAAACATGCTAGAAATGCTCCAATTGAGCTAATTAGCTTATTGTGAGAATATTACAAACGTCTGACAAAAGTGAAAAATGTAAATTTCCAATTTCAACTAAACATGCTAGAAATGCTCTAATTGAGCTAATTAGCTTATTGTGAGAATATTACAAACGTCTGACAAAACTGAAAAATGTAAATTTCCAATTTCAACCAAACATGCTAGAAATGCTCCAATTGAGCTAATTAGCTTATTGTGAGAATATTACAAACGTCTGACAAAACTGAAAAATGTAATTTTTACAATTTCAACCAAACATGCTAGAAATGCTCAAATTGCGCAAAGAAGCCTACTGTAAGAATTTTACAAACGTCTGACAAAACTGAAAAATGTAAATTTCCAATTTCAACCAAACATGCTAGAAATGCTCCAATTGAGCTAATTAGCTTATTGGGAGAATATTGCAATTGTCTGACAAAAGTAAAAAATGCAAATTTCCAATTTCAACTAAACATGCTACAAATGCTCCAATTGAGCTAATTAGCTTATTGTGAGAATATTACAAACGTCTGACAAAGCTGAAAAATGTAAATTTCCAATTTCAACCAAACATGCTAGAAATGCTCCAATTGAGCTAATTAGCTTATTGAGAGAATATTGCAATTGTCTGACAAAAGTGAAAAATGCAAATTTCCAATTTCAACTAAACATGCTAGAAATGCTCCAATTGAGCTACTTAGCTTATTTTGAGAATATTACAAACGTCTGACAAAACTGAAAAATGTAAAATTCCAATTTCAACCAAACATGCTAGAAATGCTCCAAATGCGGAAATAAGCTTACTGTAAGAAGTGTACAAACTTCTCACAAAACTGAAAAATGTAAATTTCCAATTTCAACCAAACATGCTAGAAATGCTCCAATTGAGCTAATTAGCTTATTGTGAGAATATTACAAACGTCTGACAAAACTGAAAAATGTAAATTTCCAATTTCAACCAAACATGCTAGAAATGCTCCAATTGAGCTAATTAGCTTATTGTGAGAATATTGCAATTGTCTGACAAAAGTAAAAAATGTAAATTTCCAATTTCAACCAAACATGCTAGAAATGCTCCAATTGAGCTAATTAGCTTATTGTGAGAATATTACAAACGTCTGACAAAACTGAAAAATGTAATTTTCCAATTTCAACCAAACATGCTAGAAATGCTCAAATTGCGCAAATAAGCCTACTGTAAGAATTTTACAAACGTCTGACAAAGCTGAAAAATGTAAATTTCCAATTTCAACCAAACATGCTAGAAATGCTCCAATTGAGCTAATTAGCTTATTGAGAGAATATTGCATTTGTCTGACAAAAGTGAAAAATGCAAATTTCCAATTTCAACTAAACATGCTAGAAATGCTCCAATTGAGCTACTTAGCTTATTTTGAGAATATTACAAACGTCTGACAAAACTGAAAAATGTAAATTTCCAATTTCAACCAAACATGCTAGAAATGCTCCAAATGCGGAAATAAGCTTACTGTAAGAAGTGTACAAACTTCTCACAAAACTGAAAAATGTAAATTTCCAATTTCAACCAAACATGCTAGAAATGCTCCAATTGAGCTAATTAGCTTATTGTGAGAATATTACAAACGTCTGACAAAACTGAAAAATGTAAATTTCCAATTTCAACCAAACATGCTAGAAATGCTCCAATTGAGCTAATTAGCTTATTGTGAGAATATTGCAATTGTCTGACAAAAGCGAAAAATGTAAATTTCCAATTTCAACCAAACATGCTAGAAATGCTCCAATTGAGCTAATTAGCTTATTGTGAGAATATTACAAACGTCTGACAAAACTGAAAAATGTAAATTTCCAATTTCAACCAAACATGCTAGAAATGCTCAAATTGCGCATATAAGCCTACTGTAAGAATTTTACAAACGTCTGACAAAACTGAAAAATTTAAATTTTCAATTTCAACCAAACATGCTAGAAATGCTCCAATTGAGCTAATTAGCTTATTGTGAGAATATTACAAACGTCTGACAAAACTGAAAAATGTAATATTCCAATTTCAACCAAACATGCTAGAAATGCTCAAATTGCGCAAAGAAGCCTACTGTAAGAATTTTACAAACGTCTGACAAAACTGAAAAATTTAAATTTCCAATTTCAACCAAACATGCTAGAATTGCTCCAATTGAGCTAATTAGCTTATTGAGAGAATATTGCAATTGTCTGACAAAAGTGAAAAATGTAAATTTTCAATTTCAACCAAACATGCTAGAAATGCTCCAATTGAGCTAATTAGCTTATTGTGAGAATAATACAAACGTCTGACAAAACTGAAAAATGTGAATTTCCAATTTCAACCAAACATGCTAGAAATGCTCCAATTGAGCTAATTAGCTTATTGTGAGAATATTACAAACGTCTGACAAAGCTGAAAAATGTAAATTTCCAATTTCAACCAAACATGCTAGAAATGCTCAAATTGCGCAAAGAAGCCTACTGTAAGAATTTTACAAACGTCTGACAAAACTGAAAAATGTAAATTTCCAATTTCAACCAAACATGCTAGAAATGCTCCAATTGAGCTAATTAGCTTATTGGGAGAATATTGCAATTGTCTGACAAAAGTAAAAAATGCAAATTTCCAATTTCAACTAAACATGCTACAAATGCTCCAATTGAGCTAATTAGCTTATTGTGAGAATATTACAAACGTCTGACAAAGCTGAAAAATGTAAATTTCCAATTTCAACCAAACATGCTAGAAATGCTCCAATTGAGCTAATTAGCTTATTGAGAGAATATTGCAATTGTCTGACAAAAGTGAAAAATGCAAATTTCCAATTTCAACTAAACATGCTAGAAATGCTCCAATTGAGCTACTTAGCTTATTTTGAGAATATTACAAACGTCTGACAAAACTGAAAAATGTAAAATTCCAATTTCAACCAAACATGCTAGAAATGCTCCAAATGCGGAAATAAGCTTACTGTAAGAAGTGTACAAACTTCTCACAAAACTGAAAAATGTAAATTTCCAATTTCAACCAAACATGCTAGAAATGCTCCAATTGAGCTAATTAGCTTATTGTGAGAATATTACAAACGTCTGACAAAACTGAAAAATGTAAATTTCCAATTTCAACCAAACATGCTAGAAATGCTCCAATTGAGCTAATTAGCTTATTTTGAGAATATTGCAATTGTCTGACAAAAGCAAAAAATGTAAATTTCCAATTTCAACCAAACATGCTAGAAATGCTCCAATTGAGCTAATTAGCTTATTGTGAGAATATTACAAACGTCTGACAAAACTGAAAAATGTAAATTTCCAATTTCAACCAAACATGCTAGAAATGCTCAAATTGCGCATATAAGCCTACTGTAAGAATTTTACAAACGTCTGACAAAACTGAAAAATTTAAATTTTCAATTTCAACCAAACATGCTAGAAATGCTCCAATTGAGCTAATTAGCTTATTGTGAGAATATTACAAACGTCTGACAAAACTGAAAAATGTAATATTCCAATTTCAACCAAACATGCTAGAAATGCTCAAATTGCGCAAAGAAGCCTACTGTAAGAATTTTACAAACGTCTGACAAAACTGAAAAATTTAAATTTCCAATTTCAACCAAACATGCTAGAAATGCTCCAATTGAGCTAATTAGCTTATTGAGAGAATATTGCAATTGTCTGACAAAAGTGAAAAATGTAAATTTTCAATTTCAACCAAACATGCTAGAAATGCTCCAATTGAGCTAATTAGCTTATTGTGAGAATATTACAAACGTCTGACAAAACTGAAAAATGTGAACTTCCAATTTCAACCAAACATGCTAGAAATGCTCCAATTGAGCTAATTAGCTTATTGTGAGAATATTACAAACGTCTGACAAAAGTGAAAAATGTAAATTTCCAATTTCAACCAAACATGCTAGAAATGCTCCAATTGAGCTAATTAGCTTATTGTGAGAATATTACAAACGTCTGACAAAACTGAAAAATGTAAATTTCCAATTTCAACTAAACATGCTAGAAATGCTCTAATTGAGCTAATTAGCTTATTGTGAGAATATTACAAACGTCTGACAAAACTGAAAAATGTAAATTTCCAATTTCAACCAAACATGCTAGAAATGCTCCAATTGAGCTAATTAGCTTATTGTGAGAATATTACAAACGTC
Organism: Watersipora subatra; assembly: GCF_963576615.1. NCBI lineage: Eukaryota > Metazoa > Bryozoa > Gymnolaemata > Cheilostomatida > Watersiporidae > Watersipora > Watersipora subatra. The sequence continues at coordinate 41,384,763 of NC_088710.1, read as the reverse complement.
TGACAAAACTGAAAAATGTAAATTTCCAATTTCAACCAAACATGCTAGAAATGCTCAAATTGCGCAAAGAAGCCTACTGTAAGAATTTTACAAACGTCTGACAAAACTGAAAAATGTAAATTTCCAATTTCAACCAAACATGCTAGAAATGCTCCAATTGAGCTAATTAGCTTATTGGGAGAATATTGCAATTGTCTGACAAAAGTAAAAAATGCAAATTTCCAATTTCAACTAAACATGCTAGAAATGCTCCAATTGAGCTAATTAGCTTATTGTGAGAATATTACAAACGTCTGACAAAACTGAAAAATGTAAATTTCCAATTTCAACCAAACATGCTAGAAATGCTCCAATTGAGCTAATTAGCTTATTGAGAGAATATTGCAATTGTCTGACAAAAGTGAAAAATGCAAATTTCCAATTTCAACTAAACATGCTAGAAATGCTCTAATTGAGCTAATTAGCTTATTTTGAGAATCTTACAAACGTCTGAAAAAACTGAAAAATGTAAATTTCCAATTTCAACCAAACATGCTAGAAATGTTCCAATTGAGCTAATTAGCTTATTGTGAGAATATTACGAACGTCTGACAAAACCGAAAAATGTAAATTTCCAATTTCAACCAAACATGCTAGAAATGCTCAAATTGCGCATATAAGCCTACTGTAAGAATTTTACAAACGTCTGACAAAACTGAAAAATTTAAATTTCCAATTTCAACTAAACATGCTAGAAATGATCCAATTGAGCTAATTAGCTTATTGTGAGAATATTACAAACGTCTGACAAAACTGAAAAATGTAAATTTCCAATTTCAACCAAACATGCTAGAAATGCTCCAATTGAGCTAATTAGCTTATTGTGAGAATATTGCAATTGTCTGACAAAAGCGAAAAATGTAAATTTCCAATTTCAACCAAACATGCTAGAAATGCTCCAATTGAGCTAATTAGCTTATTGTGAGAATATTACAAACGTCTGACAAAAGTGAAAAATGTAAATTTCCAATTTCAACCAAACATGCTAGAAATGCTCAAATTGCACATATAAGCCTACTGTAAGAATTTTACAAACGTCTGACAAAACTGAAAAATTTAAATTTCCAATTTCAACCAAACATGCTAGAAATGCTCCAATTGAGCTAATTAGCTTATTGTGAGAATATTACAAACGTCTGACAAAACTGAAAAATGTAATTTTCCAATTTCAACCAAACATGCTAGAAATGCTCCAAATGCGGAAATAAGCTTACTGTAAGAAGTGTACAAACGTCTGACAGAACTGAGAAATGTAAATTTCCAATTTCAACCAAACATGCTAGAAATGCTCCAATTGAGCTAATTAGCTTATTGTGAGAATATTACAAACGTCTGACAAAACTGAAAAATGTAAATTTCCAATTTCAACCAAATATGCTAGAAATGCTCCAAATGCGGAAATAAGCTTACTGTAAGAAGTGTACAAACGTCTGACAAAACTGAAAAATGTAAATTTCCAATTTCAACCAAACATGCTAGAAATGCTCCAATTGAGCTAATTAGCTTATTGTTAGAATATTGCAATTGTCTGACAAAAGTGAAAAATGCAAAATTCCAATTTCAACTAAACATGCTAGAAATGCTCCAATTGAGCTAATTAGCTTATTTTGAGAATATTACAAACGTCTGACAAAACTGAAAAATGTAAATTTCCAATTTCAACCAAACATGCTAGAAATGCTCCAAATGCGGAAATAAGCTTACTGTAAGAAGTGTACAAACGTCTGACAAAACTGAGAAATGTAAATTTCCAATTTCAACCAAACATGCTAGAAATGCTCCAATTGAGCTAATTAGCTTATTGTGAGAATATTACAAACGTCTGACAAAACTGAAAAATGTAAATTTCCAATTTCAACCAAACATGCTAGAAATGCTCTAATTGAGCTAATTAGCTTATTGTGAGAATATTACAAACGTCTGACAAAACTGAAAAATGTAAATTTCCAATTTCAACTAAACATGCTAGAAATGCTCCAATTGAGCTAATTAGCTTATTGTGAGAATATTACAAACGTCTGACAAAACTGAAAAATGTAAATTTCCAATTTCAACCAAACATGCTAGAAATGCTCTAATTGAGCTAATTAGCTTATTGTGAGAATATTACAAACGTCTGACAAAACTGAAAAATGTAAATTTCCAATTTCAACCAAACATGCTAGAAATGCTCCAATTGAGCTAATTAGCTTATTGTGAGAATATTACAAACGTCTGACAAAAGTGAAAAATGTAAATTTCCAATTTCAACCAAACATGCTAGAAATGCTCAAATTGCACATATAAGCCTACTGTAAGAATTTTACAAACGTCTGACAAAACTGAAAAATTTAAATTTCCAATTTCAACCAAACATGCTAGAAATGCTCCAATTGAGCTAATTAGCTTATTGTGAGAATATTACAAACGTCTGACAAAACTGAAAAATGTAATTTTCCAATTTCAACCAAACATGCTAGAAATGCTCCAAATGCGGAAATAAGCTTACTGTAAGAAGTGTACAAACGTCTGACAGAACTGAGAAATGTAAATTTCCAATTTCAACCAAACATGCTAGAAATGCTCCAATTGAGCTAATTAGCTTATTGTGAGAATATTACAAACGTCTGACAAAACTGAAAAATGTAAATTTCCAATTTCAACCAAATATGCTAGAAATGCTCCAAATGCGGAAATAAGCTTACTGTAAGAAGTGTACAAACGTCTGACAAAACTGAAAAATGTAAATTTCCAATTTCAACCAAACATGCTAGAAATGCTCCAATTGAGCTAATTAGCTTATTGTTAGAATATTGCAATTGTCTGACAAAAGTGAAAAATGCAAAATTCCAATTTCAACTAAACATGCTAGAAATGCTCCAATTGAGCTAATTAGCTTATTTTGAGAATATTACAAACGTCTGACAAAACTGAAAAATGTAAATTTCCAATTTCAACCAAACATGCTAGAAATGCTCCAAATGCGGAAATAAGCTTACTGTAAGAAGTGTACAAACGTCTGACAAAACTGAGAAATGTAAATTTCCAATTTCAACCAAACATGCTAGAAATGCTCCAATTGAGCTAATTAGCTTATTGTGAGAATATTACAAACGTCTGACAAAACTGAAAAATGTAAATTTCCAATTTCAACCAAACATGCTAGAAATGCTCTAATTGAGCTAATTAGCTTATTGTGAGAATATTACAAACGTCTGACAAAACTGAAAAATGTAAATTTCCAATTTCAACTAAACATGCTAGAAATGCTCCAATTGAGCTGATTAGCTTATTGTGAGAATATTACAAACGTCTGACAAAACTGAAAAATGTAAATTTCCAATTTCAACCAAACATGCTAGAAATGCTCTAATTGAGCTAATTAGCTTATTGTGAGAATATTACAAACGTCTGACAAAACTGAAAAATGTAAATTTCCAATTTCAACCAAACATGCTAGAAATGCTCCAATTGAGCTAATTAGCTTATTGTGAGAATATTACAAACGTCTGACAAAACTGAAAAATGTAAATTTCCAATTTCAACCAAACATGCTAGAAATGCTCAAATTGCGCAAAGAAGCCTACTGTAAGAATTTTACAAACGTCTGACAAAACTGAAAAATGTAAATTTCCAATTTCAACCAAACATGCTAGAAATGCTCCAATTGAGCTAATTAGCTTATTGGGAGAATATTGCAATTGTCTGACAAAAGTAAAAAATGCAAATTTCCAATTTCAACTAAACATGCTAGAAATGCTCCAATTGAGCTAATTAGCTTATTGTGAGAATATTACAAACGTCTGACAAAACTGAAAAATGTAAATTTCCAATTTCAACCAAACATGCTAGAAATGCTCCAATTGAGCTAATTAGCTTATTGAGAGAATATTGCAATTGTCTGACAAAAGTGAAAAATGCAAATTTCCAATTTCAACTAAACATGCTAGAAATGCTCTAATTGAGCTAATTAGCTTATTTTGAGAATCTTACAAACGTCTGAAAAAACTGAAAAATGTAAATTTCCAATTTCAACCAAACATGCTAGAAATGTTCCAATTGAGCTAATTAGCTTATTGTGAGAATATTACGAACGTCTGACAAAACCGAAAAATGTAAATTTCCAATTTCAACCAAACATGCTAGAAATGCTCAAATTGCGCATATAAGCCTACTGTAAGAATTTTACAAACGTCTGACAAAACTGAAAAATTTAAATTTCCAATTTCAACTAAACATGCTAGAAATGATCCAATTGAGCTAATTAGCTTATTGTGAGAATATTACAAACGTCTGACAAAACTGAAAAATGTAAATTGCCAATTTCAACCAAACATGCTAGAAATGCTCCAATTGAGCTAATTAGCTTATTGTGAGAATATTACAAACGTCTGACAAAAGTGAAAAATGTAAATTTCCAATTTCAACCAAACATGCTAGAAATGCTCAAATTGCACATATAAGCCTACTGTAAGAATTTTACAAACGTCTGACAAAACTGAAAAATTTAAATTTCCAATTTCAACCAAACATGCTAGAAATGCTCCAATTGAGCTAATTAGCTTATTGTGAGAATATTACAAACGTCTGACAAAACTGAAAAATGTAATTTTCCAATTTCAACCAAACATGCTAGAAATGCTCCAAATGCGGAAATAAGCTTACTGTAAGAAGTGTACAAACGTCTGACAGAACTGAGAAATGTAAATTTCCAATTTCAACCAAACATGCTAGAAATGCTCCAATTGAGCTAATTAGCTTATTGTGAGAATATTACAAACGTCTGACAAAACTGAAAAATGTAAATTTCCAATTTCAACCAAATATGCTAGAAATGCTCCAAATGCGGAAATAAGCTTACTGTAAGAAGTGTACAAACGTCTGACAAAACTGAAAAATGTAAATTTCCAATTTCAACCAAACATGCTAGAAATGCTCCAATTGAGCTAATTAGCTTATTGTTAGAATATTGCAATTGTCTGACAAAAGTGAAAAATGCAAAATTCCAATTTCAACTAAACATGCTAGAAATGCTCCAATTGAGCTAATTAGCTTATTTTGAGAATATTACAAACGTCTGACAAAACTGAAAAATGTAAATTTCCAATTTCAACCAAACATGCTAGAAATGCTCCAAATGCGGAAATAAGCTTACTGTAAGAAGTGTACAAACGTCTGACAAAACTGAGAAATGTAAATTTCCAATTTCAACCAAACATGCTAGAAATGCTCCAATTGAGCTAATTAGCTTATTGTGAGAATATTACAAACGTCTGACAAAACTGAAAAATGTAAATTTCCAATTTCAACCAAACATGCTAGAAATGCTCCAATTGAGCTACTTAGCTTATTGTGAGAATATTGCAATTTTCTGACAAAAGTGAAAAATGTAAATTTCCAATTTCAACCAAACATGCTAGAAATGCTCCAATTGAGCTAATTAGCTTATTGTGAGAATATTACAAACGGCTGACAAAACTGAAAAATGTAAATTTCCAATTTCAACCAAACATGCTAGAAATGCTCAAATTGCGCATATAAGCCTACTGTAAGAATTTTACAAACGTCTGGCAAAACTGAAAAATTTAAATTTCCAATTTCAACCAAACACGCTAGAAATGCTCCAATTGAGCTAATTAGCTTATTGTGAGAATATTACAAACGTCTGACAAAACTGAAAAATGTAAATTTCCAATTTCAACCAAACATGCTAGAAATGCTCAAATTGCGCAAAGAAGCCTACTGTAAGAATTTTACAAACGTCTGACAAAACTGAAAAATGTAAATTTCCAATTTCAACCAAACATGCTAGAAATGCTCCACTTGAGCTAATTAGCTTATTGAGAGAATATTGCAATTGTCTGACAAAAGTGAAAAATGTAAATTTTCAATTTCAACCAAACATGCTAGAAATGCTCCAATTGAGCTAATTAGCTTATTGTGAGAATATTACAAACGTCTGACAAAACTGAAAAATGTGAATTTCCAATTTCAACCAAACATGCTGGAAATGCTCCAATTGAGCTAATTAGCTTATTGTGAGAATATTACAAACGTCTGACAAAAGTGAAAAATGTAAATTTCCAATTTCAACCAAACATGCTAGAAATGCTCCAATTGAGCTAATTAGCTTATTGTGACAATATTACAAACGTCTGACAAAACTGAAAAATGTAATTTTCCAATTTCAACTAAACATGCTAGAAATGCTCCAATTGAGCTAATTAGCTTATTGTGAGAATATTACAAACGTCTGACAAAATTGAAAAATGTAAATTTCCAATTTCAACCAAACATGCTAGAAATGCTCCAATTGAGCTAATTAGCTTATTGTGAGAATATTACAAACGTCTGACAAAACTGAAAAATGTAAATTTCCAATTTCAACCAAACATGCTAGAAATGCTCAAATTGCGCAAAGAAGCCTACTGTAAGAATTTTACAAACGTCTGACAAAACTGAAAAATGTAAATTTCCAATTTCAACCGAACATGCTAGAAATGCTCCAATTGAGCTAATTAGCTCATTGGGAGAATATTGCAATTGTCTGACAAAAGTGAGAAATGCAAATTTCCAATTTCAACTAAACATGCTAGAAATGCTCCAATTGAGCTAATTAGCTTATTGTGAGAATATTACAAACGTCTGACAAAACTGAAAAATGTAAATTTCCAATTTCAACCAAACATGCTAGAAATGCTCAAATTGCGCAAATAAGCCTACTGTAAGAATTTTACAAACGTCTGACAAAACTGAAAAATTTAAATTTCCAATTTCAACCAAACATGCTAGAAATGCTCCAATTGAGCTAATTAGCTTATTGAGAGAATATTGCAATTGTCTGACAAAAGTGAAAAATGTAAATTTTCAATTTCAACCAAACATGCTAGAAATGCTCTAATTGAGCTAATTAGCTTATTGTGAGAATATTACAAACGTCTGACAAAACTGAAAAATGTAAATTTCCAATTTCAACCAAACATGCTAGAAATGCTCAAATTGCGCATATAAGCCTACTGTAAGAATTTTACAAACGTCTGACAAAACTGAAAAATGTAAATTTCCAATTTCAACCAAACATGCTAGAAATGCTCCAATTGAGCTAATTAGTTTATTGGGAGAATATTGCAATTGTCTGACAAAAGTGAAAAATGCAAATTTCCAATTTCAACTAAACATGCTAGAAATGCTCCAATTGAACTAATTAGCTTATTGTGAGAATATTACAAACGTCTGACAAAACTGAAAAATGCAAATTTCCAATTTCAACCAAACATGCTAGAAATGCTCCAATTGAGCTAATTAGCTTATTGTGAGAATATTACAAACGTCTGACAAAAGTGAAAAATGTAAATTTCCAATTTCAACCAAACATGCTAGAAATGCTCCAATTGAGCTAATTAGCTTATTGTGACAATATTACAAACGTCTGACAAAACTGAAAAATGTAAATTTCCAATTTCAACTAAACATGCTAGAAATGCTCCATTTGAGCTAATTAGCTTTTTGTGAGAATATTACAAACGTCTGACAAAACTGATAAATGTAAATTTCCAATTTCAACCAAACATGCTAGAAATGCTCCAATTGAGCTAATTAGCTTATTGTGAGAATATAACAAACGTCTGACAAAACTGAAAAATGTAAATTTCCAATTTCAACCAAACATGCTAGAAATGCTCCAATTGAGCTAATTAGCTTATTGTGAGAATATTACAAACGTCTGACAAAACTGAAAAATGTAAATTTCCAATTTCAACCAAACACGCTAGAAATGCTCCAATTGAGCTAATTAGCTTATTGTGAGAATATTACAAACGTATGACAAAACTGAAAAATGTAAATTTCCAATTTCAACCAAACATGCTAGAAATGCTCCAATTGAGCTAATTAGCTTATTGTGAGAATATTGCAATTGTCTGACAAAAGTGAAAAATGTAAATTTCCAATTTCAACCAAACATGCTAGAAATGCTCCAATTGAGCTAATTAGCTTATTGTGAGAATATTGCAATTGTCTGAGAAAAGCGAAAAATGTAAAGTTCCAATTTCAACCAAACATGCTAGAAATGCTCCAATTGAGCTAATTAGCTTATTGTGAGAATATTACAAACGTCTGACCAAACTGAAAAATGTAAATTTCCAATTTCAACCAAACATGCTAGAAATGCTCCAATTGAGCTAATTAGCTTATTGTGAGAATACTACAAACGTCTGACAAAGCTGAAAATTGTAAATTTCCAATTTCAACCAAACATGCTAGAAATGCTCCAATTGAGCTAATTAGCTTATTGTGAGAATATTACAAACGTCTGACAAAACTGAAAAATGTAAATTTCCAATTTCAACCAAACATGCTAGAAATGCTCCAAATGCGGAAATAAGCTTACTGTAAGAAGTGTACAAACGTCTGACAAAACTGATAAATGTAAATTTCCAATTTCAACCAAACATGCTAGAAATGCTCCAATTGAGCTAATTAGCTTATTGTGAGAATATTACAAACGTCTGACAAAACTGAAAAATGTAAACTTCCAATTTCAACCAAACATGCTAGAAATGCTCCAAATGCGGAAATAAGCTTACTGTAAGAAGTGTACAAACGTCTGACAAAACTGAAAAATGTAAATTTACAATTTCAACCAAACATGCTAGAAATGCTCCAATTGAGCTAATTAGCTTATTGTGAGAATATTACAAACGTCTGACAAAACTGAAAAATGTAAATTTCCAATTTCAACCAAACATGCTAGAAATGCTCCAATTGAGCTAATTAGCTTATTGTGAGAATATTGCAATTGTCTGACAAAAGCGAAAAATGTAAATTTCCAATTTCAACCAAACATGCTAGAAATGCTCCAATTGAGCTAATTAGCTTATTGTGAGAATATTACAAACGTCTGACAAAAGTGAAAAATGTAAATTTCCAATTTCAACCAAACATGCTAGAAATGCTCAAATTGCGCATACAAGCCTACTGTGAGAATTTTACAAACGTCTGACAAAACTGAAAAATTTAAAGTTCCAATTTCAACCAAACATGCTAGAAATGCTCCAATTGAGCTAATTAGCTTATTGAGAGAATATTGCAATTGTCTGACAAAAGTGAAAAATGTAAATTTTCAATTTCGACCAAACATGCTAGAAATGCTTCAATTGAGCTAATTAGCTTATTGTGAGAATATTACAAACGTCTGACAAAACTGAAAAATGTAATATTCCAATTTCAACCAAACATGCTAGAAATGCTCAAATTGCGCAAAGAAGCCTACTGTAAGAATTTTACAAACGTCTGACAAAACTGAAAAATTTAAATTTCCAATTTCAACCAAACATGCTAGAAATGCTCCAATTGAGCTAATTAGCTTATTGAGAGAATATTGCAATTGTCTGACAAAAGTGAAAAAAGTAAATTTTCAATTTCAACCAAACATGCTAGAAATGCTCCAATTGAGCTAATTAGCTTATTGTGAGAATATTGCAATTGTCTGACAAAAGCGAAAAATGTAAATTTCCAATTTCAACCAAACATGCTAGAAATGCTCCAATTGAGCTAATTAGCTTACTGTAAGAAGTGTACAAACGTCTGACAAAACTGAGAAATGTAAATTTCCAATTTCAACCAAACATGCTAGAAATGCTCCAATTGAGCTAATTAGCTTATTGTGAGAATATTACAAACGTCTGACAAAACTGAAAAATGTAAATTTCCAATTTCAACCAAACATGCTAGAAATGCTCCAAATGCGGAAATAAGCTTACTGTAAGAAGTGTACAAACGTCTGACAAAACTGAGAAATGTAAATTTCCAATTTCAACCAAACATGCTAGAAATGCTCCAATTGAGCTAATTAGCTTATTGTGAGAATATTACAAACGTCTGACAAAACTGAAAAATGTAAATTTCCAATTTCAACCAAACATGCTAGAAATGCTCAAATTGCGCATATAAGCCTACTGTAAGAATTTTACAAACGTCTGACAAAACTGAAAAATGTAAATTTCCAATTTCAACCAAACATGCTAGAAATGCTCCAATTGAGCTAATTAGTTTATTGGGAGAATATTGCAATTGTCTGACAAAAGTGAAAAATGCAAATTTCCAATTTCAACTAAACATGCTAGAAATGCTCCAATTGAACTAATTAGCTTATTGTGAGAATATTACAAACGTCTGACAAAACTGAAAAATGCAAATTTCCAATTTCAACCAAACATGCTAGAAATGCTCCAATTGAGCTAATTAGCTTATTGTGAGAATATTACAAACGTCTGACAAAAGTGAAAAATGTAAATTTCCAATTTCAACCAAACATGCTAGAAATGCTCCAATTGAGCTAATTAGCTTATTGTGACAATATTACAAACGTCTGACAAAACTGAAAAATGTAAATTTCCACTTTCAACTAAACATGCTAGAAATGCTCCATTTGAGCTAATTAGCTTTTTGTGAGAATATTACAAACGTCTGACAAAACTGATAAATGTAAATTTCCAATTTCAACCAAACATGCTAGAAATGCTCCAATTGAGCTAATTAGCTTATTGTGAGAATATAACAAACGTCTGACAAAACTGAAAAATGTAAATTTCCAATTTCAACCAAACATGCTAGAAATGCTCCAATTGAGCTAATTAGCTTATTGTGAGAATATTACAAACGTCTGACAAAACTGAAAAATGTAAATTTCCAATTTCAACCAAACATGCTAGAAATGCTCCAATTGAGCTAATTAGCTTATTGTGAGAATATTACAAACGTATGACAAAACTGAAAAATGTAAATTTCCAATTTCAACCAAACATGCTAGAAATGCTCCAATTGAGCTAATTAGCTTATTGTGAGAATATTGCAATTGTCTGACAAAAGTGAAAAATGTAAATTTCCAATTTCAACCAAACATGCTAGAAATGCTCCAATTGAGCTAATTAGCTTATTGTGAGAATATTGCAATTGTCTGAGAAAAGCGAAAAATGTAAAGTTCCAATTTCAACCAAACATGCTAGAAATGCTCCAATTGAGCTAATTAGCTTATTGTGAGAATATTACAAACGTCTGACCAAACTGAAAAATGTAAATTTCCAATTTCAACCAAACATGCTAGAAATGCTCCAATTGAGCTAATTAGCTTATTGTGAGAATACTACAAACGTCTGACAAAGCTGAAAATTGTAAATTTCCAATTTCAACCAAACATGCTAGAAATGCTCCAATTGAGCTAATTAGCTTATTGTGAGAATATTACAAACGTCTGACAAAACTGAAAAATGTAAATTTCCAATTTCAACCAAACATGCTAGAAATGCTCCAAATGCGGAAATAAGCTTACTGTAAGAAGTGTACAAACGTCTGACAAAACTGAGAAATGTAAATTTCCAATTTCAACCAAACATGCTAGAAATGCTCCAATTGAGCTAATTAGCTTATTGTGAGAATATTACAAACGTCTGACAAAACTGAAAAATGTAAACTTCCAATTTCAACCAAACATGCTAGAAATGCTCCAAATGCGGAAATAAGCTTACTGTAAGAAGTGTACAAACGTCTGACAAAACTGAAAAATGTAAATTTCCAATTTCAACCAAACATGCTAGAAATGCTCCAATTGAGCTAATTAGCTTATTGTGAGAATATTACAAACGTCTGACAAAACTGAAAAATGTAAATTTCCAATTTCAACCAAACATGCTAGAAATGCTCCAATTGAGCTAATTAGCTTATTGTGAGAATATTGCAATTGTCTGACAAAAGCGAAAAATGTAAATTTCCAATTTCAACCAAACATGCTAGAAATGCTCCAATTGAGCTAATTAGCTTATTGTGAGAATATTACAAACGTCTGACAAAAGTGAAAAATGTAAATTTCCAATTTCAACCAAACATGCTAGAAATGCTCAAATTGCGCATACAAGCCTACTGTAAGAATTTTACAAACGTCTGACAAAACTGAAAAATTTAAAGTTCCAATTTCAACCAAACATGCTAGAAATGCTCCAATTGAGCTAATTAGCTTATTGAGAGAATATTGCAATTGTCTGACAAAAGTGAAAAATGTAAATTTTCAATTTCAACCAAACATGCTAGAAATGCTTCAATTGAGCTAATTAGCTTATTGTGAGAATATTACAAACGTCTGACAAAAGTGAAAAATGTAAATTTCCAATTTCAACCAAACATGCTAGAAATGCTCAAATTGCGCAAAGAAGCCTACTGTAAGACTTTTACAAACGTCTGACAAAACTGAAAAATGTAAATTTCCAATTTCAACCAAACATGCTAGAAATGCTCCAATTGAGCTAATTAGCTTATTGTGAGAATATTGCAATTGTCTGACAAAAGCGAAAAATGTAAATTTCCAATTTCAACCAAACATGCTAGAAATGCTCCAATTGAGCTAATTAGCTTATTGTGAGAATATTACAAACGTCTGACAAAAGTGAAAAATGTAAATTTCCAATTTCAACCAAACATGCTAGAAATGCTCAAATTGCGCAAAGAAGCCTACTGTAAGACTTTTACAAACGTCTGACAAAAGTGAAAAATGTAAATTTCCAATTTCAACCAAACATGCTAGAAATGCTCCAATTGAGCTAATTAGCTTATTGTGAGAATATTACAAACGTCTGACAAAACTGAAAAATGTAAATTTCCAATTTCAACCAAACATGCTAGAAATGCTCCAATTGAGCTAATTAGCTTATTGTGAGAATATTACAAACGTCTGACAAAAGTGAAAAATGTAAATTTCCAATTTCAACCAAACATGCTAGAAATGCTCAAATTGCGCAAAGAAGCCTACTGTAAGACTTTTACAAACGTCTGACAAAACTGAAAAATGTAAATTTCCAATTTCAACCAAACATGCTAGAAATGCTCCAATTGAGCTAATTAGTTATTGTGAGAATATTGCAATTGTCTGACAAAAGCGAAAAATGTAAATTTCCAATTTCAACCAAACATGCTAGAAATGCTCCAATTGAGCTAATTAGCTTATTGTGAGAATATTGCAATTGTCTGACAAAAGCGAAAAATGTAAATTTCCAATTTCAACCAAACATGCTAGAAATGCTCCAATTGAGCTAATTAGCTTATTGTGAGAATATTACAAACGTCTGACAAAACTGAAAAATGTAATTTTCCAATTTCAACCAAACATGCTAGAAATGCTCCAAATGCGGAAATAAGCTTACTGTAAGAAGTGTACAAACGTCTGACAAAACTGAGAAATGTAAATTTCCAATTTCAACCAAACATGCTAGAAATGCTCCAATTGAGCTAATTAGCTTATTGTGAGAATATTACAAACGTCTGACAAAACTGAAAAATGTAAATTTCCAATTTCAACCAAACATGCTAGAAATGCTCCAAATGCGGAAATAAGCTTACTGTAAGAAGTGTACAAACGTCCGACAAAACTGAGAAATGTAAATTTCCAATTTCAACCAAACATGCTAGAAATGCTCCAATTGAGCTAATTAGCTTATTGTTAGAATATTGCAATTGTCTGACAAAAGTGAAAAATGCAAAATTCCAATTTCAACTAAACATGCTAGAAATGCTCCAATTGAGCTAATTAGCTTATTTTGAGAATATTACAAACGTCTGACAAAACTGAAAAATGTAAATTTCCAATTTCAACCAAACATGCTAGAAATGCTCCAAATGCGGAAATAAGCTTACTGTAAGAAGTGTACAAACGTCTGACAAAACTGTGAAATGTAAATTTCCAATTTCAACCAAACATGCTAGAAATGCTCCAATTGAGCTAATTAGCTTATTGTGAGAATATTACAAACGTCTGACAAAACTGAGAAATGTAAACTTCCAATTTCAACCAAACATGCTAGAAATGCTCCAATTGAGCTAATTAGCTTATTGTGAGAATATTGCAATTGTCTGACAAAAGCGAAAAATGTAAATTTCCAATTTCAACCAAACATGCTAGAAATGCTCCAATTGAGCTAATTAGCTTATTGTGAGAATATTACAAACGTCTGACAAAACTGAAAAATGTAAATTTCCAATTTCAACGAAACATGCTAGAAATGCTCCAATTGAGCTAATTAGCTTATTGTGAGAATATTGCAAATTTCTGACAAAAGTGAAAAATGTAAATTTCCAATTTCAACCAAACATGCTAGAAATGCTCCAATTGAGCTAATTAGCTTATTGTGAGAATATTACAAACGGCTGACAAAACTGAAAAATGTAAATTTCCAATTTCAACCAAACATGCTAGAAATGCTCAAATTGCGCATACAAGCCTACTGTAAGAATTTTACAAACGTCTGACAAAACTGAAAAATTTAAATTTCCAATTTCAACCAAACATGCTAGAAATGCTCCAATTGAGCTAATTAGCTTATTGTGAGAATATTACAAACGTCTGACAAAACTGAAAAATGTAAATTTCCAATTTCAACCAAACATGCTAGAAATGCTCAAATTGCGCAAAGAAGCCTACTGTAAGAATTTTACAAACGTCTGACAAAACTGAAAAATTTAAATTTCCAATTTCAACCAAACATGCTAGAAATGCTCCAATTGAGCTAATTAGCTTATTGAGAGAATATTGCAATTGTCTGACAAAAGTGAAAAATGTAAATTTTCAATTTCAACCAAACATGCTACAAATGCTCCAATTGAGCTAATTAGCTTATTGTGAGAATATTACAAACGTCTGACAAAACTGAAAAATGTGAATTTCCAATTTCAACCAAACATGCTAGAAATGCTCCAATTGAGCTAATTAGCTTATTGTGAGAATATTACAAACGTCTGACAAAAGTGAAAAATGTAAATTTCCAATTTCAACCAAACATGCTAGAAATGCTCCAATTGAGCTAATTAGCTTATTGTGACAATATTACAAACGTCTGACAAAACTGAAAAATGTAAATTTCCAATTTCAACTAAACATGCTAGAAATGCTCCAATTGAGCTAATTAGCTTATTGTGAGAATATTACAAACGTCTGACAAAACTGAAAAATGTAAATTTCCAATTTCAACCAAACATGCTAGAAATGCTCCATTTGAGCTAATTAGCTTATTGTGAGAATATTACAAACGTCTGACAAAACTGAAAAATGTAAATTTCCAATTTCAACCAAACATGCTAGAAATGCTCAAATTGCGCAAAGAAGCCTACTGTAAGAATTTTACAAACGTCTGACAAAACTGAAAAATGTAAATTTCCAATTTCAACCAAACATGCTAGAAATGCTCCAATTGAGCTAATTAGCTTATTGGGAAAATATTGCAATTGTCTGACAAAAGTGAAAAATGCAAATTTCCAATTTCAACTAAACATGCTAGAAATGCTCCAATTGAGCTAATTAGCTTATTGTGAGAATATTACAAACGTCTGACAAAACTGAAAAATGTAAATTGCCAATTTCAACCAAACATGCTAGAAATGCTCCAATTGAGCTAATTAGCTTATTGAGAGAATATTGCAATTGTCTGACAAAAGTGAAAAATGCAAATTTCCAATTTCAACTAAACATGCTAGAAATGCTCTAATTGAGCTAATTAGCTTATTTTGAGAATATTACAAACGTCTGAAAAAACTGAAAAATGTAAATTTCCAATTTCAACCAAACATGCTAGAAATGCTCCAATTGAGCTAATTAGCTTATTGTGAGAATATTACGAACGTCTGACAAAACTGAAAAATGTAAATTTCCAATTTCAACCAAACATGCTAGAAATGCTCAAATTGCGCATATAAGCCTACTGTAAGAATTTTACAAACAACTGACAAAACTGAAAAATTTAAATTTCCAATTTCAACTAAACATGCTAGAAATGCTCCAATTGAGCTAATTAGCTTATTGTGAGAATATTACAAACGTCTGACAAAACTGAAAAATTTAAATTTCCAATTTCAACCAAACATGCTAGAAATGCTCCAATTGAGCTAATTAGCTTATTGTGAGAATATTGCAATTGTCTGACAAAAGCGAAAAATGTAAATTTCCAATTTCAACCAAACATGCTAGAAATGCTCCAATTGAGCTAATTAGCTTATTGTGAGAATATTACAAACGTCTGACAAAAGTGAAAAATGTAAATTTCCAATTTCAACCAAACATGCTAGAAATGCTCAAATTGCGCATATAAGCCTACTGTAAGAATTTTACAAACGTCTGACAAAACTGAAAAATTTAAATTTCCAATTTTAACCAAACATGCTAGAAATGCTCCAATTGAGCTAATTAGCTTATTGTGAGAATATTACAAACGTCTGACAAAACTGAAAAATGTAATTTTCCAATTTCAACCAAACATGCTAGAAATGCTCCAAATGCGGAAATAAGCTTACTGTAAGAAGTGTACAAACGTCTGACAAAACTGAGAAATGTAAATTTCCAATTTCAACCAAACATGCTAGAAATGCTCCAATTGAGCTAATTAGCTTATTGTGAGAATATTACAAACGTCTGACAAAACTGAAAAATGTAAATTTCCAATTTCAACCAAACATGCTAGAAATGCTCCAAATGCGGAAATAAGCTTACTGTAAGAAGTGTACAAACGTCTGACAAAACTGAGAAATGTAAATTTCCAATTTCAACCAAACATGCTAGAAATGCTCCAATTGAGCTAATTAGCTTATTGTTAGAATATTGCAATTGTCTGACAAAAGTGAAAAATGCAAAATTCCAATTTCAACTAAACATGCTAGAAATGCTCCAATTGAGCTAATTAGCTTATTTTGAGAATATTACAAACGTCTGACAAAACTGAAAAATGTAAATTTCCAATTTCAACCAAACATGCTAGAAATGCTCCAAATGCAGAAATAAGCTTACTGTAAGAAGTGTACAAACGTCTGACAAAACTGAGAAATGTAAATTTCCAATTTCAACCAAACATGCTAGAAATGCTCCAATTGAGCTAATTAGCTTATTGTGAGAATATTACAAACGTCTGACAAAACTGAAAAATGTAAACTTCCAATTTCAACCAAACATGCTAGAAATGCTCCAATTGAGCTAATTAGCTTATTGTGAGAATATTGCAATTGTCTGACAAAAGCGAAAAATGTAAATTTCCAATTTCAACCAAACATGCTAGAAATGCTCCAATTGAGCTAATTAGCTTATTGTGAGAATATTACAAACGTCTGACAAAACTGAAAAATGTAAATTTCCAATTTCAACGAAACATGCTAGAAATGCTCCAATTGAGCTAATTAGCTTATTGTGAGAATATTGCAATTTTCTGACAAAAGTGAAAAATGCAAAATTCCAATTTCAACTAAACATGCTAGAAATGCTCCAATTGAGCTAATTAGCTTATTTTGAGAATATTACAAACGTCTGACAAAACTGAAAAATGTAAATTTCCAATTTCAACCAAACATGCTAGAAATGCTCCAAATGCGGAAATAAGCTTACTGTAAGAAGTGTACAAACGTCTGACAAAACTGAGAAATGTAAATTTCCAATTTCAACCAAACATGCTAGAAATGCTCCAATTGAGCTAATTAGCTTATTGTGAGAATATTACAAACGTCTGACAAAACTGAAAAATGTAAACTTCCAATTTCAACCAAACATGCTAGAAATGCTCCAATTGAGCTAATTAGCTTATTGTGAGAATATTGCAATTGTCTGACAAAAGCGAAAAATGTAAATTTCCAATTTCAACCAAACATGCTAGAAATGCTCCAATTGAGCTAATTAGCTTATTGTGAGAATATTACAAACGTCTGACAAAACTGAAAAATGTAAATTTCCAATTTCAACGAAACATGCTAGAAATGCTCCAATTGAGCTAATTAGCTTATTGTGAGAATATTGCAATTTTCTGACAAAAGTGAAAAATGTAAATTTCCAATTTCAACCAAACATGCTAGAAATGCTCCAATTGAGCTAATTAGCTTATTGTGAGAATATTACAAACGGCTGACAAAACTGAAAAATGTAAATTTCCAATTTCAACCAAACATGCTAGAAATGCTCAAATTGCGCATATAAGCCTAATGTAAGAATTTTACAAACGTCTGACAAAACTGAAAAATTTAAATTTCCAATTTCAACTAAACATCCTAGAAATGCTCCAATTGAGCTAATTAGCTTATTGTGAGAATATTACAAACGTATGACAAAACTGAAAAATGTAAATTTCCAATTTCAACTAAACATGCTAGAAATGCTCCAATTGAGCTAATTAGCTTATTGTGAGAATATTGCAATTGTCTGACAAAAGTGAAAAATGTAAATTTCCAATTTCAACCAAACATGCTAGAAATGCTCCAATTGAGCTAATTAGCTTATTGTGAGAATATTGCAATTGTCTGACAAAAGTGAAAAATGTAAAGTTCCAATTTCAACCAAACATGCTAGAAATGCTCCAATTGAGCTAATTAGCTTATTGTGAGAATATTACAAACGTCTGACAAAACTGACATATGTAAATTTCCAATTTCAACCAAACATGCTAGAAATGCTCCAATTGAGCTAATTAGCTTATTGTGAGAATACTACAAACGTCTGACAAAGCTGAAAAATGTAAATTTCCAATTTCAACCAAACATGCTAGAAATGCTCCAATTGAGCTAATTAGCTTATTGTGAGAATATTGCAATTGTCTGACAAAAGTGAAAAATGTAAATTTCCAATTTCAACCAAACATGCTAGAAATGCTCCAATTGAGCTAATTAGCTTATTGTGAGAATATTACAAACGTCTGACAAAACTGAAAAATGTAAATTTCCATTTTCAACCAAACATGCTAGAAATGCTCAAATTGCGCAAAGAAGCCTACTGTAAGATTTTACAAACGTCTGACAAAGCTGAAAAATGTAAATTTCCAATTTCAACCAAACATGCTAGAAATGCTCCAATTGAGCTAATTAGCTTATTGTGAGAATATTGCAATTGTCTGACAAAAGTGAAAAATGCAAATTTCCAATTTCAACTAAACATGCTAGAAATGCTCCAAATGCGGAAATAAGCTTACTGTAAGAAGTGTACAAACGTCTGACAAAACTGAAAAATTTAAATTTCCAATTTCAACCAAACATGCCAGAAATGCTCCAATTGAGCTAATTAGCTTATTGTGAGAATATTGCAATTGTCTGACAAAAGCGAAAAATGTAAATTTCCAATTTCAACCAAACATGCTAGAAATGCTCCAATTGAGCTAATTAGCTTATTGTGAGAATATTACAAACGTCTGACAAAAGTGAAAAATGTAAATTTCCAATTTCAACCAAACATGCTAGAAATGCTCAAATTGCGCATATAAGCCTACTGTAAGAATTTTACAAACGTCTGACAAAACTGAAAAATGTAAATTTCCAATTTCAACCAAACATGCTAGAAATGCTCCAATTGAGCTAATTAGCTTATTGTGAGAATATTGCAATTGTCTGACAAAAGCGAAAAATGTAAATTTCCAATTTCAACCAAACATGCTAGAAATGCTCCAATTGAGCTAATTAGCTTATTGTGAGAATATTACAAACGTCTGACAAAAGTGAAAAATGTAAATTTCCAATTTCAACCAAACATGCTAGAAATGCTCAAATTGCGCATATAAGCCTACTGTAAGAATTTTACAAACGTCTGACAAAACTGAAAAATTTAAATTTCCAATTTCAACCAAACATGCTGGAAATGCTCCAATTGAGCTAATTAGCTTATTGTGAGAATATTACAAACGTCTGACAAAACTGAAAAATGTAATTTTTCAATTTCAACCAAACATGCTAGAAATGCTCCAATTGAGCTAATTAGCTTATTGTGAGAATATTGCAATTGTCTGACAAAAGGGAAAAATGCAAAATTCCAATTTCAACTAAACATGCTAGAAATGCTCCAATTGAGCTAATTAGCTTATTTTGAGAATATTACAAACGTCTGACAAAACTGAAAAATGTAAATTTCCAATTTCAACCAAACATGCTAGAAATGCTCCAAATGCGGAAATAAGCTTACTGTAAGAAGTGTACAAACGTCTGACAAAAGTGAAAAATGTAAATTTCCAATTTCAACCAAACATGCTAGAAATGCTCCAATTGAGCTAATTGGCTTATTGTGAGAATATTACAAACGTCTGACAAAACTGAAAAATGTAAATTTCCAATTTCAACCAAACATGCTAGAAATGCTCCAATTGAGCTAATTAGCTTATTGTGAGAATATTGCAATTGTCTGACAAAAGCGAAAAATGTAAATTTCCAATTTCAACCAAACATGCTAGAAATGCTCCAATTGAGCTAATTAGCTTATTGTGAGAATATTACAAACGTCTGACAAAAGTGAAAAATGTAAATTTCCAATTTCAACCAAACATGCTAGAAATGCTCAAATTGCGCATATAAGCCTACTGTAAGAATTTTACAAACGTCTGACAAAACTGAAAAATTTAAATTTCCAATTTCAACCTAACATGCTAGAAATGCTCCAATTGAGCTAATTAGCTTATTGTGAGAATATTACAAACGTCTGACAAAACTGAAAAATGTAAATTTCCAATTTCAACCAAACATGCTAGAAATGCTCCAATTGAGCTAATTAGCTTATTGTGAGAATATTGCAATTGTCTGACAAAAGTGAAAAATGTAAATTTCCAATTTCAACCAAACATGCTAGAAATGCTCCAATTGAGCTAATTAGCTTATTGTGACAATATTACAAACGTCGGACCAAACTGAAAAATGTAAATTTCCAATTTCAACCAAACATGCTAGAAATGCTCCAATTGAGCTAATTAGCTTATTGTGAGAATATTACAAACGTCTGACCAAACTGAAAAATGTAAATTTCCAATTTCAACCAAACATGCTAGAAATGCTCCAATTGAGCTACTTAGCTTATTGTGAGAATATTACAAACGTCTGACAAAACTGAAAAATGTAAATTTCCAATTTCAACCAAACATGCTAGAAATGCTCCAATTGAGCTAATTAGCTTATTGTGAGAATATTGCAATTGTCTGACAAAAGCGAAAAATGTAAATTTCCCATTTCAACCAAACATGCTAGAAATGCTCCAATTGAGCTAATTAGCTTATTGTGAGAATATTACAAAAGTCTGACAAAAGTGAAAAATGTAAATTTCCAATTTCAACCAAACATGCTAGAAATGCTCAAATTGCGCATATAAGCCTACTGTAAGAATTTTACAAACGTCTGACAAAACTGAAAAATTTAAATTTCCAATTTCAACCAAACATGCTAGAAATGCTCCAATTGAGCTAATTAGCTTATTGTGAGAATATTACAAACGTCTGACAAAACTGAAAAATGTAAATTTCCAATTTCAACCAAACATGCTAGAAATGCTCCAATTGAGCTAATTAGCTTATTGTGAGAATATTGCAATTGTCTGACAAAAGTGAAAAATGTAAATTTCCAATTTCAACCAAACATGCTAGAAATGCTCCAATTGAGCTAATTAGCTTATTCTGAGAATATTACAAACGTCAGACCAAACTGAAAAATGTAAATTTCCCATTTCAACCAAACATGCTAGAAATGCTCCAATTGAGCTAATTAGCTTATTGTGAGAATATTACAAAAGTCTGACAAAAGTGAAAAATGTAAATTTCCAATTTCAACCAAACATGCTAGAAATGCTCAAATTGCGCATATAAGCCTACTGTAAGAATTTTACAAACGTCTGACAAAACTGAAAAATTTAAATTTCCAATTTCAACCAAACATGCTAGAAATGCTCCAATTGAGCTAATTAGCTTATTGTGAGAATATTACAAACGTCTGACAAAACTGAAAAATGTAAATTTCCAATTTCAACCAAACATGCTAGAAATGCTCCAATTGAGCTAATTAGCTTATTGTGAGAATATTGCAATTGTCTGACAAAAGTGAAAAATGTAAATTTCCAATTTCAACCAAACATGCTAGAAATGCTCCAATTGAGCTAATTAGCTTATTCTGAGAATATTACAAACGTCAGACCAAACTGAAAAATGTAAATTTCCAATTTCAACCAAACATGCTAGAAATGCTCCAATTGAGCTAATTAGCTTATTGTGAGAATATTACAAACGTCTGACCAAACTGAAAAATGTAAATTTCCAATTTCAACCAAACATGCTAGAAATGCTCCAATTGAGCTAATTAGCTTATTGTGAAAATATTACAAACGTCTGACAAAACTGAAAAATGTAAATTTCCAATTTCAACCAAACATGCTAGAAATGCTCGAATTGCGAAAAAAGCCTACTGTAAGAATTTTACAAACGTTTGACAAAATTGAAAAATGTAAATTTTCAATTTCAACCAAACATGCTAGAAATGCTCCAATTGAGCTAATTAGCTTATTGTGAGAATATTACAAACATCTGACCAAACTGAAAAATGTAAATTTCCAATTTCAACCAAACATGCTAGAAATGCTCCAATTGAGCTAATTAGCTTATTGTGAGAATATTACAAACGTCTGACCAAACTGAAAAATGTAAATTTCCAATTTCAACCAAACATGCTAGAAATGCTCCAATTGAGCTAATTAGCTTATTGTGAGAATATTGCAATTGTCTGACAAAAGTGAAAAATGTAAATTTCCAATTTCAACCAAACATGCTAGAAATGCTCCAATTGAGCTAATTAGCTTATTCTGAGAATATTACAAACGTCAGACCAAACTGAAAAATGTAAATTTCCAATTTCAACCAAACATGCTAGAAATGCTCCAATTGAGCTAATTAGCTTATTGTGAGAATATTACAAACGTCTGACCAAACTGAAAAATGTAAATTTCCAATTTCAACCAAACATGCTAGAAATGCTCCAATTGAGCTAATTAGCTTATTGTGAGAATATTACAAACGTCTGACAAAACTGAAAAATGTAAATTTCCAATTTCAACCAAACATGCTAGAAATGCTCGAATTGCGAAAAAAGCCTACTGTAAGAATTTTACAAACGTTTGACAAAATTGAAAAATGTAAATTTTCAATTTCAACCAAACATGCTAGAAATGCTCCAATTGAGCTAATTAGCTTATTGTGAGAATATTACAAACGTCTGACCAAACTGAAAAATGTAAATTTCCAATTTCAACCAAACATGCTAGAAATGCTCCAATTGAGCTAATTAGCTTATTGTGAGAATATTACAAACGTCTGACCAAACTGAAAAATGTAAATTTCCAATTTCAACCAAACATGCTAGAAATGCTCCAATTGAGCTAATTAGCTTATTGTGAGAATATTACAAACGTCTGACCAAACTGAAAAATGTAAATTTCCAATTTCAACCAAACATGCTAGAAATGCTCCAATTGAGCTAATTAGCTTATTGTGAGAATATTACAAACGTCTGACAAAACTGAAAAATGTAAATTTCCAATTTCAACCAAACGTGCTAGAAATGCTCGAATTGCGAAATAAGCCTACTGTAAGAATTTTACAAACGTTTGACAAAATTGAAAAATGTAAATTTTCAATTTCAACCAAACATGCTAGAAATGCTCCAATTGAGCTAATTAGCTTATTGTGAGAATATTACAAACGTCTGACCAAACTGAAAAATGTAAATTTCCAATTTCAACCAAACATGCTAGAAATGCTCCAATTGAGCTAATTAGCTTATTGTGAAAATATTACAAACGTCTGACAAAACTGAAAAATGTAAATTTCCAATTTCAACCAAACATGCTAGAAATGCTCCAATTGAGCTAATTAGCTTATTCTGAGAATATTACAAACGTCAGACCAAACTGAAAAATGTAAATTTCCAATTTCAACCAAACATGCTAGAAATGCTCCAATTGAGCTAATTAGCTTATTGTGAGAATATTACAAACGTCTGACCAAACTGAAAAATGTAAATTTCCAATTTCAACCAAACATGCTAGAAATGCTCCAATTGAGCTAATTAGCTTATTGTGAGAATATTACAAACGTCTGACAAAACTGAAAAATGTAAATTTCCAATTTCAACCAAACATGCTAGAAATGCTCCAATTGAGCTAATTAGCTTATTGTGAGAATATTACAAACGTCTGACCAAACTGAAAAATGTAAATTTCCAATTTCAACCAAACATGCTAGAAATGCTCCAATTGAGCTAATTAGCTTATTGTGAAAATATTACAAACGTCTGACAAAACTGAAAAATGTAAATTTCCAATTTCAACCAAACATGCTAGAAATGCTCGAATTGCGAAAAAAGCCTACTGTAAGAATTTTACAAACGTTTGACAAAATTGAAAAATGTAAATTTTCAATTTCAACCAAACATGCTAGAAATGCTCCAATTGAGCTAATTAGCTTATTGTGAGAATATTACAAACGTCTGACCAAACTGAAAAATGTAAATTTCCAATTTCAACCAAACATGCTAGAAATGCTCCAATTGAGCTAATTAGCTTATTGTGAGAATATTACAAACGTCTGACCAAACTGAAAAATGTAAATTTCCAATTTCAACCAAACATGCTAGAAATGCTCCAATTGAGCTAATTAGCTTATTGTGAGAATATTACAAACGTCTGACCAAACTGAAAAATGTAAATTTCCAATTTCAACCAAACATGCTAGAAATGCTCCAATTGAGCTAATTAGCTTATTGTGAAAATATTACAAACGTCTGACAAAACTGAAAAATGTAAATTTCCAATTTCAACCAAACGTGCTAGAAATGCTCGAATTGCGAAATAAGCCTACTGTAAGAATTTTACAAACGTTTGACAAAATTGAAAAATGTAAATTTTCAATTTCAACCAAACATGCTAGAAATGCTCCAATTGAGCTAATTAGCTTATTGTGAGAATATTACAAACGTCTGACCAAACTGAAAAATGTAAATTTCCAATTTCAACCAAACATGCTAGAAATGCTCCAATTGAGCTAATTAGCTTATTGTGAAAATATTACAAACGTCTGACAAAACTGAAAAATGTAAATTTCCAATTTCAACCAAACATGCTAGAAATGCTCGAATTGCGAAATAAGCCTACTGTAAGAATTTTACAAACGTTTGACAAAATTGAAAAATGTAAATTTTCAATTTCAACCAAACATGCTAGAAATGCTCCAATTGAGCTAATTAGCTTATTGAGAGAATATTACAAACGTCTGACCAAACTGAAAAATGTAAATTTCCAATTTCAACCAAACATGCTAGAAATGCTCCAATTGAGCTAATTAGCTTATTGTGAGAATATTACAAACGTCTGACCAAACTGAAAAATGTAAATTTCCAATTTCAACCAAACATGCTAGAAATGCTCCAATTGAGCTAATTAGCTTATTGTGAGAATATTACAAACGTCTGACCAAACTGAAAAATGTAAATTTCCAATTTCAACCAAACATGCTAGAAATGCTCCAATTGAGCTAATTAGCTTATTGTGAGAATATTACAAACGTCTGACAAAACTGAAAAATGTAAATTTCCAATTTCAACCAAACGTGCTAGAAATGCTCGAATTGCGAAATAAGCCTACTGTAAGAATTTTACAAACGTTTGACAAAACTGAAAAATGTAAATTTTCAATTTCAACCAAACATGCTAGAAATGCTCCTATTGAGCTAATTAGCTTATTGTGAGAATATTACAAACGTCAGACCAAACTGAAAAATGTAAATTTCCAATTTCAACCAAACATGCTAGAAATGCTCCAATTGAGCTAATTAGCTTATTGTGAGAATATTGCAATTGTCTGACAAAAGTGAAAAATGTAAATTTCCAATTTCAACCAAACATGCTAGAAATGCTCCAATTGAGCTAATTAGCTTATTGTGAGAATATTACAAACGTCTGACAAAACTGAAAAATGTAAATTTCCAATTTCAACCAAACATGCTAGAAATGCTCCAATTGAGCTAATTAGCTTATTGTGAGAATATTACAAACCTCTGACAACACTGAAAAATGTAAATTTTCAATTTCAACCAAACATGCTAGAAATGCTCCAATTGAGCTAATTAGCTTATTGTGAGAATATTACAAAGGTCCGACAAAAGTGAAAAATGTAAATTTCCAATTTCAACCAAACATGCTAGAAATGCTCCAATTGAGCTAATTAGCTTATTGTGAGAATATTACAAACGTCTGACAAAACTGAAAAATGTAAATTTCCAATTTCAACCAAACATGCTAGAAATGCTCGAATTGCAAAATAAGCCTACTGTAAGAATTTTACAAACGTTTGACAAAACTGAAAAATGTAAATTTTCAATTTCAACCAAACATGCTAGAAATGCTCCAATTGAGCTAATTAGCTTATTGTGAGAATATTACAAACGTCTGACAAAACTGAAAAATGTAAATTTCCAATTTCAACCAAACACGCTAGAAATGCTCCAATTGAGCTAATTAGCTTATTGTGAGAATATTACAAACGTCTGACAAAACTGAAAAATGTAAATTTCCAATTTCAACCAAACACGCTAGAAATGCTCCAATTGAGCTAATTAGCTTATTGTGACAATATTACAAACGTCTGACAAAACTGAAAAATGTGAATTTCCAATTTCAACCAAACATGCTAGAAATGCTCCAATTGAGCTAATTAGCTTATTATGACAATATTACAAACGTCTGACAAAACTGAAAAATGTAAATTTCCAATTTCAACCAAACATGCTAGAAATGCTCCAATTGAGCTAATTAGCTTATTATGACAATATTACAAACGTCTGACAAAACTGAAAAATGTAAATTTCCAATTTCAACCAAACATGCTAGAAATGCTCCAATTGAGCTAATTAGCTTATTGTGAGAATATTGCAATTGTCTGACAAAACTGAAAAATGTAAATTTCCAATTTCAACCAAACGTGCTAGAAATGCTCGAATTGCGAAATAAGCCTACTGTAAGAATTTTACTAACGTTTGACAAAACTGAAAAATGTAAATTTCCAATTTCAACCAAACATGCTAGAAATGCTCCAATTGAGCTAATTAGCTTATTGTGAGAATATTACAAACGTCTGACAAAACTGAAAAATGTAAATTTCCAATTTCAACCAAACATGCTAGAAATGCTCGAATTGCGAAATAAGCCTACTGTAAGAATTTTACAAACGTTTGACAAAACTGAAAAATGTAAATTTTCAATTTCAACCAAACATGCTAGAAATGCTCCAATTGAGCTAATTAGCTTATTGTGAGAATATTACAAACGTCTGACAAAACTGAAAAATGTAAATTTCCAATTTCAACCAAACACGCTAGAAATGCTCCAATTGAGCTAATTAGCTTATTGTGAGAATATTACAAACGTCTGACAAAACTGAAAAATGTAAATTTCCAATTTCAACCAAACACGCTAGAAATGCTCCAATTGAGCTAATTAGCTTATTGTGACAATATTACAAACGTCTGACAAAACTGAAAAATGTAAATTTCCAATTTCAACCAAACATGCTAGAAATGCTCCAATTGAGCTAATTAGCTTATTCTGAGAATATTACAAACGTCAGACCAAACTGAAAAATGTAAATTTCCAATTTCAACCAAACATGCTAGAAATGCTCCAATTGAGCTAATTAGCTTATTGTGAGAATATTACAAACGTCTGACCAAACTGAAAAATGTAAATTTCCAATTTCAACCAAACATGCTAGAAATGCTCCAATTGAGCTAATTAGCTTATTGTGAGAATATTACAAACGTCTGACAAAACTGAAAAATGTAAATTTCCAATTTCAACCAAACATGCTAGAAATGCTCCAATTGAGCTAATTAGCTTATTGTGAGAATATTACAAACGTCTGACCAAACTGAAAAATGTAAATTTCCAATTTCAACCAAACATGCTAGAAATGCTCCAATTGAGCTAATTAGCTTATTGTGAAAATATTACAAACGTCTGACAAAACTGAAAAATGTAAATTTCCAATTTCAACCAAACATGCTAGAAATGCTCGAATTGCGAAAAAAGCCTACTGTAAGAATTTTACAAACGTTTGACAAAATTGAAAAATGTAAATTTTCAATTTCAACCAAACATGCTAGAAATGCTCCAATTGAGCTAATTAGCTTATTGTGAGAATATTACAAACGTCTGACCAAACTGAAAAATGTAAATTTCCAATTTCAACCAAACATGCTAGAAATGCTCCAATTGAGCTAATTAGCTTATTGTGAGAATATTACAAACGTCTGACCAAACTGAAAAATGTAAATTTCCAATTTCAACCAAACATGCTAGAAATGCTCCAATTGAGCTAATTAGCTTATTGTGAGAATATTACAAACGTCTGACCAAACTGAAAAATGTAAATTTCCAATTTCAACCAAACATGCTAGAAATGCTCCAATTGAGCTAATTAGCTTATTGTGAGAATATTACAAACGTCTGACAAAACTGAAAAATGTAAATTTCCAATTTCAACCAAACGTGCTAGAAATGCTCGAATTGCGAAATAAGCCTACTGTAAGAATTTTACAAACGTTTGACAAAATTGAAAAATGTAAATTTTCAATTTCAACCAAACATGCTAGAAATGCTCCAATTGAGCTAATTAGCTTATTGTGAGAATATTACAAACGTCTGACCAAACTGAAAAATGTAAATTTCCAATTTCAACCAAACATGCTAGAAATGCTCCAATTGAGCTAATTAGCTTATTGTGAAAATATTACAAACGTCTGACAAAACTGAAAAATGTAAATTTCCAATTTCAACCAAACATGCTAGAAATGCTCGAATTGCGAAATAAGCCTACTGTAAGAATTTTACAAACGTTTGACAAATTTGAAAAATGTAAATTTTCAATTTCAACCAAACATGCTAGAAATGCTCCAATTGAGCTAATTAGCTTATTGAGAGAATATTACAAACGTCTGACCAAACTGAAAAATGTAAATTTCCAATTTCAACCAAACATGCTAGAAATGCTCCAATTGAGCTAATTAGCTTATTGTGAGAATATTACAAACGTCTGACCAAACTGAAAAATGTAAATTTCCAATTTCAACCAAACATGCTAGAAATGCTCCAATTGAGCTAATTAGCTTATTGTGAGAATATTACAAACGTCTGACCAAACTGAAAAATGTAAATTTCCAATTTCAACCAAACATGCTAGAAATGCTCCAATTGAGCTAATTAGCTTATTGTGAGAATATTACAAACGTCTGACAAAAGTGAAAAATGTAAATTTCCAATTTCAACCAAACATGCTAGAAATGCTCCAATTGAGCTAATTAGCTTATTGTGAGAATATTACAAACGTCTGACAAAACTGAAAAATGTAAATTTCCAATTTCAACCAAACATGCTAGAAATGCTCGAATTGCAAAATAAGCCTACTGTAAGAATTTTACAAACGTTTGACAAAACTGAAAAATGTAAATTTTCAATTTCAACCAAACATGCTAGAAATGCTCCAATTGAGCTAATTAGCTTATTGTGAGAATATTACAAACGTCTGACAAAACTGAAAAATGTAAATTTCCAATTTCAACCAAACACGCTAGAAATGCTCCAATTGAGCTAATTAGCTTATTGTGAGAATATTACAAACGTCTGACAAAACTGAAAAATGTAAATTTCCAATTTCAACCAAACACGCTAGAAATGCTCCAATTGAGCTAATTAGCTTATTGTGACAATATTACAAACGTCTGACAAAACTGAAAAATGTGAATTTCCAATTTCAACCAAACATGCTAGAAATGCTCCAATTGAGCTAATTAGCTTATTATGACAATATTACAAACGTCTGACAAAACTGAAAAATGTAAATTTCCAATTTCAACCAAACATGCTAGAAATGCTCCAATTGAGCTAATTAGCTTATTATGACAATATTACAAACGTCTGACAAAACTGAAAAATGTAAATTTCCAATTTCAACCAAACATGCTAGAAATGCTCCAATTGAGCTAATTAGCTTATTGTGAGAATATTGCAATTGTCTGACAAAACTGAAAAATGTAAATTTCCAATTTCAACCAAACGTGCTAGAAATGCTCGAATTGCGAAATAAGCCTACTGTAAGAATTTTACTAACGTTTGACAAAACTGAAAAATGTAAATTTCCAATTTCAACCAAACATGCTAGAAATGCTCCAATTGAGCTAATTAGCTTATTGTGAGAATATTACAAACGTCTGACAAAACTGAAAAATGTAAATTTCCAATTTCAACCAAACATGCTAGAAATGCTCGAATTGCGAAATAAGCCTACTGTAAGAATTTTACAAACGTTTGACAAAACTGAAAAATGTAAATTTTCAATTTCAACCAAACATGCTAGAAATGCTCCAATTGAGCTAATTAGCTTATTGTGAGAATATTACAAACGTCTGACAAAACTGAAAAATGTAAATTTCCAATTTCAACCAAACACGCTAGAAATGCTCCAATTGAGCTAATTAGCTTATTGTGAGAATATTACAAACGTCTGACAAAACTGAAAAATGTAAATTTCCAATTTCAACCAAACACGCTAGAAATGCTCCAATTGAGCTAATTAGCTTATTGTGACAATATTACAAACGTCTGACAAAACTGAAAAATGTAAATTTCCAATTTCAACCAAACATGCTAGAAATGCTCCAATTGAGCTAATTAGCTTATTATGACAATATTACAAACGTCTGACAAAACTGAAAAATGTAAATTTCCAATTTCAACCAAACATGCTAGAAATGCTCCAATTGAGCTAATTAGCTTATTGTGAGAATATTGCAATTGTCTGACAAAACTGAAAAATGTAAATTTCCAATTTCAACCAAACGTGCTAGAAATGCTCGAATTGCGAAATAAGCCTACTGTAAGAATTTTACAAACGTTTGACAAAATTGAAAAATGTAAATTTTCAATTTCAACCAAACATGCTAGAAATGCTCCAATTGAGCTAATTAGCTTATTGTGAGAATATTACAAACGTCTGACCAAACTGAAAAATGTAAATTTCCAATTTCAACCAAACATGCTAGAAATGCTCCAATTGAGCTAATTAGCTTATTGTGAAAATATTACAAACGTCTGACAAAACTGAAAAATGTAAATTTCCAATTTCAACCAAACATGCTAGAAATGCTCCAATTGAGCTAATTAGCTTATTCTGAGAATATTACAAACGTCAGACCAAACTGAAAAATGTAAATTTCCAATTTCAACCAAACATGCTAGAAATGCTCCAATTGAGCTAATTAGCTTATTGTGAGAATATTACAAACGTCTGACAAAACTGAAAAATGTAAATTTCCAATTTCAACCAAACACGCTAGAAATGCTCCAATTGAGCTAATTAGCTTATTGTGAGAATATTACAAACGTCTGATAAAACTGAAAAATGTAAATTTCCAATTTCAACCAAACACGCTAGAAATGCTCCAATTGAGCTAATTAGCTTATTGTGACAATATTACAAACGTCTGACAAAACTGAAAAATGTAAATTTCCAATTTCAACCAAACATGCTAGAAATGCTCCAATTGAGCTAATTAGCTTATTATGACAATATTACAAACGTCTGACAAAACTGAAAAATGTAAATTTCCAATTTCAACCAAACATGCTAGAAATGCTCCAATTGAGCTAATTAGCTTATTGTGAGAATATTGCAATTGTCTGACAAAAGTGAAAAATGTAAATTTCCAATTTCAACCAAACATGCTAGAAATGCTCCAATTGAGCTAATTAGCTTATTGTGAGAATGTTACAAACGTCTGACAAAACTGAAAAATGTAAATTTCCAATTTCAACCAAACATGCTAGAAATGCTCCAATTGAGCTAATTAGCTTATTGTGAGAATATTACAAACGTCTGACCAAACTGAAAAATGTAAATTTCCAATTTCAACCAAACATGCTAGAAATGCTCCGATTGAGCTAATTAGCTTATTGTGAGAATATTACAAACGTCTGACAAAACTGAAAAATGTAAATTTCCAATTTCAACCAAACGTGCTAGAAATGCTCGAATTGCGAAATAAGCCTACTGTAAGAATTTTACAAACGTTTGACAAAACTGAAAAATGTAAATTTTCAATTTCAACTAAACATGCTAGAAATGCTCCAATTGAGCTAATTAGCTTATTGTGAGAATATTACAAACGTCTGACAAAACTGAAAAATGTAAATTTCCAATTTCAACCAAACATGCTAGAAATGCTCCAATTAAGCTAATTAGCTTATTGTGAGAATATTACAAACGTCTGACAAAACTGAAAAATATAAATTTCCAATTTCAACCAAACATGCTAGAAATGCTCCAATTGAGCTAATTAGCTTATTGTGAGAATATTGCAATTGTCTGACAAAAGTGAAAAATGTAAATTTCCAATTTTAACCAAACATGCTAGAAATGCTCCAATTGAGCTAATTAGCTTATTGTGAGAATATTGCAATTGTCTGACAAAAGTGAAAAATGTAAATTTCCATTTTCAACCAAACATGCTAGAAATCCTCCAATTGAGCTAATTAGCTTATTGTGAGAATATTACAAACCTCTGACAACACTGAAAAATGTAAATTTTCAGTTTCAACCAAACATGCTAGAAATGCTCCAATTGAGCTAATTAGCTTATTGTGAGAATATTACAAAGGTCCGACAAAAGTGAAAAATGTAAATTTCCAATTTCAACCAAACATGCTAGAAATGCTCCAATTGAGCTAATTAGCTTATTGTGAGAATATTACAAACGTCTGACAAAACTGAAAAATGTAAATTTCCAATTTCAACCAAACATGCTAGAAATGCTCGAATTGCGAAATAAGCCTACTGTAAGAATTTTACAAACGTTTGACAAAACTGAAAAATGTAAATTTTCAATTTCAACCAAACATGCTAGAAATGCTCCAATTGAGCTAATTAGCTTATTGTGAGAATATTACAAACGTCTGACAAAAGTGAAAAATGTAAATTTCCAATTTCAACCAAACACGCTAGAAATGCTCCAATTGAGCTAATTAGCTTATTGTGAGAATATTACAAACGTCTGACAAAACTGAAAAATGTAAATTTCCAATTTCAACCAAACACGCTAGAAATGCTCCAATTGAGCTAATTAGCTTATTGTGACAATATTACAAACGTCTGACAAAACTGAAAAATGTAAATTTCCAATTTCAACCAAACATGCTAGAAATGCTCCAATTGAGCTAATTAGCTTATTGTGACAATATTACAAACGTCTGACAAAACTGAAAAATGTAAATTTCCAATTTCAACCAAACACGCTAGAAATGCTCCAATTGAGCTAATTAGCTTATTGTGAGAATATTACAAACGTCTGACAAAACTGAAAAATGTAAATTTCCAATTTCAACCAAACACGCTAGAAATGCTCCAATTGAGCTAATTAGCTTATTGTGAGAATATTACAAACGTCTGACAAAACTGAAAAATGTAAATTTCCAATTTCAAGCAAACACGCTAGAAATGCTCCAATTGAGCTAATTAGCTTATTGTGACAATATTACAAACGTCTGACAAAACTGAAAAATGTAAATTTCCAATTTCAACCAAACATGCTAGAAATGCTCCAATTGAGCTAATTAGCTTATTGTGAGAATATTACAAACGTCTGACAAAACTGAAAAATGTAAATTTCCAATTTCAACCAAACACGCTAGAAATGCTCCAATTGAGCTAATTAGCTTATTGTGACAATATTACAAACGTCTGACAAAACTGAAAAATGTAAATTTCCAATTTCAACCAAACATGCTAGAAATGCTCCAATTGAGCTAATTAGCTTATTATGACAATATTACAAACGTCTGACAAAACTGAAAAATGTAAATTTCCAATTTCAACCAAACATGCTAGAAATGCTCCAATTGAGCTAATTAGCTTATTGTGAGAATATTGCAATTGTCTGACAAAAGTGAAAAATGTAAATTTCCAATTTCAACCAAACATGCTAGAAATGCTCCAATTGAGCTAATTAGCTTATTGTGAGAATATTACAAACGTCTGACAAAACTGAAAAATGTAAATTTCCAATTTCAACCAAACATGCTAGAAATGCTCCAATTGAGCTAATTAGCTTATTGTGAGAATATTACAAACGTCTGACCAAACTGAAAAATGTAAATTTCCAATTTCAACCAAACATGCTAGAAATGCTCCAATTGAGCTAATTAGCTTATTGTGAGAATATTACAAACGTCTGACAAAACTGAAAAATGTAAATTTCCAATTTCAACCAAACACGCTAGAAATGCTCCAATTGAGCTAATTAGCTTATTGTGAGAATATTACAAACGTCTGACAAAACTGAAAAATGTAAATGTCCAATTTCAACCAAACACGCTAGAAATGCTCCAATTGAGCTAATTAGCTTATTGTGACAATATTACAAACGTCTGACAAAACTGAAAAATGTAAATTTCCAATTTCAACCAAACATGCTAGAAATGCTCCAATTGAGCTAATTAGCTTATTGTGACAATATTACAAACGTCTGACAAAACTGAAAAATGTAAATTTCCAATTTCAACCAAACACGCTAGAAATGCTCCAATTGAGCTAATTAGCTTATTGTGAGAATATTACAAACGTCTGACAAAACTGAAAAATGTAAATTTCCAATTTCAACCAAACACGCTAGAAATGCTCCAATTGAGCTAATTAGCTTATTGTGAGAATATTACAAACGTCTGACAAAACTGAAAAATGTAAATTTCCAATTTCAAGCAAACACGCTAGAAATGCTCCAATTGAGCTAATTAGCTTATTGTGACAATATTACAAACGTCTGACAAAACTGAAAAATGTAAATTTCCAATTTCAACCAAACATGCTAGAAATGCTCCAATTGAGCTAATTAGCTTATTGTGAGAATATTGCAATTGTCTGACAAAAGTGAAAAATGTAAATTTCCAATTTCAACCAAACATGCTAGAAATGCTCCAATTGAGCTAATTAGCTTATTGTGAGAATATTACAAACGTCTGACAAAACTGAAAAATGTAAATTTCCAATTTCAACCAAACATGCTAGAAATGCTCCAATTGAGCTAATTAGCTTATTGTGAGAATATTACAAACGTCTGACCAAACTGAAAAATGTAAATTTCCAATTTCAACCAAACATGCTAGAAATGCTCCAATTGAGCTAATTAGCTTATTGTGAGAATATTACAAACGTCTGACAAAACTGAAAAATGTAAATTTCCAATTTCAACCAAACGTGCTAGAAATGCTCGAATTGCGAAATAAGCCTACTGTAAGAATTTTACAAACGTTTGACAAAACTGAAAAATGTAAATTTTCAATTTCAACTAAACATGCTAGAAATGCTCCAATTGAGCTAATTAGCTTATTGTGAGAATATTACAAACGTCTGACAAAACTGAAAAATGTAAATTTCCAATTTCAACCAAACATGCTAGAAATGCTCCAATTAAGCTAATTAGCTTATTGTGAGAATATTACAAACGTCTGACAAAACTGAAAAATATAAATTTCCAATTTCAACCAAACATGCTAGAAATGCTCCAATTGAGCTAATTAGCTTATTGTGAGAATATTGCAATTGTCTGACAAAAGTGAAAAATGTAAATTTCCAATTTTAACCAAACATGCTAGAAATGCTCCAATTGAGCTAATTAGCTTATTGTGAGAATATTGCAATTGTCTGACAAAAGTGAAAAATGTAAATTTCCAATTTCAACCAAACATGCTAGAAATGCTCCAATTGAGCTAAATAGCTTATTGTGAGAATATTACAAACCTCTGACAACACTGAAAAATGTAAATTTTCAATTTCAACCAAACATGCTAGAAATGCTCCAATTGAGCTAATTAGCTTATTGTGAGAATATTACAAAGGTCCGACAAAAGTGAAAAATGTAAATTTCCAATTTCAACCAAACATGCTAGAAATGCTCCAATTGAGCTAATTAGCTTATTGTGAGAATATTACAAACGTCTGACAAAACTGAAAAATGTAAATTTCCAATTTCAACCAAACATGCTAGAAATGCTCGAATTGCGAAATAAGCCTACTGTAAGAATTTTACAAACGTTTGACAAAACTGAAAAATGTAAATTTTCAATTTCAACCAAACATGCTAGAAATGCTCCAATTGAGCTAATTAGCTTATTGTGAGAATATTACAAACGTCTGACAAAACTGAAAAATGTAAATTTCCAATTTCAACCAAACACGCTAGAAATGCTCCAATTGAGCTAATTAGCTTATTGTGAGAATATTACAAACGTCTGACAAAACTGAAAAATGTAAATTTCCAATTTCAACCAAACACGCTAGAAATGCTCCAATTGAGCTAATTAGCTTATTGTGACAATATTACAAACGTCTGACAAAACTGAAAAATGTAAATTTCCAATTTCAACCAAACATGCTAGAAATGCTCCAATTGAGCTAATTAGCTTATTGTGACAATATTACAAACGTCTGACAAAACTGAAAAATGTAAATTTCCAATTTCAACCAAACACGCTAGAAATGCTCCAATTGAGCTAATTAGCTTATTGTGAGAATATTACAAACGTCTGACAAAACTGAAAAATGTAAATTTCCAATTTCAACCAAACACGCTAGAAATGCTCCAATTGAGCTAATTAGCTTATTGTGAGAATATTACAAACGTCTGACAAAACTGAAAAATGTAAATTTCCAATTTCAAGCAAACACGCTAGAAATGCTCCAATTGAGCTAATTAGCTTATTGTGAGAATATTACAAACGTCTGACAAAACTGAAAAATGTAAATTTCCAATTTCAACCAAACATGCTAGAAATGCTCCAATTGAGCTAATTAGCTTATTGTGAGAATATTACAAACGTCTGACAAAACTGAAAAATTTAAATTTCCAATTTCAACCAAACATGCTAGAAATGCTCCAATTGAGCTAATTAGCTTATTGTGAGAATATTGCAATTGTCTGACAAAAGTGAAAAATGTAAATTTCCAATTTCAACCAAACATGCTAGAAATGCTCCAATTGAACTAATTAGCTTATTGTGACAATATTACAAACGTCTGACAAAACTGAAAAATGTAAATTTCCAATTTCAACCAAACATGCTAGAAATGCTCCAATTGAGCTAATTAGCTTATTGTGAGAATATTACAAACGTCTGACCAAACTGAAAAATGTAAATTTCCAATTTCAACCAAACATGCTAGAAATGCTCCAATTGAGCTAATTAGCTTATTGTGAGAATATTACAAACGTCTGACAAAACTGAAAAATGTAAATTTCCAATTTCAACCAAACGTGCTAGAAATGCTCGAATTGCGAAATAAGCCTACTGTAAGAATTTTACAAACGTTTGACAAAACTGAAAAATGTAAATTTTCAATTTCAACCAAACATGCTAGAAATGCTCCAATTGAGGTAATTAGCTTATTGTGAGAATATTACAAACGTCTGACAAAACTGAAAAATGTAAATTTCCAATTTCAACCAAACATGCTAGAAATGCTCCAATTGAGCTAATTAGCTTATTGTGAGAATATTACAAACGTCTGACAAAACTGAAAAATATAAATTTCCAATTTCAGCCAAACATGCTAGAAATGCTCCAATTGAGCTAATTAGCTTATTGTGAGAATATTGCAATTGTCTGACAAAAGTGAAAAATGTAAATTTCCAATTTCAACCAAACATGCTAGAAATGCTCCAATTGAGCTAATTAGCTTATTGTGAGAATATTACAAACGTCTGACAAAAGTGAAAAATGTAAATTTCCAAT
Organism: Watersipora subatra; assembly: GCF_963576615.1. NCBI lineage: Eukaryota > Metazoa > Bryozoa > Gymnolaemata > Cheilostomatida > Watersiporidae > Watersipora > Watersipora subatra. The sequence goes on along the minus strand of NC_088710.1, from coordinate 41,347,125 downwards.
TTCAACCAAACATGCTAGAAATGCTCCAATTGAGCTAATTAGCTTATTGTGAGAATATTGCAATTGTCTGACAAAAGTGAAAAATGTAAATTTCCAATTTCAACCAAACATGCTAGAAATGCTCCAATTGAGCTAATTAGCTTATTGTGAGAATATTACAAACGTCTGACAAAACTGAAAAATGTAAATTTCCAATTTCAACCAAACATGCTAGAAATCCTCCAATTGAGCTAATTAGCTTATTGTGAGAATATTACAAACCTCTGACAACACTGAAAAATGTAAATTTTCAATTTCAACCAAACATGCTAGAAATGCTCCAATTGAGCTAATTAGCTTATTGTGAGAATATTACAAAGGTCCGACAAAAGTGAAAAATGTAAATTTCCAATTTCAACCAAACATGCTAGAAATGCTCCAATTGAGCTAATTAGCTAATTGTGAGAATATTACAAACGTCTGACAAAACTGAAAAATGTAAATTTCCAATTTCAACCAAACATGCTAGAAATGCTCGAATTGCGAAATAAGCCTACTGTAAGAATTTTACAAACGTTTGACAAAACTGAAAAATGTAAATTTTCAATTTCAACCAAACATGCTAGAAATGCTCCAATTGAGCTAATTAGCTTATTGTGAGAATATTACAAACGTCTGACAAAACTGAAAAATTTAAATTTCCAATTTCAACCAAACACGCTAGAAATGCTCCAATTGAGCTAATTAGCTTATTGTGAGAATATTACAAACGTCTGACAAAACTGAAAAATGTAAATTTCCAATTTCAACCAAACACGCTAGAAATGCTCCAATTGAGCTAATTAGCTTATTGTGACAATATTACAAAGGTCTGACAAAACTGAAAAATGTAAATTTCCAATTTCAACCAAACATGCTAGAAATGCTCCAATTGAGCTAATTAGCTTATTGTGAGAATATTACAAACGTCTGACAAAACTGAAAAATGTAAATTTCCAATTTCAACCAAACATGCTAGAAATGCTCCAATTGAGCTAATTAGCTTATTGTGAGAATATTGCAATTGTCTGACAAAAGTGAAAAATGTAAATTTCCAATTTCAACCAAAAATGCTAGAAATGCTCCAATTGAGCTAATTAGCTTATTGTGAGAATATTACAAAGGTCTGACAATACTGAAAAATGTAAATTTCCAATTTCAACCAAACATGCTAGAAATGCTCCAATTGAGCTAATTAGCTTATTGTGAGAATATTGCAATTGTCTGACAAAAGTGAAAAATGTAAATTTCCAATTTCAACCAAACATGCTAGAAATGTTCCAATTGAGCTAATTAGCTTATTGAGAGAATATTACAAACGTCTGACAAAAGTGAAAAATGTAAATTTCCAATTTCAACCAAACATGCTAGAAATGCTCCAATTGAGCTAATTAGCTTATTGTGAGAATATTACAAACATCTGACAAAACTGAAAAATGTAAATTTCCAATTTCAACCAAACATGCTAGAAATGCTCCAATTGAGCTAATTAGCTTATTGTGAGAATATTGCAATTGTCTGACAAAAGTGAAAAATGTAAATTTTCAATTTCAACCAAACATGCTAGAAATGCTCCAATTGAGCTAATTAGCTTATTGTGAGAATATTACAAAGGTCCGACAAAAGTGAAAAATGTAAATTTCCAATTTCAACCAAACATGCTAGAAATGCTCCAATTGAGCTAATTAGCTTATTGTGAGAATATTACAAACGTCTGACAAAACTGAAAAATGTAAATTTCCAATTTCAACCAAACATGCTAGAAATGCTCGAATTGCGAAATAAGCCTACTGTAAGAATTTTACAAACGTTTGACAAAACTGAAAAATGTAAATTTTCAATTTCAACCAAACATGCTAGAAATGCTCCAATTGAGCTAATTAGCTTATTGTGAGAATATTACAAACGTCTGACAAAACTGAAAAATGTAAATTTCCAATTTCAACCAAACACGCTAGAAATGCTCCAATTGAGCTAATTAGCTTATTGTGAGAATATTACAAACGTCTGACAAAACTGAAAAATGTAAATTTCCAATTTCAACCAAACACGCTAGAAATGCTCCAATTGAGCTAATTAGCTTATTGTGAGAATATTACAAACGGCTGACAAAACTGAAAAATGTAAATTTCCAATTTCAACCAAACACGCTAGAAATGCTCCAATTGAGCTAATTAGCTTATTGTGAGAATATTACAAACGTCTGACAAAACTGAAAAATGTAAATTTCCAATTTCAACCAAACACGCTAGAAATGCTCCAATTGAGCTAATTAGCTTATTGTGACAATATTACAAACGTCTGACAAAACTGAAAAATGTAAATTTCCAATTTCAACCAAACATGCTAGAAATGCTCCAATTGAGCTAATTAGCTTATTGTGAGAATATTACAAACGTCTGACAAAACTGAAAAATGTAAATTTTCAATTTCAACCAAACATGCTAGAAATGCTCCAATTGAGCTAATTAGCTTATTGTGAGAATATTGCAATTGTCTGACAAAAGTGAAAAATGTAAATTTCCAATTTCAACCAAACATGCTAGAAATGCTCCAATTGAACTAATTAGCTTATTGTGACAATATTACAAACGTCTGACAAAACTGAAAAATGTAAATTTCCAATTTCAACCAAACATGCTAGAAATGCTCCAATTGAGCTAATTAGCTTATTGTGAGAATATTACAAATGTCTGACCAAACTGAAAAATGTAAATTTCCAATTTCAACCAAACATGCTAGAAATGCTCCAATTGAGCTAATTAGCTTATTGTGAGAATATTACAAACGTCTGACAAAACTGAAAAATGTAAATTTCCAATTTCAACCAAACGTGCTAGAAATGCTCGAATTGCGAAATAAGCCTACTGTAAGAATTTTACAAACGTTTGACAAAACTGAAAAATGTAAATTTTCAATTTCAACCAAACATGCTAGAAATGCTCCAATTGAGGTAATTACCTTATTGTGAGAATATTACAAACGTCTGACAAAACTGAAAAATGTAAATTTCCAATTTCAACCAAACATGCTAGAAATGCTCCAATTGAGCTAATTAGCTTATTGTGAGAATATTACAAACGTCTGACAAAACTGAAAAATATAAATTTCCAATTTCAGCCAAACATGCTAGAAATGTTCCAATTGAGCTAATTAGCTTATTGAGAGAATATTACAAACGTCTGACAAAAGTGAAAAATGTAAATTTCCAATTTCAACCAAACATGCTAGAAATGCTCCAATTGAGCTAATTAGCTTATTGTGAGAATATTACAAACGTCTGACAAAACTGAAAAATGTAAATTTCCAATTTCAAGCAAACACGCTAGAAATGCTCCAATTGAGCTAATTAGCTTATTGTGACAATATTACAAACGTCTGACAAAACTGAAAAATGTAAATTTCCAATTTCAACCAAACATGCTAGAAATGCTCCAATTGAGCTAATTAGCTTATTGTGAGAATATTACAAACGTCTGACAAAACTGAAAAATGTAAATTTCCAATTTCAACCAAACATGCTAGAAATGCTCCAATTGAGCTAATTAGCTTATTGTGAGAATATTGCAATTGTCTGACAAAAGTGAAAAATGTAAATTTCCAATTTCAACCAAACATGCTAGAAATGCTCCAATTGAACTAATTAGCTTATTGTGACAATATTACAAACGTCTGACAAAACTGAAAAATGTAAATTTCCAATTTCAACCAAACATGCTAGAAATGCTCCAATTGAGCTAATTAGCTTATTGTGAGAATATTACAAACGTCTGACCAAACTGAAAAATGTAAATTTCCAATTTCAACCAAACATGCTAGAAATGCTCCAATTGAGCTAATTAGCTTATTGTGAGAATATTACAAACGTCTGACAAAACTGAAAAATGTAAATTTCCAATTTCAACCAAACGTGCTAGAAATGCTCGAATTGCGAAATAAGCCTACTGTAAGAATTTTACAAACGTTTGACAAAACTGAAAAATGTAAATTTTCAATTTCAACCAAACATGCTAGAAATGCTCCAATTGAGGTAATTAGCTTATTGTGAGAATATTACAAACGTCTGACAAAACTGAAAAATGTAAATTTCCAATTTCAACCAAACATGCTAGAAATGCTCCAATTGAGCTAATTAGCTTATTGTGAGAATATTACAAACGTCTGACAAAACTGAAAAATATAAATTTCCAATTTCAGCCAAACATGCTAGAAATGCTCCAATTGAGCTAATTAGCTTATTGTGAGAATATTGCAATTGTCTGACAAAAGTGAAAAATGTAAATTTCCAATTTCAACCAAACATGCTAGAAATGCTCCAATTGAGCTAATTAGCTTATTGTGAGAATATTACAAACGTCTGACAAAAGTGAAAAATGTAAATTTCCAATTTCAACCAAACATGCTAGAAATGCTCCAATTGAGCTAATTAGCTTATTGTGAGAATATTACAAACGTCTGACAAAACTGAAAAATGTAAATTTCCAATTTCAACCAAACATGCTAAAAATCCTCCAATTGAGCTAATTAGCTTATTGTGAGAATATTACAAACCTCTGACAACACTGAAAAATGTAAATTTTCAATTTCAACCAAACATGCTAGAAATGCTCCAATTGAGCTAATTAGCTTATTGTGAGAATATTACAAAGGTCCGACAAAAGTGAAAAATGTAAATTTCCAATTTCAACCAAACATGCTAGAAATGCTCCAATTGAGCTAATTAGCTTATTGTGAGAATATTACAAACGTCTGACAAAACTGAAAAATGTAAATTTCCAATTTCAACCAAACATGCTAGAAATGCTCGAATTGCGAAATAAGGCTACTGTAAGAATTTTACAAACGTTTGACAAAACTGAAAAATGTAAATTTTCAATTTCAACCAAACATGCTAGAAATGCTCCAATTGAGCTAATTAGCTTATTGTGACAATATTACAAAGGTCTGACAAAACTGAAAAATGTAAATTTCCAATTTCAACCAAACATGCTAGAAATGCTCCAATTGAGCTAATTAGCTTATTGTGACAATATTACAAACGTCTGACAAAACTGAAAAATGTAAATTTCCAATTTCAACCAAACATGCTAGAAATGCTCCAATTGAGCTAATTAGCTTATTGTGAGAATATTGCAATTGTCTGACAAAAGTGAAAAATGTAAATTTCCAATTTCAACCAAAAATGCTAGAAATGCTCCAATTGAGCTAATTAGCTTATTGTGAGAATATTACAAAGGTCTGACAATACTGAAAAATGTAAATTTCCAATTTCAACCAAACATGCTAGAAATGCTCCAATTGAGCTAATTAGCTTATTGTGAGAATATTGCAATTGTCTGACAAAAGTGAAAAATGTAAATTTCCAATTTCAACCAAACATGCTAGAAATGTTCCAATTGAGCTAATTAGCTTATTGAGAGAATATTACAAACGTCTGACAAAAGTGAAAAATGTAAATTTCCAATTTCAACCAAACATGCTAGAAATGCTCCAATTGAGCTAATTAGCTTATTGTGAGAATATTACAAACATCTGACAAAACTGAAAAATGTAAATTTCCAATTTCAACCAAACATGCTAGAAATGCTCCAATTGAGCTAATTAGCTTATTGTGAGAATATTGCAATTGTCTGACAAAAGTGAAAAATGTAAATTTTCAATTTCAACCAAACATGCTAGAAATGCTCCAATTGAGCTAATTAGCTTATTGTGAGAATATTACAAAGGTCCGACAAAAGTGAAAAATGTAAATTTCCAATTTCAACCAAACATGCTAGAAATGCTCCAATTGAGCTAATTAGCTTATTGTGAGAATATTACAAACGTCTGACAAAACTGAAAAATGTAAATTTCCAATTTCAACCAAACATGCTAGAAATGCTCGAATTGCGAAATAAGCCTACTGTAAGAATTTTACAAACGTTTGACAAAACTGAAAAATGTAAATTTTCAATTTCAACCAAACATGCTAGAAATGCTCCAATTGAGCTAATTAGCTTATTGTGAGAATATTACAAACGTCTGACAAAACTGAAAAATGTAAATTTCCAATTTCAACCAAACACGCTAGAAATGCTCCAATTGAGCTAATTAGCTTATTGTGAGAATATTACAAACGTCTGACAAAACTGAAAAATGTAAATTTCCAATTTCAACCAAACACGCTAGAAATGCTCCAATTGAGCTAATTAGCTTATTGTGACAATATTACAAACGTCTGACAAAACTGAAAAATGTAAATTTCCAATTTCAACCAAACATGCTAGAAATGCTCCAATTGAGCTAATTAGCTTATTGTGAGAATATTACAAACATCTGACAAAACTGAAAAATGTAAATTTCCAATTTCAACCAAACATGCTAGAAATGCTCCAATTGAGCTAATTAGCTTATTGTGAGAATATTGCAATTGTCTGACAAAAGTGAAAAATGTAAATTTTCAATTTCAACCAAACATGCTAGAAATGCTCCAATTGAGCTAATTAGCTTATTGTGAGAATATTACAAAGGTCCGACAAAAGTGAAAAATGTAAATTTCCAATTTCAACCAAACATGCTAGAAATGCTCCAATTGAGCTAATTAGCTTATTGTGAGAATATTACAAACGTCTGACAAAACTGAAAAATGTAAATTTCCAATTTCAACCAAACATGCTAGAAATGCTCGAATTGCGAAATAAGCCTACTGTAAGAATTTTACAAACGTTTGACAAAACTGAAAAATGTAAATTTTCAATTTCAACCAAACATGCTAGAAATGCTCCAATTGAGCTAATTAGCTTATTGTGAGAATATTACAAACGTCTGACAAAACTGAAAAATGTAAATTTCCAATTTCAACCAAACACGCTAGAAATGCTCCAATTGAGCTAATTAGCTTATTGTGAGAATATTACAAACGTCTGACAAAACTGAAAAATGTAAATTTCCAATTTCAACCAAACACGCTAGAAATGCTCCAATTGAGCTAATTAGCTTATTGTGACAATATTACAAACGTCTGACAAAACTGAAAAATGTAAATTTCCAATTTCAACCAAACATGCTAGAAATGCTCCAATTGAGCTAATTAGCTTATTGTGAGAATATTACAAACGTCTGACAAAACTGAAAAATGTAAATTTCCAATTTCAACCAAACATGCTAGAAATGCTCCAATTGAGCTAATTAGCTTATTGTGAGAATATTACAAACGGCTGACAAAACTGAAAAATGTAAAATTCCAATTTCAACCAAACACGCTAGAAATGCTCCAATTGAGCTAATTAGCTTATTGTGAGAATATTACAAACGTCTGACAAAACTGAAAAATGTAAATTTCCAATTTCAACCAAACACGCTAGAAATGCTCCAATTGAGCTAATTAGCTTATTGTGACAATATTACAAACGTCTGACAAAACTGAAAAATGTAAATTTCCAATTTCAACCAAACATGCTAGAAATGCTCCAATTGAGCTAATTAGCTTATTGTGAGAATATTACAAACGTCTGACAAAACTGAAAAATGTAAATTTTCAATTTCAACCAAACATGCTAGAAATGCTCCAATTGAGCTAATTAGCTTATTGTGAGAATATTGCAATTGTCTGACAAAAGTGAAAAATGTAAATTTCCAATTTCAACCAAACATGCTAGAAATGCTCCAATTGAACTAATTAGCTTATTGTGACAATATTACAAACGTCTGACAAAACTGAAAAATGTAAATTTCCAATTTCAACCAAACATGCTAGAAATGCTCCAATTGAGCTAATTAGCTTATTGTGAGAATATTACAAATGTCTGACCAAACTGAAAAATGTAAATTTCCAATTTCAACCAAACATGCTAGAAATGCTCCAATTGAGCTAATTAGCTTATTGTGAGAATATTACAAACGTCTGACAAAACTGAAAAATGTAAATTTCCAATTTCAACCAAACGTGCTAGAAATGCTCGAATTGCGAATTAAGCCTACTGTAAGAATTTTACAAACGTTTGAAAAAACTGAAAAATGTAAATTTTCAATTTCAACCAAACATGCTAGAAATGCTCCAATTGAGGTAATTACCTTATTGTGAGAATATTACAAACGTCTGACAAAACTGAAAAATGTAAATTTCCAATTTCAACCAAACATGCTAGAAATGCTCCAATTGAGCTAATTAGCTTATTGTGAGAATATTACAAACGTCTGACAAAACTGAAAAATATAAATTTCCAATTTCAGCCAAACATGCTAGAAATGTTCCAATTGAGCTAATTAGCTTATTGAGAGAATATTACAAACGTCTGACAAAAGTGAAAAATGTAAATTTCCAATTTCAACCAAACATGCTAGAAATGCTCCAATTGAGCTAATTAGCTTATTGTGAGAATATTACAAACATCTGACAAAACTGAAAAATGTAAATTTCCAATTTCAACCAAACATGCTAGAAATGCTCCAATTGAGCTAATTAGCTTATTGTGAGAATATTGCAATTGTCTGACAAAAGTGAAAAATGTAAATTTCCAATTTCAACCAAACATGCTAGAAATGCTCCAATTGAGCTAATTAGCTTATTGTGAGAATATTGCAATTGTCTGACAAAAGTGAAAAATGTAAATTTCCAATTTCAACCAAACATGCTAGAAATCCTCCAATTGAGCTAATTAGCTTATTGTGAGAATATTACAAACCTCTGACAACACTGAAAAATGTAAATTTTCAATTTCAACCAAACATGCTAGAAATGCTCCAATTGAGCTAATTAGCTTATTGTGAGAATATTACAAAGGTCCGACAAAAGTGAAAAATGTAAATTTCCAATTTCAACCAAACATGCTAGAAATGCTCCAATTGAGCTAATTAGCTTATTGTGAGAATATTACAAACGTCTGACAAAAGTGAAAAATGTAAATTTCCAATTTCAACCAAACATGCTAGAAATGCTCGAATTGCGAAATAAGCCTACTGTAAGAATTTTACAAACGTTTGACAAAACTGAAAAATGTAAATTTTCAATTTCAACCAAACATGCTAGAAATGCTCCAATTGAGCTAATTAGCTTATTGTGAGAATATTACAAACGTCTGACAAAACTGAAAAATGTAAATTTCCAATTTCAACCAAACACGCTAGAAATGCTCCAATTGAGCTAATTAGCTTATTGTGACAATATTACAAACGTCTGACAAAACTGAAAAATGTAAATTTCCAATTTCAACCAAACATGCTAGAAATGCTCCAATTGAGCTAATTAGCTTATTGTGAGAATGTTACAAACGTCTGACAAAACTGAAAAATGTAAATTTCCAATTTCAACCAAACATGCTAGAAATGCTCCAATTGAGCTAATTAGCTTATTGTGAGAATATTACAAACGTCTGACAAAACTGAAAAATGTAAATTTCCAATTTCAACCAACCACGCTAGAAATGCTCCAATTGAGCTAATTAGCTTATTGTGAGAATATTACAAACGTCTGACAAAACTGAAAAATGTAAATTTCCAATTTCAACCAAACATGCTAGAAATGCTCCAATTGAGCTAATTAGCTTATTGTGACAATATTACAAACGTCTGACAAAAGTGAAAAATGTAAATTTCCAATTTCAACCAAACATGCTAGAAATGCTCCAATTGAGCTAATTAGCTTATTGTGAGAATATCACAAACGTCTGACAAAACTGAAAAATGTAAATTTCCAATTTCAACCAAACATGCTAGAAATGCTCCAATTGAGCTAATTAGCTTATTGTGAGAATATTGCAATTGTCTGACAAAAGTGAAAAATGTAAATTTCCAATTTCAACCAAACATGCTAGAAATGCTCCAATTGAACTAATTAGCTTATTGTGACAATATTACAAACATCTGACAAAACTGAAAAATGTAAATTTCCAATTTCAACCAAACATGCTAGAAATGCTCCAATTGAGCTAATTAGCTTATTGTGAGAATATTACAAACGTCTGACCAAACTGAAAAATGTAAATTTCCAATTTCAACCAAACATGCTAGAAATGCTCCAATTGAGCTAATTAGCTTATTGTGAGAATATTACAAACGTCTGACAAAACTGAAAAATGTAAATTTCCAATTTCAACCAAACGTGCTAGAAATGCTCGAATTGCGAAATAAGCCTACTGTAAGAATTTTACAAACGTTTGACAAAACTGAAAAATGTAAATTTTCAATTTCAACCAAACATGCTAGAAATGCTCCAATTGAGGTAATTAGCTTATTGTGAGAATATTACAAACGTCTGACAAAACTGAAAAATGTAAATTTCCAATTTCAACCAAACATGCTAGAAATGCTCCAATTGAGCTAATTAGCTTATTGTGAGAATATTACAAACGTCTGACAAAACTGAAAAATATAAATTTCCAATTTCAGCCAAACATGCTAGAAATGCTCCAATTGAGCTAATTAGCTTATTGTGAGAATATTGCAATTGTCTGACAAAAGTGAAAAATGTAAATTTCCAATTTCAACCAAACATGCTAGAAATGCTCCAATTGAGCTAATTAGCTTATTGTGAGAATATTACAAACGTCTGACAAAAGTGAAAAATGTAAATTTCCAATTTCAACCAAACATGCTAGAAATGCTCCAATTGAGCTAATTAGCTTATTGTGAGAATATTGCAATTGTCTGACAAAAGTGAAAAATGTAAATTTCCAATTTCAACCAAACATGCTAGAAATGCTCCAATTGAGCTAATTAGCTTATTGTGAGAATATTACAAACGTCTGACAAAACTGAAAAATGTAAATTTCCAATTTCAACCAAACATGCTAGAAATCCTCCAATTGAGCTAATTAGCTTATTGTGAGAATATTACAAACCTCTGACAACACTGAAAAATGTAAATTTTCAATTTCAACCAAACATGCTAGAAATGCTCCAATTGAGCTAATTAGCTTATTGTGAGAATATTACAAAGGTCCGACAAAAGTGAAAAATGTAAATTTCCAATTTCAACCAAACATGCTAGAAATGCTCCAATTGAGCTAATTAGCTTATTGTGAGAATATTACAAACGTCTGACAAAACTGAAAAATGTAAATTTCCAATTTCAACCAAACATGCTAGAAATGCTCGAATTGCGAAATAAGCCTACTGTAAGAATTTTACAAACGTTTGACAAAACTGAAAAATGTAAATTTTCAATTTCAACCAAACATGCTAGAAATGCTCCAATTGAGCTAATTAGCTTATTGTGAGAATATTACAAACGTCTGACAAAACTGAAAAATGTAAATTTCCAATTTCAACCAAACACGCTAGAAATGCTCCAATTGAGCTAATTAGCTTATTGTGAGAATATTACAAACGTCTGACAAAACTGAAAAATGTAAATTTCCAATTTCAACCAAACACGCTAGAAATGCTCCAATTGAGCTAATTAGCTTATTGTGACAATATTACAAAGGTCTGACAAAACTGAAAAATGTAAATTTCCAATTTCAACCAAACATGCTAGAAATGCTCCAATTGAGCTAATTAGCTTATTGTGACAATATTACAAACGTCTGACAAAACTGAAAAATGTAAATTTCCAATTTCAACCAAACATGCTAGAAATGCTCCAATTGAGCTAATTAGCTTATTGTGAGAATATTGCAATTGTCTGACAAAAGTGAAAAATGTAAATTTCCAATTTCAACCAAACATGCTAGAAATGCTCCAATTGAGCTAATTAGCTTATTGTGAGAATATTACAAACGTCTGACAAGAGTGAAAAATGTAAATTTCCAATTTCAACCAAACATGCTACAAATGCTCCAATTGAGCTAATTAGCTTATTGTGAGAATATTGCAATTGTCTGACAAAAGTGAAAAATGTAAATTTCCAGATTCAACCAAACATGCTAGAAATTCTCCCATTGAGCTAATTAGCTTATTGTGAGAATATTGCAACTGTCTGACAAAAGTGAAAAATGTAAATTTCCAATTTCAACCAAAAATGCTAGAAATGCTCCAATTGAGCTAATTAGCTTATTGTGAGAATATTACAAAGGTCTGACAATACTGAAAAATGTAAATTTCCAATTTCAACCAAACATGCTAGAAATGCTCCAATTGAGCTAATTAGCTTATTGTGAGAATATTACAAACGTCTGACAAAACTGAAAAATGTAAATTTCCAATTTCAACCAAACATGCTAGAAATGCTCGAATTGCGAAATAAGCCTACTGTAAGAATTTTACAAACGTTTGACAAAACTGAAAAATGTAAATTTTCAATTTCAACCAAACATGCTAGAAATGCTCCAATTGAGCTAATTAGCTTATTGTGAGAATATTACAAACGTCTGACAAAACTGAAAAATGTAAATTTCCAATTTCAACCAAACACGCTAGAAATGCTCCAATTGAGCTAATTAGCTTATTGTGAGAATATTACAAACGTCTGACAAAACTGAAAAATGTAAATTTCCAATTTCAACCAAACACGCTAGAAATGCTCCAATTGAGCTAATTAGCTTATTGTGACAATATTACAAAGGTCTGACAAAACTGAAAAATGTAAATTTCCAATTTCAACCAAACATGCTAGAAATGCTCCAATTGAGCTAATTAGCTTATTGTGACAATATTACAAACGTCTGACAAAACTGAAAAATGTAAATTTCCAATTTCAACCAAACATGCTAGAAATGCTCCAATTGAGCTAATTAGCTTATTGTGAGAATATTGCAATTGTCTGACAAAAGTGAAAAATGTAAATTTCCAATTTCAACCAAACATGCTAGAAATGCTCCAATTGAGCTAATTAGCTTATTGTGAGAATATTACAAACGTCTGACAAGAGTGAAAAATGTAAATTTCCAATTTCAACCAAACATGCTACAAATGCTCCAATTGAGCTAATTAGCTTATTGTGAGAATATTGCAATTGTCTGACAAAAGTGAAAAATGTAAATTTCCAGATTCAACCAAACATGCTAGAAATTCTCCAATTGAGCTAATTAGCTTATTGTGAGAATATTGCAACTGTCTGACAAAAGTGAAAAATGTAAATTTCCAATTTCAACCAAAAATGCTAGAAATGCTCCAATTGAGCTAATTAGCTTATTGTGAGAATATTACAAAGGTCTGACAATACTGAAAAATGTAAATTTCCAATTTCAACCAAACATGCTAGAAATGCTCCAATTGAGCTAATTAGCTTATTGTGAGAACATTGCAATTGTCTGACAAAAGTGAAAAATGTAAATTTCCAATTTCAACCAAACATGCTAGAAATGTTCCAATTGAGCTAATTAGCTTATTGAGAGAATATTACAAACGTCTGACAAAAGTGAAAAATGTAAATTTCCAATTTCAACCAAACATGCTAGAAATGCTCCAATTGAGCTAATTAGCTTATTGTGAGAATATTACAAACATCTGACAAAACTGAAAAATGTAAATTTCCAATTTCAACCAAACATGCAAGAAATGCTCCAATTGAGCTAATTAGCTTATTGTGAGAATATTACAAACATCTGACCAAACTGAAAAATGTAAATTTCCAATTTCAACCAAACATGCTAGAAATGCTCCAATTGAGCTAATTAGCTTATTGTGAGAATATTACAAACGTCTGACAAAAGTGAAAAATGTAAATTTCCAATTTCAACCAAACATGCTAGAAATGCTCCAATTGAGCTAATTAGCTTATTGAGAGAATATTGCAATTGTCTGACAAAAGTGAAAAATGTAAATTTCCAATTTCAACCTAATTAGCTTATTGTGAGAATATTGCAATTGTCTGACAAAAGTGAAAAATGTAAATTTCCAATTTCAACCAAACATGCTAGAAATGCTCCAATTGTGCAAATAAGCCTACTGTAAGAATTTTATAAACGTCTGACAAAACTGAAAAATGTAAATTTCCAATTTCAACCAAACATGCTAGAAATGCTCCAATTGAGCTAATTAGCTTATTGAGAGAATATTGCAATTGTCTGACAAAAGTGAAAAATGTAAATTTTCAATTTCAACCAAACATGCTAGAAATGCTCCAATTGAGCTAATTAGCTTATTGTGAGAATATTGCAATTGTCTGACAAAAGTGAAAAATGTAAATTTCCAATTTCAACCAAACATGCTAGAAATGCTCCAATTGAGCTAATTACCTTATTGTGAGAATATTACAAACGTCTGACAAGAGTGAAAAATGTAAATTTCCAATTTCAACCAAACATGCTACAAATGCTCCAATTGAGCTAATTAGCTTATTGTGAGAATATTGCAATTGTCTGACAAAAGTGAAAAATGTAAATTTCCAGATTCAACCAAACATGCTAGAAATTCTCCAATTGAGCTAATTAGCTTATTGTGAGAATATTGCAACTGTCTGACAAAAGTGAAAAATGTAAATTTCCAATTTCAACCAAACATGCTAGAAATGCTCCAATTGAGCTAATTAGCTTATTGAGAGAATATTGCAATTGTCTGACAAAAGTGAAAAATGTAAATTTTCAATTTCAACCAAACATGCTAGAAATGCTCCAATTGAGCTAATTAGCTTATTGTGAGAATATTGCAATTGTCTGACAAAAGTGAAAAATGTAAATTTCCAATTTCAACCAAACATGCTAGAAATGCTCAAATTGCGCAAATAAGCCTACTGTAAGAATTTTACAAACGTCTGAGAAAAGTGAAAAATGTAAATTTCCAATTTCAACCAAACATGCTAGAAATGCTCCAATTGAGCTAATTAGCTTATTGAGAGAATATTGCAATTGTCTGACAAAAGTGAAAAATGTAAATTTCCAATTTCAACCAAACATGCTAGAAATGCTCCAATTGAGCTAAGTAGCTTATTGTGAGAATATTACAAACGTCTGACAAAACTGAAAAATGTGAATTTCCAATTGCAACCAAACATGCTAGAAATGCTCCAATTGAGCTAATTAGCTTATTGTGAGAATATTACAAACGTCTGACAAAACTGAAATTTGTAAATTTTCAATTTCAACCAAACATGCTAGAAATGCTCCAATTGAGCTAATTAGCTTATTGTGAGAATATTGCAATTGTCTGACAAAAGTGAAAAATGTAAATTTCCAATTTCAACCAAACATGCTAGAAATGCTCCAATTGAGCTAATTAGCTTATTGTGAGAATATTACAAACGTCTGACCAAACTGAAAAATGTAAATTTCCAATTTCAACCAAACATGCTAGAAATGCTCCAATTGAGCTAATTAGCTTATTGTGAGAATATTACAAACCTCTGACAACACTGAAAAATGTAAATTTTCAATGTCAACCAAACATGCTAGAAATGCTCCAATTGAGCTAATTAGCTTATTGTGGGAATATTACACACGTCCGACAAAAGTGAAAAATGTAAATTTCCAATTTCAACCAAACATGCTAGAAATGCTCCAATTGAGCTAATTAGCTTATTGTGAGAATATTACAAACGTCTGACCAAACTGAAAAATGTAAATTTCCAGTTTCAACCAAACATGCTAGAAATGCTCCAATTGAGCTAATTAGCTTATTGTGAGAATATTACAAACGTCTGACAAAACTGAAAAATGTAAATTTCCAATTTCAACCAAACATGCTAGAAATGCTCCAATTGAGCTAATTAGCTTATTGTGAGAATATTACAAAGGTCTGACAAAACTGAAAAATGTAAATTTCCAATTTCAACCAAACACGCTAGAAATGCTCCAATTGAGCTAATTAGCTTATTGTGAGAATATTACAAACGTCTGACCAAACTGAAAAATGTAAATTTCCAATTTCAACCAAACATGCTAGAAATGCTCCAATTGAGCTAATTAGCTTATTGTGACAATATTACAAACGTCTGACAAAACTGAAAAATGTAAATTTCCAATTTCAACCAAACATGCTAGAAATGCTCCAATTGAGCTAATTAGCTTATTGTGAGAATATTACAAACGTCTGACAAAACTGAAAAATGTAAATTTCCAATTTCAACCAAACATGCTAGAAATGTTCCAATTGAGGTAATTAGCTTATTGTGAGAATATTACAAACGTCTGACAAAACTGAAAAATGTAAACTTCCAATTTCAACCAAACATGCTAGAAATGCTCCAATTGAGCTAATTAGCTTATTGTGAGAATATTACAAACGTCTGACAAAACTGAAAAATGTAAATTTCCAATTTCAACCAAACATGCTAGAAATGCTCCAATTGAACTAATTAGCTTATTGTGACAATATTACAAACGTCTGACAAAACTGAAAAATGTAAACTTCCAATTTCAACCAAACATGCTAGAAATGCTCCAATTGAGCTAATTAGCTTATTGTGAGAATATTACAAACGTCTGACAAAACTGAAAAATATAAATTTCCAATTTCAACCAAACTTGCTAGAAATGTTCCAATTGAGGTAATTAGCTTATTGTGAGAATATTACAAACGTCTGACAAAACTGAAAAATGTAAACTTCCAATTTCAACCAAACATGCTAGAAATGCTCCAATTGAGCTAATTAGCTTATTGTGAGAATATTACAAACGTCTGACAAAACTGAAAAATGTAAATTTCCAATTTCAACCAAACATGCTAGAAATGCTCCAATTGAACTAATTAGCTTATTGTGACAATATTACAAACGTCTGACAAAACTGAAAAATGTAAATTTCCAATTTCAACCAAACATGCTAGAAATGCTCCAATTGAGCTAATTAGCTTATTGTGAGAATATTGCAATTGTCTGACAAAAGTGAAAAATGTAAATTTCCAATTTCAACCAAACATGCTAGAAATGCTCCAATTGAGCTAATTAGCTTATTGTGAGAATATTACAAACGTCAGACCAAACTGAAGAATGTAAATTTCCAATTTCAACCAAACATGCTAGAAATGCTCCAATTGAGCTAATTAGCTTATTGTGAGAATATTACAAACGTCTGACCAAACTGAAAAATGTAAATTTCCAATTTCAACCAAACATGCTAGAAATGCTCCAATTGAGCTAATTAGCTTATTGTGAGAACATTACAAACGTCTGACAAAACTGAAAAATGTAAATTTCCAATTTCAACCAAACATGCTAGAAATGCTCCAATTGAGCTAATTAGCTTATTGTGAGAATATTACAAAGGTCTGACAAAACTGAAAAATGTAAATTTCCAATTTCAACCAAACATGCTAGAAATGCTCCAATTGAGCTAATTAGCTTATTGTGAGAATATTACAAACGTCTGACAAAACTGAAAAATGTAAATTTCCAATTTCAACCAAACATGCTAGAAATGCTCCAATTGAGCTAATTAGCTTATTGTGAGAATATTGCAATTGTCTGACAAAACTGAAAAATTTAAATTTCCATTTTCAACCAAACATGCTAGAAATGCTCCAATTGAGCTAATTAGCTTATTGTGACAATATTACAAACGTCTGACAAAACTGAAAAATGTAAATTTCCAATTTCAACCAAACATGCTAGAAATGCTCCAATTGAGCTAATTAGCTTTTTGTGAGAATATTACAAACGTCTGACAAAACTGAAAAATGTAAATTTCCAATTTCAACCAAACATGCTAGAAATGTTCCAATTGAGGTAATTAGCTTATTGTGAGAATATTACAAACGTCTGACCAAACTGAAAAATGTAAATTTCCAATTTCAACCTAATTAGCTTATTGTGAGAATATTGCAATTGTCTGACAAAAGTGAAAAATGTAAATTTCCAATTTCAACCAAACATGCTAGAAATGCTCCAATTGTGCAAATAAGCCTACTGTAAGAATTTTACAAACGTCTGACAAAACTGAAAAATGTAAATTTCCAATTTCAACCAAACATGCTAGAAATGCTCCAATTGAGCTAATTAGCTTATTGAGAGAATATTGCAATTGTCTGACAAAAGTGAAAAATGTAAATTTTCAATTTCAACCAAACATGCTAGAAATGCTCCAATTGAGCTAATTAGCTTATTGAGAGAATATTGCAATTGTCTGACAAGAGTGAAAAATGTAAATTTCCAATTTCAACGAAACATGCTAGAAATGCTCCAATTGAGCTAATTAGCTTATTGTGAGAATATTACAAACGTCTGACAAAAGTGAAAAATGTAAATTTCCAGATTCAACCAAACATGCTAGAAATTCTCCAATTGAGCTAATTAGCTTATTGTGAGAATATTGCAACTGTCTGACAAAAGTGAAAAATGTAAATTTCCAATTTCAACCAAACATGCTAGAAATGCTCCAATTGAGCTAATTAGCTTATTGAGAGAATATTGCAATTGTCTGACAAAAGTGAAAAATGTAAATTTTCAATTTCAACCAAACATGCTAGAAATGCTCCAATTGAGCTAATTAGCTTATTGTGAGAATATTGCAATTGTCTGACAAAAGTGAAAAATGTAAATTTCCAATTTCAACCAAACATGCTAGAAATGCTCAAATTGCGCAAATAAGCCTACTGTAAGAATTTTACAAACGTCTGACAAAAGTGAAAAATGTAAATTTCCAATTTCAACCAAACATGCTAGAAATGCTCCAATTGAGCTAATTAGCTTATTGAGAGAATATTGCAATTGTCTGACAAAAGTGAAAAATGTAAATTTCCAATTTCAACCAAACATGCTAGAAATGCTCCAATTGAGCTAAGTAGCTTATTGTGAGAATATTACAAACGTCTGACAAAACTGAAAAATGTGAATTTCCAATTGCAACCAAACATGCTAGAAATGCTCCAATTGAGCTAATTAGCTTATTGTGAGAATATTACAAACGTCTGACAAAACTGAAATTTGTAAATTTTCAATTTCAACCAAACATGCTAGAAATGCTCCAATTGAGCTAATTAGCTTATTGTGAGAATATTGCAATTGTCTGACAAAAGTGAAAAATGTAAATTTCCAATTTCAACCAAACATGCTAGAAATGCTCCAATTGAGCTAATTAGCTTATTGTGAGAATATTACAAACGTCTGACCAAACTGAAAAATGTAAATTTCCAATTTCAACCAAACATGCTAGAAATGCTCCAATTGAGCTAATTAGCTTATTGTGAGAATATTACAAACCTCTGACAACACTGAAAAATGTAAATTTTCAATTTCAACCAAACATGCTAGAAATGCTCCAATTGAGCTAATTAGCTTATTGTGGGAATATTACACACGTCCGACAAAAGTGAAAAATGTAAATTTCCAATTTCAACCAAACATGCTAGAAATGCTCCAATTGAGCTAATTAGCTTATTGTGAGAATATTACAAACGTCTGACCAAACTGAAAAATGTAAATTTCCAGTTTCAACCAAACATGCTAGAAATGCTCCAATTGAGCTAATTAGCTTATTGTGAGAATATTACAAACGTCTGACAAAACTGAAAAATGTAAATTTCCAATTTCAACCAAACATGCTAGAAATGCTCCAATTGAGCTAATTAGCTTATTGTGAGAATATTACAAAGGTCTGACAAAACTGAAAAATGTAAATTTCCAATTTCAACCAAACATGCTAGAAATGCTCCAATTGAGCTAATTAGCTTATTGTGAGAATATTACAAACGTCTGACCAAACTGAAAAATGTAAATTTCCAATTTCAACCAAACATGCTAGAAATGCTCCAATTGAGCTAATTAGCTTATTGTGTCAATATTACAAACGTCTGACAAAACTGAAAAATGTAAATTTCCAATTTCAACCAAACATGCTAGAAATGCTCCAATTGAGCTAATTAGCTTATTGTGAGAATATTACAAACGTCTGACAAAACTGAAAAATGTAAATTTCCAATTTCAACCAAACATGCTAGAAATGTTCCAATTGAGGTAATTAACTTATTGTGAGAATATTACAAACGTCTGACAAAACTGAAAAATGTAAACTTCCAATTTCAACATAACATGCTAGAAATGCTCCAATTGAGCTAATTAGCTTATTGTGAGAATATTACAAACGTCTGACAAAACTGAAAAATGTAAATTTCCAATTTCAACCAAACACGCTAGAAATGCTCCAATTGAACTAATTAGCTTATTGTGACAATATTACAAACGTCTGACAAAACTGAAAAATGTAAACTTCCAATTTCAACCAAACATGCTAGAAATGCTCCAATTGAGCTAATTAGCTTATTGTGAGAATATTACAAACGTCTGACAAAACTGAAAAATGTAAATTTCCAATTTCAACCAAACTTGCTAGAAATGTTCCAATTGAGGTAATTAGCTTATTGTGAGAATATTACAAACGTCTGACAAAACTGAAAAATGTAAACTTCCAATTTCAACCAAACATGCTAGAAATGCTCCAATTGAGCTAATTAGCTTATTGTGAGAATATTACAAACGTCTGACAAAACTGAAAAATGTAAATTTCCAATTTCAACCAAACATGCTAGAAATGCTCCAATTGAACTAATTAGCTTATTGTGACAATATTACAAACGTCTGACAAAACTGAAAAATGTAAATTTCCAATTTCAACCAAACATGCTAGAAATGCTCCAATTGAGCTAATTAGCTTATTGTGAGAATATTGCAATTGTCTGACAAAAGTGAAAAATGTAAATTTCCAATTTCAACCAAACATGCTAGAAATGCTCCAATTGAGCTAATTAGCTTATTGTGAGAATATTACAAACGTCAGACCAAACTGAAGAATGTAAATTTCCAATTTCAACCAAACATGCTAGAAATGCTCCAATTGAGCTAATTAGCTTATTGTGAGAATATTACAAACGTCTGACCAAACTGAAAAATGTAAATTTCCAATTTCAACCAAACATGCTAGAAATGCTCCAATTGAGCTAATTAGCTTATTGTGAGAATATTACAAACGTCTGACAAAACTGAAAAATGTAAATTTCCAATTTCAACCAAACATGCTAGAAATGCTCCAATTGAGCTAATTAGCTTATTGTGAGAATATTACAAAGGTCTGACAAAACTGAAAAATGTAAATTTCCAATTTCAACCAAACATGCTAGAAATGCTCC
This sequence comes from Watersipora subatra, assembly GCF_963576615.1. Lineage (NCBI taxonomy): Eukaryota > Metazoa > Bryozoa > Gymnolaemata > Cheilostomatida > Watersiporidae > Watersipora > Watersipora subatra. Next base: position 41,326,194 of record NC_088710.1, on the reverse strand, counting down.
AATTGAGCTAATTAGCTTATTGTGAGAATATTACAAACGTCTGACCAAACTGAAAAATGTAAATTTCCAATTTCAACCAAACATGCTAGAAATGCTCCAATTGAGCTAATTAGCTTATTGTGAGAATATTGCAATTGTCTGACAAAACTGAAAAATGTAAATTTCCATTTTCAACCAAACATGCTAGAAATGCTCCAATTGAGCTAATTAGCTTATTGTGACAATATTACAAACGTCTGACAAAACTGAAAAATGTAAATTTCCAATTTCAACCAAACATGCTAGAAATGCTCCAATTGAGCTAATTAGCTTTTTGTGAGAATATTACAAACGTCTGACAAAACTGAAAAATGTAAATTTCCAATTTCAACCAAACATGCTAGAAATGTTCCAATTGAGGTAATTAGCTTATTGTGAGAATATTACAAACGTCTGACCAAACTGAAAAATGTAAATTTCCAATTTCAACCTAATTAGCTTATTGTGAGAATATTGCAATTGTCTGACAAAAGTGAAAAATGTAAATTTCCAATTTCAACCAAACATGCTAGAAATGCTCCAATTGTGCAAATAAGCCTACTGTAAGAATTTTACAAACGTCTGACAAAACTGAAAAATGTAAATTTCCAATTTCAACCAAACATGCTAGAAATGCTCCAATTGAGCTAATTAGCTTATTGAGAGAATATTGCAATTGTCTGACAAAAGTGAAAAATGTAAATTTTCAATTTCAACCAAACATGCTAGAAATGCTCCAATTGAGCTAATTAGCTTATTGTGAGAATATTGCAATTGTCTGACAAAAGTGAAAAATGTAAATTTCCAATTTCAACGAAACATGCTAGAAATGCTCCAATTGAGCCAATTACCTTATTGTGAGAATATTACAAACGTCTGACAAAACTGAAAAATGTAAATTTCCAATTTCAACCAAACATGCTAGAAATGCTCAAATTGCGCAAATAAGCCTACTGTAAGAATTTTACAAACGTCTGACAAAAGTGAAAAATGTAAATTTCCAATTTCAACCAAACATGCTAGAAATGCTCCAATTGAGCTAATTAGCTTATTGAGAGAATATTGCAATTGTCTGACAAAAGTGAAAAATGTAAATTTCCAATTTCAACCAAACATGCTAGAAATGCTCCAATTGAGCTAAGTAGCTTATTGTGAGAATATTACAAACGTCTGACAAAACTGAAAAATGTGAATTTCCAATTGCAACCAAACATGCTAGAAATGCTCCAATTGAGCTAATAAGCTTATTGTGAGAATATTACAAACGTCTGACAAAACTGAAATTTGTAAATTTTCAATTTCAACCAAACATGCTAGAAATGCTCCAATTGAGCTAATTAGCTTATTGTGAGAATATTGCAATTGTCTGACAAAAGTGAAAAATTTAAATTTCCAATTTCAACCAAACATGCTAGAAATGCTCCAATTGAGCTAATTCGCTTATTGTGAGAATATTACAAACGTCTGACCAAACTGAAAAATGTAAATTTCCAATTTCAACCAAACATGCTAGAAATGCTCCAATTGAGCTAATTAGCTTATTGTGAGAATATTACAAACCTCTGACAACACTGAAAAATGTAAATTTTCAATTTCAACCAAACATGCTAGAAATGCTCCAATTGAGCTAATTAGCTTATTGTGGGAATATTACAAACGTCCGACAAAAGTGAAAAATGTAAATTTCCAATTTCAACCAAACATGCTAGAAATGCTCCAATTGAGCTAATTAGCTTATTGTGAGAATATTACAAACGTCTGACCAAACTGAAAAATGTAAATTTCCAATTTCAACCAAACATGCTAGAAATGCTCCAATTGAGCTAATTAGCTTATTGTGAGAATATTACAAACGTCTGACAAAACTGAAAAATGTAAATTTCCAATTTCAACCAAACATGCTAGAAATGCTCCAATTGTGCAAATAAGCCTACTGTAAGAATTTTACAAACGTCTGACAAAACTGAAAAATGTAAATTTCCAATTTCAACCAAACATGCTAGAAATGCTCCAATTGAGCTAATTAGCTTATTGAGAGAATATTGCAATTGTCTGACAAAAGTGAAAAATGTAAATTTTCAATTTCAACCAAACATGCTAGAAATGCTCCAATTGAGCTAATTAGCTTATTGTGAGAATATTGCAATTGTCTGACAAAAGTGAAAAATGTAAATTTCCAATTTCAACGAAACATGCTAGAAATGCTCCAATTGAGCCAATTACCTTATTGTGAGAATATTACAAACGTCTGACAAAACTGAAAAATGTAAATTTCCAATTTCAACCAAACATGCTAGAAATGCTCAAATTGCGCAAATAAGCCTACTGTAAGAATTTTACAAACGTCTGACAAAAGTGAAAAATGTAAATTTCCAATTTCAACCAAACATGCTAGAAATGCTCCAATTGAGCTAATTAGCTTATTGAGAGAATATTGCAATTGTCTGACAAAAGTGAAAAATGTAAATTTCCAATTTCAACCAAACATGCTAGAAATGCTCCAATTGAGCTAAGTAGCTTATTGTGAGAATATTACAAACGTCTGACAAAACTGAAAAATGTGAATTTCCAATTGCAACCAAACATGCTAGAAATGCTCCAATTGAGCTAATAAGCTTATTGTGAGAATATTACAAACGTCTGACAAAACTGAAATTTGTAAATTTTCAATTTCAACCAAACATGCTAGAAATGCTCCAATTGAGCTAATTAGCTTATTGTGAGAATATTGCAATTGTCTGACAAAAGTGAAAAATTTAAATTTCCAATTTCAACCAAACATGCTAGAAATGCTCCAATTGAGCTAATTCGCTTATTGTGAGAATATTACAAACGTCTGACCAAACTGAAAAATGTAAATTTCCAATTTCAACCAAACATGCTAGAAATGCTCCAATTGAGCTAATTAGCTTATTGTGAGAATATTACAAACCTCTGACAACACTGAAAAATGTAAATTTTCAATTTCAACCAAACATGCTAGAAATGCTCCAATTGAGCTAATTAGCTTATTGTGGGAATATTACAAACGTCCGACAAAAGTGAAAAATGTAAATTTCCAATTTCAACCAAACATGCTAGAAATGCTCCAATTGAGCTAATTAGCTTATTGTGAGAATATTACAAACGTCTGACCAAACTGAAAAATGTAAATTTCCAATTTCAACCAAACATGCTAGAAATGCTCCAATTGAGCTAATTAGCTTATTGTGAGAATATTACAAACGTCTGACAAAACTGAAAAATGTAAATTTCCAATTTCAACCAAACATGCTAGAAATGCTCCAATTGAGCTAATTAGCTTATTGTGAGAATATTACAAAGGTCTGACAAAACTGAAAAATGTAAATTTCCAATTTCAACCAAACATGCTAGAAATGCTCCAATTGAGCTAATTAGCTTATTGTGAGAATATTACAAACGTCTGACCAAACTGAAAAATGTAAATTTCCAATTTCAACCAAACATGCTAGAAATGCTCCAATTGAGCTAATTAGCTTATTGTGACAATATTACAAACGTCTGACAAAACTGAAAAATGTAAATTTCCAATTTCAACCAAACATGCTAGAAATGCTCCAATTGAGCTAATTAGCTTATTGTGAGAATATTACAAACGTCTGACAAAACTGAAAAATGTAAATTTCCAATTTCAACCAAACATGCTAGAAATGTTCCAATTGAGGTAATTAGCTTATTGTGAGAATATTACAAACGTCTGACAAAACTGAAAAATGTAAACTTCCAATTTCAACCAAACATGCTAGAAATGCTCCAATTGAGCTAATTAGCTTATTGTGAGAATATTACAAACGTCTGACAAAACTGAAAAATGTAAATTTCCAATTTCAACCAAACATGCTAGAAATGCTCCAATTGAACTAATTAGCTTATTGTGACAATATTACAAACGTCTGACAAAACTGAAAAATGTAAACTTCCAATTTCAACCAAACATGCTAGAAATGCTCCAATTGAGCTAATTAGCTTATTGTGAGAATATTACAAACGTCTGACAAAACTGAAAAATGTAAATTTCCAATTTCAACCAAACATGCTAGAAATGTTCCAATTGAGGTAATTAGCTTATTGTGAGAATATTACAAACGTCTGACAAAACTGAAAAATGTAAACTTCCAATTTCAACCAAACATGCTAGAAATGCTCCAATTGAGCTAATTAGCTTATTGTGACAATATTACAAACGTCTGACAAAACTGAAAAATGTAAATTTCCAATTTCAACCAAACATGCTAGAAATGCTCCAATTGAGCTAATTAGCTTATTGTGACAATATTACAAACGTCTGACAAAACTGAAAAATGTAAATTTCCAATTTCAACCAAACATGCTAGAAATGCTCCAATTGAGCTAATTAGCTTATTGTGAGAATATTACAAACGTCTGACCAAACTGAAAAATGTAAATTTCCAATTTCAACCAAACATGCTAGAAATGCTCCAATTGAGCTAATTAGCTTATTGTGAGAATATTACAAACGTCTGACAAAACTGAAAAATGTAAATTTCCAATTTCAACCAAACGTGCTAGAAATGCTCGAATTGCGAAATAAGCCTACTGTAAGAATTTTACAAACGTTTGACAAAACTGAAAAATGTAAATTTCCAATTTCAACCAAACATGCTAGAAATGCTCCAATTGAGCTAATTAGCTTATTGTGACAATATTACAAACGTCTGACAAAACTGAAAAATGTAAATTTCCAATTTCAACCAAACATGCTAGAAATGCTCCAATTGAGCTAATTAGCTTATTGTGAGAATATTACAAACGTCTGACCAAACTGAAAAATGTAAATTTCCAATTTCAACCAAACATGCTAGAAATGCTCCAATTGAGCTAATTAGCTTATTGTGAGAATATTACAAACGTCTGACAAAACTGAAAAATGTAAATTTCCAATTTCAACCAAACGTGCTAGAAATGCTCGAATTGCGAAATAAGCCTACTGTAAGAATTTTACAAACGTTTGACAAAAGTGAAAAATGTAAATTTTCAATTTCAACCAAACATGCTAGAAATGCTCCAATTGAGCTAAGTAGCTTATTGTGAGAATATTACAAACGTCTGACAAAACTGAAAAATGTGAATTTCCAATTGCAACCAAACATGCTAGAAATGCTCCAATTGAGCTAATTAGCTTATTGTGAGAATATTACAAACGTCTGACAAAACTGAAATTTGTAAATTTTCAATTTCAACCAAACATGCTAGAAATGCTCCAATTGAGCTAATTAGCTTATTGTGAGAATATTGCAATTGTCTGACAAAAGTGAAAAATGTAAATTTCCAATTTCAACCAAACATGCTAGAAATGCTCCAATTGAGCTAATTAGCTTATTGTGAGAATATTACAAACGTCTGACCAAACTGAAAAATGTAAATTTCCAATTTCAACCAAACATGCTAGAAATGCTCCAATTGAGCTAATTAGCTTATTGTGAGAATATTACAAACCTCTGACAACACTGAAAAATGTAAATTTTCAATTTCAACCAAACATGCTAGAAATGCTCCAATTGAGCTAATTAGCTTATTGTGGGAATATTACAAACGTCCGACAAAAGTGAAAAATGTAAATTTCCAATTTCAACCAAACATGCTAGAAATGCTCCAATTGAGCTAATTAGCTTATTGTGAGAATATTACAAACGCCTGACCAAACTGAAAAATGTAAATTTCCAATTTCAACCAAACATGCTAGAAATGCTCCAATTGAGCTAATTAGCTTATTGTGAGAATATTACAAACGTCTGACAAAACTGAAAAATGTAAATTTCCAATTTCAACCAAACATGCTAGAAATGCTCCAATTGAGCTAATTAGCTTATTGTGAGAATATTACAAAGGTCTGACAAAACTGAAAAATGTAAATTTCCAATTTCAACCAAACATGCTAGAAATGCTCCAATTGAGCTAATTAGCTTATTGTGAGAATATTACAAACGTCTGACCAAACTGAAAAATGTAAATTTCCAATTTCAACCAAACATGCTAGAAATGCTCCAATTGAGCTAATTAGCTTATTGTGACAATATTACAAACGTCTGACAAAACTGAAAAATGTAAATTTCCAATTTCAACCAAACATGCTAGAAATGCTCCAATTGAGCTAATTAGCTTATTGTGAGAATATTACAAACGTCTGACAAAACTGAAAAATGTAAATTTCCAATTTCAACCAAACATGCTAGAAATGTTCCAATTGAGGTAATTAGCTTATTGTGAGAATATTACAAACGTCTGACAAAACTGAAAAATGTAAACTTCCAATTTCAACCAAACATGCTAGAAATGCTCCAATTGAGCTAATTAGCTTATTGTGAGAATATTACAAACGTCTGACAAAACTGAAAAATGTAAATTTCCAATTTCAACCAAACATGCTAGAAATGCTCCAATTGAACTAATTAGCTTATTGTGACAATATTACAAACGTCTGACAAAACTGAAAAATGTAAACTTCCAATTTCAACCAAACATGCTAGAAATGCTCCAATTGAGCTAATTAGCTTATTGTGAGAATATTACAAACGTCTGACAAAACTGAAAAATGTAAATTTCCAATTTCAACCAAACATGCTAGAAATGTTCCAATTGAGGTAATTAGCTTATTGTGAGAATATTACAAACGTCTGACAAAACTGAAAAATGTAAACTTCCAATTTCAACCAAACATGCTAGAAATGCTCCAATTGAGCTAATTAGCTTATTGTGAGAATATTACAAACGTCTGACAAAACTGAAAAATGTAAATTTCCAATTTCAACCAAACATGCTAGAAATGCTCCAATTGAACTAATTAGCTTATTGTGACAATATTACAAACGTCTGACAAAACTGAAAAATGTAAATTTCCAATTTCAACCAAACATGCTAGAAATGCTCCAATTGAGCTAATTAGCTTATTGTGAGAATATTGCAATTGTCTGACAAAAGTGAAAAATGTAAATTTCCAATTTCAACCAAACATGCTAGAAATGCTCCAATTGAGCTAATTAGCTTATTGTGAGAATATTACAAACGTCAGACCAAACTGAAGAATGAAAATTTCCAATTTCAACCAAACATGCTAGAAATGCTCCAATTGAGCTAATTAGCTTATTGTGAGAATATTACAAACGTCTGACCAAACTGAAAAATGTAAATTTCCAATTTCAACCAAACATGCTAGAAATGCTCCAATTGAGCTAATTAGCTTATTGTGAGAATATTACAAACGTCTGACAAAACTGAAAAATGTAAATTTCCAATTTCAACCAAACATGCTAGAAATGCTCCAATTGAGCTAATTAGCTTATTGTGAGAATATTACAAAGGTCTGACAAAACTGAAAAATGTAAATTTCCAATTTCAACCAAACATGCTAGAAATGCTCCAATTGAGCTAATTAGCTTATTGTGAGAATATTACAAACGTCTGACCAAACTGAAAAATGTAAATTTCCAATTTCAACCAAACATGCTAGAAATGCTCCAATTGAGCTAATTAGCTTATTGTGAGAATATTGCAATTGTCTGACAAAACTGAAAAATGTAAATTTCCATTTTCAACCAAACATGCTAGAAATGCTCCAATTGAGCTAATTAGCTTATTGTGAGAATATTACAAACGTCTGACAAAACTGAAAAATGTAAATTTCCAATTTCAACCAAACATGCTAGAAATGCTCCAATTGAGCTAATTAGCTTATTGTGAGAATATTACAAACGTCTGACAAAACTGAAAAATGTAAATTTCCAATTTCAACCAAACATGCTAGAAATGTTCCAATTGAGGTAATTAGCTTATTGTGAGAATATTACAAACGTCTGACAAAACTGAAAAATGTAAATTTCCAATTTCAACCAAACGTGTTAGAAATGCTCGATTTGCGAAATAAGCCTACTGTAAGAATTTTACAAACGTTTGACAAAACTGAAAAATGTAAATTTCCAATTTCAACCAAACATGCTAGAAATGCTCCAATTGAGTTAATTAGCTTATTGTGACAATATTACAAACGTCTGACAAAACTGAAAAATGTAAATTTCCAATTTCAACCAAACATGCTAGAAATGCTCCAATTGAGCTAATTAGCTTATTGTGAGAATATTACAAACGTCTGACAAAACTGAAAAATGTAAATTTCCAATTTCAACCAAACATGCTAGAAATGTTCCAATTGAGGTAATTAACTTATTGTGAGAATATTACAAACGTCTGACAAAACTGAAAAATGTAAACTTCCAATTTCAACCAAACATGCTAGAAATGCTCCAATTGAGCTAATTAGCTTATTGTGAGAATATTACAAACGTCTGACAAAACTGAAAAATGTAAATTTCCAATTTCAACCAAACATGCTAGAAATGCTCCAATTGAACTAATTAGCTTATTGTGACAATATTACAAACGTCTGACAAAACTGAAAAATGTAAACTTCCAATTTCAACCAAACATGCTAGAAATGCTCCAATTGAGCTAATTAGCTTATTGTGAGAATATTACAAACGTCTGACAAAACTGAAAAATGTAAATTTCCAATTTCAACCAAACTTGCTAGAAATGTTCCAATTGAGGTAATTAGCTTATTGTGAGAATATTACAAACGTCTGACAAAACTGAAAAATGTAAACTTCCAATTTCAACCAAACATGCTAGAAATGCTCCAATTGAGCTAATTAGCTTATTGTGAGAATATTACAAACGTCTGACAAAACTGAAAAATGTAAATTTCCAATTTCAACCAAACATGCTAGAAATGCTCCAATTGAACTAATTAGCTTATTGTGACAATATTACAAACGTCTGACAAAACTGAAAAATGTAAATTTCCAATTTCAACCAAACATGCTAGAAATGCTCCAATTGAGCTAATTAGCTTATTGTGAGAATATTGCAATTGTCTGACAAAAGTGAAAAATGTAAATTTCCAATTTCAACCAAACATGCTAGAAATGCTCCAATTGAGCTAATTAGCTTATTGTGAGAATATTACAAACGTCAGACCAAACTGAAGAATGTAAATTTCCAATTTCAACCAAACATGCTAGATATGCTCCAATTGAGCTAATTAGCTTATTGTGAGAATATTACAAACGTCTGACCAAACTGAAAAATGTAAATTTCCAATTTCAACCAAACATGCTAGAAATGCTCCAATTGAGCTAATTAGCTTATTGTGAGAATATTACAAACGTCTGACAAAACTGAAAAATGTAAATTTCCAATTTCAACCAAACATGCTAGAAATGCTCCAATTGAGCTAATTAGCTTATTGTGAGAATATTACAAAGGTCTGACAAAACTGAAAAATGTAAATTTCCAATTTCAACCAAACATGCTAGAAATGCTCCAATTGAGCTAATTAGCTTATTGTGAGAATATTACAAACGTCTGACCAAACTGAAAAATGTAAATTTCCAATTTCAACCAAACATGCTAGAAATGCTCCAATTGAGCTAATTAGCTTATTGTGAGAATATTGCAATTGTCTGACAAAACTGAAAAATGTAAATTTCCATTTTCAACCAAACATGCTAGAAATGCTCCAATTGAGCTAATTAGCTTATTGTGACAATATTACAAACGTCTGACAAAACTGAAAAATGTAAATTTCCAATTTCAACCAAACATGCTAGAAATGCTCCAATTGAGCTAATTAGCTTATTGTGAGAATATTACAAACGTCTGACAAAACTGAAAAATGTAAATTTCCAATTTCAACCAAACATGCTAGAAATGTTCCAATTGAGGTAATTAGCTTATTGTGAGAATATTACAAACGTCTGACAAAACTGAAAAATGTAAACTTCCAATTTCAACCAAACATGCTAGAAATGCTCCAATTGAGCTAATTAGCTTATTGTGAGAATATTACAAACGTCTGACAAAACTGAAAAATGTAAATTTCCAATTTCAACCAAACATGCTAGAAATGCTCCAATTGAACTAATTAGCTTATTGTGACAATATTACAAACGTCTGACAAAACTGAAAAATGTAAACTTCCAATTTCAACCAAACATGCTAGAAATGCTCCAATTGAGCTAATTAGCTTATTGTGAGAATATTACAAACGTCTGACAAAACTGAAAAATGTAAATTTCCAATTTCAACCAAACATGCTAGAAATGTTCCAATTGAGGTAATTAGCTTATTGTGAGAATATTACAAACGTCTGACAAAACTGAAAAATGTAAACTTCCAATTTCAACCAAACATGCTAGAAATGCTCCAATTGAGCTAATTAGCTTATTGTGAGAATATTACAAACGTCTGACAAAACTGAAAAATGTAAATTTCCAATTTCAACCAAACATGCTAGAAATGCTCCAATTGAACTAATTAGCTTATTGTGACAATATTACAAACGTCTGACAAAACTGAAAAATGTAAATTTCCAATTTCAACCAAACATGCTAGAAATGCTCCAATTGAGCTAATTAGCTTATTGTGAGAATATTGCAATTGTCTGACAAAAGTGAAAAATGTAAATTTCCAATTTCAACCAAACATGCTAGAAATGCTCCAATTGAGCTAATTAGCTTATTGTGAGAATATTACAAACGTCAGACCAAACTGAAGAATGAAAATTTCCAATTTCAACCAAACATGCTAGAAATGCTCCAATTGAGCTAATTAGCTTATTGTGAGAATATTACAAACGTCTGACCAAACTGAAAAATGTAAATTTCCAATTTCAACCAAACATGCTAGAAATGCTCCAATTGAGCTAATTAGCTTATTGTGAGAATATTACAAACGTCTGACAAAACTGAAAAATGTAAATTTCCAATTTCAACCAAACATGCTAGAAATGCTCCAATTGAGCTAATTAGCTTATTGTGAGAATATTACAAAGGTCTGACAAAACTGAAAAATGTAAATTTCCAATTTCAACCAAACATGCTAGAAATGCTCCAATTGAGCTAATTAGCTTATTGTGAGAATATTACAAACGTCTGACCAAACTGAAAAATGTAAATTTCCAATTTCAACCAAACATGCTAGAAATGCTCCAATTGAGCTAATTAGCTTATTGTGAGAATATTGCAATTGTCTGACAAAACTGAAAAATGTAAATTTCCATTTTCAACCAAACATGCTAGAAATGCTCCAATTGAGCTAATTAGCTTATTGTGAGAATATTACAAACGTCTGACAAAACTGAAAAATGTAAATTTCCAATTTCAACCAAACATGCTAGAAATGCTCCAATTGAGCTAATTAGCTTATTGTGAGAATATTACAAACGTCTGACAAAACTGAAAAATGTAAATTTCCAATTTCAACCAAACATGCTAGAAATGTTCCAATTGAGGTAATTAGCTTATTGTGAGAATATTACAAACGTCTGACAAAACTGAAAAATGTAAATTTCCAATTTCAACCAAACGTGTTAGAAATGCTCGATTTGCGAAATAAGCCTACTGTAAGAATTTTACAAACGTTTGACAAAACTGAAAAATGTAAATTTCCAATTTCAACCAAACATGCTAGAAATGCTCCAATTGAGCTAATTAGCTTATTGTGAGAATATTACAAACGTCTGACAAAACTGAAAAATGTAAATTTCCAATTTCAACCAAACGTGCTAGAAATGCTCGAATTGCGAAATAAGCTTACTGTAAGAATTTTACAAACGTTTGACAAAACTGAAAAATGTAAATTTTCAATTTCAACCAAACATGCTAGAAATGCTCCAATTGAGCTAATTAGCTTATTGTGAGAATATTACAAACGTCTGACAAAACTGAAAAATGTAAATTTCCAATTTCAACCAAACATGCTAGAAATGCTCCAATTGAGCTAATTAGCTTATTGTGAGAATATTACAAACGTCTGACAAAACTGAAAAATATAAATTTCCAATTTCAACCAAACATGCTAGAAATGCTCCAATTGAGCTAATTAGCTTATTGTGAGAATATTGCAATTGTCTGACAAAAGTGAAAAATGTAAATTTCCAATTTCAACCAAACATGCTAGAAATGCTCCAATTGAGCTAATTAGCTTATTGTGAGAATATTACAAACGTCTGACAAAACTGAAAAATGTAAATTTCCAATTTCAACCAAACATGCTAGAAATGCTCCAATTGAGCTAATTAGCTTATTGTGAGAATATTGCAATTGTCTGACAAAAGTGAAAAATGTAAATTTCCAATTTCAACCAAACATGCTAGAAATGCTCCAATTGAGCTAATTAGCTTATTGTGAGAATATTACAAACGTCTGACCAAACTGAAAAATGTAAATTTCCAATTTCAACCAAACATGCTAGAAATGCTCCAATTGAGCTAATTAGCTTATTGTGACAATATTACAAACGTCTGACAAAACTGAAAAATGTAAATTTCCAATTTCAACCAAACATGCTAGAAATGCTCCAATTGAGCTAATTAGCTTATTGTGAGAATATTACAAACGTCTGACAAAACTGAAATATGTAAATTTCCAATTTCAACCAAACGTGCTAGAAATGCTCGAATTGCGAAATAAGCCTACTGTAAGAATTTTACAAACGTTTGACAAAACTGAAAAATGTAAATTTCCAATTTCAACCAAACATGCTAGAAATGCTCAAATTGAGCTAATTAGCTTATTGAGAGAATATTGCAATTGTCTGACAAAAGTGAAAAATGTAATTTTTCAATTTCAACCAAACATGCTAGAAATGCTCCAATTGAGCTAATTAGCTTATTGTGAAAATATTACAAAGGTCCGACAAAAGTGAAAAATGTAAATTTCCAATTTCAACCAAACATGCTAGAAATGCTCAAATTGCGCAAATAAGCCTACCGTAAGAATTTTACAAACGTCTGACAAAAGTGAAAAATGTAAATTTCCAATTTCAACCAAACATGCTAGAAATGCTCCAATTGAGCTAATTAGCTTATTGTGAGAATATTACAAACGTCTGACAAAACTGAAAAATGTAAATTTCCAATTTCAACCAAACATGCTAGAAATGCTCCAATTGAGCTAATTAGCTTATTGTGAGAATATTGCAATTGTCTGACAAAAGTGAAAAATGTAAATTTCCAATTTCAACCAAACATGCTAGAAATGCTCCAATTGAGCTAATTACCTTATTGTGAGAATATTACAAACGTCTGACAAAACTGAAAAATGTAAATTTCCAATTTCAACCAAACATGCTAGAAATGCTCAAATTGCGCAAATAAGCCTACTGTAAGAATTTTACAAACGTCTGATAAAAGTGAAAAATGTAAATTTCCAATTTCAACCAAACATGCTAGAAATGCTCCAATTGAGCTAATTAGCTTATTGAGAGAATATTGCAATTGTCTGACAAAAGTGAAAAATGTAAATTTCCAATTTCAACCAAACATGCTAGAAATGCTCCAATTGTGCTAAGTAGCTTATTGTGAGAATATTACAAACGTCTGACAAAACTGAAAAATGTGAATTTCCAATTGCAACCAAACATGCTAGAAATGCTCCAATTGAGCTAATTAGCTTATTGTGAGAATATTACAAACGTCTGACCAAACTGAAAAATGTAATTTCCAATTTCAACCAAACATGCTAGAAATGCTCCAATTGAGCTAATTACCTTATTGTGAGAATATTACAAACGTCTGACAAAACTGAAAAATGTAAATTTCCAATTTCAACCAAACATGCTAGAAATGCTCCAATTGAGCTAATTAGCTTATTGTGAGAATATTGCAATTGTCTGACAAAAGTGAAAAATTTAAATTTCCAATTTCAACCAAACATGCTAGAAATGCTCCAATTGAGCTAATTAGCTTATTGTGAGAATATTACAAACGTCTGACAAAACTGAAAAATGTAAATTTCCAATTTCAACCAAACATGCTAGAAATGCTCCAATTGAGCTAATTAGCTTATTGTGAGAATATTGCAATTGTCTGACAAAAGTGAAAAATGTAAATTTCCAATTTCAACCAAACATGCTAGAAATGCTCCAATTGAGCTAATTAGCTTATTGTGAGAATATTACAAACGTCTGACCAAACTGAAAAATGTAATTTCCAATTTCAACCAAACATGCTAGAAATGCTCCAATTGAGCTAATTAGCTTATTGTGAGAATATTGCAATTGTCTGACAAAAGTGAAAAATGTAAATTTCCAATTTCAACCAAACATGCTAGAAATGCTCCAATTGAGCTAATTAGCTTATTGTGAGAATATTACAAACGTCTGACCAAACTGAAAAATGTAATTTCCAATTTCAACCAAACATGCTAGAAATGCTCCAATTGAGCTAATTAGCTTATTGTGAGAATATTACAAACGTCTGACAAAACTGAAAAATGTAAACTTCCAATTTCAACCAAACATGCTAGAAATGCTCCAATTGAGCTAATTAGCTTATTGTGAGAATATTACAAACGTCTGACAAAACTGAAAAATGTAAATTTCCAATTTCAACCAAACATGCTAGAAATGCTCCAATTGAAGTAATTAGCTTATTGTGACAATATTACAAACGTCTGACAAAACTGAAAAATGTAAATTTCCAATTTCAACCAAACATGCTAGAAATGCTCCAATTGAGCTAATTAGCTTATTGTGAGAATATTGCAATTGTCTGACAAAAGTGAAAAATGTAAATTTCCAATTTCAACCAAACATGCTAGAAATGCTCCAATTGAGCTAATTAGCTTATTGTGAGAATATTACAAACGTCAGACCAAACTGAAGAATGAAAATTTCCAATTTCAACCAAACATGCTAGAAATGCTCCAATTGAGCTAATTAGCTTATTGTGAGAATATTACAAACGTCTGACCAAACTGAAAAATGTAAATTTCCAATTTCAACCAAACATGCTAGAAATGCTCCAATTGAGCTAATTAGCTTATTGTGAGAATATTACAAACGTCTGACAAAACTGAAAAATGTAAATTTCCAATTTCAACCAAACATGCTAGAAATGCTCCAATTGAGCTAATTAGCTTATTGTGAGAATATTACAAAGGTCTGACAAAACTGAAAAATGTAAATTTCCAATTTCAACCAAACATGCTAGAAATGCTCCAATTGAGCTAATTAGCTTATTGTGAGAATATTACAAACGTCTGACCAAACTGAAAAATGTAAATTTCCAATTTCAACCAAACATGCTAGAAATGCTCCAATTGAGCTAATTAGCTTATTGTGAGAATATTGCAATTGTCTGACAAAACTGAAAAATGTAAATTTCCATTTTCAACCAAACATGCTAGAAATGCTCCAATTGAGCTAATTAGCTTATTGTGAGAATATTACAAACGTCTGACAAAACTGAAAAATGTAAATTTCCAATTTCAACCAAACATGCTAGAAATGCTCCAATTGAGCTAATTAGCTTATTGTGAGAATATTACAAACGTCTGACAAAACTGAAAAATGTAAATTTCCAATTTCAACCAAACATGCTAGAAATGTTCCAATTGAGGTAATTAGCTTATTGTGAGAATATTACAAACGTCTGACAAAACTGAAAAATGTAAATTTCCAATTTCAACCAAACGTGTTAGAAATGCTCGATTTGCGAAATAAGCCTACTGTAAGAATTTTACAAACGTTTGACAAAACTGAAAAATGTAAATTTCCAATTTCAACCAAACATGCTAGAAATGCTCCAATTGAGCTAATTAGCTTATTGTGACAATATTACAAACGTCTGACAAAACTGAAAAATGTAAATTTCCAATTTCAACCAAACATGCTAGAAATGCTCCAATTGAGCTAATTAGCTTATTGTGAGAATATTACAAACGTCTGACCAAACTGAAAAATGTAAATTTCCAATTTCAACCAAACATGCTAGAAATGCTCCAATTGAGCTAATTAGCTTATTGTGAGAATATTACAAACGTCTGACAAAACTGAAAAATGTAAATTTCCAATTTCAACCAAACGTGCTAGAAATGCTCGAATTGCGAAATAAGCTTACTGTAAGAATTTTACAAACGTTTGACAAAACTGAAAAATGTAAATTTTCAATTTCAACCAAACATGCTAGAAATGCTCCAATTGAGCTAATTAGCTTATTGTGAGAATATTACAAACGTCTGACAAAACTGAAAAATGTAAATTTCCAATTTCAACCAAACATGCTAGAAATGCTCCAATTGAGCTAATTAGCTTATTGTGAGAATATTGCAATTGTCTGACAAAAGTGAAAAATGTAAATTTCCAATTTCAACCAAACATGCTAGAAATGCTCCAATTGAGCTAATTAGCTTATTGTGAGAATATTACAAACGTCTGACCAAACTGAAAAATGTAAATTTCCAATTTCAACCAAACATGCTAGAAATGCTCCAATTGAGCTAATTAGCTTATTGTGACAATATTACAAACGTCTGACAAAACTGAAAAATGTAAATTTCCAATTTCAACCAAACATGCTAGAAATGCTCCAATTGAGCTAATTAGCTTATTGTGAGAATATTACAAACGTCTGACAAAACTGAAATATGTAAATTTCCAATTTCAACCAAACGTGCTAGAAATGCTCGAATTGCGAAATAAGCCTACTGTAAGAATTTTACAAACGTTTGACAAAACTGAAAAATGTAAATTTCCAATTTCAACCAAACATGCTAGAAATGCTCAAATTGAGCTAATTAGCTTATTGAGAGAATATTGCAATTGTCTGACAAAATAGAAAAATGTAATTTTTCAATTTCAACCAAACATGCTAGAAATGCTCCAATTGAGCTAATTAGCTTATTGTGAAAATATTACAAAGGTCCGACAAAAGTGAAAAATGTAAATTTCCAATTTCAACCAAACATGCTAGAAATGCTCAAATTGCGCAAATAAGCCTACCGTAAGAATTTTACAAACGTCTGACAAAAGTGAAAAATGTAAATTTCCAATTTCAACCAAACATGCTAGAAATGCTCCAATTGAGCTAATTAGCTTATTGTGAAAATATTACAAACGTCTGACAAAACTGAAAAATGTAAATTTCCAATTTCAACCAAACATGCTAGAAATGCTCCAATTGAGCTAATTAGCTTATTGTGAGAATATTACAAACGTCTGACAAAACTGAAAAATGTAAATTTCCAATTTCAACCAAACATGCTAGAAATGCTCCAATTGAGCTAATTAGCTTATTGTGAGAATATTGCAATTGTCTGACAAAAGTGAAAAATGTAAATTTCCAATTTCAACCAAACATGCTAGAAATGCTCCAATTGAGCTAATTAGCTTATTGTGAGAATATTACAAACGTCTGACCAAACTGAAAAATGTAAATTTCCAATTTCAACCAAACATGCTAGAAATGCTCCAATTGAGCTAATTAGCTTATTGTGACAATATTACAAACGTCTGACAAAACTGAAAAATGTAAATTTCCAATTTCAACCAAACATGCTAGAAATGCTCCAATTGAGCTAATTAGCTTATTGTGAGAATATTACAAACGTCTGACAAAACTGAAATATGTAAATTTCCAATTTCAACCAAACGTGCTAGAAATGCTCGAATTGCGAAATAAGCCTACTGTAAGAATTTTACAAACGTTTGACAAAACTGAAAAATGTAAATTTCCAATTTCAACCAAACATGCTAGAAATGCTCAAATTGAGCTAATTAGCTTATTGAGAGAATATTGCAATTGTCTGACAAAAGTGAAAAATGTAATTTTTCAATTTCAACCAAACATGCTAGAAATGCTCCAATTGAGCTAATTAGCTTATTGTGAAAATATTACAAAGGTCCGACAAAAGTGAAAAATGTAAATTTCCAATTTCAACCAAACATGCTAGAAATGCTCAAATTGCGCAAATAAGCCTACCGTAAGAATTTTACAAACGTCTGACAAAAGTGAAAAATGTAAATTTCCAATTTCAACCAAACATGCTAGAAATGCTCCAATTGAGCTAATTAGCTTATTGTGAGAATATTACAAACGTCTGACAAAACTGAAAAATGTAAATTTCCAATTTCAACCAAACATGCTAGAAATGCTCCAATTGAGCTAATTAGCTTATTGTGAGAATATTGCAATTGTCTGACAAAAGTGAAAAATGTAAATTTCCAATTTCAACCAAACATGCTAGAAATGCTCCAATTGAGCTAATTACCTTATTGTGAGAATATTACAAACGTCTGACAAAACTGAAAAATGTAAATTTCCAATTTCAACCAAACATGCTAGAAATGCTCAAATTGCGCAAATAAGCCTACTGTAAGAATTTTACAAACGTCTGATAAAAGTGAAAAATGTAAATTTCCAATTTCAACCAAACATGCTAGAAATGCTCCAATTGAGCTAATTAGCTTATTGAGAGAATATTGCAATTGTCTGACAAAAGTGAAAAATGTAAATTTCCAATTTCAACCAAACATGCTAGAAATGCTCCAATTGTGCTAAGTAGCTTATTGTGAGAATATTACAAACGTCTGACAAAACTGAAAAATGTGAATTTCCAATTGCAACCAAACATGCTAGAAATGCTCCAATTGAGCTAATTAGCTTATTGTGAGAATATTACAAACGTCTGACAAAACTGAAAATTGTAAATTTTCAATTTCAACCAAACATGCTAGAAATGCTCCAATTGAGCTAATTAGCTTATTGTGAGAATATTGCAATTGTCGGACAAAAGTGAAAAATGTAAATTTCCAATTTCAACCAAACATGCTAGAAATGCTCCAATTGAGCTAATTAGCTTATTGTGAGAATATTACAAACGTCTGACCAAACTGAAAAATGTAAATTTCCAATTTCAACCAAACATGCTAGAAATGCTCCAATTGAGCTAATTAGCTTATTGTGAGAATATTACAAACCTCTGACAACACTGAAAAATGTAAATTTTCAATTTCAACCAAACATGCTAGAAATGCTCCAATTGAGCTAATTAGCTTATTGTGGGGATATTACAAACGTCCGACAAAAGTGAAAAATGTAAATTTCCAATTTCAACCAAACATGCTAGAAATGCTCCAATTGAGCTAATTAGCTTATTGTGAGAATATTACAAAGGTTTGACAAAACTGAAAAATGTAAATTTCCAATTTCAACCAAACATGCTAGAAACGCTCCAATTGAGCTAATTAGCTTATTGTGAGAATATTACAAACGTCTGACAAAACTGAAAAATGTAAATTTCCAATTTCAACCAAACATGCTAGAAATGCTCCAATTGAGCTAATTAGCTTATTGTGAGAATATTACAAACGTCTGACAAAACTGAAAAATGTAAATTTCCAATTTCAACCAAACATGCTAGAAATGCTCCAATTGAGCTAATTAGCTTATTGTGAGAATATTACAAACGTCTGACAAAACTGAAAAATGTAAATTTCCAATTTCAACCAAACATGCTAGAAATGTTCCAATTGAGGTAATTAGCTTATTGTGAGAATATTACAAACGTCTGACAAAACTGAAAAATGTAAATTTCCAATTTCAACCAAACGTGTTAGAAATGCTCGATTTGCGAAATAAGCCTACTGTAAGAATTTTACAAACGTTTGACAAAACTGAAAAATGTAAATTTCCAATTTCAACCAAACATGCTAGAAATGCTCCAATTGAGCTAATTAGCTTATTGTGACAATATTACAAACGTCTGACAAAACTGAAAAATGTAAATTTCCAATTTCAACCAAACATGCTAGAAATGCTCCAATTGAGCTAATTAGCTTATTGTGAGAATATTACAAACGTCTGACCAAACTGAAAAATGTAAATTTCCAATTTCAACCAAACATGCTAGAAATGCTCCAATTGAGCTAATTAGCTTATTGTGAGAATATTACAAACGTCTGACAAAACTGAAAAATGTAAATTTCCAATTTCAACCAAACGTGCTAGAAATGCTCGAATTGCGAAATAAGCCTACTGTAAGAATTTTACAAACGTCCGACAAAACTGAAAAATGTAATTTTTCAATTTCAACCAAACATGCTAGAAATGCTCCAATTGAGCTAATTAGCTTATTGTGAGAATATTACAAACGTCTGACCAAACTGAAAAATGTAAATTTCCAATTTCAACCAAACATGCTAGAAATGCTCCAATTGAGCTAATTAGCTTATTGTGAGAATATTACAAACGTCTGACAAAACTGAAAAATATAAATTTCCAATTTCAACCAAACATGCTAGAAATGCTCCAATTGAGCTAATTAGCTTATTGTGAGAATATTGCAATTGTCTGACAAAAGTGAAAAATGTAAATTTCCAATTTCAACCAAACATGCTAGAAATGCTCCAATTGAGCTAATTAGCTTATTGTGAGAATATTACAAACGTCTGACAAAACTGAAAAATGTAAATTTCCAATTTCAACCAAACATGCTAGAAATGCTCCAATTGAGCTAATTAGCTTATTGTGAGAATATTGCAATTGTCTGACAAAAGTGAAAAATGTAAATTTCCAATTTCAACCAAACATGCTAGAAATGCTCCAATTGAGCTAATTAGCTTATTGTGAGAATATTACAAACGTCTGACCAAACTGAAAAATGTAAATTTCCAATTTCAACCAAACATGCTAGAAATGCTCCAATTGAGCTAATTAGCTTATTGTGACAATATTACAAACGTCTGACAAAACTGAAAAATGTAAATTTCCAATTTCAACCAAACATGCTAGAAATGCTCCAATTGAGCTAATTAGCTTATTGTGAGAATATTACAAACGTCTGACAAAACTGAAAAATGTAAATTTCCAATTTCAACCAAACGTGCTAGAAATGCTCGAATTGTGAAATAAGCCTACTGTAAGAATTTTACAAACGTTTGACAAAACTGAAAAATGTAAATTTCCAATTTCAACCAAACATGCTAGAAATGCTCAAATTAAGCTAATTAGCTTATTGAGAGAATATTGCATTTGTCTGACAAAAGTGAAAAATGTAATTTTTCAATTTCAACCAAACATGCTAGAAATGCTCCAATTGAGCTAATTAGCTTATTGTGAGAATATTGCAATTGTCTGACAAAAGTGAAAAATGTAAATTTCCAATTTCAACCAAACATGCTAGAAATGCTCCAATTGAGCTAATTACCTTATTGTGAGAATATTACAAACGTCTGACAAAACTGAAAAATGTAAATTTCCAATTTCAACCAAACATGCTAGAAATGCTCAAATTGCGCAAATAAGCCTACTGTAAGAATTTTACAAACGTCTGACAAAAGTGAAAAATGTAAATTTCCAATTTCAACCAAACATGCTAGAAATGCTCCAATTGAGCTAATTAGCTTATTGAGAGAATATTGCAATTGTCTGACAAAAGTGAAAAATGTAAATTTCCAATTTCAACCAAACATGCTAGAAATGCTCCAATTGAGCTAATTAGCTTATTGTGAGAATATTACAAACGTCTGACAAAACTGAAAAATGTAAATTTCCAATTTCAACCAAACATGCTAGAAATGCTCCAATTGAGCTAATTAGCCTATTGTGAGAATATTGCAATTGTCTGACAAAAGTGAAAAATGTAAATTTCCAATTTCAACCAAACATGCTAGAAATGCTCCAATTGAGCTAATTACCTTATTGTGAGAATATTACAAACGTCTGACAAAACTGAAAAATGTAAATTTCCAATTTCAACCAAACATGCTAGAAATGCTCAAATTGCGCAAATAAGCCTACTGTAAGAATTTTACAAACGTCTGACAAAAGTGAAAAATGTAAATTTCCAATTTCAACCAAACATGCTAGAAATGCTCCAATTGAGCTAATTAGCTTATTGAGAGAATATTGCAATTGTCTGACAAAAGTGAAAAATGTAAATTTCCAATTTCAACCAAACATGCTAGAAATGCTCCAATTGTGCTAAGTAGCTTATTGTGAGAATATTACAAACGTCTGACAAAACTGAAAAATGTGAATTTCCAATTGCAACCAAACATGCTAGAAATGCTCCAATTGAGCTAATTAGCTTATTGTGAGAATATTACAAACGTCTGACAAAACTGAAAATTGTAAATTTTCAATTTCAACCAAACATGCTAGAAATGCTCCAATTGAGCTAATTAGCTTATTGTGAGAATATTGCAATTGTCTGACAAAAGTGAAAAATGTAAATTTCCAATTTCAACCAAACATGCTAGAAATGCTCCAATTGAGCTAATTAGCTTATTGTGAGAATATTACAAACGTCTGACCAAACTGAAAAATGTAAATTTCCAATTTCAACCAAACATGCTAGAAATGCTCCAATTGAGCTAATTAGCTTATTGTGAGAATATTACAAACCTCTGACAACATTGAAAAATGTAAATTTTCAATTTCAACCAAACATGCTAGAAATGCTCCAATTGAGCTAATTAGCTTATTGTGGGGATATTACAAACGTCCGACAAAAGTGAAAAATGTAAATTTCCAATTTCAACCAAACATGCTAGAAATGCTCCAATTGAGCTAATTAGCTTATTGTGAGAATATTACAAAGGTTTGACAAAACTGAAAAATGTAAATTTCCAATTTCAACCAAACATGCTAGAAACGCTCCAATTGAGCTAATTAGCTTATTGTGAGAATATTACAAACGTCTGACAAAACTGAAAAATGTAAATTTCCAATTTCAACCAAACATGCTAGAAATGCTCCAATTGAGCTAATTAGCTTATTGTGACAATATTACAAACGTCTGACAAAACTGAAAAATGTAAATTTCCAATTTCAACCAAACATGCTAGAAATGCTCCAATTGAGCTAATTAGCTTATTGTGAGAATATTACAAACGTCTGACCAAACTGAAAAATGTAAATTTCCAATTTCAACCAAACATGCTAGAAATGCTCCAATTGAGCTAATTAGCTTATTGTGAGAATATTACAAACGTCTGACAAAACTGAAAAATGTCAATTTCCAATTTCAACCAAACGTGCTAGAAATGCTCCAATTGCGAAATAAGCCTACTGTAAGAATTTTACAAACGTCCGACAAAACTGAAAAATGTAAATTTTCAATTTCAACCAAACATGCTAGAAATGCTCCAATTGAGCTAATTAGCTTATTGTGAGAATATTACAAACGTCTGACAAAACTGAAAAATGTAAATTTCCAATTTCAACCAAACATGCTAGAAATGCTCCAATTGAGCTAATTAGCTTATTGTGAGAATATTACAAACGTCTGACAAAACTGAAAAATATAAATTTCCAATTTCAACCAAACATGCTAGAAATGCTCCAATTGAGCTAATTAGCTTATTGTGAGAATATTGCAATTGTCTGACAAAAGTGAAAAATGTAAATTTCCAATTTCAACCAAACATGCTAGAAATGCTCCAATTGAGCTAATTAGCTTATTGTGAGAATATTACAAACGTCTGACAAAACTGAAAAATGTAAATTTCCAATTTCAACCAAACATGCTAGAAATGCTCCAATTGAGCTAATTAGCTTATTGTGAGAATATTGCAATTGTCTGACAAAAGTGAAAAATGTAAATTTCCAATTTCAACCAAACATGCTAGAAATGCTCCAATTGAGCTAATTAGATTATTGTGAGAATATTACAAACGTCTGACCAAACTGAAAAATGTAAATTTCCAATTTCAACCAAACATGCTAGAAATGCTCCAATTGAGCTAATTAGCTTATTGTGACAATATTACAAACGTCTGACAAAACTGAAAAATGTAAATTTCCAATTTCAACCAAACATGCTAGAAATGCTCCAATTGAGCTAATTAGCTTATTGTGAGAATATTACAAACGTCTGACAAAACTGAAAAATGTAAATTTCCAATTTCAACCAAACGTGCTAGAAATGCTCGAATTGTGAAATAAGCCTACTGTAAGAATTTTACAAACGTTTGACAAAACTGAAAAATGTAAATTTCCAATTTCAACCAAACATGCTAGAAATGCTCAAATTAAGCTAATTAGCTTATTGAGAGAATATTGCAATTGTCTGACAAAAGTGAAAAATGTAAATTTCCAATTTCAACCAAACATGCTAGAAATGCTCCAATTGAGCTAATTACCTTATTGTGAGAATATTACAAACGTCTGACAAAACTGAAAAATGTAAATTTCCAATTTCAACCAAACATGCTAGAAATGCTCAAATTGCGCAAATAAGCCTACTGTAAGAATTTTACAAACGTCTGACAAAAGTGAAAAATGTAAATTTCCAATTTCAACCAAACATGCTAGAAATGCTCCAATTGAGCTAATTAGCTTATTGAGAGAATATTGCAATTGTCTGACAAAAGTGAAAAATGTAAATTTCCAATTTCAACCAAACATGCTAGAAATGCTCCAATTGAGCTAATTAGCTTATTGTGAGAATATTACAAACGTCTGACAAAACTGAAAAATGTAAATTTCCAATTTCAACCAAACATGCTAGAAATGCTCCAATTGAGCTAATTAGCTTATTGTGAGAATATTGCAATTGTCTGACAAAAGTGAAAAATGTAAATTTCCAATTTCAACCAAACATGCTAGAAATGCTCCAATTGAGCTAATTACCTTATTGTGAGAATATTACAAACGTCTGACAAAACTGAAAAATGTAAATTTCCAATTTCAACCAAACATGCTAGAAATGCTCAAATTGCGCAAATAAGCCTACTGTAAGAATTTTACAAATGTCTGACAAAAGAGAAAAATGTAAATTTCCAATTTCAACCAAACATGCTAGAAATGCTCCAATTGAGCTAATTAGCTTATTGAGAGAATATTGCAATTGTCTGACAAAAGTGAAAAATGTAAATTTCCAATTTCAACCAAACATGCTAGAAATGCTCCAATTGTGCTAAGTAGCTTATTGTGAGAATATTACAAACGTCTGACAAAACTGAAAAATGTGAATTTCCAATTGCAACCAAACATGCTAGAAATGCTCCAATTGAGCTAATTAGCTTATTGTGAGAATATTACAAACGTCTGACAAAACTGAAAAATGTAAATTTTCAATTTCAACCAAACATGCTAGAAATGCTCCAATTGAGCTAATTAGCTTATTGTGAGAATATTGCAATTGTCTGACAAAAGTGAAAAATGTAAATTTCCAATTTCAACCAAACATGCTAGAAATGCTCCAATTGAGCTAATTAGCTTATTGTGAGAATATTACAAACGTCTGACCAAACTGAAAAATGTAAATTTCCAATTTCAACCAAACATGCTAGAAATGCTCCAATTGAGCTAATTAGCTTATTGTGAGAATATTACAAACCTCTGACAACACTGAAAAATGTAAATTTTCAATTTCAACCAAACATGCTAGAAATGCTCCAATTGAGCTAATTAGCTTATTGTGGGGATATTACAAACGTCCGACAAAAGTGAAAAATGTAAATTTCCAATTTCAACCAAACATGCTAGAAATGCTCCAATTGAGCTAATTAGCTTATTGTGAGAATATTACAAAGGTTTGACAAAACTGAAAAATGTAAATTTCCAATTTCAACCAAACATGCTAGAAACGCTCCAATTGAGCTAATTAGCTTATTGTGAGAATATTACAAACGTCTGACAAAACTGAAAAATGTAAATTTCCAATTTCAACCAAACATGCTAGAAATGCTCCAATTGAGCTAATTAGCTTATTGTGACAATATTACAAACGTCTGACAAAACTGAAAAATGTAAATTTCCAATTTCAACCAAACATGCTAGAAATGCTCCAATTGAGCTAATTAGCTTATTGTGAGAATATTACAAACGTCTGACAAAACTGAAAAATGTAAATTTCCAATTTCAACCAAACATGCTAGAAATGTTCCAATTGAGGTAATTAGCTTATTGTGAGAATATTACAAACGTCTGACAAAGCTGAAAAATGTAAATTTCCAATTTCAACCAAACGTGTTAGAAATGCTCGATTTGCGAAATAAGCCTACTGTAAGAATTTTACAAACGTTTGACAAAACTGAAAAATGTAAATTTCCAATTTCAACCAAACATGCTAGAAATGCTCCAATTGAGCTAATTAGCTTATTGTGACAATATTACAAACGTCTGACAAAACTGAAAAATGTAAATTTCCAATTTCAACCAAACATGCTAGAAATGCTCCAATTGAGCTAATTAGCTTATTGTGAGAATATTACAAACGTCTGACCAAACTGAAAAATGTAAATTTCCAATTTCAACCAAACATGCTAGAAATGCTCCAATTGAGCTAATTAGCTTATTGTGAGAATATTACAAACGTCTGACAAAACTGAAAAATGTAAATTTCCAATTTCAACCAAACGTGCTAGAAATGCTCCAATTGCGAAATAAGCCTACTGTAAGAATTTTACAAACGTCCGACAAAACTGAAAAATGTAAATTTTCAATTTCAACCAAACATGCTAGAAATGCTCCAATTGAGCTAATTAGCTTATTGTGAGAATATTACAAACGTCTGACAAAACTGAAAAATGTAAATTTCCAATTTCAACCAAACATGCTAGAAATGCTCCAATTGAGCTAATTAGCTTATTGTGAGAATATTACAAACGTCTGACAAAACTGAAAAATATAAATTTCCAATTTCAACCAAACATGCTAGAAATGCTCCAATTGAGCTAATTAGCTTATTGTGAGAATATTGCAATTGTCTGTCAAAAGTGAAAAATGTAAATTTCCAATTTCAACCAAACATGCTAGAAATGCTCCAATTGAGCTAATTAGCTTATTGTGAGAATATTACAAACGTCTGACAAAACTGAAAAATGTAAATTTCCAATTTCAACCAAACATGCTAGAAATGCTCCAATTGAGCTAATTAGCTTATTGTGAGAATATTGCAATTGTCTGACAAAAGTGAAAAATGTAAATTTCCAATTTCAACCAAACATGCTAGAAATGCTCCAATTGAGCTAATTAGCTTATTGTGAGAATATTACAAACGTCTGACCAAACTGAAAAATGTAAATTTCCAATTTCAACCAAACATGCTAGAAATGCTCCAATTGAGCTAATTAGCTTATTGTGACAATATTACAAACGTCTGACAAAACTGAAAAATGTAAATTTCCAATTTCAACCAAACATGCTAGAAATGCTCCAATTGAGCTAATTAGCTTATTGTGAGAATATTACAAACGTCTGACAAAACTGAAAAATGTAAATTTCCAATTTCAACCAAACGTGCTAGAAATGCTCGAATTGTGAAATAAGCCTACTGTAAGAATTTTACAAACGTTTGACAAAACTGAAAAATGTAAATTTCCAATTTCAACCAAACATGCTAGAAATGCTCAAATTAAGCTAATTAGCTTATTGAGAGAATATTGCAATTGTCTGACAAAAGTGAAAAATGTAATTTTTCAATTTCAACCAAACATGCTAGAAATGCTCCAATTGAGCTAATTAGCTTATTGTGAGAATATTGCAATTGTCTGACAAAAGTGAAAAATGTAAATTTCCAATTTCAACCAAACATGCTAGAAATGCTCCAATTGAGCTAATTACCTTATTGTGAGAATATTACAAACGTCTGACAAAACTGAAAAATGTAAATTTCCAATTTCAACCAAACATGCTAGAAATGCTCAAATTGCGCAAATAAGCCTACTGTAAGAATTTTACAAACGTCTGACAAAAGTGAAAAATGTAAATTTCCAATTTCAACCAAACATGCTAGAAATGCTCCAATTGAGCTAATTAGCTTATTGAGAGAATATTGCAATTGTCTGACAAAAGTGAAAAATGTAAATTTCCAATTTCAACCAAACATGCTAGAAATGCTCCAATTGAGCTAATTAGCTTATTGTGAGAATATTACAAACGTCTGACAAAACTGAAAAATGTAAATTTCCAATTTCAACCAAACATGCTAGAAATGCTCCAATTGAGCTAATTAGCTTATTGTGAGAATATTGCAATTGTCTGACAAAAGTGAAAAATGTAAAATTCCAATTTCAACCAAACATGCTAGAAATGCTCCAATTGAGCTAATTAGCTTATTGTGAGAATATTACAAACGTCTGACCAAACTGAAAAATGTAAATTTCCAATTTCAACCAAACATGCTAGAAATGCTCCAATTGAGCTAATTAGCTTATTGTGACAATATTACAAACGTCTGACAAAACTG
Organism: Watersipora subatra; assembly: GCF_963576615.1. NCBI lineage: Eukaryota > Metazoa > Bryozoa > Gymnolaemata > Cheilostomatida > Watersiporidae > Watersipora > Watersipora subatra. Next base: position 41,298,163 of record NC_088710.1, on the reverse strand, counting down.
AAAAATGTAAATTTCCAATTTCAACCAAACATGCTAGAAATGCTCCAATTGAGCTAATTAGCTTATTGTGAGAATATTACAAACGTCTGACAAAACTGAAAAATGTAAATTTCCAATTTCAACCAAACGTGCTAGAAATGCTCGAATTGCGAAATAAGCCTACTGTAAGAATTTTACAAACGTTTGACAAAACTGAAAAATGTAAATTTCCAATTTCAACCAAACATGCTAGAAATGCTCAAATTGAGCTAATTAGCTTATTGTGAGAATATTACAAACGTCTGACAAAAGTGAAAAATGTAATTTTTCAATTTCAACCAAACATGCTAGAAATGCTCCAATTGAGCTAATTAGCTTATTGTGAGAATATTACAAAGGTTTGACAAAACTGAAAAATGTAAATTTCCAATTTCAACCAAACATGCTAGAAATGCTCCAATTGAGCTAATTAGCTTATTGTGAGAATATTACAAACGTCTGACAAAACTGAAAAATGTAAATTTCCAATTTCAACCAAACATGCTAGAAATGCTCGAATTGAGCTAATTAGCTTTTTGTGAGAATATTACAAAGGTCTGACAAAACTGAAAAATGTAAATTTCCAATTTCAACCAAACATGCTAGAAATGCTCCAATTGAGCTAATTAGCTTATTGTGAGAATATTACAAACGTCTGACCAAACTGAAAAATGTAAATTTCCAATTTCAACCAAACATGCTAGAAATGCTCCAATTGAGCTAATTAGCTTATTGTGACAATATTACAAACGTCTGACAAAACTGAAAAATGTAAATTTCCAATTTCAACCAAACATGCTAGAAATGCTCCAATTGAGCTAATTAGCTTATTGTGAGAATATTACAAACGTCTGACAAAACTGAAAAATGTAAATTTCCAATTTCAACCAAACATGCTAGAAATGCTCCAATTGAGGTAATTAGTTTATTGTGAGAATATTACAAACGTCTGTCAAAACCGAAAAATGTAAACTTCCAATTTCAACCAAACATGCTAGAAATGCTCCAATTGAGCTAATTAGCTTATTGTGAGAATATTACAAACGTCTGACAAAACTGAAAAATGTAAATTTCCAATTTCAACCAAACATGCTAGAAATGCTCCAATTGAACTAATTAGCTTATTGTGAGAATATTACAAACGTCTGACAAAACTGAAAAATGTAAATTTCCAATTTCAACCAAACATGCTAGAAATGCTCCAATTGAGCTAATTAGCTGATTGTGAGAATATTACAAACGTCAGACCAAACTGAAAAATGTAAATTTCCAATTTCAACCAAACATGCTAGAAATGCTCCAATTGAGCTAATTAGCTTATTGTGAGAATATTACAAAGGTCAGACCAAACTGAAAAATGTAAATTTCCAATTTCAACCAAACATGCTAGAAATGCTCCAATTGAGCTAATTAGCTTATTGTGAGAATATTACAAAGGTCTGACAAAACTGAAAAATGTAAATTTCCAATTTCAACCAAACATGCTAGAAATGCTCCAATTGAGCTAATTAGCTTATTGTGAGAATATTACAAACGTCTGACAAAAGTGAAAAATGTAAATTTCCAATTTCAACCAAACATGCTAGAAATGCTCCAATTGAGCTAATTAGCTTATTGTGAGAATATTACAAACGTCTGACAAAACTGAAAAATGTAAATTTCCAATTTCAACCAAACATGCTAGAAATGCTCCAATTGAGCTAATTAGCTTATTGTGAGAATATTGCAATTGTCTGACAAAAGTGAAAAATGTAAATTTCCAATTTCAACCAAACATGCTAGAAATGCTCCAATTGAGCTAATTAGCTTATTGTGAGAATATTACAAACGTCTGACCAAACTGAAAAATGTAAATTTCCAATTTCAACCAAACATGCTAGAAATGCTCCAATTGAGCTAATTAGCTTATTGTGACAATATTACAAACGTCTGACAAAACTGAAAAATGTAAATTTCCAATTTCAACCAAACATGCTAGAAATGCTCCAATTGAGCTAATTAGCTTATTGTGAGAATATTACAAACGTCTGACAAAACTGAAAAATGTAAATTTCCAATTTCAACCAAACGTGCTAGAAATGCTCGAATTGTGAAATAAGCCTACTGTAAGAATTTTACAAACGTTTGACAAAACTGAAAAATGTAAATTTCCAATTTCAACCAAACATGCTAGAAATGCTCAAATTAAGCTAATTAGCTTATTGAGAGAATATTGCAATTGTCTGACAAAAGTGAAAAATGTAATTTTTCAATTTCAACCAAACATGCTAGAAATGCTCCAATTGAGCTAATTAGCTTATTGTGAGAATATTGCAATTGTCTGACAAAAGTGAAAAATGTAAATTTCCAATTTCAACCAAACATGCTAGAAATGCTCCAATTGAGCTAATTACCTTATTGTGAGAATATTACAAACGTCTGACAAAACTGAAAAATGTAAAGTTCCAATTTCAACCAAACATGCTAGAAATGCTCAAATTGCGCAAATAAGCCTACTGTAAGAATTTTACAAACGTCTGACAAAAGTGAAAAATGTAAATTTCCAATTTCAACCAAACATGCTAGAAATGCTCCAATTGAGCTAATTAGCTTATTGAGAGAATATTGCAATTGTCTGACAAAAGTGAAAAATGTAAATTTCCAATTTCAACCAAACATGCTAGAAATGCTCCAATTGAGCTAATTAGCTTATTGTGAGAATATTACAAACGTCTGACAAAACTGAAAAATGTAAATTTCCAATTTCAACCAAACATGCTAGAAATGCTCCAATTGAGCTAATTAGCTTATTGTGAGAATATTGCAATTGTCTGACAAAAGTGAAAAATGTAAATTTCCAATTTCAACCAAACATGCTAGAAATGCTCCAATTGAGCTAATTAGCTTATTGTGAGAATATTACAAACGTCTGACCAAACTGAAAAATGTAAATTTCCAATTTCAACCAAACATGCTAGAAATGCTCCAATTGAGCTAATTAGCTTATTGTGACAATATTACAAACGTCTGACAAAACTGAAAAATGTAAATTTCCAATTTCAACCAAACATGCTAGAAATGCTCCAATTGAGCTAATTAGCTTATTGTGAGAATATTACAAACGTCTGACAAAACTGAAAAATGTAAATTTCCAATTTCAACCAAACGTGCTAGAAATGCTCGAATTGCGAAATAAGCCTACTGTAAGAATTTTACAAACGTTTGACAAAACTGAAAAATGTAAATTTCCAATTTCAACCAAACATGCTAGAAATGCTCAAATTGAGCTAATTAGCTTATTGTGAGAATATTACAAACGTCTGACAAAAGTGAAAAATGTAATTTTTCAATTTCAACCAAACATGCTAGAAATGCTCCAATTGAGCTAATTAGCTTATTGTGAGAATATTGCAATTGTCTGACAAAAGTGAAAAATGTAAATTTCCAATTTCAACCAAACATGCTAGAAATGCTCCAATTGAGCTAATTACCTTATTGTGAGAATATTACAAACGTCTGACAAAACTGAAAAATGTAAATTTCCAATTTCAACCAAACATGCTAGAAATGCTCAAATTGCGCAAATAAGCCTACGGTAAGAATTTTACAAACGTCTGACAAAAGTGAAAAATGTAAATTTCCAATTTCAACCAAACATGCTAGAAATGCTCCAATTGAGCTAATTAGCTTATTGAGAGAATATTGCAATTGTCTGACAAAAGTGAAAAATGTAAATTTCCAATTTCAACCAAACATGCTAGAAATGCTCCAATTGTGCTAAGTAGCTTATTGTGAGAATATTACAAACGTCTGACAAAACTGAAAAATGTGAATTTCCAATTGCAACCAAACATGCTAGAAATGCTCCAATTGAGCTAATTAGCTTATTGTGAGAATATTACAAACGTCTGACAAAACTGAAAATTGTAAATTTTCAATTTCAACCAAACATGCTAGAAATGCTCCAATTGAGCTAATTAGCTTATTGTGAGAATATATCAATTGTCTGACAAAAGTGAAAAATGTAAATTTCCAATTTCAACCAAACATGCTAGAAATGCTCCAATTGAGCTAATTAGCTTATTGTGAGAATATTACAAACGTCTGACCAAACTGAAAAATGTAAATTTCCAATTTCAACCAAACATGCTAGAAATGCTCCAATTGAGCTAATTAGCTTATTGTGAGAATATTACAAACCTCTGACAACACTGAAAAATGTAAATTTTCAATTTCAACCAAACATGTTAGAAATGCTCCAATTGAGCTAATTAGCTTATTGTGGGGATATTACAAACGTCCGACAAAAGTGAAAAATGTAAATTTCCAATTTCAACCAAACATGCTAGAAATGCTCCAATTGAGCTAATTAGCTTATTGTGAGAATATTACAAAGGTTTGACAAAACTGAAAAATGTAAATTTCCAATTTCAACCAAACATGCTAGAAATGCTCCAATTGAGCTAATTAGCTTATTGTGAGAATATTACAAACGTCTGACAAAACTGAAAAATGTAAATTTCCAATTTCAACCAAACATGCTAGAAATGCTCGAATTGAGCTAATTAGCTTTTTGTGAGAATATTACAAAGGTCTGACAAAACTGAAAAATGTAAATTTCCAATTTCAACCAAACATGCTAGAAATGCTCCAATTGAGCTAATTAGCTTATTGTGAGAATATTACAAACGTCTGACCAAACTGAAAAATGTAAATTTCCAATTTCAACCAAACATGCTAGAAATGCTCCAATTGAGCTAATTAGCTTATTGTGACAATATTACAAACGTCTGACAAAACTGAAAAATGTAAATTTCCAATTTCAACCAAACATGCTAGAAATGCTCCAATTGAGCTAATTAGCTTATTGTGAGAATATTACAAACGTCTGACAAAACTGAAAAATGTAAATTTCCAATTTCAACCAAACATGCTAGAAATGTTCCAATTGAGGTAATTAGCTTATTGTGAGAATATTACAAACGTCTGTCAAAACCGAAAAATGTAAACTTCCAATTTCAACCAAACATGCTAGAAATGCTCCAATTGAGCTAATTAGCTTATTGTGAGAATATTACAAACGTCTGACAAAAGTGAAAAATGTAAATTTCCAATTTCAACCAAACATGCTAGAAATGCTCCAATTAAGCTAATTAGCTTATTGAGAGAATATTGCAATTGTCTGACAAAAGTGAAAAATGTAATTTTTCAATTTCAACCAAACATGCTAGAAATGCTCCAATTGAGCTAATTAGCTTATTGTGAGAATATTGCAATTGTCTGACAAAAGTGAAAAATGTAAATTTCCAATTTCAACCAAACATGCTAGAAATGCTCCAATTGAGCTAATTACCTTATTGTGAGAATATTACAAACGTCTGACAAAACTGAAAAATGTAAAGTTCCAATTTCAACCAAACATGCTAGAAATGCTCAAATTGCGCAAATAAGCCTACTGTAAGAATTTTACAAACGTCTGACAAAAGTGAAAAATGTAAATTTCCAATTTCAACCAAACATGCTAGAAATGCTCCAATTGAGCTAATTAGCTTATTGAGAGAATATTGCAATTGTCTGACAAAAGTGAAAAATGTAAATTTCCAATTTCAACCAAACATGCTAGAAATGCTCCAATTGAGCTAATTAGCTTATTGTGAGAATATTACAAACGTCTGACAAAACTGAAAAATGTAAATTTCCAATTTCAACCAAACATGCTAGAAATGCTCCAATTGAGCTAATTAGCTTATTGTGAGAATATTGCAATTGTCTGACAAAAGTGAAAAATGTAAATTTCCAATTTCAACCAAACATGCTAGAAATGCTCCAATTGAGCTAATTAGCTTATTGTGAGAATATTACAAACGTCTGACCAAACTGAAAAATGTAAATTTCCAATTTCAACCAAACATGCTAGAAATGCTCCAATTGAGCTAATTAGCTTATTGTGACAATATTACAAACGTCTGACAAAACTGAAAAATGTAAATTTCCAATTTCAACCAAACATGCTAGAAATGCTCCAATTGAGCTAATTAGCTTATTGTGAGAATATTACAAACGTCTGACAAAACTGAAAAATGTAAATTTCCAATTTCAACCAAACGTGCTAGAAATGCTCGAATTGCGAAATAAGCCTACTGTAAGAATTTTACAAACGTTTGACAAAACTGAAAAATGTAAATTTCCAATTTCAACCAAACATGCTAGAAATGCTCAAATTGAGCTAATTAGCTTATTGTGAGAATATTACAAACGTCTGACAAAAGTGAAAAATGTAATTTTTCAATTTCAACCAAACATGCTAGAAATGCTCCAATTGAGCTAATTAGCTTATTGTGAGAATATTGCAATTGTCTGACAAAAGTGAAAAATGTAAATTTCCAATTTCAACCAAACATGCTAGAAATGCTCCAATTGAGCTAATTAGCTTATTGTGAGAATATTACAAACGTCTGACAAAACTGAAAAATGTAAATTTCCAATTTCAACCAAACATGCTAGAAATGCTCAAATTGCGCAAATAAGCCTACTGTAAGAATTTTACAAACGTCTGACAAAAGTGAAAAATGTAAATTTCCAATTTCAACCAAACATGCTAGAAATGCTCCAATTGAGCTAATTAGCTTATTGAGAGAATATTGCAATTGTCTGACAAAAGTGAAAAATGTAAATTTCCAATTTCAACCAAACATGCTAGAAATGCTCCAATTGTGCTAAGTAGCTTATTGTGAGAATATTACAAACGTCTGACAAAACTGAAAAATGTGAATTTCCAATTGCAACCAAACATGCTAGAAATGCTCCAATTGAGCTAATTAGCTTATTGTGAGAATATTACAAACGTCTGACAAAACTGAAAATTGTAAATTTTCAATTTCAACCAAACATGCTAGAAATGCTCCAATTGAGCTAATTAGCTTATTGTGAGAATATATCAATTGTCTGACAAAAGTGAAAAATGTAAATTTCCAATTTCAACCAAACATGCTAGAAATGCTCCAATTGAGCTAATTAGCTTATTGTGAGAATATTACAAACGTCTGACCAAACTGAAAAATGTAAATTTCCAATTTCAACCAAACATGCTAGAAATGCTCCAATTGAGCTAATTAGCTTATTGTGAGAATATTACAAACCTCTGACAACACTGAAAAATGTAAATTTTCAATTTCAACCAAACATGCTAGAAATGCTCCAATTGAGCTAATTAGCTTATTGTGGGGATATTACAAACGTCCGACAAAAGTGAAAAATGTAAATTTCCAATTTCAACCAAACATGCTAGAAATGCTCCAATTGAGCTAATTAGCTTATTGTGAGAATATTACAAAGGTTTGACAAAACTGAAAAATGTAAATTTCCAATTTCAACCAAACATGCTAGAAATGCTCCAATTGAGCTAATTAGCTTATTGTGAGAATATTACAAACGTCTGACAAAACTGAAAAATGTAAATTTCCAATTTCAACCAAACATGCTAGAAATGCTCGAATTGAGCTAATTAGCTTTTTGTGAGAATATTACAAAGGTCTGACAAAACTGAAAAATGTAAATTTCCAATTTCAACCAAACATGCTAGAAATGCTCCAATTGAGCTAATTAGCTTATTGTGAGAATATTACAAACGTCTGACCAAACTGAAAAATGTAAATTTCCAATTTCAACCAAACATGCTAGAAATGCTCCAATTGAGCTAATTAGCTTATTGTGACAATATTACAAACGTCTGACAAAACTGAAAAATGTAAATTTCCAATTTCAACCAAACATGCTAGAAATGCTCCAATTGAGCTAATTAGCTTATTGTGAGAATATTACAAACGTCTGACAAAACTGAAAAATGTAAATTTCCAATTTCAACCAAACATGCTAGAAATGTTCCAATTGAGGTAATTAGCTTATTGTGAGAATATTACAAACGTCTGTCAAAACCGAAAAATGTAAACTTCCAATTTCAACCAAACATGCTAGAAATGCTCCAATTGAGCTAATTAGCTTATTGTGAGAATATTACAAACGTCTGACAAAACTGAAAAATGTAAATTTCCAATTTCAACCAAACATGCTAGAAATGCTCCAATTGAACTAATTAGCTTATTGTGAGAATATTACAAACGTCTGACAAAACTGAAAAATGTAAATTTCCAATTTCAACCAAACATGCTAGAAATGCTCCAATTGAGCTAATTAGCTTATTGTGAGAATATTACAAACGTCAGACCAAACTGAAAAATGTAAATTTCCAATTTCAACCAAACATGCTAGAAATGCTCCAATTGAGCTAATTAGCTTATTGTGACAATATTACAAACGTCTGACAAAACTGAAAAATGTAAATTTCCAATTTCAACCAAACATGCTAGAAATGCTCCAATTGAGCTAATTAGCTTATTGTGAGAATATTACAAACGTCTGACAAAACTGAAAAATGTAAATTTCCAATTTCAACCAAACATGCTAGAAATGCTCCAATTGAGCTAATTAGCTTATTGTGAGAATATTACAAACGTCTGACAAAACTGAAAAATGTAAATTTCCAATTTCAACCAAACATGCTAGAAATGTTCCAATTGAGGTAATTAGCTTATTGTGAGAATATTACAAACGTCTGACAAAACTGAAAAATGTAAATTTCCAATTTCAACCAAACATGCTAGAAATGTTCCAATTGAGGTAATTAGCTTATTGTGAGAATATTACAAACGTCTGACAAAACTGAAAAATGTAAACTTCCAATTTCAACCAAACATGCTAGAAATGCTCCAATTGAGCTAATTAGCTTATTGTGAGAATATTACAAACGTCTGACAAAACTGAAAAATGTAAATTTCCAATTTCAACCAAACATGCTAGAAATGCTCCAATTGAACTAATTAGCTTATTGTGACAATATTACAACCGTCTGACAAAACTGAAAAATGTAAATTTCCAATTTCAACCAAACATGCTAGAAATGCTCCAATTGAGCTAATTAGCTTATTGTGAGAATATTGCAATTGTCTGACAAAAGTGAAAAATGTAAATTTCCAATTTCAACCAAACATGCTAGAAATGCTCCAATTGAGCTAATTAGCTTATTGTGAGAATATTACAAACGTCTGACCAAACTGAAAAATGTAAATTTCCAATTTCAACCAAACATGCTAGAAATGCTCCAATTGAGCTAATTAGCTTATTGTGAGAATATTACAAACGTCTGACAAAACTGAAAAATGTAAATTTCCAATTTCAACCAAACATGCTAGAAATGCTCCAATTGAGCTAATTAGCTTATTGTGAGAATATTACAAAGGTCTGACAAAACTGAAAAATGTATATTTCCAATTTCAACCAAACATGCTAGAAATGCTCCAATTGAGCTAATTAGCTTATTGTGAGAATATTACAAACGTCTGACCAAACTGAAAAATGTAAATTTCCAATTTCAACCAAACATGCTAGAAATGCTCCAATTGAGCTAATTAGCTTATTGTGAGAATATTACAAACGTCTGACAAAACTGAAAAATGTAAATTTCCAATTTCAACCAAACATGTTAGAAATGCTCCAATTGAGCTAATTAGCTTATTGTGAGAATATTACAAACGTCTGACAAAACTGAAAAATGTAAATTTCCAATTTCAACCAAACATGCTAGAAATGTTCCAATTGAGGTAATTAGCTTATTGTGAGAATATTACAAACGTCTGACAAAACTGAAAAATGTAAATTTCCAATTTCAACCAAACATGCTAGAAATGCTCCAATTGAGCTAATTAGCTTATTGTGAGAATATTGCAATTGTCTGACAAAAGCGAAAAATGTAAATTTCCAATTTCAACCAAACATGCTAGAAATGCTCGAATTGCGAAATAAGCCTACTGTAAGAATTTTACAAACGTTTGACAAAACTGAAAAATAGAAATTTTAAATTTCAACCAAACATGCTAGAAATGCTCCAATTGAGCTAGTTAGCTTATTGTGAGAATATTACAAACGTCTGACCAAACTGAAAAATGTAAATTTCCAATTTCAACCAAACATGCTAGAAATGCTCCAATTGAGCTAATTAGCTTATTGTGAGAATATTACAAACGTCTGACCAAACTGAAAAATGTAAATTTCCAATTTCAACCAAACATGCCAGAAATGCTCCAATTGAGCTAATTAGCTTATTGTGAGAATATTACAAACGTCTGACAAAACTGAAAAATGTAAATTTCCAATTTCAACCAAACGTGCTAGAAATGCTCGAATTGCGAAATAAGCCTACTGTAAGAATTTTACGAACGTTTGACAAAACTGAAAAATGTAAATTTTCAATTTCAACCAAACATGCTAGAAATGCTCCAATTGAGCTAATTAGCTTATTGTGAGAATATTACGAACGTCTGACAAAACTGAACAATTTAAATTTCCAATTTCAACCAAACATGCTAGAAATGCTCCAATTGAGCTAATTAGCTTATTGGGAGAATATTACAAACGTCTGACAAAACTGAAAAATGTAAATTTCCAATTTCAACCAAACATGCTAGAAATGCTCCAATTGAGCTAATTAGCTTATTGTGAGAATATTGCAATTGTCTGACAAAAGTGAAAAATGTAAATTTCCAATTTCAACCAAACATGCTAGAAATGCTCCAATTGAGCTAATTAGCTTATTGTGAGAATATTACAAACGTCTGACAAAACTGAAAAATGTAAATTTCCAATTTCAACCAAACATGCTAGAAATGCTCCAATTGAGCTAATTAGCTTATTGTGAGAATATTACAAAGCTCTGACAACACTGAAAAATGTAAATTTTCAATTTCAACCAAACATGCTAGAAATGCTCCAATTGAGCTAATTAGCTTATTGTGAGAATATTACAAAGGTCCGACAAAAGTGAAAAATGTAAATTTCCAATTTCAACCAAACATGCTAGAAATGCTCCAATTGAGCTAATTAGCTTATTGTGAGAATATTACAAACGTCTGACAAAACTGAAAAATGTAAATTTCCAATTTCAACCAAACATGCTAGAAATGCTCGAATTGCGAAATAAGCCTACTGTAAGAATTTTACAAACGTTTGACAAAAGCATTTCTAGCATGTTTCAACCAAACATGCTAGAAATGCTCCAATTGAGCTAATTAGCTTATTGTGAGAATATTACAAACGTCTGACAAAACTGAAAAATGTAATCTTTCAATTTCAACCAAACATGCTAGAAATGCTCCAATTGAGCTAATTAGCTTATTGTGAGAATATTACAAACGTCTGACAAAACTGAAAAATGTAAATTTCCAATTTCAACCAAACATGCTAGAAATGCTCCAATTGAACTAATTAGCTTATTGTGAGAATATTACAAACGTCTGACAAAACTGAAAAATGTAAATTTCCAATTTCAACCAAACATGCTAGAAATGCTCCAATTGAGCTAATTAGCTTATTGTGAGAATATTACAAACGTCAGACCAAACTGAAAAATGTAAATTTCCAATTTCAACCAAACATGCTAGAAATGCTCCAATTGAGCTAATTAGCTTATTGTGACAATATTACAAACGTCTGACAAAACTGAAAAATGTAAATTTCCAATTTCAACCAAACATGCTAGAAATGCTCCAATTGAGCTAATTAGCTTATTGTGAGAATATTACAAACGTCTGACAAAACTGAAAAATGTAAATTTCCAATTTCAACCAAACATGCTAGAAATGCTCCAATTGAGCTAATTAGCTTATTGTGAGAATATTACAAACGTCTGACAAAACTGAAAAATGTAAATTTCCAATTTCAACCAAACATGCTAGAAATGTTCCAATTGAGGTAATTAGCTTATTGTGAGAATATTACAAACGTCTGACAAAACTGAAAAATGTAAATTTCCAATTTCAACCAAACATGCTAGAAATGTTCCAATTGAGGTAATTAGCTTATTGTGAGAATATTACAAACGTCTGACAAAACTGAAAAATGTAAACTTCCAATTTCAACCAAACATGCTAGAAATGCTCCAATTGAGCTAATTAGCTTATTGTGAGAATATTACAAACGTCTGACAAAACTGAAAAATGTAAATTTCCAATTTCAACCAAACATGCTAGAAATGCTCCAATTGAACTAATTAGCTTATTGTGACAATATTACAACCGTCTGACAAAACTGAAAAATGTAAATTTCCAATTTCAACCAAACATGCTAGAAATGCTCCAATTGAGGTAATTAGCTTATTGTGAGAATATTGCAATTGTCTGACAAAAGTGAAAAATGTAAATTTCCAATTTCAACCAAACATGCTAGAAATGCTCCAATTGAGCTAATTAGCTTATTGTGAGAATATTACAAACGTCTGACCAAACTGAAAAATGTAAATTTCCAATTTCAACCAAACATGCTAGAAATGCTCCAATTGAGCTAATTAGCTTATTGTGAGAATATTACAAACGTCTGACAAAACTGAAAAATGTAAATTTCCAATTTCAACCAAACATGCTAGAAATGCTCCAATTGAGCTAATTAGCTTATTGTGAGAATATTACAAAGGTCTGACAAAACTGAAAAATGTATATTTCCAATTTCAACCAAACATGCTAGAAATGCTCCAATTGAGCTAATTAGCTTATTGTGAGAATATTACAAACGTCTGACCAAACTGAAAAATGTAAATTTCCAATTTCAACCAAACATGCTAGAAATGCTCCAATTGAGCTAATTAGCTTATTGTGAGAATATTACAAACGTCTGACAAAACTGAAAAATGTAAATTTCCAATTTCAACCAAACATGTTAGAAATGCTCCAATTGAGCTAATTAGCTTATTGTGAGAATATTACAAACGTCTGACAAAACTGAAAAATGTAAATTTCCAATTTCAACCAAACATGCTAGAAATGTTCCAATTGAGGTAATTAGCTTATTGTGAGAATATTACAAACGTCTGACAAAACTGAAAAATGTAAATTTCCAATTTCAACCAAACATGCTAGAAATGCTCCAATTGAGCTAATTAGCTTATTGTGAGAATATTGCAATTGTCTGACAAAAGCGAAAAATGTAAATTTCCAATTTCAACCAAACATGCTAGAAATGCTCGAATTGCGAAATAAGCCTACTGTAAGAATTTTACAAACGTTTGACAAAACTGAAAAATAGAAATTTTAAATTTCAACCAAACATGCTAGAAATGCTCCAATTGAGCTAGTTAGCTTATTGTGAGAATATTACAAACGTCTGACCAAACTGAAAAATGTAAATTTCCAATTTCAACCAAACATGCTAGAAATGCTCCAATTGAGCTAATTAGCTTATTGTGAGAATATTACAAACGTCTGACCAAACTGAAAAATGTAAATTTCCAATTTCAACCAAACATGCCAGAAATGCTCCAATTGAGCTAATTAGCTTATTGTGAGAATATTACAAACGTCTGACAAAACTGAAAAATGTAAATTTCCAATTTCAACCAAACGTGCTAGAAATGCTCGAATTGCGAAATAAGCCTACTGTAAGAATTTTACGAACGTTTGACAAAACTGAAAAATGTAAATTTTCAATTTCAACCAAACATGCTAGAAATGCTCCAATTGAGCTAATTAGCTTATTGTGAGAATATTACGAACGTCTGACAAAACTGAACAATTTAAATTTCCAATTTCAACCAAACATGCTAGAAATGCTCCAATTGAGCTAATTAGCTTATTGGGAGAATATTACAAACGTCTGACAAAACTGAAAAATGTAAATTTCCATTTTCAACCAAACATGCTAGAAATGCTCCAATTGAGCTAATTAGCTTATTGTGAGAATATTGCAATTGTCTGACAAAAGTGAAAAATGTAAATTTCCAATTTCAACCAAACATGCTAGAAATGCTCCAATTGAGCTAATTAGCTTATTGTGAGAATATTACAAACGTCTGACAAAACTGAAAAATGTAAATTTCCAATTTCAACCAAACATGCTAGAAATGCTCCAATTGAGCTAATTAGCTTATTGTGAGAATATTACAAAGCTCTGACAACACTGAAAAATGTAAATTTTCAATTTCAACCAAACATGCTAGAAATGCTCCAATTGAGCTAATTAGCTTATTGTGAGAATATTACAAAGGTCCGACAAAAGTGAAAAATGTAAATTTCCAATTTTAACCAAACATGCTAGAAATGCTCCAATTGAGCTAATTAGCTTATTGTGAGAATATTACAAACGTCTGACAAAACTGAAAAATGTAAATTTCCAATTTCAACCAAACATGCTAGAAATGCTCGAATTGCGAAATAAGCCTACTGTAAGAATTTTACAAACGTTTGACAAAAGCATTTCTAGCATGTTTCAACCAAACATGCTAGAAATGCTCCAATTGAGCTAATTAGCTTATTGTGAGAATATTACAAACGTCTGACAAAACTGAAAAATGTAATCTTTCAATTTCAACCAAACATGCTAGAAATGCTCCAATTGAGCTAATTAGCTTATTGTAAGAATATTACAAACGTCCGACAAAAGTGAAAAATGTAAATTTCCAATTTCAACCAAACATGCTAGAAATGCTCAAATTGAGCTAATTAGCTTATTGTGAGAATATTACAAACGTCTGACAAAAGTGAAAAATGTAAATTTCCAATTTCAACCAAACATGCTAGAATTGCTCCAATTGAGCTAAATAGCTTATTGTTAGAATATTACAAACGTCTGACAAAACTGAAAAATGTAAATTTCCAATTTCAACCAAACATGCTAGAAATGCTTCAATTGAGCTAATTAGCTTATTGTGAGAATATTACAAACGTCTGACCAAACTGAAAAATGTAAATTTCCAATTTCAACCAAACATGCTAGAAATGCTCCAATTGAGCTAATTAGCTTAGTGTGACAATATTACAAACGTCTGACAAAACTGAAAAATGTAAATTTCCAATTTCAACCAAACATGCTAGAAATGCTCCAATTGAGCTAATTAGCTTATTGTGAGAATATTACAAACGTCTGACAAAACTGAAAAATGTAAATTTCCAATTTCAACCAAACATGCTAGAAATGCTCCAATTGAGCTAATTAGCTTATTGTGAGAATATTACAAACGTCTGACAAAACTGAAAAATGTAAATTTCCAATTTCAACCAAACATGCTAGAAATGTTCCAATTGAGGTAATTAGCTTATTGTGACAATATTACAAACGTCTGACAAAACTGAAAAATGTAAATTTCCAATTTCAACCAAACATGCTAGAAATGTTCCAATTGAGGTAATTAGCTTATTGTGAGAATATTACAAACGTCTGACAAAACTGAAAAATGTAAACTTCCAATTTCAACCAAACATGCTAGAAATGCTCCAATTGAGCTAATTAGCTTATTGTGAGAATATTACAAACGTCTGACAAAACTGAAAAATGTAAATTTCCAATTTCAACCAAACATGCTAGAAATGCTCCAATTGAACTAATTAGCTTATTGTGACAATATTACAACCGTCTGACAAAACTGAAAAATGTAAATTTCCAATTTCAACCAAACATGCTAGAAATGCTCCAATTGAGGTAATTAGCTTATTGTGAGAATATTGCAATTGTCTGACAAAAGTGAAAAATGTAAATTTCCAATTTCAACCAAACATGCTAGAAATGCTCCAATTGAGCTAATTAGCTTATTGTGAGAATATTACAAACGTCAGACCAAACTGAAAAATGTAAATTTCCAATTTCAACCAAACATGCTAGAAATGCTCCAATTGAGCTAATTAGCTTATTGTGAGAATATTACAAACGTCTGACCAAACTGAAAAATGTAAATTTCCAATTTCAACCAAACATGCTAGAAATGCTCCAATTGAGCTAATTAGCTTATTGTGAGAATATTACAAACGTCTGACAAAACTGAAAAATGTAAATTTCCAATTTCAACCAAACATGCTAGAAATGCTCCAATTGAGCTAATTAGCTTATTGTGAGAATATTACAAAGGTCTGACAAAACTGAAAAATGTATATTTCCAATTTCAACCAAACATGCTAGAAATGCTCCAATTGAGCTAATTAGCTTATTGTGAGAATATTACAAACGTCTGACCAAACTGAAAAATGTAAATTTCCAATTTCAACCAAACATGCTAGAAATGCTCCAATTGAGCTAATTAGCTTATTGTGAGAATATTACAAACGTCTGACAAAACTGAAAAATGTAAATTTCCAATTTCAACCAAACATGTTAGAAATGCTCCAATTGAGGTAATTAGCTTATTGTGACAATATTACAAACGTCTGACAAAACTGAAAAATGTAAATTTCCAATTTCAACCAAACATGCTAGAAATGTTCCAATTGAGGTACTTAGCTTATTGTGAGAATATTACAAACGTCTGACAAAACTGAAAAATGTAAATTTCCAATTTCAACCAAACATGCTAGAAATGCTCCAATTGAGCTAATTAGCTTATTGTGAGAATATTGCAATTGTCTGACAAAAGCGAAAAATGTAAATTTCCAATTTCAACCAAACATGCTAGAAATGCTCGAATTGCGAAATAAGCCTACTGTAAGAATTTTACAAACGTTTGACAAAAGCATTTCTAGCATGTTTCAACCAAACATGCTAGAAATGCTCCAATTGAGCTAATTAGCTTATTGTGAGAATATTACAAACGTCTGACAAAACTGAAAAATGTAAATTTTCAATTTCAACCAAACATGCTAGAAATGCTCCAATTGAGCTAATTAGCTTATTGTAAGAATATTACAAACGTCCGACAAAAGTGAAAAATGTAAATTTCCAATTTCAACCAAACATGCTAGAAATGCTCAAATTGAGCTAATTAGCTTATTGTGAGAATATTACAAACGTCTGACAAAACTGAAAAATGTAAATTTCCAATTTCAACCAAACATGCTAGAATTGCTCCAATTGAGCTAATTAGCTTATTGTTAGAATATTACAAACGTCTGACAAAACTGAAAAATGTAAATTTCCAATTTCAACCAAACATGCTAGAAATGCTTCAATTGAGCTAATTAGCTTATTGTGAGAATATTACAAACGTCTGACCAAACTGAAAAATGTAAATTTCCAATTTCAACCAAACATGCTAGAAATGCTCCAATTGAGCTAATTAGCTTATTGTGACAATATTACAAACGTCTGACAAAACTGAAAAATGTAAATTTCCAATTTCAACCAAACATGCTAGAAATGCTCCAATTGAGCTAATTAGCTTATTGTGAGAATATTACAAACGTCTGACAAAACTGAAAAATGTAAATTTCCAATTTCAACCAAACATGCTAGAAATGCTCCAATTGAGCTAATTAGCTTATTGTGAGAATATTACAAACGTCTGACAAAGCTGAAAAATGTAAATTTCCAATTTCAACCAAACATGCTAGAAATGTTCCAATTGAGCTAATTAGCTTATTGTGAGACTATTACAAACGTCTGACAAAACTGAAAAATGTAAATTTCCAATTTCAACCAAACATGCTAGAAATGTTCCAATTGAGGTAATTAGCTTATTGTGAGAATATTACAAACGTCTGACAAAACTGAAAAATGTAAACTTCCAATTTCAACCAAACATGCTAGAAATGCTCCAATTGAGCTAATTAGCTTATTGTGAGAATATTACAAACGTCTGACAAAACTGAAAAATGTAAATTTCCAATTTCAACCAAACATGCTAGAAATGCTCCAATTGAACTAATTAGCTTATTGTGACAATATTACAACCGTCTGACAAAACTGAAAAATGTAAATTTCCAATTTCAACCAAACATGCTAGAAATGCTCCAATTGAGGTAATTAGCTTATTGTGAGAATATTGCAATTGTCTGACAAAAGTGAAAAATGTAAATTTCCAATTTCAACCAAACATGCTAGAAATGCTCCAATTGAGCTAATTAGCTTATTGTGAGAATATTACAAACGTCAGACCAAACTGAAAAATGTAAATTTCCAATTTCAACCAAACATGCTAGAAATGCTCCAATTGAGCTAATTAGCTTATTGTGAGAATATTACAAACGTCTGACCAAACTGAAAAATGTAAATTTCCAATTTCAACCAAACATGCTAGAAATGCTCCAATTGAGCTAATTAGCTTATTGTGAGAATATTACAAACGTCTGACAAAACTGAAAAATGTAAATTTCCAATTTCAACCAAACATGCTAGAAATGCTCCAATTGAGCTAATTAGCTTATTGTGAGAATATTACAAAGGTCTGACAAAACTGAAAAATGTACATTTCCAATTTCAACCAAACATGCTAGAAATGCTCCAATTGAGCTAATTAGCTTATTGTGAGAATATTACAAACGTCTGACCAAACTGAAAAATGTAAATTTCCAATTTCAACCAAACATGCTAGAAATGCTCCAATTGAGCTAATTAGCTTATTGTGAGAATATTACAAACGTCTGACAAAACTGAAAAATGTAAATTTCCAATTTCAACCAAACATGTTAGAAATGCTCCAATTGAGCTAATTAGCTTATTGTGAGAATATTACAAACGTCTGACAAAACTGAAAAATGTAAATTTCCAATTTCAACCAAACATGCTAGAAATGTTCCAATTGAGGTAATTAGCTTATTGTGAGAATATTACAAACGTCTGACAAAACTGAAAAATGTAAATTTCCAATTTCAACCAAACATGCTAGAAATGCTCCAATTGAGCTAATTAGCTTATTGTGAGAATAATGCAATTGTCTGACAAAAGCGAAAAATGTAAATTTCCAATTTCAACCAAACATGCTAGAAATGCTCGAATTGCGAAATAAGCCTACTGTAAGAATTTTACAAACGTTTGACAAAACTGAAAAATAGAAATTTTAAATTTCAACCAAACATGCTAGAAATGCTCCAATTGAGCTAGTTAGCTTATTGTGAGAATATTACAAACGTCTGACCAAACTGAAAAATGTAAATTTCCAATTTCAACCAAACATGCTAGAAATGCTCCAATTGAGCTAATTAGCTTATTGTGAGAATATTACAAACGTCTGACCAAACTGAAAAATGTAAATTTCCAATTTCAACCAAACATGCCAGAAATGCTCCAATTGAGCTAATTAGCTTATTGTGAGAATATTACAAACGTCTGACAAAACTGAAAAATGTAAATTTCCAATTTCAACCAAACATGCTAGAAATGCTCCAATTGAGCTAATTAGCTTATTGTGAGAATATTACAAACGTCTGACGAAACTGAAAAATGTAAATTTCCAATTTCAACCAAACATGCTAGAAATGCTTCAATTGAGCTAATTAGCTTATTGTGAGAATATTACAAACGTCTGACCAAACTGAAAAATGTAAAATTCCAATTTCAACCAAACATGCTAGAAATGCTCCAATTGAGCTAATTAGCTTATTGTCAGAATATTACAAACGTCAGACCAAACTGAAAAATGTAAATTTCCAATTTCAACCAAACATGCTAGAAATGCTCCAATTGAGCTAATTAGCTTATTGTGAGAATATTACAAAGGTCTGACAAAACTGAAAAATGTAAATTTCCAATTTCAACCAAACATGCTAGAAATGCTCCAATTGAGCTAATTAGCTTATTGTGAGAATATTACAAACGTCTGACCAAACTGAAAAATGTAAATTTCCAATTTCAACCAAACATGCTAGAAATGCTCCAATTGCGAAATAAGCCTACTGTAAGAATTTTACGAACGTTTGACAAAACTGAAAAATGTAAATTTTCAATTTCAACCAAACATGCTAGAAATGCTCCAATTGAGCTAATTAGCTTATTGTGAGAATATTACGAACGTCTGACAAAACTGAACAATTTAAATTTCCAATTTCAACCAAACATGCTAGAATTGCTCCAATTGAGCTAATTAGCTTATTGGGAGAATATCACAAACGTCTGACAAAACTGAAAAATGTAAATTTCCAATTTCAACCAAACATGCTAGAAATGCTCCAATTGAGCTAATTAGCTTATTGTGAGAATATTGCAATTGTCTGACAAAAGTGAAAAATGTAAATTTCCAAGTTCAACCAAACATGCTAGAAATGCTCCAATTGAGCTAATTAGCTTATTGTGAGAATATTACAAACGTCTGACAAAACTGAAAAATGTAAATTTCCAATTTCAACCAAACATGCTAGAAATGCTCCAATTGAGCTAATTAGCTTATTGTGAGAATATTACAAAGCTCTGACAACACTGAAAAATGTAAATTTTCAATTTCAACCAAACATGCTAGAAATGCTCCAATTGAGCTAATTAGCTTATTGTGAGAATATTACAAAGGTCCGACAAAAGTGAAAAATGTAAATTTCCAATTTCAACCAAACATGCTAGAAATGCTCCAATTGAGCTAATTAGCTTATTGTGAGAATATTACAAACGTCTGACAAAACTGAAAAATGTAAATTTCCAATTTCAACCAAACATGCTAGAAATGCTCGAATTGCGAAATAAGCCTACTGTAAGAATTTTACAAACGTTTGACAAAAGCATTTCTAGCATGTTTCAACCAAACATGCTAGAAATGCTCCAATTGAGCTAATTAGCTTATTGTGAGAATATTACAAACGTCTGACAAAACTGAAAAATGTAAATTTTCAATTTCAACCAAACATGCTAGAAATGCTCCAATTGAGCTAATTAGCTTATTGTAAGAATATTACAAACGTCCGACAAAAGTGAAAAATGTAAATTTCCAATTTCAACCAAACATGCTAGAAATGCTCAAATTGAGCTAATTAGCTTATTGTGAGAATATTACAAAGGTCTGACAAAACTGAAAAATGTAAATTTCCAATTTCAACCAAACATGCTAGAATTGCTCCAATTGAGCTAATTAGCTTATTGTTAGAATATTACAAACGTCTGACAAAACTGAAAAATGTAAATTTCCAATTTCAACCAAACATGCTAGAAATGCTCCAATTGAGCTAATTAGCTTATTGTGAGAATATTACAAACGTCTGACGAAACTGAAAAATGTAAATTTCCAATTTCAACCAAACATGCTAGAAATGCTTCAATTGAGCTAATTAGCTTATTGTGAGAATATTACAAACGTCTGACCAAACTGAAAAATGTAAATTTCCAATTTCAA
Organism: Watersipora subatra; assembly: GCF_963576615.1. Taxonomy (NCBI): domain Eukaryota; kingdom Metazoa; phylum Bryozoa; class Gymnolaemata; order Cheilostomatida; family Watersiporidae; genus Watersipora; species Watersipora subatra. Next base: position 41,277,111 of record NC_088710.1, on the reverse strand, counting down.
CCAAACATGCTAGAAATGCTCCAATTGAGCTAATTAGCTTATTGTCAGAATATTACAAACGTCAGACCAAACTGAAAAATGTAAATTTCCAATTTCAACCAAACATGCTAGAAATGCTCCAATTGAGCTAATTAGCTTATTGTGAGAATATTACAAAGGTCTGACAAAACTGAAAAATGTAAATTTCCAATTTCAACCAAACATGCTAGAAATGCTCCAATTGAGCTAATTAGCTTATTGTGAGAATATTACAAACGTCTGACCAAACTGAAAAATGTAAATTTCCAATTTCAACCAAACATGCTAGAAATGCTCCAATTGAGCTAATTAGCTTATTGTGAGAATATTACAAACGTCTGACAAAACTGAAAAATGTAAATTTCCAATTTCAACCAAACATGCTAGAAATGCTCCAATTGAGCTAATTAGCTTATTGTGAGAATATTACAAAGGTCCGACAAAAGTGAAAAATGTAAATTTCCAATTTCAACCAAACATGCTAGAAATGCTCCAATTGAGCTAATTAGCTTATTGTGAGAATATTACAAACGTCTGACAAAACTGAAAAATGTAAATTTCCAATTTCAACAAAACATGCTAGAAATGCTCGAATTGCGAAATAAGCCTACTGTAAGAATTTTACAAACGTTTGACAAAAGCATTTCTAGCATGTTTCAACCAAACATGCTAGAAATGCTCCAATTGAGCTAATTAGCTTATTGTGAGAATATTACAAACGTCTGACAAAACTGAAAAATGTAAATTTTCAATTTCAACCAAACATGCTAGAAATGCTCCAATTGAGCTAATTAGCTTATTGTAAGAATATTACAAACGTCCGACAAAAGTGAAAAATGTAAATTTCCAATTTCAACCAAACATGCTAGAAATGCTCAAATTGAGCTAATTAGCTTATTGTGAGAATATTACAAACGTCTGACAAAACTGAAAAATGTAAATTTCCAATTTCAACCAAACATGCTAGAATTGCTCCAATTGAGCTAATTAGCTTATTGTTAGAATATTACAAACGTCTGACAAAACTGAAAAATGTAAATTTCCAATTTCAACCAAACATGCTAGAAATGCTCCAATTGAGCTAATTAGCTTATTGTGAGAATATTACAAACGTCTGACGAAACTGAAAAATGTAAATTTCCAATTTCAACCAAACATGCTAGAAATGCTCCAATTGAGCTAATTAGCTTATTGTGAGAATATTACAAACGTCTGACCAAACTGAAAAATGTAAATTTCCAATTTCAACCAAACATGCTAGAAATGCTCCAATTGAGCTAATTAGCTTATTGTGAGAATATTACAAACGTCTGACAAAACTGAAAAATTTAAGTTTCCAATTTCAACCAAACATGCTAGAAATGCTCCAATTGAGCTAATTAGCTTATTGTGAGAATATTACAAACGTCTGACAAAACTGAAAAATTTAAATTTCCAATTTCAACCAAACATGCTAGAAATGCTCCAATTGAGCTAATTAGCTTATTGTGAGAATATTGCAGTTGTCTGACAAAAGTGAAAAATGTAAATTTCCAATTTCAACCAAACATGCTAGAAATGCTCCAATTGAGCTAATTAGCTTATTGTGAGAATATTACAAACTTCTGACCAAACTGAAAAATGTAAATTTCCAATTTCAACCAAACATGCTAGAAATGCTCCAATTGAGCTAATTAGCTTATTGTGAGAATATTACAAACGTCTGACCAAACTGAAAAATGTAAATTTCCAATTTCAACCAAACATGCTAGAAATGCTCCAATTGAGCTAATTAGCTTATTGTGAGAATATTACAAACGTCTGACAAAACTGAAAAATGTAAATTTCCAATTTCAACCAAAACATGCTAGAAATGCTCCAATTGAGCTAATTAGCTTATTGATAGAATATTGCAATTGTCTGACAAAACTGAAAAATGTAAATTTCCAATTTCAACCAAACATGCTAGAAATGCTCCAATTGAGCTAATTAGCTTATTGTTAGAATATTACAAACGTCTGACAAAACTGAAAAATGTAAATTTCCAATTTCAACCAAACATGCTAGAAATGCTCCAATTGAGCTAATTAGCTTATTGTGAGAATATTACAAACGTCTGACAAAACTGAAAAATGTAAATTTCCAATTTCAACCAAACATGCTAGAAATGCTTCAATTGAGCTAATTAGCTTATTGTGAGAATATTACAAACGTCTGACCAAACTGAAAAATGTAAATTTCCAATTTCAACCAAACATGCTAGAAATGCTCCAATTGAGCTAATTAGCTTATTGTGAGAATATTGCAATTGTCTGACAAAAGTGAAAAATGTAAATTTCCAATTTCAACCAAACATGCTAGAAATGCTCCAATTGAGCTAATTAGCTTATTGTGAGAATATTACAAACGTCTGACAAAACTGAAAAATGTAAATTTCCAATTTCAACCAAACATGCTAGAAATGCTCCAATTGAGCTAATTAGCTTATTGATAGAATATTGCAATTGTCTGACAAAACTGAAAAATGTAAATTTCCAATTTCAACCAAACATGCTAGAAATGCTCCAATTGAGCTAATTAGCTTATTGTTAGAATATTACAAACGTCTGACAAAACTGAAAAATGTAAATTTCCAATTTCAACCAAACATGCTAGAAATGCTCCAATTGAGCTAATTAGCTTATTGTGAGAATATTACAAACGTCTGACAAAACTGAAAAATGTAAATTTCCAATTTCAACCAAACATGCTAGAAATGCTTCAATTGAGCTAATTAGCTTATTGTGAGAATATTACAAACGTCTGACCAAACTGAAAAATGTAAATTTCCAATTTCAACCAAACATGCTAGAAATGCTCCAATTGAGCTAATTAGCTTATTGTGACAATATTACAAACGTCTGACAAAACTGAAAAATGTAAATTTCCAATTTCAACCAAACATGCTAGAAATGCTCCAATTGAGCTAATTAGCTTATTGTGAGAGTATTACAAACGTCTGACAAAACTGAAAAATGTAAATTTCCAATTTCAACCAAACATGCTAGAAATGCTCCAATTGAGCTAATTAGCTTATTGTGAGAATATTACAAACGTCTGACAAAACTGAAAAATGTAAATTTCCAATTTCAACCAAACATGCTAGAAATGTTCCAATTGAGGTAATTAGCTTATTGTGAGAATATTACAAACGTCTGACAAAACTGAAAAATGTAAATTTCCAATTTCAACCAAACATGCTAGAAATGTTCCAATTGAGGTAATTAGCTTATTGTGAGAATATTACAAACGTCTGACAAAACTGAAAAATGTAAACTTCCAATTTCAACCAAACATGCTAGAAATGCTCCAATTGAGCTAATTAGCTTATTGTGAGAATATTACAAACGTCTGACAAAACTGAAAAATGTAAATTTCCAATTTCAACCAAACATGCTAGAAATGCTCCAATTGAACTAACTAGCTTATTGTGACAATATTACAACCGTCTGACAAAACTGAAAAATGTAAATTTCCAATTTCAACCAAACATGCTAGAAATGCTCCAATTGAGGTAATTAGCTTATTGTGAGAATATTGCAATTGTCTGACAAAAGTGAAAAATGTAAATTTCCAATTTCAACCAAACATGCTAGAAATGCTCCAATTGAGCTAATTAGCTTATTGTGAGAATATTACAAACGTCAGACCAAACTGAAAAATGTAAATTTCCAATTTCAACCAAACATGCTAGAAATGCTCCAATTGAGCTAATTAGCTTATTGTGAGAATATTACAAACGTCTGACCAAACTGAAAAATGTAAATTTCCAATTTCAACCAAACATGCTAGAAATGCTCCAATTGAGCTAATTAGCTTATTGTGAGAATATTACAAACGTCTGACAAAACTGAAAAATGTAAATTTCCAATTTCAACCAAACATGCTAGAAATGCTCCAATTGAGCTAATTAGCTTATTGTGAGAATATTACAAAGGTCTGACAAAACTGAAAAATGTATATTTCCAATTTCAACCAAACATGCTAGAAATGCTCCAATTGAGCTAATTAGCTTATTGTGAGAATATTACAAACGTCTGACCAAACTGAAAAATGTAAATTTCCAATTTCAACCAAACATGCTAGAAATGCTCCAATTGAGCTAATTAGCTTATTGTGAGAATATTACAAACGTCTGACAAAACTGAAAAATGTAAATTTCCAGTTTCAACCAAACATGTTAGAAATGCTCCAATTGAGCTAATTAGCTTATTGTGAGAATATTACAAACGTCTGACAAAACTGAAAAATGTAAATTTCCAATTTCAACCAAACATGCTAGAAATGTTCCAATTGAGGTAATTAGCTTATTGTGAGAATATTACAAACGTCTGACAAAACTGAAAAATGTAAATTTCCAATTTCAACCAAACATGCTAGAAATGCTCCAATTGAGCTAATTAGCTTATTGTGAGAATATTGCAATTGTCTGACAAAAGCGAAAAATGTAAATTTCCAATTTCAACCAAACATGCTAGAAATGCTCGAATTGCGAAATAAGCCTACTGTAAGAATTTTACAAACGTTTGACAAAACTGAAAAATAGAAATTTTAAATTTCAACCAAACATGCTAGAAATGCTCCAATTGAGCTAGTTAGCTTATTGTGAAAATATTACAAACGTCTGACCAAACTGAAAAATGTAAAATTTCAATTTCAACCAAACATGCTAGAAATGCTCCAATTGAGCTAATTAGCTTATTGTGAGAATATTACAAACGTCTGACCAAACTGAAAAATGTAAATTTCCAATTTCAACCAAACATGCCAGAAATGCTCCAATTGAGCTAATTAGCTTATTGTGAGAATATTACAAACGTCTGACAAAACTGAAAAATGTAAATTTTCAATTTCAACCAAACATGCTAGAAATGCTCCAATTGAGCTAATTAGCTTATTGTGAGAATATTACGAACGTCTGACAAAACTGAACAATTTAAATTTCCAATTTCAACCAAACATGCTAGAAATGCTCCAATTGAGCTAATTAGCTTATTGGGAGAATATTACAAACGTCTGACAAAACTGAAAAATGTAAATTTCCAATTTCAACCAAACATGCTAGAAATGCTCCAATTGAGCTAATTAGCTTATTGTGAGAATATTGCAATTGTCTGACAAAAGTGAAAAATGTAAATTTCCAATTTCAACCAAACATGCTAGAAATGCTCCAATTGAGCTAATTAGCTTATTGTGAAAATATTACAAACGTCTGACAAAACTGAAAAATGTAAATTTCCAATTTCAACCAAACATGCTAGAAATGCTCCAATTGAGCTAATTAGCTTATTGTGAGAATATTACAAAGCTCTGACAACACTGAAAAATGTAAATTTTCAATTTCAACCAAACATGCTAGAAATGCTCCAATTGAGCTAATTAGCTTATTGTGAGAATATTACAAACGTCTGACAAAACTGAAAAATGTAAATTTCCAATTTCAACCAAACATGCTAGAAATGCTCGAATTGCGAAATAAGCCTACTGTAAGAATTTTACAAACGTTTGACAAAAGCATTTCTAGCATGTTTCAACCAAACATGCTAGAAATGCTCCAATTGAGCTAATTAGCTTATTGTAAGAATATTACAAACGTCCGACAAAAGTGAAAAATGTAAATTTCCAATTTCAACCAAACATGCTAGAAATGCTCAAATTGAGCTAATTAGCTTATTGTGAGAATATTACAAACGTCTGACAAAACTGAAAAATGTAAATTTCCAATTTCAACCAAACATGCTAGAATTGCTCCAATTGAGCTAATTAGCTTATTGTTAGAATATTACAAACGTCTGACAAAACTGAAAAATGTAAATTTCCAATTTCAACCAAACATGCTAGAAATGCTCCAATTGAGCTAATTAGCTTATTGTGAGAATATTACAAACGTCTGACGAAACTGAAAAATGTAAATTTCCAATTTCAACCAAACATGCTAGAAATGCTTCAATTGAGCTAATTAGCTTATTGTGAGAATATTACAAACGTCTGACCAAACTGAAAAATGTAAATTTCCAATTTCAACCAAACATGCTAGAAATGCTCCAATTGAGCTAATTAGCTTATTGTGAGAATATTACAAACGTCAGACCAAACTGAAAAATGTAAATTTCCAATTTCAACCAAACATGCTAGAAATGCTCCAATTGAGCTAATTAGCTTATTGTGAGAATATTACAAAGGTCTGACAAACTGAAAAATGTAAATTTCCAATTTCAACCAAACATGCTAGAAATGCTTCAATTGAGCTAATTAGCTTATTGTGAGAATATTACAAACGTCTGACCAAACTGAAAAATGTAAATTTCCAATTTCAACCAAACATGCTAGAAATGCTCCAATTGAGCTAATTAGCTTATTGTGAGAATATTACAAACGTCTGACAAAACTGAAAAATTTAAATTTCCAATTTCAACCAAACATGCTAGAAATGCTCCAATTGAGCTAATTAGCTTATTGTGAGAATATTGCAATTGTCTGACAAAAGTGAAAAATGTAAATTTCCAATTTCAACCAAACATGCTAGAAATGCTCCAATTGAGCTAATTAGCTTATTGTGAGAATATTACAAACTTCTGACCAAACTGAAAAATGTAAATTTCCAATTTCAACCAAACATGCTAGAAATGCTCCAATTGAGCTAATTAGCTTATTGTGAGAATATTACAAACGTCTGACCAAACTGAAAAATGTAAATTTCCAATTTCAACCAAACATGCTAGAAATGCTCCAATTGAGCTAATTAGCTTATTGTGAGAATATTACAAACGTCTGACAAAACTGAAAAATGTAAATTTCCAATTTCAACCAAAACATGCTAGAAATGCTCCAATTGAGCTAATTAGCTTATTGATAGAATATTGCAATTGTCTGACAAAACTGAAAAATGTAAATTTCCAATTTCAACCAAACATGCTAGAAATGCTCCAATTGAGCTAATTAGCTTATTGTTAGAATATTACAAACGTCTGACAAAACTGAAAAATGTAAATTTCCAATTTCAACCAAACATGCTAGAAATGCTCCAATTGAGCTAATTAGCTTATTGTGAGAATATTACAAACGTCTGACAAAACTGAAAAATGTAAATTTCCAATTTCAACCAAACATGCTAGAAATGCTTCAATTGAGCTAATTAGCTTATTGTGAGAATATTACAAACGTCTGACCAAACTGAAAAATGTAAATTTCCAATTTCAACCAAACATGCTAGAAATGCTCCAATTGAGCTAATTAGGTTATTGTGACAATATTACAAACGTCTGACAAAACTGAAAAATGTAAATTTCCAATTTCAACCAAACATGCTAGAAATGCTCCAATTGAGCTAATTAGCTTATTGTGAGAATATTACAAACGTCTGACAAAACTGAAAAATGTAAATTTCCAATTTCAACCAAACATGCTAGAAATGCTCCAATTGAGCTAATTAGCTTATTGTGAGAATATTACAAACGTCTGACAAAACTGAAAAATGTAAATTTCCAATTTCAACCAAACATGCTAGAAATGTTCCAATTGAGGTAATTAGCTTATTGTGAGAATATTACAAACGTCTGACAAAACTGAAAAATGTAAATTTGCAATTTCAACCAAACATGCTAGAAATGTTCCAATTGAGGTAATTAGCTTATTGTGAGAATATTACAAACGTCTGACAAAACTGAAAAATGTAAACTTCCAATTTCAACCAAACATGCTAGAAATGCTCCAATTGAGCTAATTAGCTTATTGTGAGAATATTACAAACGTCTGACAAAACTGAAAAATGTAAATTTCCAATTTCAACCAAACATGCTAGAAATGCTCCAATTGAACTAATTAGCTTATTGTGACAATATTACAACCGTCTGACAAAACTGAAAAATGTAAATTTCCAATTTCAACCAAACATGCTAGAAATGCTCCAATTGAGGTAATTAGCTTATTGTGAGAATATTGCAATTGTCTGACAAAAGTGAAAAATGTAAATTTCCAATTTCAACCAAACATGCTAGAAATGCTCCAATTGAGCTAATTAGCTTATTGTGAGAATATTACAAACGTCAGACCAAACTGAAAAATGTAAATTTCCAATTTCAACCAAACATGCTAGAAATGCTCCAATTGAGCTAATTAGCTTATTGTGAGAATATTACAAACGTCTGACAAAACTGAAAAATGTAAATTTCCAATTTCAACCAAACATGCTAGAAATGCTCCAATTGAGCTAATTAGCTTATTGTGAGAATATTACAAAGGTCTGACAAAACTGAAAAATGTATATTTCCAATTTCAACCAAACATGCTAGAAATGCTCCAATTGAGCTAATTAGCTTATTGTGAGAATATTACAAACGTCTGACCAAACTGAAAAATGTAAATTTCCAATTTCAACCAAACATGTTAGAAATGCTCCAATTGAGCTAATTAGCTTATTGTGAGAATATTACAAACGTCTGACAAAACTGAAAAATGTAAATTTCCAATTTCAACCAAACATGCTAGAAATGTTCCAATTGAGGTAATTAGCTTATTGTGAGAATATTACAAACGTCTGACAAAACTGAAAAATGTAAATTTCCAATTTCAACCAAACATGCTAGAAATGCTCCAATTGAGCTAATTAGCTTATTGTGAGAATATTGCAATTGTCTGACAAAAGCGAAAAATGTAAATTTCCAATTTCAACCAAACATGCTAGAAATGCTCGAATTGTGAAATAAGCCTACTGTAAGAATTTTACAAACGTTTGACAAAACTGAAAAATAGAAATTTTAAATTTCAACCAAACATGCTAGAAATGCTCCAATTGAGCTAGTTAGCTTATTGTGAGAATATTACAAACGTCTGACCAAACTGAAAAATGTAAATTTCCAATTTCAACCAAACATGCTAGAAATGCTCCAATTGAGCTAATTAGCTTTTTGTGAGAATATTACAAACGTCTGACCAAACTGAAAAATGTAAATTTCCAATTTCAACCAAACATGCCAGAAATGCTCCAATTGAGCTAATTAGCTTATTGTGAGAATATTACAAACGTCTGACAAAACTGAAAAATGTAAATTTCCAATTTCAACCAAACGTGCTAGAAATGCTCGAATTGCGAAATAAGCCTACTGTAAGAATTTTACGAACGTTTGACAAAACTGAAAAATGTAAATTTTCAATTTCAACCAAACATGCTAGAAATGCTCCAATTGAGCTAATTAGCTTATTGTGAGAATATTACGAACGTCTGACAAAACTGAACAATTTAAATTTCCAATTTCAACCAAACATGCTAGAAATGCTCCAATTGAGCTAATTAGCTTATTGGGAGAATATTACAAACGTCTGACAAAACTGAAAAATGTAAATTTCCAATTTCAACCAAACATGCTAGAAATGCTCCAATTGAGCTAATTAGCTTATTGTGAGAATATTGCAATTGTCTGACAAAAGTGAAAAATGTAAATTTCCAATTTCAACCAAACATGCTAGAAATGCTCCAATTGAGCTAATTAGCTTATTGTGAGAATATTACAAACGTCTGACCAAACTGAAAAATGTAAATTTCCAATTTCAACCAAACATGCTAGAAATGCTCTAATTGAGCTAATTAGCTTATTGTGAGAATATTACAAAGCTCTGACAACACTGAAAAATGTAAATTTTCAATTTCAACCAAACATGCTAGAAATGCTCCAATTGAGCTAATTAGCTTATTGTGAGAATATTACAAAGGTCCGACAAAAGTGAAAAATGTAAATTTCCAATTTCAACCAAACATGCTAGAAATGCTCCAATTGAGCTAATTAGCTTATTGTGAGAATATTACAAACGTCTGACAAAACTGAAAAATGTAAATTTCCAATTTCAACCAAACATGCTAGAAATGCTCGAATTGCGAAATAAGCCTACTGTAAGAATTTTACAAACGTTTGACAAAACTGAAAAATGTAAATTTTCAATTTCAACCAAACATGCTAGAAATGCTCCAATTGAGCTAATTAGCTTATTGTGAGAATATTACAAACGTCTGACAAAACTGAAAAATGTAAATTTCCAATTTCAACCAAACATGCTAGAAATGCTCCAATTGAGCTAATTAGCTTATTGTGAGAATATTACAAACGTCTGACAAAACTGAAAAATGTAAATTTCCAATTTCAACCAAACATGCTAGAAATGCTCCAATTGAGCTAATTAGCTTATTGTGAGAATATTGCAATTGTCTGACAAAAGTGAAAAATGAAAATTTCCAATTTCAACCAAACATGCTAGAAATGCTCCAATTGAGCTAATTAGCTTATTGTGAGAATATTACAAACGTCTGACAAAACTGAAAAATGTAAATTTCCAATTTCAACCAAACATGCTAGAAATGCTCCAATTGAGCTAATTAGCTTATTGTGAGAATATTACAAACGTCTGACAAAACTGAAAAATGTAAATTTCCAATTTCAACCGAACATGCTAGAATTGCTCCAATTGAGCTAATTAGCTTATTGTTAGAATATTACAAACGTCTGACAAAACTGAAAAATGTAAATTTCCAATTTCAACCAAACATGCTAGAAATGCTCCAATTGAGCTAATTAGCTTATTGTGAGAATATTACAAACGTCTGACGAAACTGAAAAATGTAAATTTCCAATTTCAACCAAACATGCTAGAATTGCTTCAATTGAGCTAATTAGCTTATTGTGAGAATATTACAAACGTCTGACCAAACTGAAAAATGTAAATTTCCAATTTCAACCAAACATGCTAGAAATGCTCCAATTGAGCTAATTAGCTTATTGTGACAATATTACAAACGTCTGACAAAACTGAAAAATGTAAATTTCCAAGTTCAACCAAACATGCTAGAAATGCTCCAATTGAGCTAATTAGCTTATTGTGAGAATATTACAAACGTCTGACAAAACTGAAAAATGTAAATTTTCAATTTCAACCAAACATGCTAGAAATGCTCCAATTGAGCTAATTAGCTTATTGTGAGAATATTGCAATTGTCTGACAAAAGTGAAAAATGTAAATTTCCAATTTCAACCAAACATGCTAGAAATGCTCCAATTGAGCTAATTAGCTTATTGTGAGAATATTACAAACGTCTGACAAAACTGAAAAATGTAAATTTCCAATTTCAACCAAACATGCTAGAAATGCTCCAATTGAGCTAATTAGCTTATTGTGAGAATATTACAAAGCTCTGACAACACTGAAAAATGTAAATTTTCAATTTCAACCAAACATGCTAGAAATGCTCCAATTGAGCTAATTAGCTTATTGTGAGAATATTACAAAGGTCCGACAAAAGTGAAAAATGTAAATTTCCAATTTCAACCAAACATGCTAGAAATGCTCCAATTGAGCTAATTAGCTTATTGTGAGAATATTACAAACGTCTGACAAAACTGAAAAATGTAAATTTCCAATTTCAACCAAACATGCTAGAAAAGCTCGAATTGCGAAATAAGCCTACTGTAAGAATTTTACAAACGTTTGACAAAAGCATTTCTAGCATGTTTCAACCAAACATGCTAGAAATGCTCCAATTGAGCTAATTAGCTTATTGTGAGAATATTACAAACGTCTGACAAAACTGAAAAATGTAAATTTTCAATTTCAACCAAACATGCTAGAAATGCTCCAATTGAGCTAATTAGCTTATTGTAAGAATATTACAAACGTCCGACAAAAGTGAAAAATGTAAATTTCCAATTTCAACCAAACATGCTAGAAATGCTCAAATTGAGCTAATTAGCTTATTGTGAGAATATTACAAACGTCTGACAAAACTGAAAAATGTAAATTTCCAATTTCAACCAAACATGCTAGAATTGCTCCAATTGAGCTAATTAGCTTATTGTTAGAATATTACAAACGTCTGACAAAACTGAAAAATGTAAATTTCCAATTTCAACCAAACATGCTAGAAATGCTCCAATTGAGCTAATTAGCTTATTGTGAGAATATTACAAACGTCTGACGAAACTGAAAAATGTAAATTTCCAATTTCAACCAAACATGCTAGAAATGCTCCAATTGAGCTAATTAGCTTATTGTGACAATATTACAAACGTCTGACAAAACTGAAAAATGTAAATTTCCAATTTCAACCAAACATGCTAGAAATGCTCCAATTGAGCTAATTAGCTTATTGTGAGAATATTACAAACGTCTGACAAAACTGAAAAATGTAAATTTTCAATTTCAACCAAACATGCTAGAAATGCTCCAATTGAGCTAATTAGCTTATTGTGAGAATATTGCAATTGTCTGACAAAAGTGAAAAATGTAAATTTCCAATTTCAACCAAACATGCTAGAAATGCTCCAATTGAGCTAATTAGCTTATTGTGAGAATATTACAAACGTCTGACAAAACTGAAAAATGTAAATTTCCAATTTCAACCAAACATGCTAGAAATGCTCCAATTGAGCTAATTAGCTTATTGTGAGAATATTACAAAGCTCTGACAACACTGAAAAATGTAAATTTTCAATTTCAACCAAACATGCTAGAAATGCTCCAATTGAGCTAATTAGCTTATTGTGAGAATATTACAAAGGTCCGACAAAAGTGAAAAATGTAAATTTCCAATTTCAACCAAACATGCTAGAAATGCTCCAATTGAGCTAATTAGCTTATTGTGAGAATATTACAAACGTCTGACAAAACTGAAAAATGTAAATTTCCAATTTCAACCAAACATGCTAGAAATGCTCGAATTGCGAAATAAGCCTAATGTAAGAATTTTACAAACGTTTGACAAAAGCATTTCTAGCATGTTTCAACCAAACATGCTAGAAATGCTCCAATTGAGCTAATTAGCTTATTGTGAGAATATTACAAACGTCTGACAAAACTGAAAAATGTAAATTTTCAATTTCAACCAAACATGCTAGAAATGCTCCAATTGAGCTAATTAGCTTATTGTAAGAATATTACAAACGTCCGACAAAAGTGAAAAATGTAAATTTCCAATTTCAACCAAACATGCTAGAAATGCTCAAATTGAGCTAATTAGCTTATTGTGAGAATATTACAATTGTCTGACAAAACTGAAAAATGTAAATTTCCAATTTCAACCAAACATGCTAGAATTGCTCCAATTGAGCTAATTAGCTTATTGTTAGAATATTACAAACGTCTGACAAAACTGAAAAATGTAAATTTCCAATTTCAACCAAACATGCTAGAAATGCTCCAATTGAGCTAATTAGCTTATTGTGAGAATATTACAAACGTCTGACGAAACTGAAAAATGTAAATTTCCAATTTCAACCAAACATGCTAGAAATGCTTCAATTGAGCTAATTAGCTTATTGTGAGAATATTACAAACGTCTGACCAAACTGAAAAATGTAAATTTCCAATTTCAACCAAACATGCTAGAAATGCTCCAATTGAGCTAATTAGCTTATTGTGAGAATATTACAAACGTCAGACCAAACTGAAAAATGTAAATTTCCAATTTCAACCAAACATGCTAGAAATGCTCCAATTGAGCTAATTAGCTTATTGTGAGAATATTACAAAGGTCTGACAAAACTGAAAAATGTAAATTTCCAATTTCAACCAAACATGCTAGAAATGCTCCAATTAAGCTAATTAGCTTATTGTGAGAATATTACAAACGTCTGACCAAACTGAAAAATGTAAATTTCCAATTTCAACCAAACATGCTAGAAATGCTCCAATTGAGCTAATTAGCTTATTGTGAGAATATTACAAACGTCTGACAAAACTGAAAAATTTAAATTTCCAATTTCAACCAAACATGCTAGAAATGCTCCAATTGAGCTAATTAGCTTATTGTGAGAATATTACAAACGTCTGACAAAACTGAAAAATTTAAATTTCCAATTTCAACCAAACATGCTAGAAATGCTCCAATTGAGCTAATTAGCTTATTGTGAGAATATTGCAATTGTCTGACAAAAGTGAAAAATGTAAATTTCCAATTTCAACCAAACATGCTAGAAATGCTCCAATTGAGCTAATTAGCTTATTGTGAGAATATTACAAACTTCTGACCAAACTGAAAAATGTAAATTTCCAATTTCAACCAAACATGCTAGAAATGCTCCAATTGAGCTAATTAGCTTATTGTGAGAATATTACAAAGGTCTGACCAAACTGAAAAATGTAAATTTCCAATTTCAACCAAACATGCTAGAAATGCTCCAATTGAGCTAATTAGCTTATTGTGAGAATATTACAAACGACTGACAAAACTGAAAAATGTAAATTTCCAATTTCAACCAAAACATGCTAGAAATGCTCCAATTGAGCTAATTAGCTTATTGATAGAATATTGCAATTGTCTGACAAAACTGAAAAATGTAAATTTCCAATTTCAACCAAACATGCTAGAAATGCTCCAATTGAGCTAATTAGCTTATTGTTAGAATATTACAAACGTCTGACAAAACTGAAAAATGTAAATTTCCAATTTCAACCAAACATGCTAGAAATGCTCCAATTGAGCTAATTAGCTTATTGTGAGAATATTACAAACGTCTGTCAAAACTGAAAAATGTAAATTTCCAATTTCAACCAAACATGCTAGAAATGCTTCAATTGAGCTAATTAGCTTATTGTGAGAATATTACAAACGTCTGACCAAACTGAAAAATGTAAATTTCCAATTTCAACCAAACATGCTAGAAATGCTCCAATTGAGCTAATTAGGTTATTGTGACAATATTACAAACGTCTGACAAAACTGAAAAATGTAAATTTCCAATTTCAACCAAACATGCTAGAAATGCTCCAATTGAGCTAATTAGCTTATTGTGAGAATATTACAAACGTCTGACAAAACTGAAAAATGTAAATTTTCAATTTCAACCAAACATGCTAGAAATGCTCCAATTGAGCTAATTAGCTTATTGTGAGAATATTACAAACGTCTGACAAAACTGAAAAATGTAAATTTCCAATTTCAACCAAACATGCTAGAAATGTTCCAATTGAGGTAATTAGCTTATTGTGAGAATATTACAAACGTCTGACAAAACTGAAAAATGTAAATTTCCAATTTCAACCAAACATGCTAGAAATGTTCCAATTGAGGTAATTAGCTTATTGTGAGAATATTACAAACGTCTGACAAAACTGAAAAATGTAAACTTCCAATTTCAACCAAACATGCTAGAAATGCTCCAATTGAGCTAATTAGCTTATTGTGAGAATATTACAAACGTCTGACAAAACTGAAAAATGTAAATTTCCAATTTCAACCAAAAATGCTAGAAATGCTCCAATTGAACTAATTAGCTTATTGTGACAATATTACAACCGTCTGACAAAACTGAAAAATGTAAATTTCCAATTTCAACCAAACATGCTAGAAATGCTCCAATTGAGGTAATTAGCTTATTGTGAGAATATTGCAATTGTCTGACAAAAGTGAAAAATGTAAATTTCCAATTTCAACCAAACATGCTAGAAATGCTCCAATTGAGCTAATTAGCTTATTGTGAGAATATTACAAACGTCAGACCAAACTGAAAAATGTAAATTTCCAATTTCAACCAAACATGCTAGAAATGCTCCAATTGAGCTAATTAGCTTATTGTGAGAATATTACAAACGTCTGACAAAACTGAAAAATGTAAATTTCCAATTTCAACCAAACATGCTAGAAATGCTCCAATTGAGCTAATTAGCTTATTGTGAGAATATTACAAACGTCTGACAAAACTGAAAAATGTAAATTTCCAATTTCAACCAAACATGCTAGAAATGCTCCAATTGAGCTAATTAGCTTATTGTGAGAATATTACAAAGGTCTGACAAAACTGAAAAATGTATATTTCCAATTTCAACCAAACATGCTAGAAATGCTCCAATTGAGCTAATTAGCTTATTGTGAGAATATTACAAACCTCTGACCAAACTGAAAAATGTAAATTTCCAATTTCAACCAAACATGCTAGAAATGCTCCAATTGAGCTAATTAGCTTATTGTGAGAATATTACAAACGTCTGACAAAACTGAAAAATGTAAATTTCCAATTTCAACCAAACATGTTAGAAATGCTCCAATTGAGCTAATTAGCTTATTGTGAGAATATTACAAACGTCTGACAAAACTGAAAAATGTAAATTTCCAATTTCAACCAAACATGCTAGAAATGTTCCAATTGAGGTAATTAGCTTATTGTGAGAATATTACAAACGTCTGACAAAACTGAAAAATGTAAATTTCCAATTTCAACCAAACATGCTAGAAATGCTCCAATTGAGCTAATTAGCTTATTGTGAGAATATTGCAATTGTCTGACAAAAGCGAAAAATGTAAATTTCCAATTTCAACCAAACATGCTAGAAATGCTCGAATTGCGAAATAAGCCTACTGTAAGAATTTTACAAACGTTTGACAAAACTGAAAAATAGAAATTTTAAATTTCAACCAAACATGCTAGAAATGCTCCAATTGAGCTAGTTAGCTTATTGTGAGAATATTACAAACGTCTGACCAAACTGAAAAATGTAAATTTCCAATTTCAACCAAACATGCTAGAAATGCTCCAATTGAGCTAATTAGCTTTTTGTGAGAATATTACAAACGTCTGACCAAACTGAAAAATGTAAATTTCCAATTTCAACCAAACATGCCAGAAATGCTCCAATTGAGCTAATTAGCTTATTGTGAGAATATTACGAACGTCTGACAAAACTGAAAAATGTAAATTTCCAATTTCAACCAAACGTGCTAGAAATGCTCGAATTGCGAAATAAGCCTACTGTAAGAATTTTACGAACGTTTGACAAAACTGAAAAATGTAAATTTTCAATTTCAACCAAACATGCTAGAAATGCTCCAATTGAGCTAATTAGCTTATTGTGAGAATATTACGAACGTCTGACAAAACTGAACAATTTAAATTTCCAATTTCAACCAAACATGCTAGAAATGCTCCAATTGAGCTAATTAGCTTATTGGGAGAATATTACAAACGTCTGACAAAACTGAAAAATGTAAATTTCCAATTTCAACCAAACATGCCAGAAATGCTCCAATTGAGCTAATTAGCTTTTTGTGAGAATATTACAAACGTCTGACAAAACTGAAAAATGTAAATTTCCAATTTCAACCAAACGTGCTAGAAATGCTCGAATTGCGAAATAAGCCTACTGTAAGAATTTTACGAACGTTTGACAAAACTGAAAAATGTAAATTTTCAATTTCAACCAAACATGCTAGAAATGCTCCAATTGAGCTAATTAGCTTATTGTGAGAATATTGCAATTGTCTGACAAAAGTGATAAATGTAAATTTCCAATTTCAACCAAACATGCTAGAAATGCTCCAATTGAGCTAATTAGCTTATTGTGAGAATATTACAAACGTCTGACAAAACTGAAAAATGTAAATTTCCAATTTCAACCAAACATGCTAGAAATGCTCCAATTGAGCTAATTAGCTTATTGTGAGAATATTACAAAGCTCTGACAACACTGAAAAATGTAAATTTTCAATTTCAACCAAACATGCTAGAAATGCTCCAATTGAGCTAATTAGCTTATTGTGAGAATATTACAAAGGTCCGACAAAAGTGAAAAATGTAAATTTCCAATTTCAACCAAACATGCTAGAAATGCTCCAATTGAGCTAATTAGCTTATTGTGAGAATATTACAAACGTCTGACAAAACTGAAAAATGTAAATTTCCAATTTCAACCAAACATGCTAGAAATGCTCGAATTGCGAAATAAGCCTACTGTAAGAATTTTACAAACGTTTGACAAAACTGAAAAATGTAAATTTTCAATTTCAACCAAACATGCTAGAAATGCTCCAATTGAGCTAATTAGCTTATTGTGAGAATATTACAAACGTCTGACAAAACTGAAAAATGTAAATTTCCAATTTCAACCAAACATGCTAGAAATGCTCCAATTGAGCTAATTAGCTTATTGTGAGAATATTACAAACGTCTGACAAAACTGAAAAATGTAAATTTCCAATTTCAACCAAACATGCTAGAAATGCTCCAATTGAGCTAATTAGCTTATTGTGAGAATATTGCAATTGTCTGACAAAAGTGAAAAATGAAAATTTCCAATTTCAACCAAACATGCTAGAAATGCTCCAATTGAGCTAATTAGCTTATTGTGAGAATATTACAAACGTCTGACAAAACTGAAAAATGTAAATTTCCAATTTCAACCAAACATGCTAGAAATGCTCCAATTGAGCTAATTAGCTTATTGTGAGAATATTACAAACCTCTGACAACACTGAAAAATGTAAATTTTCAATTTCAACCAAACATGCTAGAAATGCTCCAATTGAGCTAATTAGCTTATTGTAAGAATATTACAAACGTCCGACAAAAGTGAAAAATGTAAATTTCCAATTTCAACCAAACATGCTAGAAATGCTCAAATTGAGCTAATTAGCTTATTGTGAGAATATTACAAACGTCTGACAAAACTGAAAAATGTAAATTTCCAATTTCAACCAAACATGCTAGAATTGCTCCAATTGAGCTAATTAGCTTATTGTTAGAATATTACAAACGTCTGACAAAACTGAAAAATGTAAATTTCCAATTTCAACCAAACATGCTAGAAATGCTCCAATTGAGCTAATTAGCTTATTGTGAGAATATTACAAACGTCTGACGAAACTGAAAAATGTAAATTTCCAATTTCAACCAAACATGCTAGAAATGCTTCAATTGAGCTAATTAGCTTATTGTGAGAATATTACAAACGTCTGACCAAACTGAAAAATGTAAATTTCCAATTTCAACCAAACATGCTAGAAATGCTCCAATTGAGCTAATTAGCTTATTGTGACAATATTACAAACGTCTGACAAAACTGAAAAATGTAAATTTCCAATTTCAACCAAACATGCTAGAAATGCTCCAATTGAGCTAATTAGCTTATTGTGAGAATATTACAAACGTCTGACAAAACTGAAAAATGTAAATTTTCAATTTCAACCAAACATGCTAGAAATGCTCCAATTGAGCTAATTAGCTTATTGTGACAATATTACAAACGTCTGACAAAACTGAAAAATGTAAATTTCCAATTTCAACCAAACATGCTAGAAATGCTCCAATTGAGCTAATTAGCTTATTGTGAGAATATTACAAACGTCTGACAAAACTGAAAAATGTAAATTTCCAATTTCAACCAAACATGCTAGAAATGTTCCAATTGAGGTAATTAGCTTATTGTGAGAATATTACAAACGTCTGACAAAACTGAAAAATGTAAACTTCCAATTTCAACCAAACATGCTAGAAATGCTCCAATTGAGCTAATTAGCTTATTGTGAGAATATTACAAACGTCTGACAAAACTGAAAAATGTAAATTTCCAATTTCAACCAAACATGCTAGAAATGTTCCAATTGAACTAATTAGCTTATTGTGACAATATTACAAACGTCTGACAAAACTGAAAAATGTAAATTTCCAATTTCAACCAAACATGCTAGAAATGCTCCAATTGAGCTAATTAGCTTATTGTGAGAATATTGCAATTGTCTGACAAAAGTGAAAAATGTAAATTTCCAATTTCAACCAAACATGCTAGAAATGCTCCAATTGAGCTAATTAGCTTATTGTGAGAATATTACAAACGTCAGACCAAACTGAAAAATGTAAATTTCCAATTTCAACCAAACAAGCTAAAAATGCTCCAATTGAGCTAATTAGCTTATTGTGAGAATATTACAAACGTCTGACCAAACTGAAAAATGTAAATTTCCAATTTCAACCAAACATGCTAGAAATGCTCCAATTGAGCTAATTAGCTTATTGTGAGAATATTGCAATTGTCTGACAAAAGTGAAAAATGTAAATTTCCAATTTCAACCAAACATGCTAGAAATGCTCCAATTGAGCTAATTAGCTTATTGTGAGAATATTACAAACGTCTGACCAAACTGAAAAATGTAAATTTCCAATTTCAACCAAACATGCTAGAAATGCTCCAATTGAGCTAATTAGCTTATTGTGAGAATATTACAAACGTCTGACAAAACTGAAAAATGTAAATTTCCAATTTCAACCAAACATGCTAGAAATGCTCCAATTGAGCTAATTAGCTTATTGTGAGAATATTACAAAGGTCTGACAAAACTGAAAAATGTACATTTCCAACTTCAACCAAACATGCTAGAAATGCTCCAATTGAGCTAATTAGCTTATTGTGAGAATATTACAAACGTCTGACAAAACTGAAAAATGTAAATTTCCAATTTCAACCAAACATGTTAGAAATGCTCCAATTGAGCTAATTAGCTTATTGTGAGAATATTACAAACGTCTGACAAAACTGAAAAATGTAAATTTCCAATTTCAACCAAACATGCTAGAAATGTTCCAATTGAGGTAATTAGCTTATTGTGAGAATATTACAAACGTCTGACAAAACTGAAAAATGTAAATTTCCAATTTCAACCAAACATGCTAGAAATGCTCCAATTGAGCTAATTAGCTTATTGTGAGAATATTACAAACGTCTGACAAAACTGAAAAATGTAAATTTCCAATTTCAACCAAACATGTTAGAAATGCTCCAATTGAGCTAATTAGCTTATTGTGAGAATATTACAAACGTCTGACAAAACTGAAAAATGTAAATTTCCAATTTCAACCAAACATGCTAGAAATGTTCCAATTGAGGTAATTAGCTTATTGTGAGAATATTGCAATTGTCTGACAAAAGCGAAAAATGTAAATTTCCAATTTCAACCAAACATGCTAGAAATGCTCGAATTGCGAAATAAGCCTACTGTAAGAATTTTACAAACGTTTGACAAAACTGAAAAATAGAAATTTTAAATTTCAACCAAACATGCTAGAAATGCTCCAATTGAGCTAGTTAGCTTATTGTGAGAATATTACAAACGTCTGACCAAACTGAAAAATGTAAATTTCCAATTTCAACCAAACATGCTAGAAATGCTCCAATTGAGCTAATTAGCTTTTTGTGAGAATATTACAAACGTCTGACCAAACTGAAAAATGTAAATTTCCAATTTCAACCAAACATGCCAGAAATGCTCCAATTGAGCTAATTAGCTTATTGTGAGAATATTACAAACGTCTGACAAAACTGAAAAATGTAAATTTCCAATTTCAACCAAATGTGCTAGAAATGCTCGAATTGCGAAATAAGCCTACTGTAAGAATTTTACGAACGTTTAACAAAACTGAAAAATGTAAATTTTCAATTTCAACCAAACATGCTAGAAATGCTCCAATTGAGCTAATTAGCTTATTGTGAGAATATTACGAACGTCTGACAAAACTGAACAATTTAAATTTCCAATTTCAACCAAACATGCTAGAAATGCTCCAATTGAGCTAATTAGCTTATTGGGAGAATATGACAAACGTCTGACAAAACTGAAAAATGTAAATTTCCAATTTCAACCAAACATGCTAGAAATGCTCCAATTGAGCTAATTAGCTTATTGTGAGAATATTGCAATTGTCTGACAAAAGTGAAAAATGTAAATTTCCAATTTCAACCAAACATGCTAGAAATGCTCCAATTGAGCTAATTAGCTTATTGTGAGAATATTACAAACGTCTGACCAAACTGAAAAATGTAAATTTCCAATTTCAACCAAACATGCTAGAAATGCTCCAATTGAGCTAATTAGCTTATTGTGAGAATATTACAAAGCTCTGACAACACTGAAAAATGTAAATTTTCAATTTCAACCAAACATGCTAGAAATGCTCCAATTGAGCTAATTAGCTTATTGTGAGAATATTACAAAGGTCCGGCAAAAGTGAAAAATGTAAATTTCCAATTTCAACCAAACATGCTAGAAATGCTCCAATTGAGCTAATTAGCTTATTGTGAGAATATTACAAACGTCTGACAAAACTGAAAAATGTAAATTTCCAATTTCAACCAAACATGCTAGAAATGCTCGAATTGCGAAATAAGCCTACTGTAAGAATTTTACAAACGTTTGACAAAACTGAAAAATGTAAATTTTCAATTTCAACCAAACATGCTAGAAATGCTCCAATTGAGCTAATTAGCTTATTGTGAGAATATTACAAACGTCTGACAAAACTGAAAAATGTAAATTTCCAATTTCAACCAAACATGCTAGAAATGCTCCAATTGAGCTAATTAGCTTATTGTGAGAATATTACAAACGTCTGACAAAACTGAAAAATGTAAATTTCCAATTTCAACCAAACATGCTAGAAATGCTCCAATTGAGCTAATTAGCTTATTGTGAGAATATTGCAATTGTCTGACAAAAGTGAAAAATGAAAATTTCCAATTTCAACCAAACATGCTAGAAATGCTCCAATTGAGCTAATTAGCTTATTGTGAGAATATTACAAACGTCTGACAAAACTGAAAAATGTAAATTTCCAATTTCAACCAAACATGCTAGAAATGTTCCAATTGAGCTAATTAGCTTATTGTGAGAATATTACAAACCTCTGACAACACTGAAAAATGTAAATTTTCAATTTCAACCAAACATGCTAGAAATGCTCCAATTGAGCTAATTAGCTTATTGTAAGAATATTACAAACGTCCGACAAAAGTGAAAAATGTAAATTTCCAATTTCAACCAAACATGCTAGAAATGCTCAAATTGAGCTAATTAGCTTATTGTGAGAATATTACAAACGTCTGACAAAACTGAAAAATGTAAATTTCCAATTTCAACCAAACATGCTAGAATTGCTCCAATTGAGCTAATTAGCTTATTGTTAGAATATTACAAACGTCTGACAAAACTGAAAAATGTAAATTTCCAATTTCAACCAAACATGCTAGAAATGCTCCAATTGAGCTAATTAGCTTATTGTGAGAATATTACAAACGTCTGACGAAACTGAAAAATGTAAATTTCCAATTTCAACCAAACATGCTAGAAATGCTTCAATTGAGCTAATTAGCTTATTGTGAGAATATTACAAACGTCTGACCAAACTGAAAAATGTAAATTTCCAATTTCAACCAAACATGCTAGAAATGCTCCAATTGAGCTAATTAGCTTATTGTGACAATATTACAAACGTCTGACAAAACTGAAAAATGTAAATTTCCAATTTCAACCAAACATGCTAGAAATGCTCCAATTGAGCTAATTAGCTTATTGTGAGAATATTACAAACGTCTGACAAAACTGAAAAATGTAAATTTTCAATTTCAACCAAACATGCTAGAAATGCTCCAATTGAGCTAATTAGCTTATTGTGACAATATTACAAACGTCTGACAAAACTGAAAAATGTAAATTTCCAATTTCAACCAAACATGCTAGAAATGCTCCAATTGAGCTAATTAGCTTATTGTGAGAATATTACAAACGTCTGACAAAACTGAAAAATGTAAATTTCCAATTTCAACCAAACATGCTAGAAATGTTCCAATTGAGGTAATTAGCTTATTGTGAGAATATTACAAACGTCTGACAAAACTGAAAAATGTAAACTTCCAATTTCAACCAAACATGCTAGAAATGCTCCAATTGAGCTAATTAGCTTATTGTGAGAATATTACAAACGTCTGACAAAACTGAAAAATGTAAATTTCCAATTTCAACCAAACATGCTAGAAATGTTCCAATTGAGGTAATTAGCTTATTGTGAGAATATTACAAACGTCTGACAAAACTGAAAAATGTAAATTTCCAATTTCAACTAAACATGCTAGAAATGCTCCAATTGAGCTAATTAGCTTATTGTGAGAATATTGCAATTGTCTGACAAAAGCGAAAAATGTAAATTTCCAATTTCAACCAAACATGCTAGAAATGCTCGAATTGCGAAATAAGCCTACTGTAAGAATTTTACAAACGTTTGACAAAACTGAAAAATAGAAATTTTAAATTTCAACCAAACATGCTAGAAATGCTCCAATTGAGCTAGTTAGCTTATTGTGAGAATATTACAAACGTCTGACCAAACTGAAAAATGTAAATTTCCAATTTCAACCAAACATGCTAGAAATGCTCCAATTGAGCTAATTAGCTTTTTGTGAGAATATTACAACTGTCTGACCAAACTGAAAAATGTAAATTTCCAATTTCAACCAAACATGCCAGAAATGCTCCAATTGAGCTAATTAGCTTATTGTGAGAATATTACAAACGTCTGACAAAACTGAAAAATGTAAATTTCCAATTTCAACCAAACGTGCTAGAAATGCTCGAATTGCGAAATAAGCCCACTGTAAGAATTTTACGAACGTTTGACAAAACTGAAAAATGTAAATTTTCAATTTCAACCAAACATGCTAGAAATGCTCCAATTGAGCTAATTAGCTTATTGTGAGAATATTACGAACGTCTGACAAAACTGAACAATTTAAATTTCCAATTTCAACCAAACATGCTAGAAATGCTCCAATTGAGCTAATTAGCTTATTGGGAGAATATTACAAACGTCTGACAAAACTGAAAAATGTAAATTTCCAATTTCAACCAAACATGCTAGAAATGCTCCAATTGAGCTAATTAGCTTATTGTGAGAATATTGCAATTGTCTGACAAAAGTGAAAAATGTAAATTTCCAATTTCAACCAAACATGCTAGAAATGCTCCAATTGAGCTAATTAGCTTATTGTGAGAATATTACAAACGTCTGACCAAACTGAAAAATGTAAATTTCCAATTTCAACCAAACATGCTAGAAATGCTCCAATTGAGCTAATTAGCTTATTGTGAGAATATTACAAAGCTCTGACAACACTGAAAAATGTAAATTTTCAATTTCAACCAAACATGCTAGAAATGCTCCAATTGAGCTAATTAGCTTATTGTGAGAATATTACAAAGGTCCGACAAAAGTGAAAAATGTAAATTTCCAATTTCAACCAAACATGCTAGAAATGCTCCAATTGAGCTAATTAGCTTATTGTGAGAATATTACAAACGTCTGACAAAACTGAAAAATGTAAATTTCCAATTTCAACCAAACATGCTAGAAATGCTCGAATTGCGAAATAAGCCTACTGTAAGAATTTTACAAACGTTTGACAAAACTGAAAAATGTAAATTTTCAATTTCAACCAAACATGCTAGAAATGCTCCAATTGAGCTAATTAGCTTATTGTGAGAATATTACAAACGTCTGACAAAACTGAAAAATGTAAATTTCCAATTTCAACCAAACATGCTAGAAATGCTCCAATTGAGCTAATTAGCTTATTGTGAGAATATTACAAACGTCTGACAAAACTGAAAAATGTAAATTTCCAATTTCAACCAAACATGCTAGAAATGCTCCAATTGAGCTAATTAGCTTATTGTGAGAATATTGCAATTGTCTGACAAAAGTGAAAAATGAAAATTTCCAATTTCAACCAAACATGCCAGAAATGCTCCAATTGAGCTAATTAGCTTATTGTGAGAATATTACAAACGTCTGACAAAACTGAAAAATGTAAATTTCCAATTTCAACCAAACGTGCTAGAAATGCTCGAATTGCGAAATAAGCCCACTGTAAGAATTTTACGAACGTTTGACAAAACTGAAAAATGTAAATTTTCAATTTCAACCAAACATGCTAGAAATGCTCCAATTGAGCTAATTAGCTTATTGTGAGAATATTACGAACGTCTGACAAAACTGAACAATTTAAATTTCCAATTTCAACCAAACATGCTAGAAATGCTCCAATTGAGCTAATTAGCTTATTGGGAGAATATTACAAACGTCTGACAAAACTGAAAAATGTAAATTTCCAATTTCAACCAAACATGCTAGAAATGCTCCAATTGAGCTAATTAGCTTATTGTGAGAATATTGCAATTGTCTGACAAAAGTGAAAAATGTAAATTTCCAATTTCAACCAAACATGCTAGAAATGCTCCAATTGAGCTAATTAGCTTATTGTGAGAATATTACAAACGTCTGACCAAACTGAAAAATGTAAATTTCCAATTTCAACCAAACATGCTAGAAATGCTCCAATTGAGCTAATTAGCTTATTGTGAGAATATTACAAAGCTCTGACAACACTGAAAAATGTAAATTTTCAATTTCAACCAAACATGCTAGAAATGCTCCAATTGAGCTAATTAGCTTATTGTGAGAATATTACAAAGGTCCGACAAAAATGAAAAATGTAAATTTCCAATTTCAACCAAACATGCTAGAAATGCTCCAATTGAGCTAATTAGCCTATTGTGAGAATATTACAAACGTCTGACAAAACTGAAAAATGTAAATTTCCAATTTCAACCAAACATGCTAGAAATGCTCGAATTGCGAAATAAGCCTACTGTAAGAATTTTACAAACAGTTGACAAAACTGAAAAATGTAAATTTTCAATTTCAACCAAACATGCTAGAAATGCTCCAATTGAGCTAATTAGCTTATTGTGAGAATATTACGAACGTCTGACAAAACTGAACAATTTAAATTTCCAATTTCAACCAAACATGCTAGAAATGCTCCAATTGAGCTAATTAGCTTATTGGGAGAATATGACAAACGTCTGACAAAACTGAAAAATGTAAATTTCCAATTTCAACCAAACATGCTAGAAATGCTCCAATTGAGCTAATTAGCTTATTGTGAGAATATTGCAATTGTCTGACAAAAGTGAAAAATGTAAATTTCCAATTTCAACCAAACATGCTAGAAATGCTCCAATTGAGCTAATTAGCTTATTGTGAGAATATTACAAACGTCTGACCAAACTGAAAAATGTAAATTTCCAATTTCAACCAAACATGCTAGAAATGCTCCAATTGAGCTAATTAGCTTATTGTGAGAATATTACAAAGCTCTGACAACACTGAAAAATGTAAATTTTCAATTTCAACCAAACATGCTAGAAATGCTCCAATTGAGCTAATTAGCTTATTGTGAGAATATTACAAAGGTCCGGCAAAAGTGAAAAATGTAAATTTCCAATTTCAACCAAACATGCTAGAAATGCTCCAATTGAGCTAATTAGCTTATTGTGAGAATATTACAAACGTCTGACAAAACTGAAAAATGTAAATTTCCAATTTCAACCAAACATGCTAGAAATGCTCGAATTGCGAAATAAGCCTACTGTAAGAATTTTACAAACGTTTGACAAAACTGAAAAATGTAAATTTTCAATTTCAACCAAACATGCTAGAAATGCTCCAATTGAGCTAATTAGCTTATTGTGAGAATATTACAAACGTCTGACAAAACTGAAAAATGTAAATTTCCAATTTCAACCAAACATGCTAGAAATGCTCCAATTGAGCTAATTAGCTTATTGTGAGAATATTACAAACGTCTGACAAAACTGAAAAATGTAAATTTCCAATTTCAACCAAACATGCTAGAAATGCTCCAATTGAGCTAATTAGCTTATTGTGAGAATATTGCAATTGTCTGACAAAAGTGAAAAATGAAAATTTCCAATTTCAACCAAACATGCTAGAAATGCTCCAATTGAGCTAATTAGCTTATTGTGAGAATATTACAAACGTCTGACAAAACTGAAAAATGTAAATTTCCAATTTCAACCAAACATGCTAGAAATGTTCCAATTGAGCTAATTAGCTTATTGTGAGAATATTACAAACCTCTGACAACACTGAAAAATGTAAATTTTCAATTTCAACCAAACATGCTAGAAATGCTCCAATTGAGCTAATTAGCTTATTGTAAGAATATTACAAACGTCCGACAAAAGTGAAAAATGTAAATTTCCAATTTCAACCAAACATGCTAGAAATGCTCAAATTGAGCTAATTAGCTTATTGTGAGAATATTACAAACGTCTGACAAAACTGAAAAATGTAAATTTCCAATTTCAACCAAACATGCTAGAATTGCTCCAATTGAGCTAATTAGCTTATTGTTAGAATATTACAAACGTCTGACAAAACTGAAAAATGTAAATTTCCAATTTCAACCAAACATGCTAGAAATGCTCCAATTGAGCTAATTAGCTTATTGTGAGAATATTACAAACGTCTGACGAAACTGAAAAATGTAAATTTCCAATTTCAACCAAACATGCTAGAAATGCTTCAATTGAGCTAATTAGCTTATTGTGAGAATATTACAAACGTCTGACCAAACTGAAAAATGTAAATTTCCAATTTCAACCAAACATGCTAGAAATGCTCCAATTGAGCTAATTAGCTTATTGTGACAATATTACAAACGTCTGACAAAACTGAAAAATGTAAATTTCCAATTTCAACCAAACATGCTAGAAATGCTCCAATTGAGCTAATTAGCTTATTGTGAGAATATTACAAACGTCTGACAAAACTGAAAAATGTAAATTTTCAATTTCAACCAAACATGCTAGAAATGCTCCAATTGAGCTAATTAGCTTATTGTGACAATATTACAAACGTCTGACAAAACTGAAAAATGTAAATTTCCAATTTCAACCAAACATGCTAGAAATGCTCCAATTGAGCTAATTAGCTTATTGTGAGAATATTACAAACGTCTGACAAAACTGAAAAATGTAAATTTCCAATTTCAACCAAACATGCTAGAAATGTTCCAATTGAGGTAATTAGCTTATTGTGAGAATATTACAAACGTCTGACAAAACTGAAAAATGTAAACTTCCAATTTCAACCAAACATGCTAGAAATGCTCCAATTGAGCTAATTAGCTTATTGTGAGAATATTACAAACGTCTGACAAAACTGAAAAATGTAAATTTCCAATTTCAACCAAACATGCTAGAAATGTTCCAATTGAGGTAATTAGCTTATTGTGAGAATATTACAAACGTCTGACAAAACTGAAAAATGTAAATTTCCAATTTCAACTAAACATGCTAGAAATGCTCCAATTGAGCTAATTAGCTTATTGTGAGAATATTGCAATTGTCTGACAAAAGCGAAAAATGTAAATTTCCAATTTCAACCAAACATGCTAGAAATGCTCGAATTGCGAAATAAGCCTACTGTAAGAATTTTACAAACGTTTGACAAAACTGAAAAATAGAAATTTTAAATTTCAACCAAACATGCTAGAAATGCTCCAATTGAGCTAGTTAGCTTATTGTGAGAATATTACAAACGTCTGACCAAACTGAAAAATGTAAATTTCCAATTTCAACCAAACATGCTAGAAATGCTCCAATTGAGCTAATTAGCTTTTTGTGAGAATATTACAACTGTCTGACCAAACTGAAAAATGTAAATTTCCAATTTCAACCAAACATGCCAGAAATGCTCCAATTGAGCTAATTAGCTTATTGTGAGAATATTACAAACGTCTGACAAAACTGAAAAATGTAAATTTCCAATTTCAACCAAACGTGCTAGAAATGCTCGAATTGCGAAATAAGCCCACTGTAAGAATTTTACGAACGTTTGACAAAACTGAAAAATGTAAATTTTCAATTTCAACCAAACATGCTAGAAATGCTCCAATTGAGCTAATTAGCTTATTGTGAGAATATTACGAACGTCTGACAAAACTGAACAATTTAAATTTCCAATTTCAACCAAACATGCTAGAAATGCTCCAATTGAGCTAATTAGCTTATTGGGAGAATATTACAAACGTCTGACAAAACTGAAAAATGTAAATTTCCAATTTCAACCAAACATGCTAGAAATGCTCCAATTGAGCTAATTAGCTTATTGTGAGAATATTGCAATTGTCTGACAAAAGTGAAAAATGTAAATTTCCAATTTCAACCAAACATGCTAGAAATGCTCCAATTGAGCTAATTAGCTTATTGTGAGAATATTACAAACGTCTGACCAAACTGAAAAATGTAAATTTCCAATTTCAACCAAACATGCTAGAAATGCTCCAATTGAGCTAATTAGCTTATTGTGAGAATATTACAAAGCTCTGACAACACTGAAAAATGTAAATTTTCAATTTCAACCAAACATGCTAGAAATGCTCCAATTGAGCTAATTAGCTTATTGTGAGAATATTACAAAGGTCCGACAAAAGTGAAAAATGTAAATTTCCAATTTCAACCAAACATGCTAGAAATGCTCCAATTGAGCTAATTAGCTTATTGTGAGAATATTACAAACGTCTGACAAAACTGAAAAATGTAAATTTCCAATTTCAACCAAACATGCTAGAAATGCTCGAATTGCGAAATAAGCCTACTGTAAGAATTTTACAAACGTTTGACAAAACTGAAAAATGTAAATTTTCAATTTCAACCAAACATGCTAGAAATGCTCCAATTGAGCTAATTAGCTTATTGTGAGAATATTACAAACGTCTGACAAAACTGAAAAATGTAAATTTCCAATTTCAACCAAACATGCTAGAAATGCTCCAATTGAGCTAATTAGCTTATTGTGAGAATATTACAAACGTCTGACAAAACTGAAAAATGTAAATTTCCAATTTCAACCAAACATGCTAGAAATGCTCCAATTGAGCTAATTAGCTTATTGTGAGAATATTGCAATTGTCTGACAAAAGTGAAAAATGAAAATTTCCAATTTCAACCAAACATGCCAGAAATGCTCCAATTGAGCTAATTAGCTTATTGTGAGAATATTACAAACGTCTGACAAAACTGAAAAATGTAAATTTCCAATTTCAACCAAACGTGCTAGAAATGCTCGAATTGCGAAATAAGCCCACTGTAAGAATTTTACGAACGTTTGACAAAACTGAAAAATGTAAATTTTCAATTTCAACCAAACATGCTAGAAATGCTCCAATTGAGCTAATTAGCTTATTGTGAGAATATTACGAACGTCTGACAAAACTGAACAATTTAAATTTCCAATTTCAACCAAACATGCTAGAAATGCTCCAATTGAGCTAATTAGCTTATTGGGAGAATATTACAAACGTCTGACAAAACTGAAAAATGTAAATTTCCAATTTCAACCAAACATGCTAGAAATGCTCCAATTGAGCTAATTAGCTTATTGTGAGAATATTGCAATTGTCTGACAAAAGTGAAAAATGTAAATTTCCAATTTCAACCAAACATGCTAGAAATGCTCCAATTGAGCTAATTAGCTTATTGTGAGAATATTACAAACGTCTGACCAAACTGAAAAATGTAAATTTCCAATTTCAACCAAACATGCTAGAAATGCTCCAATTGAGCTAATTAGCTTATTGTGAGAATATTACAAAGCTCTGACAACACTGAAAAATGTAAATTTTCAATTTCAACCAAACATGCTAGAAATGCTCCAATTGAGCTAATTAGCTTATTGTGAGAATATTACAAAGGTCCGACAAAAATGAAAAATGTAAATTTCCAATTTCAACCAAACATGCTAGAAATGCTCCAATTGAGCTAATTAGCCTATTGTGAGAATATTACAAACGTCTGACAAAACTGAAAAATGTAAATTTCCAATTTCAACCAAACATGCTAGAAATGCTCGAATTGCGAAATAAGCCTACTGTAAGAATTTTACAAACAGTTGACAAAACTGAAAAATGTAAATTTTCAATTTCAACCAAACATGCTAGAAATGCTCCAATTGAGCTAATTAGCTTATTGTGAGAATATTACAAACGTCTGACAAAACTGAAAAATGTAAATTTCCAATTTCAACCAAACATGCTAGAAATGCTCCAATTGAGCTAATTAGCTTATTGTGAGAATATTACAAACGTCTGACAAAACTGAAAAATGTAAATTTCCAATTTCAACCAAACATGCTAGAAATGCTCCAATTGAGCTAATTAGCTTATTGTGAGAATATTGCAATTGTCTGACAAAAGTGAAAAATGAAAATTTCCAATTTCAACCAAACATGCTAGAAATGCTCCAATTGAGCTAATTAGCTTATTGTGAGAATATTACAAACGTCTGACAAAACTGAAAAATGTAAATTTCCAATTTCAACCAAACATGCTAGAAATGCTCCAATTGAGCTAATTAGCTTATTGTGAGAATATTACAAACCTCTGACAACACTGAAAAATGTAAATTTTCAATTTCAACCAAACATGCTAGAAATGCTCCAATTGAGCTAATTAGCTTATTGTGAGAATATTACAAACGTCTGACAAAACTGAAAAATGTAAATTTCCAATTTCAACCAAACATGCTAGAAAAGCTCCAATTGAGCTAATTAGCTTATTGTGAGAATATTACAAACCTCTGACAACACTGAAAAATGTAAATTTTCAATTTCAACCAAACATGCTAGAAATGCTCCAATTGAGCTAATTAGCTTATTGTGAGAATATTACAAACGTCTGACAAAACTGAAAAATGTAAATTTCCAATTTCAACCAAACATGCTAGAAATGCTCCAATTGAGCTAATTAGCTTATTGTGAGAATATTACAAACCTCTGACAACACTGAAAAATGTAAATTTTCAATTTCAACCAAACATGCTAGAAATGCTCGAATTGAGCTAATTAGTTTATTGTGAGAATATTACAAACGTCTGACAAAACTGAAAAATGTAAATTTCCAATTTCAACCAAACATGCTAGAAATGCTCGAATTGAGCTAATTAGCTTATTGTGAGAATATTACAAACGTCTGACAAAACTGAAAAATGTAAATTTCCAATTTCAACCAAACATGCTAGAAATGCTCCAATTGAGCTAATTAGCTTATTGTGAGAATATTGCAATTGTCTGACAAAAGTGAAAAATGAAAATTTCCAATTTCAACCAAACATGCTAGAAATGCTCCAATTGAGCTAATTAGCTTATTGTGAGAATATTACAAACGTCTGACAAAACTGAAAAATGTAAATTTCCAATTTCAACCAAACATGCTAGAAATGCTCCAATTGAGCTAATTAGCTTATTGTGAGAATATTACAAACCTCTGACAACACTGAAAAATGTAAATTTTCAATTTCAACCAAACATGCTAGAAATGCTCCAATTGAGCTAATTAGCTTATTGTAAGAATATTACAAACGTCCGACAAAAGTGAAAAATGTAAATTTCCAATTTCAACCAAACATGCTAGAAATGCTCAAATTGAGCTAATTAGCTTATTGTGAGAATATTACAAACGTCTGACAAAACTGAAAAATGTAAATTTTCAATTTCAACCAAACATGCTAGAATTGCTCCAATTGAGCTAATTAGCTTATTGTTAGAATATTACAAACGTCTGACAAAACTGAAAAATGTAAATTTCCAATTTCAACCAAACATGCTAGAAATGCTCCAATTGAGCTAATTAGCTTATTGTGAGAATATTACAAACGTCTGACGAAACTGAAAAATGTAAATTTCCAATTTCAACCAAACATGCTAGAAATGCTCCAATTGAGCTAATTAGCTTATTGTGAGAATATTACAAACGTCTGACAAAACTGAAAAATGTAAATTTCCAATTTCAACCAAACATGCTAGAAATGCTCCAATTGAGCTAATTAGCTTATTGTGAGAATATTACAAACCTCTGACAACACTGAAAAATGTAAATTTTCAATTTCAACCAAACATGCTAGAAATGCTCCAATTGAGCTAATTAGCTTATTGTAAGAATATTACAAACGTCCGACAAAAGTGAAAAATGTAAATTTCCAATTTCAACCAAACATGCTAGAAATGCTCAAATTGAGCTAATTAGCTTATTGTGAGAATATTACAAACGTCTGACAAAACTGAAAAATGTAAATTTCCAATTTCAACCAAACATGCTAGAATTGCTCCAATTGAGCTAATTAGCTTATTGTTAGAATATTACAAACGTCTGACAAAACTGAAAAATGTAAATTTCCAATTTCAACCAAACATGCTAGAAATGCTCCAATTGAGCTAATTAGCTTATTGTGAGAATATTACAAACGTCTGACGAAACTGAAAAATGTAAATTTCCAATTTCAACCAAACATGCTAGAAATGCTTCAATTGAGCTAATTAGCTTATTGTGAGAATATTACAAACGTCTGACCAAACTGAAAAATGTAAATTTCCAATTTCAACCAAACATGCTAGAAATGCTCCAATTGAGCTAATTAGCTTATTGTGACAATATTACAAACGTCTGACAAAACTGAAAAATGTAAATTTCCAATTTCAACCAAACATGCTAGAAATGCTCCAATTGAGCTAATTAGCTTATTGTGAGAATATTACAAACGTCTGACAAAACTGAAAAATGTAAATTTTCAATTTCAACCAAACATGCTAGAAATGCTCCAATTGAGCTAATTAGCTTATTGTGACAATATTACAAACGTCTGACAAAACTGAAAAATGTAAATTTCCAATTTCAACCAAACATGCTAGAAATGCTCCAATTGAGCTAATTAGCTTATTGTGAGAATATTACAAACGTCTGACAAAACTGAAAAATGTAAATTTCCAATTTCAACCAAACATGCTAGAAATGTTCCAATTGAGGTAATTAGCTTATTGTGAGAATATTACAAACGTCTGACAAAACTGAAAAATGTAAACTTCCAATTTCAACCAAACATGCTAGAAATGCTCCAATTGAGCTAATTAGCTTATTGTGAGAATATTACAAACGTCTGACAAAACTGAAAAATGTAAATTTCCAATTTCAACCAAACATGCTAGAAATGTTCCAATTGAGGTAATTAGCTTATTGTGAGAATATTACAAACGTCTGACAAAACTGAAAAATGTAAATTTCCAATTTCAACTAAACATGCTAGAAATGCTCCAATTGAGCTAATTAGCTTATTGTGAGAATATTGCAATTGTCTGACAAAAGCGAAAAATGTAAATTTCCAATTTCAACCAAACATGCTAGAAATGCTCGAATTGCGAAATAAGCCTACTGTAAGAATTTTACAAACGTTTGACAAAACTGAAAAATAGAAATTTTAAATTTCAACCAAACATGCTAGAAATGCTCCAATTGAGCTAGTTAGCTTATTGTGAGAATATTACAAACGTCTGACCAAACTGAAAAATGTAAATTTCCAATTTCAACCAAACATGCTAGAAATGCTCCAATTGAGCTAATTAGCTTTTTGTGAGAATATTACAACTGTCTGACCAAACTGAAAAATGTAAATTTCCAATTTCAACCAAACATGCCAGAAATGCTCCAATTGAGCTAATTAGCTTATTGTGAGAATATTACAAACGTCTGACAAAACTGAAAAATGTAAATTTCCAATTTCAACCAAACGTGCTAGAAATGCTCGAATTGCGAAATAAGCCTACTGTAAGAATTTTACAAACGTTTGACAAAACTGAAAAATAGAAATTTTAAATTTCAACCAAACATGCTAGAAATGCTCCAATTGAGCTAATTAGCTTATTGTGAGAATATTGCAATTGTCTGACAAAAGTGAAAAATGTAAATTTCCAATTTCAACCAAACATGCTAGAAATGCTCCAATTGAGCTAATTAGCTTATTGTGAGAATATTACAAACGTCTGACCAAACTGAAAAATGTAAATTTCCAATTTCAACCAAACATGCTAGAAATGCTCCAATTGAGCTAATTAGCTTATTGTGAGAATATTACAAAGCTCTGACAACACTGAAAAATGTAAATTTTCAATTTCAACCAAACATGCTAGAAATGCTCCAATTGAGCTAATTAGCTTATTGTGAGAATATTACAAAGGTCCGACAAAAGTGAAAAATGTAAATTTCCAATTTCAACCAAACATGCTAGAAATGCTCCAATTGAGCTAATTAGCTTATTGTGAGAATATTACAAACGTCTGACAAAACTGAAAAATGTAAATTTCCAATTTCAACCAAACATGCTAGAAATGCTCGAATTGCGAAATAAGCCTACTGTAAGAATTTTACAAACGTTTGACAAAACTGAAAAATGTAAATTTTCAATTTCAACCAAACATGCTAGAAATGCTCCAATTGAGCTAATTAGCTTATTGTGAGAATATTACAAACGTCTGACAAAACTGAAAAATGTAAATTTCCAATTTCAACCAAACATGCTAGAAATGCTCCAATTGAGCTAATTAGCTTATTGTGAGAATATTACAAACGTCTGACAAAACTGAAAAATGTAAATTTCCAATTTCAACCAAACATGCTAGAAATGCTCCAATTGAGCTAATTAGCTTATTGTGAGAATATTGCAATTGTCTGACAAAAGTGAAAAATGAAAATTTCCAATTTCAACCAAACATGCCAGAAATGCTCCAATTGAGCTAATTAGCTTATTGTGAGAATATTACAAACGTCTGACAAAACTGAAAAATGTAAATTTCCAATTTCAACCAAACGTGCTAGAAATGCTCGAATTGCGAAATAAGCCCACTGTAAGAATTTTACGAACGTTTGACAAAACTGAAAAATGTAAATTTTCAATTTCAACCAAACATGCTAGAAATGCTCCAATTGAGCTAATTAGCTTATTGTGAGAATATTACGAACGTCTGACAAAACTGAACAATTTAAATTTCCAATTTCAACCAAACATGCTAGAAATGCTCCAATTGAGCTAATTAGCTTATTGGGAGAATATTACAAACGTCTGACAAAACTGAAAAATGTAAATTTCCAATTTCAACCAAACATGCTAGAAATGCTCCAATTGAGCTAATTAGCTTATTGTGAGAATATTGCAATTGTCTGACAAAAGTGAAAAATGTAAATTTCCAATTTCAACCAAACATGCTAGAAATGCTCCAATTGAGCTAATTAGCTTATTGTGAGAATATTACAAACGTCTGACCAAACTGAAAAATGTAAATTTCCAATTTCAACCAAACATGCTAGAAATGCTCCAATTGAGCTAATTAGCTTATTGTGAGAATATTACAAAGCTCTGACAACACTGAAAAATGTAAATTTTCAATTTCAACCAAACATGCTAGAAATGCTCCAATTGAGCTAATTAGCTTATTGTGAGAATATTACAAAGGTCCGACAAAAATGAAAAATGTAAATTTCCAATTTCAACCAAACATGCTAGAAAT
Source organism: Watersipora subatra (assembly GCF_963576615.1). Classification (NCBI taxonomy): domain Eukaryota; kingdom Metazoa; phylum Bryozoa; class Gymnolaemata; order Cheilostomatida; family Watersiporidae; genus Watersipora; species Watersipora subatra. The sequence continues at coordinate 41,240,302 of NC_088710.1, read as the reverse complement.
GCTCCAATTGAGCTAATTAGCCTATTGTGAGAATATTACAAACGTCTGACAAAACTGAAAAATGTAAATTTCCAATTTCAACCAAACATGCTAGAAATGCTCGAATTGCGAAATAAGCCTACTGTAAGAATTTTACAAACAGTTGACAAAACTGAAAAATGTAAATTTTCAATTTCAACCAAACATGCTAGAAATGCTCCAATTGAGCTAATTAGCTTATTGTGAGAATATTACAAACGTCTGACAAAACTGAAAAATGTAAATTTCCAATTTCAACCAAACATGCTAGAAATGCTCCAATTGAGCTAATTAGCTTATTGTGAGAATATTACAAACGTCTGACAAAACTGAAAAATGTAAATTTCCAATTTCAACCAAACATGCTAGAAATGCTCCAATTGAGCTAATTAGCTTATTGTGAGAATATTGCAATTGTCTGACAAAAGTGAAAAATGAAAATTTCCAATTTCAACCAAACATGCTAGAAATGCTCCAATTGAGCTAATTAGCTTATTGTGAGAATATTACAAACGTCTGACAAAACTGAAAAATGTAAATTTCCAATTTCAACCAAACATGCTAGAAATGCTCCAATTGAGCTAATTAGCTTATTGTGAGAATATTACAAACCTCTGACAACACTGAAAAATGTAAATTTTCAATTTCAACCAAACATGCTAGAAATGCTCCAATTGAGCTAATTAGCTTATTGTGAGAATATTACAAATGTCTGACAAAACTGAAAAATGTAAATTTCCAATTTCAACCAAACATGCTAGAAAAGCTCCAATTGAGCTAATTAGCTTATTGTGAGAATATTACAAACCTCTGACAACACTGAAAAATGTAAATTTTCAATTTCAACCAAACATGCTAGAAATGCTCCAATTGAGCTAATTAGCTTATTGTGAGAATATTACAAACGTCTGACAAAACTGAAAAATGTAAATTTCCAATTTCAACCAAACATGCTAGAAATGCTCCAATTGAGCTAATTAGCTTATTGTGAGAATATTACAAACCTCTGACAACACTGAAAAATGTAAATTTTCAATTTCAACCAAACATGCTAGAAATGCTCGAATTGAGCTAATTAGTTTATTGTGAGAATATTACAAACGTCTGACAAAACTGAAAAATGTAAATTTCCAATTTCAACCAAACATGCTAGAAATGCTCCAATTGAGCTAATTAGCTTATTGTGAGAATATTACAAACGTCTGACAAAACTGAAAAATGTAAATTTCCAATTTCAACCAAACATGCTAGAAATGCTCCAATTGAGCTAATTAGCTTATTGTGAGAATATTGCAATTGTCTGACAAAAGTGAAAAATGAAAATTTCCAATTTCAACCAAACATGCTAGAAATGCTCCAATTGAGCTAATTAGCTTATTGTGAGAATATTACAAACGTCTGACAAAACTGAAAAATGTAAATTTCCAATTTCAACCAAACATGCTAGAAATGCTCCAATTGAGCTAATTAGCTTATTGTGAGAATATTACAAACCTCTGACAACACTGAAAAATGTAAATTTTCAATTTCAACCAAACATGCTAGAAATGCTCCAATTGAGCTAATTAGCTTATTGTAAGAATATTACAAACGTCCGACAAAAGTGAAAAATGTAAATTTCCAATTTCAACCAAACATGCTAGAAATGCTCAAATTGAGCTAATTAGCTTATTGTGAGAATATTACAAACGTCTGACAAAACTGAAAAATGTAAATTTTCAATTTCAACCAAACATGCTAGAATTGCTCCAATTGAGCTAATTAGCTTATTGTTAGAATATTACAAACGTCTGACAAAACTGAAAAATGTAAATTTCCAATTTCAACCAAACATGCTAGAAATGCTCCAATTGAGCTAATTAGCTTATTGTGAGAATATTACAAACGTCTGACGAAACTGAAAAATGTAAATTTCCAATTTCAACCAAACATGCTAGAAATGCTCCAATTGAGCTAATTAGCTTATTGTGAGAATATTGCAATTGTCTGACAAAAGTGAAAAATGTAAATTTCCAATTTCAACCAAACATGCTAGAAATGCTCCAATTGAGCTAATTAGCTTATTGTGAGAATATTACAAACGTCTGACAAAACTGAAAAATGTAAATTTCCAATTTCAACCAAACATGCTAGAAATGCTCCAATTGAGCTAATTAGCTTATTGTGAGAATATTGCAATTGTCTGACAAAAATGAAAAATGAAAATTTCCAATTTCAACCAAACATGCTAGAAATGCTCCAATTGAGCTAATTAGCTTATTGTGAGAATATTACAAACGTCTGACAAAACTGAAAAATGTAAATTTCCAATTTCAACCAAACATGCTAGAAATGCTCCAATTGAGCTAATTAGCTTATTGTGAGAATATTACAAACCTCTGACAACACTGAAAAATGTAAATTTTCAATTTCAACCAAACATGCTAGAAATGCTCCAATTGAGCTAATTAGCTTATTGTGAGAATATTACAAACGTCTGACAAAACTGAAAAATGTAAATTTCCAATTTCAACCAAACATGCTAGAAATGCTCCAATTGAGCTAATTAGCTTATTGTAAGAATATTACAAACCTCTGACAACACTGAAAAATGTAAATTTTCAATTTCAACCAAACATGCTAGAAATGCTCCAATTGAGCTAATTAGCTTATTGTGAGAATATTACAAACGTCTGACAAAACTGAAAAATGTAAATTTCCAATTTCAACCAAACATGCTAGAAATGCTCCAATTGAGCTAATTAGCTTATTGTGAGAATATTACAAACCTCTGACAACACTGAAAAATGTAAATTTTCAATTTCAACCAAACATGCTAGAAATGCTCCAATTGAGCTAATTAGCTTATTGTGAGAATATTACAAACGTCTGACAAAACTGAAAAATGTAAATTTCCAATTTCAACCAAATGTGCTAGAAATGCTCGAATTGCGAAATAAGCCTACTGTAAGAATTTTACGAACGTTTGACAAAACTGAAAAATGTAAATTTTCAATTTCAACCAAACATGCTAGAAATGCTCCAATTGAGCTAATTAGCTTATTGTGACAATATTACAAACGTCTGACAAAACTGAAAAATGTAAATTTCCAATTTCAACCAAACATGCTAGAAATGCTCCAATTGAGCTAATTAGCTTATTGTGAGAATATTACAAACGTCTGACAAAACTGAAAAATGTAAATTTCCAATTTCAACCAAACATGCTAGAAATGTTCCAATTGAGGTAATTAGCTTATTGTGAGAATATTACAAACGTCTGACAAAACTGAAAAATGTAAACTTCCAATTTCAACCAAACATGCTAGAAATGCTCCAATTGAGCTAATTAGCTTATTGTGAGAATATTACAAACGTCTGACAAAACTGAAAAATGTAAATTTCCAATTTCAACCAAATGTGCTAGAAATGCTCGAATTGCGAAATAAGCCTACTGTAAGAATTTTACGAACGTTTGACAAAACTGAAAAATGTAAATTTTCAATTTCAACCAAACATGCTAGAAATGCTCCAATTGAGCTAATTAGCTTATTGTGAGAATATTACGAACGTCTGACAAAACTGAACAATTTAAATTTCCAATTTCAACCAAACATGCTAGAAATGCTCCAATTGAGCTAATTAGCTTATTGGGAGAATATTACAAACGTCTGACAAAACTGAAAAATGTAAATTTCCAATTTCAACCAAACATGCTAGAAATGCTCCAATTGAGCTAATTAGCTTATTGTGAGAATATTGCAATTGTCTGACAAAAGTGAAAAATGTAAATTTCCAATTTCAACCAAACATGCTAGAAATGCTCCAATTGAGCTAATTAGCTTATTGTGAGAATATTACAAACGTCTGACCAAACTGAAAAATGTAAATTTCCAATTTCAACCAAACATGCTAGAAATGCTCCAATTGAGCTAATTAGCTTATTGTGAGAATATTACAAAGCTCTGACAACACTGAAAAATGTAAATTTTCAATTTCAACCAAACATGCTAGAAATGCTCCAATTGAGCTAATTAGCTTATTGTGAGAATATTACAAAGGTCCGGCAAAAGTGAAAAATGTAAATTTCCAATTTCAACCAAACATGCTAGAAATGCTCCAATTGAGCTAATTAGCTTATTGTGAGAATATTACAAACGTCTGACAAAACTGAAAAATGTAAATTTCCAATTTCAACCAAACATGCTAGAAATGCTCGAATTGCGAAATAAGCCTACTGTAAGAATTTTACAAACGTTTGACAAAACTGAAAAATGTAAATTTTCAATTTCAACCAAACATGCTAGAAATGCTCCAATTGAGCTAATTAGCTTATTGTGAGAATATTACAAACGTCTGACAAAACTGAAAAATGTAAATTTCCAATTTCAACCAAACATGCTAGAAATGCTCCAATTGAGCTAATTAGCTTATTGTGAGAATATTACAAACGTCTGACAAAACTGAAAAATGTAAATTTCCAATTTCAACCAAACATGCTAGAAATGCTCCAATTGAGCTAATTAGCTTATTGTGAGAATATTACAAAGCTCTGACAACACTGAAAAATGTAAATTTTCAATTTCAACCAAACATGCTAGAAATGCTCCAATTGAGCTAATTAGCTTATTGTGAGAATATTACAAAGGTCCGACAAAAATGAAAAATGTAAATTTCCAATTTCAACCAAACATGCTAGAAATGCTCCAATTGAGCTAATTAGCTTATTGTGAGAATATTACAAACGTCTGACAAAACTGAAAAATGTAAATTTCCAATTTCAACCAAACATGCTAGAAATGCTCGAATTGCGAAATAAGCCTACTGTAAGAATTTTACAAACGTTTGACAAAACTGAAAAATGTAAATTTTCAATTTCAACCAAACATGCTAGAAATGCTCCAATTGAGCTAATTAGCTTATTGTGAGAATATTACAAACGTCTGACAAAACTGAAAAATGTAAATTTCCAATTTCAACCAAACATGCTAGAAATGCTCCAATTGAGCTAATTAGCTTATTGTGAGAATATTACAAACGTCTGACAAAACTGAAAAATGTAAATTTCCAATTTCAACCAAACATGCTAGAAATGCTCCAATTGAGCTAATTAGCTTATTGTGAGAATATTGCAATTGTCTGACAAAAGTGAAAAATGAAAATTTCCAATTTCAACCAAACATGCTAGAAATGCTCCAATTGAGCTAATTAGCTTATTGTGAGAATATTACAAACGTCTGACAAAACTGAAAAATGTAAATTTCCAATTTCAACCAAACATGCTAGAAATGCTCCAATTGAGCTAATTAGCTTATTGTGAGAATATTACAAACCTCTGACAACACTGAAAAATGTAAATTTTCAATTTCAACCAAACATGCTAGAAATGCTCCAATTGAGCTAATTAGCTTATTGTGAGAATATTACAAACGTCTGACAAAACTGAAAAATGTAAATTTCCAATTTCAACCAAACATGCTAGAAATGCTCCAATTGAGCTAATTAGCTTATTGTGAGAATATTACAAACCTCTGACAACACTGAAAAATGTAAATTTTCAATTTCAACCAAACATGCTAGAAATGCTCCAATTGAGCTAATTAGCTTATTGTGAGAATATTACAAACGTCTGACAAAACTGAAAAATGTAAATTTCCAATTTCAACCAAACATGCTAGAAATGCTCCAATTGAGCTAATTAGCTTATTGTGAGAATATTACAAACCTCTGACAACACTGAAAAATGTAAATTTTCAATTTCAACCAAACATGCTAGAAATGCTCCAATTGAGCTAATTAGCTTATTGTGAGAATATTACAAACGTCTGACAAAACTGAAAAATGTAAATTTCCAATTTCAACCAAATGTGCTAGAAATGCTCAAATTGTGAAATAAGCCTACTGTAAGAATTTTACGAACGTTTGACAAAACTGAAAAATGTAAATTTTCAATTTCAACCAAACATGCTAGAAATGCTCCAATTGAGCTAATTAGCTTATTGTGACAATATTACAAACGTCTGACAAAACTGAAAAATGTAAATTTCCAATTTCAACCAAACATGCTAGAAATGCTCCAATTGAGCTAATTAGCTTATTGTGAGAATATTACAAACGTCTGACAAAACTGAAAAATGTAAATTTCCAATTTCAACCAAACATGCTAGAAATGTTCCAATTGAGGTAATTAGCTTATTGTGAGAATATTACAAACGTCTGACAAAACTGAAAAATGTAAACTTCCAATTTCAACCAAACATGCTAGAAATGCTCCAATTGAGCTAATTAGCTTATTGTGAGAATATTACAAACGTCTGACAAAACTGAAAAATGTAAATTTCCAATTTCAACCAAATGTGCTAGAAATGCTCGAATTGCGAAATAAGCCTACTGTAAGAATTTTACGAACGTTTGACAAAACTGAAAAATGTAAATTTTCAATTTCAACCAAACATGCTAGAAATGCTCCAATTGAGCTAATTAGCTTATTGTGAGAATATTACGAACGTCTGACAAAACTGAACAATTTAAATTTCCAATTTCAACCAAACATGCTAGAAATGCTCCAATTGAGCTAATTAGCTTATTGGGAGAATATTACAAACGTCTGACAAAACTGAAAAATGTAAATTTCCAATTTCAACCAAACATGCTAGAAATGCTCCAATTGAGCTAATTAGCTTATTGTGAGAATATTGCAATTGTCTGACAAAAGTGAAAAATGTAAATTTCCAATTTCAACCAAACATGCTAGAAATGCTCCAATTGAGCTAATTAGCTTATTGTGAGAATATTACAAACGTCTGACCAAACTGAAAAATGTAAATTTCCAATTTCAACCAAACATGCTAGAAATGCTCCAATTGAGCTAATTAGCTTATTGTGAGAATATTACAAAGCTCTGACAACACTGAAAAATGTAAATTTTCAATTTCAACCAAACATGCTAGAAATGCTCCAATTGAGCTAATTAGCTTATTGTGAGAATATTACAAAGGTCCGGCAAAAGTGAAAAATGTAAATTTCCAATTTCAACCAAACATGCTAGAAATGCTCCAATTGAGCTAATTAGCTTATTGTGAGAATATTACAAACGTCTGACAAAACTGAAAAATGTAAATTTCCAATTTCAACCAAACATGCTAGAAATGCTCGAATTGCGAAATAAGCCTACTGTAAGAATTTTACAAACGTTTGACAAAACTGAAAAATGTAAATTTTCAATTTCAACCAAACATGCTAGAAATGCTCCAATTGAGCTAATTAGCTTATTGTGAGAATATTACAAACGTCTGACAAAACTGAAAAATGTAAATTTCCAATTTCAACCAAACATGCTAGAAATGCTCCAATTGAGCTAATTAGCTTATTGTGAGAATATTACAAACGTCTGACAAAACTGAAAAATGTAAATTTCCAATTTCAACCAAACATGCTAGAAATGCTCCAATTGAGCTAATTAGCTTATTGTGAGAATATTGCAATTGTCTGACAAAAGTGAAAAATGAAAATTTCCAATTTCAACCAAACATGCTAGAAATGCTCCAATTGAGCTAATTAGCTTATTGTGAGAATATTACAAACGTCTGACAAAACTGAAAAATGTAAATTTTCAATTTCAACCAAACATGCTAGAAATGCTCCAATTGAGCTAATTAGCTTATTGTAAGAATATTACAAACGTCCGACAAAAGTGAAAAATGTAAATTTCCAATTTCAACCAAACATGCTAGAAATGCTCAAATTGAGCTAATTAGCTTATTGTGAGAATATTACAAACGTCTGACAAAACTGAAAAATGTAAATTTCCAATTTCAACCAAACATGCTAGAATTGCTCCAATTGAGCTAATTAGCTTATTGTTAGAATATTACAAACGTCTGACAAAACTGAAAAATGTAAATTTCCAATTTCAACCAAACATGCTAGAAATGCTCCAATTGAGCTAATTAGCTTATTGTGAGAATATTACAAACGTCTGACGAAACTGAAAAATGTAAATTTCCAATTTCAACCAAACATGCTAGAAATGCTTCAATTGAGCTAATTAGCTTATTGTGAGAATATTACAAACGTCTGACCAAACTGAAAAATGTAAATTTCCAATTTCAACCAAACATGCTAGAAATGCTCCAATTGAGCTAATTAGCTTATTGTGACAATATTACAAACGTCTGACAAAACTGAAAAATGTAAATTTCCAATTTCAACCAAACATGCTAGAAATGCTCCAATTGAGCTAATTAGCTTATTGTGAGAATATTACAAACGTCTGACAAAACCGAAAAATGTAAATTTTCAATTTCAACCAAACATGCTAGAAATGCTCCAATTGAGCTAATTAGCTTATTGTGACAATATTACAAACGTCTGACAAAACTGAAAAATGTAAATTTCCAATTTCAACCAAACATGCTAGAAATGCTCCAATTGAGCTAATTAGCTTATTGTGAGAATATTGCAATTGTCTGACAAAAGCGAAAAATGTAAATTTCCAATTTCAACCAAACATGCTAGAAATGCTCGAATTGCGAAATAAGCCTACTGTAAGAATTTTACAAACGTTTGACAAAACTGAAAAATAGAAATTTTCAATTTCAACCAAACATGCTAGAAATGCTCCAATTGAGCTAATTAGCTTATTGTGAGAATATTACGAACGTCTGACAAAACTGAACAATTTAAATTTCCAATTTCAACCAAACATGCTAGAAATGCTCCAATTGAGCTAATTAGCTTATTGGGAGAATATTACAAACGTCTGACAAAACTGAAAAATGTAAATTTCCAATTTCAACCAAACATGCTAGAAATGCTCCAATTGAGCTAATTAGCTTATTGTGAGAATATTGCAATTGTCTGACAAAAGTGAAAAATGTAAATTTCCAATTTCAACCAAACATGCTAGAAATGCTCCAATTGAGCTAATTAGCTTATTGTGAGAATATTACAAACGTCTGACCAAACTGAAAAATGTAAATTTCCAATTTCAACCAAACATGCTAGAAATGCTCGAATTGCGAAATAAGCCTACTGTAAGAATTTTACGAACGTTTGACAAAACTGAAAAATGTAAATTTTCAATTTCAACCAAACATGCTAGAAATGCTCCAATTGAGCTAATTAGCTTATTGTGAGAATATTACGAACGTCTGACAAAACTGAACAATTTAAATTTCCAATTTCAACCAAACATGCTAGAAATGCTCCAATTGAGCTAATTAGCTTATTGGGAGAATATTACAAACGTCTGACAAAACTGAAAAATGTAAATTTCCAATTTCAACCAAACATGCTAGAAATGCTCCAATTGAGCTAATTAGCTTATTGTGAGAATATTGCAATTGTCTGACAAAAGTGAAAAATGTAAATTTCCAATTTCAACCAAACATGCTAGAAATGCTCCAATTGAGCTAATTAGCTTATTGTGAGAATATTACAAACGTCTGACCAAACTGAAAAATGTAAATTTCCAATTTCAACCAAACATGCTAGAAATGCTCCAATTGAGCTAATTAGCTTATTGTGAGAATATTACAAAGCTCTGACAACACTGAAAAATGTAAATTTTCAATTTCAACCAAACATGCTAGAAATGCTCCAATTGAGCTAATTAGCTTATTGTGAGAATATTACAAAGGTCCGACAAAAGTGAAAAATGTAAATTTCCAATTTCAACCAAACATGCTAGAAATGCTCCAATTGAGCTAATTAGCTTATTGTGAGAATATTACAAACGTCTGACAAAACTGAAAAATGTAAATTTCCAATTTCAACCAAACATGCTAGAAATGCTCGAATTGCGAAATAAGCCTACTGTAAGAATTTTACAAACGTTTGACAAAACTGAAAAATGTAAATTTTCAATTTCAACCAAACATGCTAGAAATGCTCCAATTGAGCTAATTAGCTTATTGTGAGAATATTACAAACGTCTGACAAAACTGAAAAATGTAAATTTCCAATTTCAACCAAACATGCTAGAAATGCTCCAATTGAGCTAATTAGCTTATTGTGAGAATATTGCAATTGTCTGACAAAAGTGAAAAATGAAAATTTCCAATTTCAACCAAACATGCCAGAAATGCTCCAATTGAGCTAATTAGCTTATTGTGAGAATATTACAAACGTCTGACAAAACTGAAAAATGTAAATTTCCAATTTCAACCAAACGTGCTAGAAATGCTCGAATTGCGAAATAAGCCCACTGTAAGAATTTTACGAACGTTTGACAAAACTGAAAAATGTAAATTTTCAATTTCAACCAAACATGCTAGAAATGCTCCAATTGAGCTAATTAGCTTATTGTGAGAATATTACGAACGTCTGACAAAACTGAACAATTTAAATTTCCAATTTCAACCAAACATGCTAGAAATGCTCCAATTGAGCTAATTAGCTTATTGGGAGAATATTACAAACGTCTGACAAAACTGAAAAATGTAAATTTCCAATTTCAACCAAACATGCTAGAAATGCTCCAATTGAGCTAATTAGCTTATTGTGAGAATATTGCAATTGTCTGACAAAAGTGAAAAATGTAAATTTCCAATTTCAACCAAACATGCTATAAATGCTCCAATTGAGCTAATTAGCTTATTGTGAGAATATTACAAACGTCTGACCAAACTGAAAAATGTAAATTTCCAATTTCAACCAAACATGCTAGAAATGCTCCAATTGAGCTAATTAGCTTATTGTGAGAATATTACAAAGCTCTGACAACACTGAAAAATGTAAATTTTCAATTTCAACCAAACATGCTAGAAATGCTCCAATTGAGCTAATTAGCTTATTGTGAGAATATTACAAAGGTCCGACAAAAATGAAAAATGTAAATTTCCAATTTCAACCAAACATGCTAGAAATGCTCCAATTGAGCTAATTAGCTTATTGTGAGAATATTACAAACGTCTGACAAAACTGAAAAATGTAAATTTCCAGTTTCAACCAAACATGCTAGAAATGCTCCAATTGAGCTAATTAGCTTATTGTGAGAATATTACAAACGTCTGACAAAACTGAAAAATGTAAATTTCCAATTTCAACCAAACATGCTAGAAATGCTCCAATTGAGCTAATTAGCTTATTGTGAGAATATTGCAATTGTCTGACAAAAGTGAAAATTGAAAATTTCCAATTTCAACCAAACATGCTAGAAATGCTCCAATTGAGCTAATTAGCTTATTGTGAGAATATTACAAACGTCTGAAAAAACTGAAAAATGTAAATTTCCAATTTCAACCAAACATGCTAGAAATGCTCCAATTGAGCTAATTAGCTTATTGTGAGAATATTACAAACCTCTGACAACACTGAAAAATGTAAATTTTCAATTTCAACCAAACATGCTAGAAATGCTCCAATTGAGCTAATTAGCTTATTGTAAGAATATTACAAACGTCCGACAAAAGTGAAAAATGTAAATTTCCAATTTCAACCAAACATGCTAGAAATGCTCAAATTGAGCTAATTAGCTTATTGTGAGAATATTACAAACGTCTGACAAAACTGAAAAATGTAAATTTCCAATTTCAACCAAACATGCTAGAATTGCTCCAATTGAGCTAATTAGCTTATTGTTAGAATATTACAAACGTCTGACAAAACTGAAAAATGTAAATTTCCAATTTCAACCAAACATGCTAGAAATGCTCCAATTGAGCTAATTAGCTTATTGTGAGAATATTACAAACGTCTGACGAAACTGAAAAATGTAAATTTCCAATTTCAACCAAACATGCTAGAAATGCTTCAATTGAGCTAATTAGCTTATTGTGAGAATATTACAAACGTCTGACCAAACTGAAAAATGTAAATTTCCAATTTCAACCAAACATGCTAGAAATGCTCCAATTGAGCTAATTAGCTTATTGTGACAATATTACAAACGTCTGACAAAACTGAAAAATGTAAATTTCCAATTTCAACCAAACATGCTAGAAATGCTCCAATTGAGCTAATTAGCTTATTGTGAGAATATTACAAACGTCTGACAAAACTGAAAAATGTAAATTTCCAATTTCAACCAAACGTGCTAGAAATGCTCGAATTGCGAAATAAGCCCACTGTAAGAATTTTACGAACGTTTGACAAAACTGAAAAATGTAAATTTTCAATTTCAACCAAACATGCTAGAAATGCTCCAATTGAGCTAATTAGCTTATTGTGAGAATATTACGAACGTCTGACAAAACTGAACAATTTAAATTTCCAATTTCAACCAAACATGCTAGAAATGCTCCAATTGAGCTAATTAGCTTATTGGGAGAATATTACAAACGTCTGACAAAACTGAAAAATGTAAATTTCCAATTTCAACCAAACATGCTAGAAATGCTCCAATTGAGCTAATTAGCTTATTGTGAGAATATTGCAATTGTCTGACAAAAGTGAAAAATGTAAATTTCCAATTTCAACCAAACATGCTAGAAATGCTCCAATTGAGCTAATTAGCTTATTGTGAGAATATTACAAACGTCTGACCAAACTGAAAAATGTAAATTTCCAATTTCAACCAAACATGCTAGAAATGCTCCAATTGAGCTAATTAGCTTATTGTGAGAATATTACAAAGCTCTGACAACACTGAAAAATGTAAATTTTCAATTTCAACCAAACATGCTAGAAATGCTCCAATTGAGCTAATTAGCTTATTGTGAGAATATTACAAAGGTCCGACAAAAATGAAAAATGTAAATTTCCAATTTCAACCAAACATGCTAGAAATGCTCCAATTGAGCTAATTAGCTTATTGTGAGAATATTACAAACGTCTGACAAAACTGAAAAATGTAAATTTCCAATTTCAACCAAACATGCTAGAAATGCTCCAATTGAGCTAATTAGCTTATTGTGAGAATATTACAAACGTCTGACAAAACTGAAAAATGTAAATTTCCAATTTCAACCAAACATGCTAGAAATGCTCCAATTGAGCTAATTAGCTTATTGTGAGAATATTGCAATTGTCTGACAAAAGTGAAAAATGAAAATTTCCAATTTCAACCAAACATGCTAGAAATGCTCCAATTGAGCTAATTAGCTTATTGTGAGAATATTACAAACGTCTGACAAAACTGAAAAATGTAAATTTCCAATTTCAACCAAACATGCTAGAAATGCTCCAATTGAGCTAATTAGCTTATTGTGAGAATATTACAAACCTCTGACAAAACACTGAAAAATGTAAATTTTCAATTTCAACCAAACATGCTAGAAATGCTCCAATTGAGCTAATTAGCTTATTGTAAGAATAGTACAAACGTCCGACAAAAGTGAAAAATGTAAATTTCCAATTTCAACCAAACATGCTAGAAATGCTCAAATTGAGCTAATTAGCTTATTGTGAGAATATTACAAACGTCTGACAAAACTGAAAAATGTAAATTTCCAATTTCAACCAAACATGCTAGAATTGCTCCAATTGAGCTAATTAGCTTATTGTTAGAATATTACAAACGTCTGACAAAACTGAAAAATGTAAATTTCCAATTTCAACCAAACATGCTAGAAATGCTCCAATTGAGCTAATTAGCTTATTGTGAAAATATTACAAACGTCTGACGAAACTGAAAAATGTAAATTTCCAATTTCAACCAAACATGCTAGAAATGCTTCAATTGAGCTAATTAGCTTATTGTGAGAATATTACAAACGTCTGACCAAACTGAAAAATGTAAATTTCCAATTTCAACCAAACATGCTAGAAATGCTCCAATTGAGCTAATTAGCTTATTGTGACAATATTACAAACGTCTGACAAAACTGAAAAATGTAAATTTCCAATTTCAACCAAACATGCTAGAAATGCTCCAATTGAGCTAATTAGCTTATTGTGAGAATATTACAAACGTCTGACAAAACTGAAAAATGTAAATTTTCAATTTCAACCAAACATGCTAGAAATGCTCCAATTGAGCTAATTAGCTTATTGTGACAATATTACAAACGTCTGACAAAACTGAAAAATGTAAATTTCCAATTTCAACCAAACATGCTAGAAATGCTCCAATTGAGCTAATTAGCTTATTGTGAGAATATTACAAACGTCTGACAAAACTGAAAAATGTAAATTTCCAATTTCAACCAAACATGCTAGAAATGTTCCAATTGAGGTAATTAGCTTATTGTGAGAATATTACAAACGTCTGACAAAACTGAAAAATGTAAACTTCCAATTTCAACCAAACATGCTAGAAATGCTCCAATTGAGCTAATTAGCTTATTGTGAGAATATTACAAACGTCTGACAAAACTGAAAAATGTAAATTTCCAATTTCAACCAAACATGCTAGAAATGTTCCAATTGAGGTAATTAGCTTATTGTGAGAATATTACAAACGTCTGACAAAACTGAAAAATGTAAATTTCCAATTTCAACCAAACATGCTAGAAATGCTCCAATTGAGCTAATTAGCTTATTGTGAGAATATTGCAATTGTCTGACAAAAGCGAAAAATGTAAATTTCCAATTTCAACCAAACATGCTAGAAATGCTCGAATTGCGAAATAAGCCTACTGTAAGAATTTTACAAACGTTTGACAAAACTGAAAAATGTAAATTTTCAATTTCAACCAAACATGCTAGAAATGCTCCAATTGAGCTAATTAGCTTATTGTGAGAATATTACGAACGTCTGACAAAACTGAACAATTTAAATTTCCAATTTCAACCAAACATGCTAGAAATGCTCCAATTGAGCTAATTAGCTTATTGGGAGAATATTACAAACGTCTGACAAAACTGAAAAATGTAAATTTCCAATTTCAACCAAACATGCTAGAAATGCTCCAATTGAGCTAATTAGCTTATTGTGAGAATATTACAAAGGTCCGACAAAAGTGAAAAATGTAAATTTCCAATTTCAACCAAACATGCTAGAAATGCTCCAATTGAGCTAATTAGCTTATTGTGAGAATATTACAAACGTCTGACAAAACTGAAAAATGTAAATTTCCAATTTCAACCAAACATGCTAGAAATGCTCGAATTGCGAAATAAGCCTACTGTAAGAATTTTACAAACGTTTGACAAAACTGAAAAATGTAAATTTTCAATTTCAACCAAACATGCTAGAAATGCTCCAATTGAGCTAATTAGCTTATTGTGAGAATATTACAAACGTCTGACAAAACTGAAAAATGTAAATTTCCAATTTCAACCAAACATGCTAGAAATGCTCCAATTGAGCTAATTAGCTTATTGTGAGAATATTACAAACGTCTGACAAAACTGAAAAATGTAAATTTCCATTTTCAACCAAACATGCTAGAAATGCTCCAATTGAGCTAATTAGCTTATTGTGAGAATATTGCAATTGTCTGACAAAAGTGAAAAATGAAAATTTCCAATTTCAACCAAACATGCCAGAAATGCTCCAATTGAGCTAATTAGCTTATTGTGAGAATATTACAAACGTCTGACAAAACTGAAAAATGTAAATTTCCAATTTCAACCAAACATGCTAGAAATGCTCCAATTGAGCTAATTAGCTTATTGTGAGAATATTGCAATTGTCTGACAAAAGCGAAAAATGTAAATTTCCAATTTCAACCAAACATGCTAGAAATGCTCGAATTGCGAAATAAGCCTACTGTAAGAATTTTACAAACGTTTGACAAAACTGAAAAATGTAAATTTTCAATTTCAACCAAACATGCTAGAAATGCTCCAATTGAGCTAATTAGCTTATTGTGAGAATATTACGAACGTCTGACAAAACTGAACAATTTAAATTTCCAATTTCAACCAAACATGCTAGAAATGCTCCAATTGAGCTAATTAGCTTATTGGGAGAATATTACAAACGTCTGACAAAACTGAAAAATGTAAATTTCCAATTTCAACCAAACATGCTAGAAATGCTCCAATTGAGCTAATTAGCTTATTGTGAGAATATTACAAAGGTCCGACAAAAGTGAAAAATGTAAATTTCCAATTTCAACCAAACATGCTAGAAATGCTCCAATTGAGCTAATTAGCTTATTGTGAGAATATTACAAACGTCTGACAAAACTGAAAAATGTAAATTTCCAATTTCAACCAAACATGCTAGAAATGCTCGAATTGCGAAATAAGCCTACTGTAAGAATTTTACAAACGTTTGACAAAACTGAAAAATGTAAATTTTCAATTTCAACCAAACATGCTAGAAATGCTCCAATTGAGCTAATTAGCTTATTGTGAGAATATTACAAACGTCTGACAAAACTGAAAAATGTAAATTTCCAATTTCAACCAAACATGCTAGAAATGCTCCAATTGAGCTAATTAGCTTATTGTGAGAATATTACAAACGTCTGACAAAACTGAAAAATGTAAATTTCCAATTTCAACCAAACATGCTAGAAATGCTCCAATTGAGCTAATTAGCTTATTGTGAGAATATTGCAATTGTCTGACAAAAGTGAAAAATGAAAATTTCCAATTTCAACCAAACATGCCAGAAATGCTCCAATTGAGCTAATTAGCTTATTGTGAGAATATTACAAACGTCTGACAAAACTGAAAAATGTAAATTTCCAATTTCAACCAAACGTGCTAGAAATGCTCGAATTGCGAAATAAGCCCACTGTAAGAATTTTACGAACGTTTGACAAAACTGAAAAATGTAAATTTTCAATTTCAACCAAACATGCTAGAAATGCTCCAATTGAGCTAATTAGCTTATTGTGAGAATATTACGAACGTCTGACAAAACTGAACAATTTAAATTTCCAATTTCAACCAAACATGCTAGAAATGCTCCAATTGAGCTAATTAGCTTATTGGGAGAATATTACAAACGTCTGACAAAACTGAAAAATGTAAATTTCCAATTTCAACCAAACATGCTAGAAATGCTCCAATTGAGCTAATTAGCTTATTGTGAGAATATTGCAATTGTCTGACAAAAGTGAAAAATGTAAATTTCCAATTTCAACCAAACATGCTAGAAATGCTCCAATTGAGCTAATTAGCTTATTGTGAGAATATTACAAACGTCTGACCAAACTGAAAAATGTAAATTTCCAATTTCAACCAAACATGCTAGAAATGCTCCAATTGAGCTAATTAGCTTATTGTGAGAATATTACAAAGCTCTGACAACACTGAAAAATGTAAATTTTCAATTTCAACCAAACATGCTAGAAATGCTCCAATTGAGCTAATTAGCTTATTGTGAGAATATTACAAAGGTCCGACAAAAATGAAAAATGTAAATTTCCAATTTCAACCAAACATGCTAGAAATGCTCCAATTGAGCTAATTAGCTTATTGTGAGAATATTACAAACGTCTGACAAAACTGAAAAATGTAAATTTCCAATTTCAACCAAACATGCTAGAAATGCTCGAATTGCGAAATAAGCCTACTGTAAGAATTTTACAAACGTTTGACAAAACTGAAAAATGTAAATTTCCAATTTCAACCAAACATGCTAGAAATGCTCCAATTGAGCTAATTAGCTTATTGTGAGAATATTACAAACGTCTGACAAAACTGAAAAATGTAAATTTCCAATTTCAACCAAACATGCTAGAAATGCTCCAATTGAGCTAATTAGCTTATTGTGAGAATATTACAACGTCTGACAAAACTGAAAAATGTAAATTTCCAATTTCAACCAAACATGCTAGAAATGCTCCAATTGAGCTAATTAGCTTATTGTGAGAATATTGCAATTGTCTGACAAAAGTGAAAAATGAAAATTTCCAATTTCAACCAAACATGCTAGAAATGCTCCAATTGAGCTAATTAGCTTATTGTGAGAATATTACAAACGTCTGACAAAACTGAAAAATGTAAATTTCCAATTTCAACCAAACATGCTAGAAATGCTCCAATTGAGCTAATTAGCTTATTGTGAGAATATTACAAACCTCTGACAACACTGAAAAATGTAAATTTTCAATTTCAACCAAACATGCTAGAAATGCTCCAATTGAGCTAATTAGCTTATTGTGAGAATATTACAAACGTCTGACAAAACTGAAAAATGTAAATTTCCAATTTCAACCAAACATGCTAGAAAAGCTCCAATTGAGCTAATTAGCTTATTGTGAGAATATTACAAACCTCTAACAACACTGAAAAATGTAAATTTTCAATTTCAACCAAACATGCTAGAAATGCTCCAATTGAGCTAATTAGCTTATTGTGAGAATATTACAAACGTCTGACAAAACTGAAAAATGTAAATTTCCAATTTCAACCAAACATGCTAGAAATGCTCCAATTGAGCTAATTAGCTTATTGTGAGAATATTACAAACCTCTGACAACACTGAAAAATGTAAATTTTCAATTTCAACCAAACATGCTAGAAATGCTCCAATTGAGCTAATTAGCTTATTGTGAGAATATTACAAACGTCTGACAAAACTGAAAAATGTAAATTTCCAATTTCAACCAAACATGCTAGAAATGCTCCAATTGAGCTAATTAGCTTATTGTGAGAATATTACAAACGTCTGACAAAACTGAAAAATGTAAATTTCCAATTTCAACCAAACATGCTAGAAATGCTCCAATTGAGCTAATTAGCTTATTGTGAGAATATTGCAATTGTCTGACAAAAGTGAAAAATGAAAATTTCCAATTTCAACCAAACATGCTAGAAATGCTCCAATTGAGCTAATTAGCTTATTGTGAGAATATTACAAACGTCTGACAAAACTGAAAAATGTAAATTTCCAATTTCAACCAAACATGCTAGAAATGCTCCAATTGAGCTAATTAGCTTATTGTGAGAATATTACAAACCTCTGACAACACTGAAAAATGTAAATTTTCAATTTCAACCAAACATGCTAGAAATGCTCCAATTGAGCTAATTAGCTTATTGTAAGAATATTACAAACGTCCGACAAAAGTGAAAAATGTAAATTTCCAATTTCAACCAAACATGCTAGAAATGCTCAAATTGAGCTAATTAGCTTATTGTGAGAATATTACAAACGTCTGACAAAACTGAAAAATGTAAATTTCCAATTTCAACCAAACATGCTAGAATTGCTCCAATTGAGCTAATTAGCTTATTGTTAGAATATTACAAACGTCTGACAAAACTGAAAAATGTAAATTTCCAATTTCAACCAAACATGCTAGAAATGCTCCAATTGAGCTAATTAGCTTATTGTGAGAATATTACAAACATCTGACGAAACTGAAAAATGTAAATTTCCAATTTCAACCAAACATGCTAGAAATGCTCCAATTGAGCTAATTAGCTTATTGTGAGAATATTGCAATTGTCTGACAAAAGTGAAAAATGTAAATTTCCAATTTCAACCAAACATGCTAGAAATGCTCCAATTGAGCTAATTAGCTTATTGTGAGAATATTACAAACGTCTGACCAAACTGAAAAATGTAAATTTCCAATTTCAACCAAACATGCTAGAAATGCTCCAATTGAGCTAATTAGCTTATTGTGAGAATATTACAAAGCTCTGACAACACTGAAAAATGTAAATTTTCAATTTCAACCAAACATGCTAGAAATGCTCCAATTGAGCTAATTAGCTTATTGTGAGAATATTACAAAGGTCCGACAAAAGTGAAAAATGTAAATTTCCAATTTCAACCAAACATGCTAGAAATGCTCCAATTGAGCTAATTAGCTTATTGTGAGAATATTACAAACGTCTGACAAAACTGAAAAATGTAAATTTCCAATTTCAACCAAACATGCTAGAAATGCTCGAATTGCGAAATAAGCCTACTGTAAGAATTTTACAAACGTTTGACAAAACTGAAAAATGTAAATTTTCAATTTCAACCAAACATGCTAGAAATGCTCCAATTGAGCTAATTAGCTTATTGTGAGAATATTACAAACGTCTGACAAAACTGAAAAATGTAAATTTCCAATTTCAACCAAACATGCTAGAAATGCTCCAATTGAGCTAATTAGCTTATTGTGAGAATATTACAAACGTCTGACAAAACTGAAAAATGTAAATTTCCAATTTCAACCAAACATGCTAGAAATGCTCCAATTGAGCTAATTAGCTTATTGTGAGAATATTGCAATTGTCTGACAAAAGTGAAAAATGAAAATTTCCAATTTCAACCAAACATGCCAGAAATGCTCCAATTGAGCTAATTAGCTTATTGTGAGAATATTACAAACGTCTGACAAAACTGAAAAATGTAAATTTCCAATTTCAACCAAACGTGCTAGAAATGCTCGAATTGCGAAATAAGCCCACTGTAAGAATTTTACGAACGTTTGACAAAACTGAAAAATGTAAATTTTCAATTTCAACCAAACATGCTAGAAATGCTCCAATTGAGCTAATTAGCTTATTGTGAGAATATTACGAACGTCTGACAAAACTGAACAATTTAAATTTCCAATTTCAACCAAACATGCTAGAAATGCTCCAATTGAGCTAATTAGCTTATTGGGAGAATATTACAAACGTCTGACAAAACTGAAAAATGTAAATTTCCAATTTCAACCAAACATGCTAGAAATGCTCCAATTGAGCTAATTAGCTTATTGTGAGAATATTGCAATTGTCTGACAAAAGTGAAAAATGTAAATTTCCAATTTCAACCAAACATGCTAGAAATGCTCCAATTGAGCTAATTAGCTTATTGTGAGAATATTACAAACGTCTGACCAAACTGAAAAATGTAAATTTCCAATTTCAACCAAACATGCTAGAAATGCTCCAATTGAGCTAATTAGCTTATTGTGAGAATATTACAAAGCTCTGACAACACTGAAAAATGTAAATTTTCAATTTCAACCAAACATGGTAGAAATGCTCCAATTGAGCTAATTAGCTTATTGTGAGAATATTACAAAGGTCCGACAAAAATGAAAAATGTAAATTTCCAATTTCAACCAAACATGCTAGAAATGCTCCAATTGAGCTAATTAGCTTATTGTGAGAATATTACAAACGTCTGACAAAACTGAAAAATGTAAATTTCCAATTTCAACCAAACATGCTAGAAATGCTCGAATTGCGAAATAAGCCTACTGTAAGAATTTTACAAACGTTTGACAAAACTGAAAAATGTAAATTTTCAATTTCAACCAAACATGCTAGAAATGCTCCAATTGAGCTAATTAGCTTATTGTGAGAATATTACAAACGTCTGACAAAAGTGAAAAATGTAAATTTCCAATTTCAACCAAACATGCTAGAAATGCTCCAATTGAGCTAATTAGCTTATTGTGAGAATATTACAAACGTCTGACAAAACTGAAAAATGTAAATTTCCAATTTCAACCAAACATGCTAAAAATGCTCCAATTGAGCTAATTAGCTTATTGTGAGAATATTGCAATTGTCTGACAAAAGTGAAAAATGAAAATTTCCAATTTCAACCAAACATGCTAGAAATGCTCCAATTGAGCTAATTAGCTTATTGTGAGAATATTACAAACGTCTGACAAAACTGAAAAATGTAAATTTCCAATTTCAACCAAACATGCTAGAAATGCTCCAATTGAGCTAATTAGCTTATTGTGAGAATATTACAAACCTCTGACAACACTGAAAAATGTAAATTTTCAATTTCAACCAAACATGCTAGAAATGCTCCAATTGAGCTAATTAGCTTATTGTGAGAATATTACAAACGTCTGACAAAACTGAAAAATGTAAATTTCCAATTTCAACCAAACATGCTAGAAATGCTCCAATTGAGCTAATTAGCTTATTGTGAGAATATTACAAACCTCTGACAACACTGAAAAATGTAAATTTTCAATTTCAACCAAACATGCTAGAAATGCTCCAATTGAGCTAATTAGCTTATTGTGAGAATATTACAAACGTCTGACAAAACTGAAAAATGTAAATTTCCAATTTCAACCAAACATGCTAGAAATGCTCCAATTGAGCTAATTAGCTTATTGTGAGAATATTACAAACCTCTGACAACACTGAAAAATGTAAATTTTCAATTTCAACCAAACATGCTAGAAATGCTCCAATTGAGCTAATTAGCTTATTGTGAGAATATTACAAACGTCTGACAAAACTGAAAAATGTAAATTTCCAATTTCAACCAAACATGCTAGAAATGCTCCAATTGAGCTAATTAGCTTATTGTGAGAATATTACAAACGTCT
Source organism: Watersipora subatra (assembly GCF_963576615.1). Lineage (NCBI taxonomy): Eukaryota > Metazoa > Bryozoa > Gymnolaemata > Cheilostomatida > Watersiporidae > Watersipora > Watersipora subatra. The sequence continues at coordinate 41,218,226 of NC_088710.1, read as the reverse complement.
GACAAAACTGAAAAATGTAAATTTCCAATTTCAACCAAACATGCTAGAAATGCTCCAATTGAGCTAATTAGCTTATTGTAAGAATATTACAAACGTCCGACAAAAGTGAAAAATGTAAAATTCCAATTTCAACCAAACATGCTAGAAATGCTCAAATTGAGCTAATTAGCTTATTGTGAGAATATTACAAACGTCTGACAAAACTGAAAAATGTAAATTTCCAATTTCAACCAAACATGCTAGAATTGCTCCAATTGAGCTAATTAGCTTATTGTTAGAATATTACAAACGTCTGACAAAACTGAAAAATGTAAATTTCCAATTTCAACCAAACATGCTAGAAATGCTCCAATTGAGCTAATTAGCTTATTGTGAGAATATTACAAACATCTGACGAAACTGAAAAATGTAAATTTCCAATTTCAACCAAACATGCTAGAAATGCTTCAATTGAGCTAATTAGCTTATTGTGAGAATATTACAAACGTCTGACCAAACTGAAAAATGTAAATTTCCAATTTCAACCAAACATGCTAGAAATGCTCCAATTGAGCTAATTAGCTTATTGTGACAATATTACAAACGTCTGACAAAACTGAAAAATGTAAATTTCCAATTTCAACCAAACATGCTAGAAATGCTCCAATTGAGCTAATTAGCTTATTGTGAGAATATTACAAACGTCTGACAAAAGTGAAAAATGTAAATTTTCAATTTCAACCAAACATGCTAGAAATGCTCCAATTGAGCTAATTAGCTTATTGTGACAATATTACAAACGTCTGACAAAACTGAAAAATGTAAATTTCCAATTTCAACCAAACATGCTAGAAATGCTCCAATTGAGCTAATTAGCTTATTGTGAGAATATTACAAACGTCTGACAAAACTGAAAAATGTAAACTTCCAATTTCAACCAAACATGCTAGAAATGCTCCAATTGAGCTAATTAGCTTATTGTGAGAATATTACAAACGTCTGACAAAACTGAAAAATGTAAATTTCCAATTTCAACCAAACATGCTAGAAATGTTCCAATTGAGGTAATTAGCTTATTGTGAGAATATTGCAATTGTCTGACAAAAGCGAAAAATGTAAATTTCCAATTTCAACCAAACATGCTAGATATGCTCGAATTGCGAAATAAGCCTACTGTAAGAATTTTACAAACGTTTGACAAAACTGAAAGATGTAAATTTCCAATTTCAACCAAACATGCTAGAAATGCTCCAATTGAGCTAATGAGCTTATTGTGAGAATATTGCAAATGTCTGACAAAAGCGAAAAATGTAAATTTCCAATTTCAACCAAACATGCTAGATATGCTCGAATTGCGAAATAAGCCTACTGTAAGAATTTTACAAACGTTTGACAAAACTGAAAAATAGAAATTTTAAATTTCAACCAAACATGCTAGAAATGCTCCAATTGAGCTAGTTAGCTTATTGTGAGAATATTACAAACGTCTGACAAAACTGAAAAATGTAAATTTCCAATTTCAACCAAACGTGCTAGAAATGCTCGAATTGCGAAATAAGCCTACTGTAAGAATTTTACAAACGTTTGACAAAACTGAAAAATGTAAATTTCCAATTTCAACCAAACATGCTAGATATGCTCGAATTGCGAAATAAGCCTACTGTAAGAATTTTAAAAACGTTTGACAAAACTGAAAAATAGAAATTTTAAATTTCAACCAAACATGCTAGAAATGCTCCAATTGAGCTAGTTAGCTTATTGTGAGAATATTACAAACGTCTGACAAAACTGAAAGATGTAAATTTCCAATTTCAACCAAACATGCTAGAAATGCTCCAATTGAGCTAATTAGCTTATTGTGAGAATATTGCAATTGTCTGACAAAAGCGAAAAATGTAAATTTCCAATTTCAACCAAACATGCTAGATATGCTCGAATTGCGAAAAAAGCCTACTGTAAGAATTTTACAAACGTTTGACAAAACTGAAAAATAGAAATTTTAAATTTCAACCAAACATGCTAGAAATGCTCCAATTGAGCTAGTTAGCTTATTGTGAGAATATTACAAACGTCTGACCAAACTGAAAAATGTAAATTTCCAATTTCAACCAAACATGCTAGAAATGCTCCAATTGAGCTAATTAGCTTTTTGTGAGAATATTACAAACGTCTGACCAAACTGAAAAATGTAAATTTCCAATTTCAACCAAACATGCCAGAAATGCTCCAATTGAGCTAATTAGCTTATTGTGAGAATATTACAAACGTCTGACAAAACTGAAAAATGTAAATTTCCAATTTCAACCAAACGTGCTAGAAATGCTCGAATTGCGAAATAAGCCTACTGTAAGAATTTTACGAACGTTTGACAAAACTGAAAAATGTAAATTTTCAATTTTAACCAAACATGCTAGAAATGCTCCAATTGAGCTAATTAGCTTATTGTGAGAATATTACGAACGTCTGACAAAACTGAACAATTTAAATTTCCAATTTCAACCAAACATGCTAGAAATGCTCCAATTGAGCTAATTAGCTTATTGGGAGAATATTACAAACGTCTGACAAAACTGAAAAATGTAAATTTCCAATTTCAACCAAACATGCTAGAAATGCTCCAATTGAGCTAATTAGCTTATTGTGAGAATATTGCAATTGTCTGACAAAAGTGAAAAATGTAAATTTCCAATTTCAACCAAACATGCTAGAAATGCTCCAATTGAGCTAATTAGCTTATTGTGAGAATATTACAAACGTCTGACCAAACTGAAAAATGTAAATTTCCAATTTCAACCAAACATGCTAGAAATGCTCCAATTGAGCTAATTAGCTTATTGTGAGAATATTACAAAGCTCTGACAACACTGAAAAATGTAAATTTTCAATTTCAACCAAACATGCTAGAAATGCTCCAATTGAGCTAATTAGCTTATTGTGAGAATATTACAAAGGTCCGACAAAAGTGAAAAATGTAAATTTCCAATTTCAACCAAACATGCTAGAAATGCTCCAATTGAGCTAATTAGCTTATTGTGAGAATATTACAAACGTCTGACAAAACTGAAAAATGTAAATTTCCAATTTCAACCAAACATGCTAGAAATGCTCGAATTGCGAAATAAGCCTACTGTAAGAATTTTACAAACGTTTGACAAAACTGAAAAATGTAAATTTTCAATTTCAACCAAACATGCTAGAAATGCTCCAATTGAGCTAATTAGCTTATTGTGAGAATATTACAAACGTCTGACAAAACTGAAAAATGTAAATTTCCAATTTCAACCAAACATGCTAGAAATGCTCCAATTGAGCTAATTAGCTTATTGTGAGAATATTACAAACGTCTGACAAAACTGAAAAATGTAAATTTCCAATTTCAACCAAACATGCTAGAAATGCTCCAATTGAGCTAATTAGCTTATTGTGAGAATATTGCAATTGTCTGACAAAAGTGAAAAATGAAAATTTCCAATTTCAACCAAACATGCTAGAAATGCTCCAATTGAGCTAATTAGCTTATTGTGAGAATATTACAAACGTCTGACAAAACTGAAAAATGTAAATTTCCAATTTCAACCAAACATGCTAGAAATGCTCCAATTGAGCTAATTAGCTTATTGTGAGAATATTACAAACCTCTGACAACACTGAAAAATGTAAATTTTCAATTTCAACCAAACATGCTAGAAATGCTCCAATTGAGCTAATTAGCTTATTGTAAGAATATTACAAACGTCCGACAAAAGTGAAAAATGTAAATTTCCAATTTCAACCAAACATGCTAGAAATGCTCAAATTGAGCTAATTAGCTTATTGTGAGAATATTACAAACGTCTGACAAAACTGAAAAATGTAAATTTCCAATTTCAACCAAACATGCTAGAATTGCTCCAATTGAGCTAATTAGCTTATTGTTAGAATATTACAAACGTCTGACAAAACTGAAAAATGTAAATTTCCAATTTCAACCAAACATGCTAGAAATGCTCCAATTGAGCTAATTAGCTTATTGTGAGAATATTACAAACGTCTGACCAAACTGAAAAATGTAAATTTCCAATTTCAACCAAACATGCTAGAAATGCTTCAATTGAGCTAATTAGCTTATTGTGAGAATATTACAAACGTCTGACCAAACTGAAAAATGTAAATTTCCAATTTCAACCAAACATGCTAGAAATGCTCCAATTGAGCTAATTAGCTTATTGTGACAATATTACAAACGTCTGACAAAACTGAAAAATGTAAATTTCCAATTTCAACCAAACATGCTAGAAATGCTCCAATTGAGCTAATTAGCTTATTGTGAGAATATTACAAACGTCTGACAAAACTGAAAAATGTAAATTTTCAATTTCAACCAAACATGCTAGAAATGCTCCAATTGAGCTAATTAGCTTATTGTGACAATATTACAAACGTCTGACAAAACTGAAAAATGTAAATTTCCAATTTCAACCAAACATGCTAGAAATGCTCCAATTGAGCTAATTAGCTTATTGTGAGAATATTACAAACGTCTGACAAAACTGAAAAATGTAAATTTCCAATTTCAACCAAACATGCTAGAAATGTTCCAATTGAGGTAATTAGCTTATTGTGAGAATATTACAAACGTCTGACAAAACTGAAAAATGTAAACTTCCAATTTCAACCAAACATGCTAGAAATGCTCCAATTGAGCTAATTAGCTTATTGTGAGAATATTACAAACGTCTGACAAAACTGAAAAATGTAAATTTCCAATTTCAACCAAACATGCTAGAAATGCTCCAATTGAACTAATTAGCTTATTGTGACAATATTACAAACGTCTGACAAAACTGAAAAATGTAAATTTCCAATTTCAACCAAACATGCTAGAAATGCTCCAATTGAGCTAATTAGCTTATTGTGAGAATATTGCAATTGTCTGACAAAAGTGAAAAATGTAAATTTCCAATTTCAACCAAACATGCTAGAAATGCTCCAATTGAGCTAATTAGCTTATTGTGAGAATATTACAAACGTCAGACCAAACTGAAAAGTGTAAATTTCCAATTTCAACCAAACAAGCTAAAAATGCTCCAATTGAGCTAATTAGCTTATTGTGAGAATATTACAAACGTCTGACCAAACTGAAAAATGTAAATTTCCAATTTCAACCAAACATGCTAGAAATGCTCCAATTGAGCTAATTAGCTTATTGTGAGAATATTGCAATTGTCTGACAAAAGTGAAAAATGTAAATTTCCAATTTCAACCAAACATGCTAGAAATGCTCCAATTGAGCTAATTAGCTTATTGTGACAATATTACAAACGTCTGACAAAACTGAAAAATGTAAATTTCCAATTTCAACCAAACATGCTAGAAATGCTCCAATTGAGCTAATTAGCTTATTGTGAGAATATTACAAACGTCTGACAAAACTGAAAAATGTAAATTTCCAATTTCAACCAAACATGCTAGAAATGTTCCAATTGAGGTAATTAGCTTATTGTGAGAATATTACAAACGTCTGACAAAACTGAAAAATGTAAATTTCCAATTTCAACCAAACATGCTAGAAATGCTCCAATTGAGCTAATTAGCTTATTGTGAGAATATTACAAACGTCTGACAAAACTGAAAAATGTAAATTTCCAATTTCAACCAAACATGCTAGAAATGCTCCAATTGAACTAATTAGCTTATTGTGACAATATTACAAACCTCTGACAAAACTGAAAAATGTAAATTTCCAATTTCAACCAAACATGCTAGAAATGCTCCAATTGAGCTAATTAGCTTATTGTGAGAATATTGCAATTGTCTGACAAAAGTGAAAAATGTAAATTTCCAATTTCAACCAAACATGCTAGAAATGCTCCAATTGAGCTAATTAGCTTATTGTGAGAATATTACAAACGTCAGACCAAACTGAAAAGTGTAAATTTCCAATTTCAACCAAACAAGCTAAAAATGCTCCAATTGAGCTAATTAGCTTATTGTGAGAATATTACAAACGTCTGACCAAACTGAAAAATGTAAATTTCCAATTTCAACCAAACATGCTAGAAATGCTCCAATTGAGCTAATTAGCTTATTGTGAGAATATTGCAATTGTCTGACAAAAGTGAAAAATGTAAATTTCCAATTTCAACCAAACATGCTAGAAATGCTCCAATTGAGCTAATTAGCTTATTGTGAGAATATTACAAACGTCAGACCAAACTGAAAAATGTAAATTTCCAATTTCAACCAAACAAGCTAAAAATGCTCCAATTGAGCTAATTAGCTTATTGTGAAAATATTACAAACGTTTGACAAAACTGAAAAATGTAAATTTCCAATTTCAACCAAACATGCTAGAAATGCTCGAATTGCGAAATAAGCCTACTGTAAGAATTTTACAAACGTTTGACAAAACTGAAAAATGTAAATTTTCAATTTCAACCAAACATGCTAGAAATGCTCCAATTGAGCTAATTAGCTTATTGTGAGAATATTACAAACGTCTGACCAAACTGAAAAATGTAAATTTCCAATTTCAACCCAAAATGCTAGAAATGCTCCAATTGAGCTAATTAGCTTATTGTGAGAATATTACAAACGTCTGACCAAACTGAAAAATGTAAATTTCCAATTTCAACCAAACATGCTAGAAATGCTATAATTGAGCTAATTAGCTTATTGTGAGAATATTACAAACGTCTGACAAAACTGAAAAATGTAAATTTCCAATTTCAACCAAACGTGCTAGAAATGCTCGAATTGCGAAATAAGCCTACTGTAAGAATTTTACAAACGTTTGGCAAAACTGAAAAATGTAAATTTTCAATTTCAACCAAACATGCTAGAAATGCTCCAATTGAGCTAATTAGCTTATTGTGAGAATATTACAAACGTCTGACAAAACTGAAAAATTTAAATTTCCAATTTCAACCAAACATGCTAGAAATGCTCCAATTGAGCTAATTAGCTTATTGTGAGAATATTACAAACGTCTGACAAAACTGAAAAATGTAAATTTCCAATTTCAACCAAACATGCTAGAAATGCTCCAATTGAGCTAATTAGCTTATTGTGAGAATATTGCAATTGTCTGACAAAAGTGAAAAATGTAAATTTCCAATTTCAACCAAACATGCTAGAAATGCTCCAATTGAGCTAATTAGCTTATTGTGAGAATATTACAAACGTCTGACCAAACTGAAAAATGTAATTTCCAATTTCAACCAAACATGCTAGAAATGCTCCAATTGAGCTAATTAGCTTATTGTGAGAATATTGCAATTGTCTGACAAAAGTGAAAAATGTAAATTTCCAATTTCAACCAAACATGCTAGAAATGCTCCAATTGAGCTAATTAGCTTATTGTGAGAATATTACAAACGTCTGACCAAACTGAAAAATGTAATTTCCAATTTCAACCAAACATGCTAGAAATGCTCCAATTGAGCTAATTAGCTTATTGTGAGAATATTGCAATTGTCTGACAAAAGTGAAAAATGTAAATTTCCAATTTCAACCAAACATGCTAGAAATGCTCCAATTGAGCTAATTAGCTTATTGTGAGAATATTACAAACGTCAGACCAAACTGAAAAATGTAAATTTCCAATTTCAACCAAACAAGCTAAAAATGCTCCAATTGAGCTAATTAGCTTATTGTGAAAATATTACAAACGTTTGACAAAACTGAAAAATGTAAATTTCCAATTTCAACCAAACATGCTAGAAATGCTCGAATTGCGAAATAAGCCTACTGTAAGAATTTTACAAACGTTTGACAAAACTGAAAAATGTAAATTTTCAATTTCAACCAAACATGCTAGAAATGCTCCAATTGAGCTAATTAGCTTATTGTGAGAATATTACAAACGTCTGACCAAACTGAAAAATGTAAATTTCCAATTTCAACCCAAAATGCTAGAAATGCTCCAATTGAGCTAATTAGCTTATTGTGAGAATATTACAAACGTCTGACCAAACTGAAAAATGTAAATTTCCAATTTCAACCAAACATGCTAGAAATGCTATAATTGAGCTAATTAGCTTATTGTGAGAATATTACAAACGTCTGACAAAACTGAAAAATGTAAATTTCCAATTTCAACCAAACGTGCTAGAAATGCTCGAATTGCGAAATAAGCCTACTGTAAGAATTTTACAAACGTTTGACAAAACTGAAAAATGTAAATTTTCAATTTCAACCAAACATGCTAGAAATGCTCCAATTGAGCTAATTAGCTTATTGTGAGAATATTACAAACGTCTGACAAAACTGAAAAATTTAAATTTCCAATTTCAACCAAACATGCTAGAAATGCTCCAATTGAGCTAATTAGCTTATTGTGAGAATATTACAAACGTCTGACAAAACTGAAAAATGTAAATTTCCAATTTCAACCAAACATGCTAGAAATGCTCCAATTGAGCTAATTAGCTTATTGTGAGAATATTGCAATTGTCTGACAAAAGTGAAAAATGTAAATTTCCAATTTCAACCAAACATGCTAGAAATGCTCCAATTGAGCTAATTAGCTTATTGTGAGAATATTACAAACGTCTGACCAAACTGAAAAATGTAATTTCCAATTTCAACCAAACATGCTAGAAATGCTCCAATTGAGCTAATTAGCTTATTGTGAGAATATTGCAATTGTCTGACAAAAGTGAAAAATGTAAATTTCCAATTTCAACCAAACATGCTAGAAATGCTCCAATTGAGCTAATTAGCTTATTGTGAGAATATTACAAACGTCTGACCAAACTGAAAAATGTAATTTCCAATTTCAACCAAACATGCTAGAAATGCTCCAATTGAGCTAATTAGCTTATTGTGAAAATATTACAAACGTCTGACCAAACTGAAAAATGTAATTTCCAATTTCAACCAAACATGCTAGAAATGCTCCAATTGAGCTAATTAGCTTATTGTGAAAATATTACAAACGTCTGACAAAACTGAAAAATGTAAATTTCCAATTTCAACCAAACATGCTAGAAATGCTCCAATTGAGCTAATTAGCTTATTGGGAGAATATTACAAACGTCTGACAAAACTGAAAAATGTAAATTTCCCATTTCAACCAAACATGCTAGAAATGCTCCAATTGAGCTAATTAGCTTATTGTGAGAATATTGCAATTGTCTGACAAAAGTGAAAAATGTAAATTTCCAATTTCAACCAAACATGCTAGAAATGCTCCAATTGAGCTAATTAGCTTATTGTGAGAATATTACAAACGTCTGACCAAACTGAAAAATGTAAATTTCCAATTTCAACCAAACATGCTAGAAATGCTCCAATTGAGCTAATTAGCTTATTGTGAGAATATTACAAAGCTCTGACAACACTGAAAAATGTAAATTTTCAATTTCAACCAAACATGCTAGAAATGCTCCAATTGAGCTAATTAGCTTATTGTGAGAATATTACAAAGGTCCGACAAAAGTGAAAAATGTAAATTTCCAATTTCAACCAAACATGCTAGAAATGCTCCAATTGAGCTAATTAGCTTATTGTGAGAATATTACAAACGTCTGACAAAACTGAAAAATGTAAATTTCCAATTTCAACCAAACATGCTAGAAATGCTCGAATTGCGAAAAAAGCCTACTGTAAGAATTTTACAAACGTTTGACAAAACTGAAAAATGTAAATTTTCAATTTCAACCAAACATGCTAGAAATGCTCCAATTGAGCTAATTAGCTTATTGTGAGAATATTACAAACGTCTGACAAAACTGAAAAATGTAAATTTCCAATTTCAACCAAACATGCTAGAAATGCTCCAATTGAGCTAATTAGCTTATTGTGAGAATATTACAAACGTCTGACAAAACTGAAAAATGTAAATTTCCAATTTCAACCAAACATGCTAGAAATGCTCCAATTGAGCTAATTAGCTTATTGTGAGAATATTGCAATTGTCTGACAAAAGTGAAAAATGAAAATTTCCAATTTCAACCAAACATGCTAGAAATGCTCCAATTGAGCTAATTAGCTTATTGTGAGAATATTACAAACGTCTGACAAAACTGAAAAATGTAAATTTCCAATTTCAACCAAACATGCTAGAAATGCTCCAATTGAGCTAATTAGCTTATTGTGAGAATATTACAAACCTCTGACAACACTGAAAAATGTAAATTTTCAATTTCAACCAAACATGCTAGAAATGCTCCAATTGAGCTAATTAGCTTATTGTAAGAATATTACAAACGTCCGACAAAAGTGAAAAATGTAAATTTCCAATTTCAACCAAACATGCTAGAAATGCTCAAATTGAGCTAATTAGCTTATTGTGACAATATTACAAACGTCTGACAAAACTGAAAAATGTAAATTTCCAATTTCAACCAAACATGCTAGAAATGCTCCAATTGAGCTAATTAGCTTATTGTGAGAATATTACAAACGTCTGACAAAACTGAAAAATGTAAATTTTCAATTTCAACCAAACATGCTAGAAATGCTCCAATTGAGCTAATTAGCTTATTGTGACAATATTACAAACGTCTGACAAAACTGAAAAATGTAAATTTCCAATTTCAACCAAACATGCTAGAAATGCTCCAATTGAGCTAATTAGCTTATTGTGAGAATATTACAAACGTCTGACAAAACTGAAAAATGTAAATTTCCAATTTCAACCAAACATGCTAGAAATGTTCCAATTGAGGTAATTAGCTTATTGTGAGAATATTACAAACGTCTGACAAAACTGAAAAATGTAAACTTCCAATTTCAACCAAACATGCTAGAAATGCTCCAATTGAGCTAATTAGCTTATTGTGAGAATATTACAAACGTCTGACAAAACTGAAAAATGTAAATTTCCAATTTCAACCAAACATGCTAGAAATGCTCCAATTGAACTAATTAGCTTATTGTGACAATATTACAAACGTCTGACAAAACTGAAAAATGTAAATTTCCAATTTCAACCAAACATGCTAGAAATGCTCCAATTGAGCTAATTAGCTTATTGTGAGAATATTGCAATTGTCTGACAAAAGTGAAAAATGTAAATTTCCAATTTCAACCAAACATGCTAGAAATGCTCCAATTGAGCTAATTAGCTTATTGTGAGAATATTACAAACGTCAGACCAAACTGAAAAGTGTAAATTTCCAATTTCAACCAAACAAGCTAAAAATGCTCCAATTGAGCTAATTAGCTTATTGTGAGAATATTACAAACGTCTGACCAAACTGAAAAATGTAAATTTCCAATTTCAACCAAACATGCTAGAAATGCTCCAATTGAGCTAATTAGCTTATTGTGAGAATATTGCAATTGTCTGACAAAAGTGAAAAATGTAAATTTCCAATTTCAACCAAACATGCTAGAAATGCTCCAATTGAGCTAATTAGCTTATTGTGACAATATTACAAACGTCTGACAAAACTGAAAAATGTAAATTTCCAATTTCAACCAAACATGCTAGAAATGCTCCAATTGAGCTAATTAGCTTATTGTGAGAATATTACAAACGTCTGACAAAACTGAAAAATGTAAATTTCCAATTTCAACCAAACATGCTAGAAATGTTCCAATTGAGGTAATTAGCTTATTGTGAGAATATTACAAACGTCTGACAAAACTGAAAAATGTAAACTTCCAATTTCAACCAAACATGCTAGAAATGCTCCAATTGAGCTAATTAGCTTATTGTGAGAATATTACAAACGTCTGACAAAACTGAAAAATGTAAATTTCCAATTTCAACCAAACATGCTAGAAATGCTCCAATTGAACTAATTAGCTTATTGTGACAATATTACAAACCTCTGACAAAACTGAAAAATGTAAATTTCCAATTTCAACCAAACATGCTAGAAATGCTCCAATTGAGCTAATTAGCTTATTGTGAGAATATTGCAATTGTCTGACAAAAGTGAAAAATGTAAATTTCCAATTTCAACCAAACATGCTAGAAATGCTCCAATTGAGCTAATTAGCTTATTGTGAGAATATTACAAACGTCAGACCAAACTGAAAAGTGTAAATTTCCAATTTCAACCAAACAAGCTAAAAATGCTCCAATTGAGCTAATTAGCTTATTGTGAGAATATTACAAACGTCTGACCAAACTGAAAAATGTAAATTTCCAATTTCAACCAAACATGCTAGAAATGCTCCAATTGAGCTAATTAGCTTATTGTGAGAATATTGCAATTGTCTGACAAAAGTGAAAAATGTAAATTTCCAATTTCAACCAAACATGCTAGAAATGCTCCAATTGAGCTAATTAGCTTATTGTGAGAATATTACAAACGTCAGACCAAACTGAAAAATGTAAATTTCCAATTTCAACCAAACAAGCTAAAAATGCTCCAATTGAGCTAATTAGCTTATTGTGAAAATATTACAAACGTTTGACAAAACTGAAAAATGTAAATTTCCAATTTCAACCAAACATGCTAGAAATGCTCGAATTGCGAAATAAGCCTACTGTAAGAATTTTACAAACGTTTGACAAAACTGAAAAATGTAAATTTTCAATTTCAACCAAACATGCTAGAAATGCTCCAATTGAGCTAATTAGCTTATTGTGAGAATATTACAAACGTCTGACCAAACTGAAAAATGTAAATTTCCAATTTCAACCCAAAATGCTAGAAATGCTCCAATTGAGCTAATTAGCTTATTGTGAGAATATTACAAACGTCTGACCAAACTGAAAAATGTAAATTTCCAATTTCAACCAAACATGCTAGAAATGCTATAATTGAGCTAATTAGCTTATTGTGAGAATATTACAAACGTCTGACAAAACTGAAAAATGTAAATTTCCAATTTCAACCAAACGTGCTAGAAATGCTCGAATTGCGAAATAAGCCTACTGTAAGAATTTTACAAACGTTTGGCAAAACTGAAAAATGTAAATTTTCAATTTCAACCAAACATGCTAGAAATGCTCCAATTGAGCTAATTAGCTTATTGTGAGAATATTACAAACGTCTGACAAAACTGAAAAATTTAAATTTCCAATTTCAACCAAACATGCTAGAAATGCTCCAATTGAGCTAATTAGCTTATTGTGAGAATATTACAAACGTCTGACAAAACTGAAAAATGTAAATTTCCAATTTCAACCAAACATGCTAGAAATGCTCCAATTGAGCTAATTAGCTTATTGTGAGAATATTGCAATTGTCTGACAAAAGTGAAAAATGTAAATTTCCAATTTCAACCAAACATGCTAGAAATGCTCCAATTGAGCTAATTAGCTTATTGTGAGAATATTACAAACGTCTGACCAAACTGAAAAATGTAATTTCCAATTTCAACCAAACATGCTAGAAATGCTCCAATTGAGCTAATTAGCTTATTGTGAGAATATTGCAATTGTCTGACAAAAGTGAAAAATGTAAATTTCCAATTTCAACCAAACATGCTAGAAATGCTCCAATTGAGCTAATTAGCTTATTGTGAGAATATTACAAACGTCTGACCAAACTGAAAAATGTAATTTCCAATTTCAACCAAACATGCTAGAAATGCTCCAATTGAGCTAATTAGCTTATTGTGAGAATATTGCAATTGTCTGACAAAAGTGAAAAATGTAAATTTCCAATTTCAACCAAACATGCTAGAAATGCTCCAATTGAGCTAATTAGCTTATTGTGAGAATATTACAAACGTCAGACCAAACTGAAAAATGTAAATTTCCAATTTCAACCAAACAAGCTAAAAATGCTCCAATTGAGCTAATTAGCTTATTGTGAAAATATTACAAACGTTTGACAAAACTGAAAAATGTAAATTTCCAATTTCAACCAAACATGCTAGAAATGCTCGAATTGCGAAATAAGCCTACTGTAAGAATTTTACAAACGTTTGACAAAACTGAAAAATGTAAATTTTCAATTTCAACCAAACATGCTAGAAATGCTCCAATTGAGCTAATTAGCTTATTGTGAGAATATTACAAACGTCTGACCAAACTGAAAAATGTAAATTTCCAATTTCAACCCAAAATGCTAGAAATGCTCCAATTGAGCTAATTAGCTTATTGTGAAAATATTACAAACGTCTGACCAAACTGAAAAATGTAAATTTCCAATTTCAACCAAACATGCTAGAAATGCTATAATTGAGCTAATTAGCTTATTGTGAGAATATTACAAACGTCTGACAAAACTGAAAAATGTAAATTTCCAATTTCAACCAAACGTGCTAGAAATGCTCGAATTGCGAAATTAGCCTACTGTAAGAATTTTACAAACGTTTGACAAAACTGAAAAATGTAAATTTTCAATTTCAACCAAACATGCTAGAAATGCTCCAATTGAGCTAATTAGCTTATTGTGAGAATATTACAAACGTCTGACAAAACTGAAAAATTTAAATTTCCAATTTCAACCAAACATGCTAGAAATGCTCCAATTGAGCTAATTAGCTTATTGTGAGAATATTACAAACGTCTGACAAAACTGAAAAATGTAAATTTCCAATTTCAACCAAACATGCTAGAAATGCTCCAATTGAGCTAATTAGCTTATTGTGAGAATATTGCAATTGTCTGACAAAAGTGAAAAATGTAAATTTCCAATTTCAACCAAACATGCTAGAAATGCTCCAATTGAGCTAATTAGCTTATTGTGAGAATATTACAAACGTCTGACCAAACTGAAAAATGTAATTTCCAATTTCAACCAAACATGCTAGAAATGCTCCAATTGAGCTAATTAGCTTATTGTGAGAATATTGCAATTGTCTGACAAAAGTGAAAAATGTAAATTTCCAATTTCAACCAAACATGCTAGAAATGCTCCAATTGAGCTAATTAGCTTATTGTGAGAATATTACAAACGTCTGACCAAACTGAAAAATGTAATTTCCAATTTCAACCAAACATGCTAGAAATGCTCCAATTGAGCTAATTAGCTTATTGTGAAAATATTACAAACGTCTGACAAAACTGAAAAATGTAAATTTCCAATTTCAACCAAACATGCTAGAAATGCTCCAATTGAGCTAATTAGCTTATTGGGAGAATATTACAAACGTCTGACAAAACTGAAAAATGTAAATTTCCCATTTCAACCAAACATGCTAGAAATGCTCCAATTGAGCTAATTAGCTTATTGTGAGAATATTACAAACGTCTGACAAAACTGAAAAATGTAAACTTCCAATTTCAACCAAACATGCTAGAAATGCTCCAATTGAGCTAATTAGCTTATTGTGACAATATTACAAACGTCTGACAAAACTGAAAAATGTAAATTTCCAATTTCAACCAAACATGCTAGAAATGCTCCAATTGAGCTAATTAGCTTATTGTGAGAATATTACAAACGTCTGACAAAACTGAAAAATGTAAATTTCCAATTTCAACCAAACATGCTAGAAATGTTCCAATTGAGGTAATTAGCTTATTGTGAGAATATTACAAACGTCTGACAAAACTGAAAAATGTAAATTTCCAATTTCAACCAAACATGCTAGAAATGCTCCAATTGAGCTAATTAGCTTATTGTGAGAATATTACAAACGTCTGACAAAACTGAAAAATGTAAATTTCCAATTTCAACCAAACATGCTAGAAATGTTCCAATTGAGGTAATTAGCTTATTGTGAGAATATTGCAATTGTCTGACAAAAGCGAAAAATGTAAATTTCCAATTTCAACCAAACATGCTAGATATGCTCGAATTGCGAAATAAGCCTACTGTAAGAATTTTACAAACGTTTGACAAAACTGAAAAATAGAAATTTTAAATTTCAACCAAACATGCTAGAAATGCTCCAATTGAGCTAGTTAGCTTATTGTGAGAATATTACAAACGTCTGACAAAACTGAAAGATGTAAATTTCCAATTTCAACCAAACATGCTAGAAATGCTCCAATTGAGCTAATTAGCTTATTGTGAGAATATTGCAATTGTCTGACAAAAGCGAAAAATGTAAATTTCCAATTTCAACCAAACATGCTAGATATGCTCGAATTGCGAAATAAGCCTACTGTAAGAATTTTACAAACGTTTGACAAAACTGAAAAATAGAAATTTTAAATTTCAACCAAACATGCTAGAAATGCTCCAATTGAGCTAGTTAGCTTATTGTGAGAATATTACAAACGTCTGACAAAACTGAAAAATGTAAATTTCCAATTTCAACCAAACGTGCTAGAAATGCTCGAATTGCGAAATAAGCCTACTGTAAGAATTTTACAAACGTTTGACAAAACTGAAAAATGTAAATTTCCAATTTCAACCAAACATGCTAGATATGCTCGAATTGCGAAATAAGCCTACTGTAAGAATTTTACAAACGTTTGACAAAACTGAAAAATAGAAATTTTAAATTTCAACCAAACATGCTAGAAATGCTCCAATTGAGCTAGTTAGCTTATTGTGAGAATATTACAAACGTCTGACAAAACTGAAAGATGTAAATTTCCAATTTCAACCAAACATGCTAGAAATGCTCCAATTGAGCTAATTAGCTTATTGTGAGAATATTGCAATTGTCTGACAAAAGCGAAAAATGTAAATTTCCAATTTCAACCAAACATGCTAGATATGCTCGAATTGCGAAATAAGCCTACTGTAAGAATTTTACAAACGTTTGACAAAACTTAAAAATAGAAATTTTAAATTTCAACCAAACATGCTAGAAATGCTCCAATTGAGCTAGTTAGCTTATTGTGAGAATATTACAAACGTCTGACCAAACTGAAAAATGTAAATTTCCAATTTCAACCAAACATGCTAGAAATGCTCCAATTGAGCTAATTAGCTTTTTGTGAGAATATTACAAACGTCTGACCAAACTGAAAAATGTAAATTTCCAATTTCAACCAAACATGCCAGAAATGCTCCAATTGAGCTAATTAGCTTATTGTGAGAATATTACAAACGTCTGACAAAACTGAAAAATGTAAATTTCCAATTTCAACCAAACGTGCTAGAAATGCTCGAATTGCGAAATAAGCCTACTGTAAGAATTTTACGAACGTTTGACAAAACTGAAAAATGTAAATTTTCAATTTCAACCAAACATGCTAGAAATGCTCCAATTGAGCTAATTAGCTTATTGTGAGAATATTACGAACGTCTGACAAAACTGAACAATTTAAATTTCCAATTTCAACCAAACATGCTAGAAATGCTCCAATTGAGCTAATTAGCTTATTGTGAGAATATTACAAACGTCTGACAAAACTGAAAAATGTAAATTTCCAATTTCAACCAAACATGCTAGAAATGCTCCAATTGAGCTAATTAGCTTATTGTGAGAATATTGCAATTGTCTGACAAAAGTGAAAAATGAAAATTTCCAATTTCAACCAAACATGCTAGAAATGCTCCAATTGAGCTAATTAGCTTATTGTGAGAATATTACAAACGTCTGACAAAACTGAAAAATGTAAATTTCCAATTTCAACCAAACATGCTAGAAATGCTCCAATTGAGCTAATTAGCTTATTGTGAGAATATTACAAACCTCTGACAACACTGAAAAATGTAAATTTTCAATTTCAACCAAACATGCTAGAAATGCTCCAATTGAGCTAATTAGCTTATTGTAAGAATATTACAAACGTCCGACAAAAGTGAAAAATGTAAATTTCCAATTTCAACCAAACATGCTAGAAATGCTCCAATTGAGCTAATTAGCTTATTGTGAGAATATTACAAACGTCTGACCAAACTGAAAAATGTAAATTTCCAATTTCAACCAAACATGCTAGAAATGCTTCAATTGAGCTAATTAGCTTATTGTGAGAATATTACAAACGTCTGACCAAACTGAAAAATGTAAATTTCCAATTTCAACCAAACATGCTAGAAATGCTCCAATTGAACTAATTAGCTTATTGTGACAATATTACAAACCTCTGACAAAACTGAAAAATGTAAATTTCCAATTTCAACCAAACATGCTAGAAATGCTCCAATTGAGCTAATTAGCTTATTGTGAGAATATTGCAATTGTCTGACAAAAGTGAAAAATGTAAATTTCCAATTTCAACCAAACATGCTAGAAATGCTCCAATTGAGCTAATTAGCTTATTGTGAGAATATTACAAACGTCAGACCAAACTGAAAAGTGTAAATTTCCAATTTCAACCAAACAAGCTAAAAATGCTCCAATTGAGCTAATTAGCTTATTGTGAGAATATTACAAACGTCTGACCAAACTGAAAAATGTAAATTTCCAATTTCAACCAAACATGCTAGAAATGCTCCAATTGAGCTAATTAGCTTATTGTGAGAATATTGCAATTGTCTGACAAAAGTGAAAAATGTAAATTTCCAATTTCAACCAAACATGCTAGAAATGCTCCAATTGAGCTAATTAGCTTATTGTGAGAATATTACAAACGTCAGACCAAACTGAAAAATGTAAATTTCCAATTTCAACCAAACAAGCTAAAAATGCTCCAATTGAGCTAATTAGCTTATTGTGAAAATATTACAAACGTTTGACAAAACTGAAAAATGTAAATTTCCAATTTCAACCAAACATGCTAGAAATGCTCGAATTGCGAAATAAGCCTACTGTAAGAATTTTACAAACGTTTGACAAAACTGAAAAATGTAAATTTTCAATTTCAACCAAACATGCTAGAAATGCTCCAATTGAGCTAATTAGCTTATTGTGAGAATATTACAAACGTCTGACCAAACTGAAAAATGTAAATTTCCAATTTCAACCCAAAATGCTAGAAATGCTCCAATTGAGCTAATTAGCTTATTGTGAGAATATTACAAACGTCTGACCAAACTGAAAAATGTAAATTTCCAATTTCAACCAAACATGCTAGAAATGCTATAATTGAGCTAATTAGCTTATTGTGAGAATATTACAAACGTCTGACAAAACTGAAAAATGTAAATTTCCAATTTCAACCAAACGTGCTAGAAATGCTCGAATTGCGAAATAAGCCTACTGTAAGAATTTTACAAACGTTTGGCAAAACTGAAAAATGTAAATTTTCAATTTCAACCAAACATGCTAGAAATGCTCCAATTGAGCTAATTAGCTTATTGTGAGAATATTACAAACGTCTGACAAAACTGAAAAATTTAAATTTCCAATTTCAACCAAACATGCTAGAAATGCTCCAATTGAGCTAATTAGCTTATTGTGAGAATATTACAAACGTCTGACAAAACTGAAAAATGTAAATTTCCAATTTCAACCAAACATGCTAGAAATGCTCCAATTGAGCTAATTAGCTTATTGTGAGAATATTGCAATTGTCTGACAAAAGTGAAAAATGTAAATTTCCAATTTCAACCAAACATGCTAGAAATGCTCCAATTGAGCTAATTAGCTTATTGTGAGAATATTACAAACGTCTGACCAAACTGAAAAATGTAATTTCCAATTTCAACCAAACATGCTAGAAATGCTCCAATTGAGCTAATTAGCTTATTGTGAGAATATTGCAATTGTCTGACAAAAGTGAAAAATGTAAATTTCCAATTTCAACCAAACATGCTAGAAATGCTCCAATTGAGCTAATTAGCTTATTGTGAGAATATTACAAACGTCTGACCAAACTGAAAAATGTAATTTCCAATTTCAACCAAACATGCTAGAAATGCTCCAATTGAGCTAATTAGCTTATTGTGAGAATATTGCAATTGTCTGACAAAAGTGAAAAATGTAAATTTCCAATTTCAACCAAACATGCTAGAAATGCTCCAATTGAGCTAATTAGCTTATTGTGAGAATATTACAAACGTCAGACCAAACTGAAAAATGTAAATTTCCAATTTCAACCAAACAAGCTAAAAATGCTCCAATTGAGCTAATTAGCTTATTGTGAAAATATTACAAACGTTTGACAAAACTGAAAAATGTAAATTTCCAATTTCAACCAAACATGCTAGAAATGCTCGAATTGCGAAATAAGCCTACTGTAAGAATTTTACAAACGTTTGACAAAACTGAAAAATGTAAATTTTCAATTTCAACCAAACATGCTAGAAATGCTCCAATTGAGCTAATTAGCTTATTGTGAGAATATTACAAACGTCTGACCAAACTGAAAAATGTAAATTTCCAATTTCAACCCAAAATGCTAGAAATGCTCCAATTGAGCTAATTAGCTTATTGTGAAAATATTACAAACGTCTGACCAAACTGAAAAATGTAAATTTCCAATTTCAACCAAACATGCTAGAAATGCTATAATTGAGCTAATTAGCTTATTGTGAGAATATTACAAACGTCTGACAAAACTGAAAAATGTAAATTTCCAATTTCAACCAAACGTGCTAGAAATGCTCGAATTGCGAAATTAGCCTACTGTAAGAATTTTACAAACGTTTGACAAAACTGAAAAATGTAAATTTTCAATTTCAACCAAACATGCTAGAAATGCTCCAATTGAGCTAATTAGCTTATTGTGAGAATATTACAAACGTCTGACAAAACTGAAAAATTTAAATTTCCAATTTCAACCAAACATGCTAGAAATGCTCCAATTGAGCTAATTAGCTTATTGTGAGAATATTACAAACGTCTGACAAAACTGAAAAATGTAAATTTCCAATTTCAACCAAACATGCTAGAAATGCTCCAATTGAGCTAATTAGCTTATTGTGAGAATATTGCAATTGTCTGACAAAAGTGAAAAATGTAAATTTCCAATTTCAACCAAACATGCTAGAAATGCTCCAATTGAGCTAATTAGCTTATTGTGAGAATATTACAAACGTCTGACCAAACTGAAAAATGTAATTTCCAATTTCAACCAAACATGCTAGAAATGCTCCAATTGAGCTAATTAGCTTATTGTGAGAATATTGCAATTGTCTGACAAAAGTGAAAAATGTAAATTTCCAATTTCAACCAAACATGCTAGAAATGCTCCAATTGAGCTAATTAGCTTATTGTGAGAATATTACAAACGTCTGACCAAACTGAAAAATGTAATTTCCAATTTCAACCAAACATGCTAGAAATGCTCCAATTGAGCTAATTAGCTTATTGTGAAAATATTACAAACGTCTGACAAAACTGAAAAATGTAAATTTCCAATTTCAACCAAACATGCTAGAAATGCTCCAATTGAGCTAATTAGCTTATTGGGAGAATATTACAAACGTCTGACAAAACTGAAAAATGTAAATTTCCCATTTCAACCAAACATGCTAGAAATGCTCCAATTGAGCTAATTAGCTTATTGTGAGAATATTACAAACGTCTGACAAAACTGAAAAATGTAAACTTCCAATTTCAACCAAACATGCTAGAAATGCTCCAATTGAGCTAATTAGCTTATTGTGACAATATTACAAACGTCTGACAAAACTGAAAAATGTAAATTTCCAATTTCAACCAAACATGCTAGAAATGCTCCAATTGAGCTAATTAGCTTATTGTGAGAATATTACAAACGTCTGACAAAACTGAAAAATGTAAATTTCCAATTTCAACCAAACATGCTAGAAATGTTCCAATTGAGGTAATTAGCTTATTGTGAGAATATTACAAACGTCTGACAAAACTGAAAAATGTAAATTTCCAATTTCAACCAAACATGCTAGAAATGCTCCAATTGAGCTAATTAGCTTATTGTGAGAATATTACAAACGTCTGACAAAACTGAAAAATGTAAATTTCCAATTTCAACCAAACATGCTAGAAATGTTCCAATTGAGGTAATTAGCTTATTGTGAGAATATTGCAATTGTCTGACAAAAGCGAAAAATGTAAATTTCCAATTTCAACCAAACATGCTAGATATGCTCGAATTGCGAAATAAGCCTACTGTAAGAATTTTACAAACGTTTGACAAAACTGAAAAATAGAAATTTTAAATTTCAACCAAACATGCTAGAAATGCTCCAATTGAGCTAGTTAGCTTATTGTGAGAATATTACAAACGTCTGACAAAACTGAAAGATGTAAATTTCCAATTTCAACCAAACATGCTAGAAATGCTCCAATTGAGCTAATTAGCTTATTGTGAGAATATTGCAATTGTCTGACAAAAGCGAAAAATGTAAATTTCCAATTTCAACCAAACATGCTAGATATGCTCGAATTGCGAAATAAGCCTACTGTAAGAATTTTACAAACGTTTGACAAAACTGAAAAATAGAAATTTTAAATTTCAACCAAACATGCTAGAAATGCTCCAATTGAGCTAGTTAGCTTATTGTGAGAATATTACAAACGTCTGACAAAACTGAAAAATGTAAATTTCCAATTTCAACCAAACGTGCTAGAAATGCTCGAATTGCGAAATAAGCCTACTGTAAGAATTTTACAAACGTTTGACAAAACTGAAAAATGTAAATTTCCAATTTCAACCAAACATGCTAGATATGCTCGAATTGCGAAATAAGCCTACTGTAAGAATTTTACAAACGTTTGACAAAACTGAAAAATAGAAATTTTAAATTTCAACCAAACATGCTAGAAATGCTCCAATTGAGCTAGTTAGCTTATTGTGAGAATATTACAAACGTCTGACAAAACTGAAAGATGTAAATTTCCAATTTCAACCAAACATGCTAGAAATGCTCCAATTGAGCTAATTAGCTTATTGTGAGAATATTGCAATTGTCTGACAAAAGCGAAAAATGTAAATTTCCAATTTCAACCAAACATGCTAGATATGCTCGAATTGCGAAATAAGCCTACTGTAAGAATTTTACAAACGTTTGACAAAACTTAAAAATAGAAATTTTAAATTTCAACCAAACATGCTAGAAATGCTCCAATTGAGCTAGTTAGCTTATTGTGAGAATATTACAAACGTCTGACCAAACTGAAAAATGTAAATTTCCAATTTCAACCAAACATGCTAGAAATGCTCCAATTGAGCTAATTAGCTTTTTGTGAGAATATTACAAACGTCTGACCAAACTGAAAAATGTAAATTTCCAATTTCAACCAAACATGCCAGAAATGCTCCAATTGAGCTAATTAGCTTATTGTGAGAATATTACAAACGTCTGACAAAACTGAAAAATGTAAATTTCCAATTTCAACCAAACGTGCTAGAAATGCTCGAATTGCGAAATAAGCCTACTGTAAGAATTTTACGAACGTTTGACAAAACTGAAAAATGTAAATTTTCAATTTCAACCAAACATGCTAGAAATGCTCCAATTGAGCTAATTAGCTTATTGTGAGAATATTACGAACGTCTGACAAAACTGAACAATTTAAATTTCCAATTTCAACCAAACATGCTAGAAATGCTCCAATTGAGCTAATTAGCTTATTGTGAGAATATTACAAACGTCTGACAAAACTGAAAAATGTAAATTTCCAATTTCAACCAAACATGCTAGAAATGCTCCAATTGAGCTAATTAGCTTATTGTGAGAATATTGCAATTGTCTGACAAAAGTGAAAAATGAAAATTTCCAATTTCAACCAAACATGCTAGAAATGCTCCAATTGAGCTAATTAGCTTATTGTGAGAATATTACAAACGTCTGACAAAACTGAAAAATGTAAATTTCCAATTTCAACCAAACATGCTAGAAATGCTCCAATTGAGCTAATTAGCTTATTGTGAGAATATTACAAACCTCTGACAACACTGAAAAATGTAAATTTTCAATTTCAACCAAACATGCTAGAAATGCTCCAATTGAGCTAATTAGCTTATTGTAAGAATATTACAAACGTCCGACAAAAGTGAAAAATGTAAATTTCCAATTTCAACCAAACATGCTAGAAATGCTCCAATTGAGCTAATTAGCTTATTGTGAGAATATTACAAACGTCTGACCAAACTGAAAAATGTAAATTTCCAATTTCAACCAAACATGCTAGAAATGCTTCAATTGAGCTAATTAGCTTATTGTGAGAATATTACAAACGTCTGACCAAACTGAAAAATGTAAATTTCCAATTTCAACCAAACATGCTAGAAATGCTCCAATTGAGCTAATTAGCTTATTGTGACAATATTACAAACGTCTGACAAAACTGAAAAATGTAAATTTCCAATTTCAACCAAACATGCTAGAAATGCTCCAATTGAGCTAATTAGCTTATTGTGAGAATATTACAAACGTCTGACAAAACTGAAAAATGTAAATTTTCAATTTCAACCAAACATGCTAGAAATGCTCCAATTGAGCTAATTAGCTTATTGTAAGAATATTACAAACGTCCGACAAAAGTGAAAAATGTAAATTTCCAATTTCAACCAAACATGCTAGAAATGCTCCAATTGAGCTAATTAGCTTATTGTGACAATATTACAAACGTCTGACAAAACTGAAAAATGTAAATTTCCAATTTCAACCAAACATGCTAGAAATGCTCCAATTGAGCTAATTAGCTTATTGTGAGAATATTACAAACGTCTGACAAAACTGAAAAATGTAAATTTTCAATTTCAACCAAACATGCTAGAAATGCTCCAATTGAGCTAATTAGCTTATTGTGACAATATTACAAACGTCTGACAAAACTGAAAAATGTAAATTTCCAATTTCAACCAAACATGCTAGAAATGCTCCAATTGAGCTAATTAGCTTATTGTGAGAATATTACAAACGTCTGACAAAACTGAAAAATGTAAATTTCCAATTTCAACCAAACATGCTAGAAATGTTCCAATTGAGGTAATTAGCTTATTGTGAGAATATTACAAACGTCTGACAAAACTGAAAAATGTAAACTTCCAATTTCAACCAAACATGCTAGAAATGCTCCAATTGAGCTAATTAGCTTATTGTGAGAATATTACAAACGTCTGACAAAACTGAAAAATGTAAATTTCCAATTTCAACCAAACATGCTAGAAATGCTCCAATTGAACTAATTAGCTTATTGTGACAATATTACAAACGTCTGACAAAACTGAAAAATGTAAATTTCCAATTTCAACCAAACATGCTAGAAATGCTCCAATTGAGCTAATTAGCTTATTGTGAGAATATTGCAATTGTCTGACAAAAGTGAAAAATGTAAATTTCCAATTTCAACCAAACATGCTAGAAATGCTCCAATTGAGCTAATTAGCTTATTGTGAGAATATTACAAACGTCAGACCAAACTGAAAAGTGTAAATTTCCAATTTCAACCAAACAAGCTAAAAATGCTCCAATTGAGCTAATTAGCTTATTGTGAGAATATTACAAACGTCTGACCAAACTGAAAAATGTAAATTTCCAATTTCAACCAAACATGCTAGAATTGCTCCAATTGAGCTAATTAGCTTATTGTGAGAATATTGCAATTGTCTGACAAAAGTGAAAAATGTAAATTTCCAATTTCAACCAAACATGCTAGAAATGCTCCAATTGAGCTAATTAGCTTATTGTGACAATATTACAAACGTCTGACAAAACTGAAAAATTTAAACTTCCAATTTCAACCAAACATGCTAGAAATGCTCCAATTGAGCTAATTAGCTTATTGTGAGAATATTACAAACGTCTGACAAAACTGAAAAATGTAAATTTTCAATTTCAACCAAACATGCTAGAAATGCTCCAATTGAGCTAATTAGCTTATTGTGACAATATTACAAACGTCTGACAAAACTGAAAAATGTAAATTTCCAATTTCAACCAAACATGCTAGAAATGCTCCAATTGAGCTAATTAGCTTATTGTGAGAATATTACAAACGTCTGACAAAACTGAAAAATGTAAATTTCCAATTTCAACCAAACATGCTAGAAATGTTCCAATTGAGGTAATTAGCTTATTGTGAGAATATTACAAACGTCTGACAAAACTGAAAAATGTAAACTTCCAATTTCAACCAAACATGCTAGAAATGCTCCAATTGAGCTAATTAGCTTATTGTGAGAATATTACAAACGTCTGACAAAACTGAAAAATGTAAATTTCCAATTTCAACCAAACATGCTAGAAATGCTCCAATTGAACTAATTAGCTTATTGTGACAATATTACAAACGTCTGACAAAACTGAAAAATGTAAATTTCCAATTTCAACCAAACATGCTAGAAATGCTCCAATTGAGCTAATTAGCTTATTGTGAGAATATTGCAATTGTCTGACAAAAGTGAAAAATGTAAATTTCCAATTTCAACCAAACATGCTAGAAATGCTCCAATTGAGCTAATTAGCTTATTGTGAGAATATTACAAACGTCAGACCAAACTGAAAAGTGTAAATTTCCAATTTCAACCAAACAAGCTAAAAATGCTCCAATTGAGCTAATTAGCTTATTGTGAGAATATTACAAACGTCTGACCAAACTGAAAAATGTAAATTTCCAATTTCAACCAAACATGCTAGAAATGCTCCAATTGAGCTAATTAGCTTATTGTGAGAATATTGCAATTGTCTGACAAAACTGAAAAATGTAAATTTCCAATTTCAACCAAACATGCTAGAAATGCTCCAATTGAGCTAATTAGCTTATTGTGAGAATATTACAAACGTCAGACCAAACTGAAAAATGTAAATTTCCAATTTCAACCAAACAAGCTAAAAATGCTCCAATTGAGCTAATTAGCTTATTGTGAAAATATTACAAACGTTTGACAAAACTGAAAAATGTAAATTTCCAATTTCAACCAAACATGCTAGAAATGCTCGAATTGCGAAATAAGCCTACTGTAAGAATTTTACAAACGTTTGACAAAACTGAAAAATGTAAATTTTCAATTTCAACCAAACATGCTAGAAATGCTCCAATTGAGCTAATTAGCTTATTGTGAGAATATTGCAATTGTCTGACAAAAGTGAAAAATGTAAATTTCCAATTTCAACCAAACGTGCTAGAAATGCTCGAATTGCGAAATAAGCCTACTGTAAGAATTTTACAAACGTTTGGCAAAACTGAAAAATGTAAATTTCCAATTTCAACCAAACATGCTAGAAATGCTCCAATTGAGCTAATTAGCTTATTGTGAGAATATTACAAACGTCTGACAAAACTGAAAAATTTAAATTTCCAATTTCAACCAAACATGCTAGAAATGCTCCAATTGAGCTAATTAGCTTATTGTGAGAATATTACAAACGTCTGACAAAACTGAAAAATGTAAATTTCCAATTTCAACCAAACATGCTAGAAATGCTCCAATTGAGCTAATTAGCTTATTGTGAGAATATTGCAATTGTCTGACAAAAGTGAAAAATGTAAATTTCCAATTTCAACCAAACATGCTAGAAATGCTCCAATTGAGCTAATTAGCTTATTGTGAGAATATTACAAACGTCTGACCAAACTGAAAAATGTAATTTCCAATTTCAACCAAACATGCTAGAAATGCTCCAATTGAGCTAATTAGCTTATTGTGAGAATATTGCAATTGTCTGACAAAAGTGAAAAATGTAAATTTCCAATTTCAACCAAACATGCTAGAAATGCTCCAATTGAGCTAATTAGCTTATTGTGAGAATATTACAAACGTCTGACCAAACTGAAAAATGTAATTTCCAATTTCAACCAAACATGCTAGAAATGCTCCAATTGAGCTAATTAGCTTATTGTGAGAATATTGCAATTGTCTGACAAAAGTGAAAAATGTAAATTTCCAATTTCAACCAAACATGCTAGAAATGCTCCAATTGAGCTAATTAGCTTATTGTGAGAATATTACAAACGTCAGACCAAACTGAAAAATGTAAATTTCCAATTTCAACCAAACAAGCTAAAAATGCTCCAATTGAGCTAATTAGCTTATTGTGAAAATATTACAAACGTTTGACAAAACTGAAAAATGTAAATTTCCAATTTCAACCAAACATGCTAGAAATGCTCGAATTGCGAAATAAGCCTACTGTAAGAATTTCACAAACGTTTGACAAAACTGAAAAATGTAAATTTTCAATTTCAACCAAACATGCTAGAAATGCTCCAATTGAGCTAATTAGCTTATTGTGAGAATATTACAAACGTCTGACAAAACTGAAAAATGTAAATTTCCAATTTCAACCAAACATGCTAGAAATGCTCCAATTGAGCTAATTAGCTTATTGTGACAATATTACAAACGTCTGACAAAACTGAAAAATGTAAATTTCCAATTTCAACCAAACATGCTAGAAATGCTCCAATTGAGCTAATTAGCTTATTGTGAGAATATTACAAACGTCTGACAAAACTGAAAAATGTAAATTTCCAATTTCAACCAAACATGCTAGAAATGTTCCAATTGAGGTAATTAGCTTATTGTGAGAATATTACAAACGTCTGACAAAACTGAAAAATGTAAACTTCCAATTTCAACCAAACATGCTAGAAATGCTCCAATTGAGCTAATTAGCTTATTGTGAGAATATTACAAACGTCTGACAAAACTGAAAAATGTAAATTTCCAATTTCAACCAAACATGCTAGAAATGCTCCAATTGAACTAATTAGCTTATTGTGACAATATTACAAACGTCTGACAAAACTGAAAAATGTAAATTTCCAATTTCAACCAAACATGCTAGAAATGCTCCAATTGAGCTAATTAGCTTATTGTGAGAATATTGCAATTGTCTGACAAAAGTGAAAAATGTAAATTTCCAATTTCAACCAAACATGCTAGAAATGCTCCAATTGAGCTAATTAGCTTATTGTGAGAATATTACAAACGTCAGACCAAACTGAAAAGTGTAAATTTCCAATTTCAACCAAACAAGCTAAAAATGCTCCAATTGAGCTAATTAGCTTATTGTGAGAATATTACAAACGTCTGACCAAACTGAAAAATGTAAATTTCCAATTTCAACCAAACATGCTAGAAATGCTCCAATTGAGCTAATTAGCTTATTGTGAGAATATTGCAATTGTCTGACAAAACTGAAAAATGTAAATTTCCAATTTCAACCAAACATGCTAGAAATGCTCCAATTGAGCTAATTAGCTTATTGTGAGAATATTACAAACGTCAGACCAAACTGAAAAATGTAAATTTCCAATTTCAACCAAACAAGCTAAAAATGCTCCAATTGAGCTAATTAGCTTATTGTGAAAATATTACAAACGTTTGACAAAACTGAAAAATGTAAATTTCCAATTTCAACCAAACATGCTAGAAATGCTCGAATTGCGAAATAAGCCTACTGTAAGAATTTTACAAACGTTTGACAAAACTGAAAAATGTAAATTTTCAATTTCAACCAAACATGCTAGAAATGCTCCAATTGAGCTAATTAGCTTATTGTGAGAATATTGCAATTGTCTGACAAAAGTGAAAAATGTAAATTTCCAATTTCAACCAAACGTGCTAGAAATGCTCGAATTGCGAAATAAGCCTACTGTAAGAATTTTACAAAAGTTTGGCAAAACTGAAAAATGTAAATTTCCAATTTCAACCAAACATGCTAGAAATGCTCCAATTGAGCTAATTAGCTTATTGTGAGAATATTACAAACGTCTGACAAAACTGAAAAATTTAAATTTCCAATTTCAACCAAACATGCTAGAAATGCTCCAATTGAGCTAATTAGCTTATTGTGAGAATATTACAAACGTCTGACAAAAGTGAAAAATGTAAATTTCCAATTTCAACCAAACATGCTAGAAATGCTCCAATTGAGCTAATTAGCTTATTGTGAGAATATTACAAACGTCTGACCAAACTGAAAAATGTAATTTCCAATTTCAACCAAACATGCTAGAAATGCTCCAATTGAGCTAATTAGCTTATTGTGAGAATATTGCAATTGTCTGACAAAAGTGAAAAATGTAAATTTCCAATTTCAACCAAACATGCTAGAAATGCTCCAATTGAGCTAATTAGCTTATTGTGAGAATATTACAAACGTCTGACCAAACTGAAAAATGTAATTTCCAATTTCAACCAAACATGCTAGAAATGCTCCAATTGAGCTAATTAGCTTATTGTGAGAATATTGCAATTGTCTGACAAAAGTGAAAAATGTAAATTTCCAATTTCAACCAAACATGCTAGAAATGCTCCAATTGAGCTAATTAGCTTATTGTGAGAATATTACAAACGTCAGACCAAACTGAAAAATGTAAATTTCCAATTTCAACCAAACAAGCTAAAAATGCTCCAATTGAGCTAATTAGCTTATTGTGAAAATATTACAAACGTTTGACAAAACTGAAAAATGTAAATTTCCAATTTCAACCAAACATGCTAGAAATGCTCGAATTGCGAAATAAGCCTACTGTAAGAATTTCACAAACGTTTGACAAAACTGAAAAATGTAAATTTTCAATTTCAACCAAACATGCTAGAAATGCTCCAATTGAGCTAATTAGCTTATTGTGAGAATATTACAAACGTCTGACCAAACTGAAAAATGTAAATTTCCAATTTCAACCCAAAATGCTAGAAATGCTCCAATTGAGCTAATTAGCTTATTGTGAGAATATTACAAACGTCTGACCAAACTGAAAAATGTAAATTTCCAATTTCAACCAAACATGCTAGAAATGCTATAATTGAGCTAATTAGCTTATTGTGAGAATATTACAAACGTCTGACAAAACTGAAAAATGTAAATTTCCAATTTCAACCAAACGTGCTAGAAATGCTCGAATTGCGAAATAAGCCTACTGTAAGAATTTTACAAACGTTTGACAAAACTGAAAAATGTAAATTTTCAATTTCAACCAAACATGCTAGAAATGCTCCAATTGAGCTAATTAGCTTATTGTGAGAATATTACAAACGTCTGACAAAACTGAAAAATTTAAATTTCCAATTTCAACCAAACATGCTAGAAATGCTCCAATTGAGCTAATTAGCTTATTGTGAGAATATTACAAACGTCTGACAAAACTGAAAAATGTAAATTTCCAATTTCAACCAAACATGCTAGAAATGCTCCAATTGAGCTAATTAGCTTATTGTGAGAATATTGCAATTGTCTGACAAAAGTGAAAAATGTAAATTTCCAATTTCAACCAAACATGCTAGAAATGCTCCAATTGAGCTAATTAGCTTATTTTGAGAATATTACAAACGTCTGACCAAACTGAAAAATGTAATTTCCAATTTCAACCAAACATGCTAGAAATGCTCCAATTGAGCTAATTAGCTTATTGTGAGAATATTGCAATTGTCTGAGAAAAGTGAAAAATGTAAATTTCCAATTTCAACCAAACATGCTAGAAATGCTCCAATTGAGCTAATTAGCTTATTGTGAGAATATTACAAACGTCTGACCAAACTGAAAAATGTAATTTCCAATTTCAACCAAACATGCTAGAAATGCTCCAATTGAGCTAATTAGCTTATTGTGAAAATATTACAAACGTCTGACAAAACTGAAAAATGTAAATTTCCAATTTCAACCAAACATGCTAGAAATGCTCCAATTGAGCTAATTAGCTTATTGGGAGAATATTACAAACGTCTGACAAAACTGAAAAATGTAAATTTCCCATTTCAACCAAACATGCTAGAAATGCTCCAATTGAGCTAATTAGCTTATTGTGAGAATATTACAAACGTCTGACAAAACTGAAAAATGTAAACTTCCAATTTCAACCAAACATGCTAGAAATGCTCCAATTGAGCTAATTAGCTTATTGTGAGAATATTACAAACGTCAGACCAAACTGAAAAATGTAAATTTCCAATTTCAACCAAACATGCTAGAAATGCTCCAATTGAGCTAATTAGCTTAATGTGAGAATATTACAAACGTCTGACCAAACTGAAAAATGTAAATTTCCAATTTCAACCAAACATGCTAGAAATGCTCCAATTGAGCTAATTAGCTTATTGTGAGAATATTACAAACGTCTGACAAAACTGAAAAATGTAAATTTCCAATTTCAACCAAACATGCTAGAAATGCTCCAATTGAGCTAATTAGCTTATTGTGAGAATATTACAAACGTCTGACAAAACTGAAAAATGTAAATTTCCAATTTCAACCAAACATGCTAGAAATGCTCCAATTGAGCTAATTAGCTTATTGTGAGAATATTACAAACGTCTGACAAAACTGAAAAATGTAAATTTCCAATTTCAACCAAACATGCTAGAAATGCTCCAATTGAGCTAATTAGCTTATTGTGAGAATATTACAAACGTCTGACAAAACTGAAAAATGTAAATTTCCAATTTCAACCAAACATGCTAGAAATGCTCCAATTGAGCTAATTAGCTTATTGTGAGAATATTACAAACGTCTGACCAAACTGAAAAATATAAATTTCCAATTTCAACCAAACATGCTAGAAATGCTCCAATTGAGCTAATTAGCTTATTGTGAGAATATTACAAACGTCTGACAAAACTGAAAAATGTAAATTTCCAATTTCAACCAAACATGCTAGAAATGCTCCAATTGAGCTAATTAGCTTATTGTGAGAATATTACAAACGTCTGACAAAACTGAAAAATGTAAATTTCCAATTTCAACCAAACATGCTAGAAATGTTCCAATTGAGGTAATTAGCTTATTGTGAGAATATTACAAACGTCTGACAAAACTGAAAAATGTAAACTTCCAATTTCAACCAAACATGCTAGAAATGCTCCAATTGAGCTAATTAGCTTATTGTGAGAATATTACAAACGTCTGACAAAACTGAAAAATGTAAATTTCCAATTTCAACCAAACATGCTAGAAATGCTCCAATTGAACTAATTAGCTTATTGTGACAATATTACAAACGTCTGACAAAACTGAAAAATGTAAATTTCCAATTTCAACCAAACATGCTAGAAATGCTCCAATTGAGCTAATTAGCTTATTGTGAGAATATTGCAATTGTCTGACAAAAGTGAAAAATGTAAATTTCCAATTTCAACCAAACATGCTAGAAATGCTCCAATTGAGCTAATTAGCTTATTGTGAGAATATTACAAACGTCAGACCAAACTGAAAAGTGTAAATTTCCAATTTCAACCAAACAAGCTAAAAATGCTCCAATTGAGCTAATTAGCTTATTGTGAGAATATTACAAACGTCTGACCAAACTGAAAAATGTAAATTTCCAATTTCAACCAAACATGCTAGAAATGCTCCAATTGAGCTAATTAGCTTATTGTGAGAATATTACAAACGTCTGACAAAACTGAAAAATGTAAATTTTCAATTTCAACCAAACATGCTAGAAATGCTCCAATTGAGCTAATTAGCTTATTGTGACAATATTACAAACATCTGACAAAACTGAAAAATGTAAATTTCCAATTTCAACCAAACATGCTAGAAATGCTCCAATTGAGCTAATTAGCTTATTGTGAGAATATTACAAACGTCTGACAAAACTGAAAAATGTAAATTTCCAATTTCAACCAAACATGCTAGAAATGTTCCAATTGAGGTAATTAGCTTATTGTGAGAATATTACAAACGTCTGACAAAACTGAAAAATGTAAACTTCCAATTTCAACCAAACATGCTAGAAATGCTCCAATTGAGCTAATTAGCTTATTGTGAGAATATTACAAACGTCTGACAAAACTGAAAAATGTAAATTTCCAATTTCAACCAAACATGCTAGAAATGCTCCAATTGAACTAATTAGCTTATTGTGACAATATTACAAACGTCTGACAAAACTGAAAAATGTAAATTTCCAATTTCAACCAAACATGCTAGAAATGCTCCAATTGAGCTAATTAGCTTATTGTGAGAATATTGCAATTGTCTGACAAAAGTGAAAAATGTAAATTTCCAATTTCAACCAAACATGCTAGAAATGCTCCAATTGAGCTAATTAGCTTATTGTGAGAATATTACAAACGTCAGACCAAACTGAAAAGTGTAAATTTCCAATTTCAACCAAACAAGCTAAAAATGCTCCAATTGAGCTAATTAGCTTATTGTGAGAATATTACAAACGTCTGACCAAACTGAAAAATGTAAATTTCCAATTTCAACCAAACATGCTAGAAATGCTCCAATTGAGCTAATTAGCTTATTGTGAGAATATTGCAATTGTCTGACAAAAGTGAAAAATGTAAATTTCCAATTTCAACCAAACATGCTAGAAATGCTCCAATTGAGCTAATTAGCTTATTGTGACAATATTACAAACGTCTGACAAAACTGAAAAATTTAAATTTCCAATTTCAACCAAACATGCTAGAAATGCTCCAATTGAGCTAATTAGCTTATTGTGAGAATATTACAAACGTCTGACAAAACTGAAAAATGTAAATTTTCAATTTCAACCAAACATGCTAGAAATGCTCCAATTGAGCTAATTAGCTTATTGTGACAATATTACAAACGTCTGACAAAACTGAAAAATGTGAATTTCCAATTTCAACCAAACATGCTAGAAATGCTCCAATTGAGCTAATTAGCTTATTGTGAGAATATTACAAACGTCTGACAAAACTGAAAAATGTAAATTTCCAATTTCAACCAAACATGCTAGAAATGTTCCAATTGAGGTAATTAGCTTATTGTGAGAATATTACAAACGTCTGACAAAAGTGAAAAATGTAAACTTCCAATTTCAACCAAACATGCTAGAAATGCTCCAATTGAGCTAATTAGCTTATTGTGAGAATATTACAAACGTCTGACAAAACTGAAAAATGTAAATTTCCAATTTCAACCAAACATGCTAGAAATGCTCCAATTGAGCTAATTAGCTTATTGTGAGAATATTGCAATTGTCTGACAAAAGTGAAAAATGTAAATTTCCAATTTCAACCAAACATGCTAGAAATGCTCCAATTGAGCTAATTAGCTTATTGTGAGAATATTACAAACGTCAGACCAAACTGAAAAGTGTAAATTTCCAATTTCAACCAAACAAGCTAAAAATGCTCCAATTGAGCTAATTAGCTTATTGTGAGAATATTACAAACGTCTGACCAAACTGAAAAATGTAAATTTCCAATTTCAATCAAACATGCTAGAAATGCTCCAATTGAGCTAATTAGCTTATTGTGAGAATATTGCAATTGTCTGACAAAACTGAAAAATGTAAATTTCCAATTTCAACCAAACATGCTAGAAATGCTCCAATTGAGCTAATTAGCTTATTGTGAGAATATTACAAACGTCAGACCAAACTGAAAAATGTAAATTTCCAATTTCAACCAAACAAGCTAAAAATGCTCCAATTGAGCTAATTAGCTTATTGTGAAAATATTACAAACGTTTGACAAAACTGAAAAATGTAAATTTCCAATTTCAACCAAACATGCTAGAAATGCTCCAATTGAGCTAATTAGCTTATTGTGACAATATTACAAACGTCTGACAAAACTGAAAAATTTAAATTTCCAATTTCAACCAAACATGCTAGAAATGCTCCAATTGAGCTAATTAGCTTATTGTGAGAATATTACAAACGTCTGACAAAACTGAAAAATGTAAATTTTCAATTTCAACCAAACATGCTAGAAATGCTCCAATTGAGCTAATTTGCTTATTGTGACAATATTACAAACGTCTGACAAAACTGAAAAATGTAAATTTCCAATTTCAACCAAACATGCTAGAAATGCTCCAATTGAGCTAATTAGCTTATTGTGAGAATATTACAAACGTCTGACCAAACTGAAAAATGTAAATTTCCAATTTCAACCAAACATGCTAGAAATGCTCCAATTGAGCTAATTAGCTTATTGTGAGAATATTGCAATTGTCTGACAAAAGTGAAAAATGTAAATTTCCAATTTCAACCAAACATGCTAGAAATGCTCCAATTGAGCTAATTAGCTTATTGTGAGAATATTACAAACGTCAGACCAAACTGAAAAATGTAAATTTCCAATTTCAACCAAACAAGCTAAAAATGCTCCAATTGAGCTAATTAGCTTATTGTGAAAATATTACAAACGTTTGACAAAACTGAAAAATGTAAATTTCCAATTTCAACCAAACATGCTAGAAATGCTCGAATTGCGAAATAAGCCTACTGTAAGAATTTTACAAACGTTTGACAAAACTGAAAAATGTAAATTTTCAATTTCAACCAAACATGCTAGAAATGCTCCAATTGAGCTAATTAGCTTATTGTGAGAATATTACAAACGTCTGACCAAACTGAAAAATGTAAATTTCCAATTTCAACCCAAAATGCTAGAAATGCTCCAATTGAGCTAATTAGCTTATTGTGAGAATATTACAAACGTCTGACCAAACTGAAAAATGTAAATTTCCAATTTCAACCAAACATGCTAGAAATGCTATAATTGAGCTAATTAGCTTATTGTGAGAATATTACAAACGTCTGACAAAACTGAAAAATGTAAATTTCCAATTTCAACCAAACGTGCTAGAAATGCTCGAATTGCGAAATAAGCCTACTGTAAGAATTTTACAAACGTTTGGCAAAACTGAAAAATGTAAATTTTCAATTTCAACCAAACATGCTAGAAATGCTCCAATTGAGCTAATTAGCTTATTGTGAGAATATTACAAACGTCTGACAAAACTGAAAAATTTAAATTTCCAATTTCAACCAAACATGCTAGAAATGCTCCAATTGAGCTAATTAGCTTATTGTGAGAATATTGCAATTGTCTGACAAAAGTGAAAAATGTAAATTTCCAATTTCAACCAAACATGCTAGAAATGCTCCAATTGAGCTAATTAGCTTATTGTGAGAATATTACAAACGTCTGACCAAACTGAAAAATGTAATTTCCAATTTCAACCAAACATGCTAGAAATGCTCCAATTGAGCTAATTAGCTTATTGTGAGAATATTGCAATTGTCTGACAAAAGTGAAAAATGTAAATTTCCAATTTCAACCAAACATGCTAGAAATGCTCCAATTGAGCTAATTAGCTTATTGTGAGAATATTACAAACGTCTGACCAAACTGAAAAATGTAATTTCCAATTTCAACCAAACATGCTAGAAATGCTCCAATTGAGCTAATTAGCTTATTGTGAGAATATTGCAATTGTCTGACAAAAGTGAAAAATGTAAATTTCCAATTTCAACCAAACATGCTAGAAATGCTCCAATTGAGCTAATTAGCTTATTGTGAGAATATTACAAACGTCTGACCAAACTGAAAAATGTAATTTCCAATTTCAACCAAACATGCTAGAAATGCTCCAATTGAGCTAATTAGCTTATTGTGAGAATATTGCAATTGTCTGACAAAAGTGAAAAATGTAAATTTCCAATTTCAACCAAACATGCTAGAAATGCTCCAATTGAGCTAATTAGCTTATTGTGAGAATATTACAAACGTCAGACCAAACTGAAAAATGTAAATTTCCAATTTCTACCAAACAAGCTAAAAATGCTCCAATTGAGCTAATTAGCTTATTGTGAAAATATTACAAACGTTTGACAAAACTGAAAAATGTAAATTTCCAATTTCAACCAAACATGCTAGAAATGCTCGAATTGCGAAATAAGCCTACTGTAAGAATTTTACAAACGTTTGACAAAACTGAAAAATGTAAAGTTTCAATTTCAACCAAACATGCTAGAAATGCTCCAATTGAGCTAATTAGCTTATTGTGAGAATATTACAAACGTCTGACCAAACTGAAAAATGTAAATTTCCAATTTCAACCCAAAATGCTAGAAATGCTCCAATTGAGCTAATTAGCTTATTGTGAGAATATTACAAACGTCTGACCAAACTGAAAAATGTAAATTTCCAATTTCAACCAAACATGCTAGAAATGCTATAATTGAGCTAATTAGCTTATTGTGAGAATATTACAAACGTCTGACAAAACTGAAAAATGTAAATTTCCAATTTCAACCAAACGTGCTAGAAATGCTCGAATTGCGAAATAAGCCTACTGTAAGAATTTTACAAACGTTTGACAAAACTGAAAAATGTAAATTTTCAATTTCAACCAAACATGCTAGAAATGCTCCAATTGAGCTAATTAGCTTATTGTGAGAATATTACAAACGTCTGACAAAACTGAAAAATTTAAATTTCCAATTTCAACCAAACATGCTAGAAATGCTCCAATTGAGCTAATTAGCTTATTGTGAGAATATTACAAACGTCTGACAAAACTGAAAGATGTAAATTTCCAATTTCAACCAAACATGCTAGAAATGCTCCAATTGAGCTAATTAGCTTATTGTGAGAATATTGCAATTGTCTGACAAAAGTGAAAAATGTAAATTTCCAATTTCAACCAAACATGCTAGAAATGCTCCAATTGAGCTAATTAGCTTATTGTGAGAATATTACAAACGTCTGACCAAACTGAAAAATGTAATTTCCAATTTCAACCAAACATGCTAGAAATGCTCCAATTGAGCTAATTAGCTTATTGTGAGAATATTGCAATTGTCTGACAAAAGTGAAAAATGTAAATTTCCAATTTCAACCAAACATGCTAGAAATGCTCCAATTGAGCTAATTAGCTTATTGTGAGAATATTACAAACGTCTGACCAAACTGAAAAATGTAATTTCCAATTTCAACCAAACATGCTAGAAATGCTCCAATTGAGCTAATTAGCTTATTGTGAAAATATTACAAACGTCTGACAAAACTGAAAAATGTAAATTTCCAATTTCAACCAAACATGCTAGAAATGCTCCAATTGAGCTAATTAGCTTATTGGGAGAATATTACAAACGTCTGACAAAACTGAAAAATGTAAATTTCCCATTTCAACCAAACATGCTAGAAATGCTCCAATTGAGCTAATTAGCTTATTGTGAGAATTTTACAAACGTTTGACAAAACTGAAAAATGTAAATTTTCAATTTCAACCAAACATGCTAGAAATGCTCCAATTGAGCTAATTAGCTTATTGTGAGAATATTACAAACGTCTGACAAAACTGAAAAATTTAAATTTCCAATTTCAACCAAACATGCTAGAAATGCTCCAATTGAGCTAATTAGCTTATTGTGAGAATATTACAAACGTCTGACAAAACTGAAAGATGTAAATTTCCAATTTCAACCAAACATGCTAGAAATGCTCCAATTGAGCTAATTAGCTTATTGTGAGAATATTGCAATTGTCTGACAAAAGTGAAAAATGTAAATTTCCAATTTCAACCAAACATGCTAGAAATGCTCCAATTGAGCTAATTAGCTTATTGTGAGAATATTACAAACGTCTGACCAAACTGAAAAATGTAATTTCCAATTTCAACCAAACATGCTAGAAATGCTCCAATTGAGCTAATTAGCTTATTGTGAGAATATTGCAATTGTCTGACAAAAGTGAAAAATGTAAATTTCCAATTTCAACCAAACATGCTAGAAATGCTCCAATTGAGCTAATTAGCTTATTGTGAGAATATTACAAACGTCTGACCAAACTGAAAAATGTAATTTCCAATTTCAACCAAACATGCTAGAAATGCTCCAATTGAGCTAATTAGCTTATTGTGAAAATATTACAAACGTCTGACAAAACTGAAAAATGTAAATTTCCAATTTCAACCAAACATGCTAGAAATGCTCCAATTGAGCTAATTAGCTTATTGGGAGAATATTACAAACGTCTGACAAAACTGAAAAATGTAAATTTCCCATTTCAACCAAACATGCTAGAAATGCTCCAATTGAGCTAATTAGCTTATTGTGAGAATATTACAAACGTCTGACAAAACTGAAAAATGTAAACTTCCAATTTCAACCAAACATGCTAGAAATGCTCCAATTGAGCTAATTAGCTTATTGTGAGAATATTACAAATGTCAGACCAAACTGAAAAATGTAAATTTCCAATTTCAACCAAACATGCTAGAAATGCTCCAATTGAGCTAATTAGCTTATTGTGAGAATATTACAAACGTCTGACCAAACTGAAAAATGTAAATTTCCAATTTCAACCAAACATGCTAGAAATGCTCCAATTGAGCTAATTAGCTTATTGTGAGAATATTACAAACGTCTGACCAAACTGAAAAATGTAAATTTCCAATTTCAACCAAACATGCTAGAAATGCTCCAATTGAGCTAATTAGCTTATTGTGAAAATATTACAAACGTCTGACAAAACTGTAAAATGTAAATTTCCAACTTCAACCAAACATGCTAGAAATGCTCGAATTGCGAAATAAGCCTACTGTAAGAATTTTACAAACGTTTGACAAAACTGAAAAATGTAAATTTTCAATTTCAACCAAACATGCTAGAAATGCTCCAACTGAGCTAATTAGCTTATTGTGAAAATATTACAAACTTCTGACCTAACTGAAAAATGTAAATTTCCAATTTCAACCAAACATGCTAGAAATGCTCCAATTGAGCTAATTAGCTTATTGTGAGAATATTACAAACGTCTGACCAAACTGAAAAATGTAAATTTCCAATTTCAACCAAACATGCTAGAAATGCTCCAATTGAGCTAATTAGCTTATTGTGAGAATATTACAAACGTCTGACAAAACTGAAAAATGTAAATTTCCAATTTCAACCAAACATGCTAGAAATGCTCCAATTGAGCTAATTAGCTTATTGTGAGAATATTACAAACGTCTGACAAAACTGAAAAATGTAAATTTCCAATTTCAACCAAACATGCTAGAAATGTTCCAATTGAGGTAATTAGCTTATTGTGAGAATATTACAAACGTCTGACAAAACTGAAAAATGTAAACTTCCAATTTCAACCAAACATGCTAGAAATGCTCCAATTGAGCTAATTAGCTTATTGTGAGAATATTACAAACGTCTGACAAAACTGAAAAATGTAAATTTCCAATTTCAACCAAACATGCTAGAAAT
Source organism: Watersipora subatra (assembly GCF_963576615.1). Classification (NCBI taxonomy): domain Eukaryota; kingdom Metazoa; phylum Bryozoa; class Gymnolaemata; order Cheilostomatida; family Watersiporidae; genus Watersipora; species Watersipora subatra. The sequence goes on along the minus strand of NC_088710.1, from coordinate 41,177,771 downwards.
GCTCCAATTGAACTAATTAGCTTATTGTGACAATATTACAAACGTCTGACAAAACTGAAAAATGTAAATTTCCAATTTCAACCAAACATGCTAGAAATGCTCCAATTGAGCTAATTAGCTTATTGTGAGAATATTGCAATTGTCTGACAAAAGTGAAAAATGTAAATTTCCAATTTCAACCAAACATGCTAGAAATGCTCCAATTGAGCTAACTAGCTTATTGTGACAATATTACAAACGTCTGACAAAACTGAAAAATTTAAATTTCCAATTTCAACCAAACATGCTAGAAATGCTCCAATTGAGCTAATTAGCTTATTGTGAGAATATTACAAACGTCTGACAAAACTGAAAAATGTAAATTTTCAATTTCAACCAAACATGCTAGAAATGCTCCAATTGAGCTAATTAGCTTATTGTGACAATATTACAAACGTCTGACAAAACTGAAAAATGTAAATTTCCAATTTCAACCAAACATGCTAGAAATGCTCCAATTGAGCTAATTAGCTTATTGTGAGAATATTACAAACGTCTGACAAAAGTGAAAAATGTAAATTTCCAATTTCAACCAAACATGCTAGAAATGTTCCAATTGAGGTAATTAGCTTATTGTGAGAATATTACAAACGTCTGACAAAACTGAAAAATGTAAACTTCCAATTTCAACCAAACATGCTAGAAATGCTCCAATTGAGCTAATTAGCTTATTGTGAGAATATTACAAACGTCTGACAAAACTGAAAAATGTAAATTTCCAATTTCAACCAAACATGCTAGAAATGCTCCAATTGAACTAATTAGCTTATTGTGACAATATTACAAACGTCTGACAAAACTGAAAAATGTAAATTTCCAATTTCAACCAAACATGCTAGAAATGCTCCAATTGAGCTAATTAGCTTATTGTGAGAATATTGCAATTGTCTGACAAAAGTGAAAAATGTAAATTTCCAATTTCAACCAAACATGCTAGAAATGCTCCAATTGAGCTAATTAGCTTATTGTGAGAATATTACAAACGTCAGACCAAACTGAAAAGTGTAAATTTCCAATTTCAACCAAACAAGCTAAAAATGCTCCAATTGAGCTAATTAGCTTATTGTGAGAATATTACAAACGTCTGACCAAACTGAAAAATGTAAATTTCCAATTTCAACCAAACATGCTAGAAATGCTCCAATTGAGCTAATTAGCTTATTGTGAGAATATTGCAATTGTCTGACAAAAGTGAAAAATGTAAATTTCCAATTTCAACCAAACATGCTAGAAATGCTCCAATTGAGCTAATTAGCTTATTGTGAGAATATTACAAACGTCAGACCAAACTGAAAAATGTAAATTTCCAATTTCAACCAAACAAGCTAAAAATGCTCCAATTGAGCTAATTAGCTTATTGTGAAAATATTACAAACGTTTGACAAAACTGAAAAATGTAAATTTCCAATTTCAACCAAACATGCTAGAAATGCTCGAATTGCGAAATAAGCCTACTGTAAGAATTTTACAAACGTTTGACAAAACTGAAAAATGTAAATTTTCAATTTCAACCAAACATGCTAGAAATGCTCCAATTGAGCTAATTAGCTTATTGTGAGAATATTACAAACGTCTGACCAAACTGAAAAATGTAAATTTCCAATTTCAACCCAAAATGTTAGAAATGCTCCAATTGAGCTAATTAGCTTATTGTGAGAATATTACAAACGTCTGACCAAACTGAAAAATGTAAATTTCCAATTTCAACCAAACATGCTAGAAATGCTATAATTGAGCTAATTAGCTTATTGTGAGAATATTACAAACGTCTGACAAAACTGAAAAATGTAAATTTCCAATTTCAACCAAACGTGCTAGAAATGCTCGAATTGCGAAATAAGCCTACTGTAAGAATTTTACAAACGTTTGGCAAAACTGAAAAATGTAAATTTTCAATTTCAACCAAACATGCTAGAAATGCTCCAATTGAGCTAATTAGCTTATTGTGAGAATATTACAAACGTCTGACAAAACTGAAAAATTTAAATTTCCAATTTCAACCAAACATGCTAGAAATGCTCCAATTGAGCTAATTAGCTTATTGTGAGAATATTACAAACGTCTGACAAAACTGAAAAATGTAAATTTCCAATTTCAACCAAACATGCTAGAAATGCTCCAATTGAGCTAATTAGCTTATTGTGAGAATATTGCAATTGTCTGACAAAAGTGAAAAATGTAAATTTCCAATTTCAACCAAACATGCTAGAAATGCTCCAATTGAGCTAATTAGCTTATTGTGAGAATATTACAAACGTCTGACCAAACTGAAAAATGTAATTTCCAATTTCAACCAAACATGCTAGAAATGCTCCAATTGAGCTAATTAGCTTATTGTGAGAATATTACAAACGTCTGACCAAACTGAAAAATGTAATTTCCAATTTCAACCAAACATGCTAGAAATGCTCCAATTGAGCTAATTAGCTTATTGTGAGAATATTGCAATTGTCTGACAAAAGTGAAAAATGTAAATTTCCAATTTCAACCAAACATGCTAGAAATGCTCCAATTGAGCTAATTAGCTTATTGTGAGAATATTACAAACGTCAGACCAAACTGAAAAATGTAAATTTCCAATTTCAACCAAACAAGCTAAAAATGCTCCAATTGAGCTAATTAGCTTATTGTGAAAATATTACAAACGTTTGACAAAACTGAAAAATGTAAATTTCCAATTTCAACCAAACATGCTAGAAATGCTCGAATTGCGAAATAAGCCTACTGTAAGAATTTCACAAACGTTTGAAAAAACTGAAAAATGTAAATTTTCAATTTCAACCAAACATGCTAGAAATGCTCCAATTGAGCTAATTAGCTTATTGTGAGAATATTACAAACGTCTGACCAAACTGAAAAATGTAAATTTCCAATTTCAACCCAAAATGCTAGAAATGCTCCAATTGAGCTAATTAGCTTATTGTGAGAATATTACAAACGTCTGACCAAACTGAAAAATGTAAATTTCCAATTTCAACCAAACATGCTAGAAATGCTATAATTGAGCTAATTAGCTTATTGTGAGAATATTACAAACGTCTGACAAAACTGAAAAATGTAAATTTCCAATTTCAACCAAACGTGCTAGAAATGCTCGAATTGCGAAATAAGCCTACTGTAAGAATTTTACAAACGTTTGACAAAACTGAAAAATGTAAATTTTCAATTTCAACCAAACATGCTAGAAATGCTCCAATTGAGCTAATTAGCTTATTGTGAGAATATTACAAACGTCTGACAAAACTGAAAAATTTAAATTTCCAATTTCAACCAAACATGCTAGAAATGCTCCAATTGAGCTAATTAGCTTATTGTGAGAATATTACAAACGTCTGACAAAACTGAAAAATGTAAATTTCCAATTTCAACCAAACATGCTAGAAATGCTCCAATTGAGCTAATTAGCTTATTGTGAGAATATTGCAATTGTCTGACAAAAGTGAAAAATGTAAATTTCCAATTTCAACCAAACATGCTAGAAATGCTCCAATTGAGCTAATTAGCTTATTGTGAGAATATTACAAACGTCTGACCAAACTGAAAAATGTAATTTCCAATTTCAACCAAACATGCTAGAAATGCTCCAATTGAGCTAATTAGCTTATTGTGAGAATATTGCAATTGTCTGACAAAAGTGAAAAATGTAAATTTCCAATTTCAACCAAACATGCTAGAAATGCTCCAATTGAGCTAATTAGCTTATTGTGAGAATATTACAAACGTCTGACCAAACTGAAAAATGTAATTTCCAATTTCAACCAAACATGCTAGAAATGCTCCAATTGAGCTAATTAGCTTATTGTGAAAATATTACAAACGTCTGACAAAACTGAAAAATGTAAATTTCCAATTTCAACCAAACATGCTAGAAATGCTCCAATTGAGCTAATTAGCTTATTGGGAGAATATTACAAACGTCTGACAAAACTGAAAAATGTAAATTTCCCATTTCAACCAAACATGCTAGAAATGCTCCAATTGAGCTAATTAGCTTATTGTGAGAATATTACAAACGTCTGACAAAACTGAAAAATGTAAACTTCCAATTTCAACCAAACATGCTAGAAATGCTCCAATTGAGCTAATTAGCTTATTGTGAGAATATTACAAACGTCAGACCAAACTGAAAAATGTAAATTTCCAATTTCAACCAAACATGCTAGAAATGCTCCAATTGAGCTAATTAGCTTAATGTGAGAATATTACAAACGTCTGACCAAACTGAAAAATGTAAATTTCCAATTTCAACCAAACATGCTAGAAATGCTCCAATTGAGCTAATTAGCTTATTGTGAGAATATTACAAACGTCTGACAAAACTGAAAAATGTAAATTTCCAATTTCAACCAAACATGCTAGAAATGCTCCAATTGAGCTAATTAGCTTATTGTGAGAATATTACAAACGTCTGACAAAACTGAAAAATGTAAATTTCCAATTTCAACCAAACATGCTAGAAATGCTCCAATTGAGCTAATTAGCTTATTGTGAGAATATTACAAACGTCTGACAAAACTGAAAAATGTAAATTTCCAATTTCAACCAAACATGCTAGAAATGCTCCAATTGAGCTAATTAGCTTATTGTGAGAATATTACAAACGTCTGACAAAACTGAAAAATGTAAATTTCCAATTTCAACCAAACATGCTAGAAATGCTCCAATTGAGCTAATTAGCTTATTGTGACAATATTACAAACGTCTGACCAAACTGAAAAATGTAAATTTCCAATTTCAACCAAACATGCTAGAAATGCTCCAATTGAGCTAATTAGCTTATTGTGAGAATATTACAAACGTCTGACAAAACTGAAAAATGTAAATTTCCAATTTCAACCAAACATGCTAGAAATGCTCCAATTGAGCTAATTAGCTTATTGTGAGAATATTACAAACGTCTGACAAAACTGAAAAATGTAAATTTCCAATTTCAACCAAACATGCTAGAAATGTTCCAATTGAGGTAATTAGCTTATTGTGAGAATATTACAAACGTCTGACAAAACTGAAAAATGTAAACTTCCAATTTCAACCAAACATGCTAGAAATGCTCCAATTGAGCTAATTAGCTTATTGTGAGAATATTACAAACGTCTGACAAAACTGAAAAATGTAAATTTCCAATTTCAACCAAACATGCTAGAAATGCTCCAATTGAGCTAATTAGCTTATTGTGAGAATATTACAAACGTCTGACAAAACTGAAAAATGTAAATTTCCAATTTCAACCAAACATGCTAGAAATGTTCCAATTGAGGTAATTAGCTTATTGTGAGAATATTACAAACGTCTGACAAAACTGAAAAATGTAAACTTCCAATTTCAACCAAACATGCTAGAAATGCTCCAATTGAGCTAATTAGCTTATTGTGAGAATATTACAAACGTCTGACAAAACTGAAAAATGTAAATTTCCAATTTCAACCAAACATGCTAGAAATGCTCCAATTGAACTAATTAGCTTATTGTGACAATATTACAAACGTCTGACAAAACTGAAAAATGTAAATTTCCAATTTCAACCAAACATGCTAGAAATGCTCCAATTGAGCTAATTAGCTTATTGTGAGAATATTGCAATTGTCTGAAAAAAGTGAAAAATGTAAATTTCCAATTTCAACCAAACATGCTAGAAATGCTCCAATTGAGCTAATTAGCTTATTGTGAGAATATTACAAACGTCAGACCAAACTGAAAAGTGTAAATTTCCAATTTCAACCAAACAAGCTAAAAATGCTCCAATTGAGCTAATTAGCTTATTGTGAGAATATTACAAACGTCTGACCAAACTGAAAAATGTAAATTTCCAATTTCAACCAAACATGCTAGAAATGCTCCAATTGAGCTAATTAGCTTATTGTGAGAATATTACAAACGTCTGACAAAACTGAAAAATGTAAATTTTCAATTTCAACCAAACATGCTAGAAATGCTCCAATTGAGCTAATTAGCTTATTGTGACAATATTACAAACGTCTGACAAAACTGAAAAATGTAAATTTCCAATTTCAACCAAACATGCTAGAAATGCTCCAATTGAGCTAATTAGCTTATTGTGAGAATATTACAAACGTCTGACAAAACTGAAAAATGTAAATTTCCAATTTCAACCAAACATGCTAGAAATGTTCCAATTGAGGTAATTAGCTTATTGTGAGAATATTACAAACGTCTGACAAAACTGAAAAATGTAAACTTCCAATTTCAACCAAACATGCTAGAAATGCTCCAATTGAGCTAATTAGCTTATTGTGAGAATATTACAAACGTCTGACAAAACTGAAAAATGTAAATTTCCAATTTCAACCAAACATGCTAGAAATGCTCCAATTGAACTAATTAGCTTATTGTGACAATATTACAAACGTCTGACAAAACTGAAAAATGTAAATTTCCAATTTCAACCAAACATGCTAGAAATGCTCCAATTGAGCTAATTAGCTTATTGTGAGAATATTGCAATTGTCTGACAAAAGTGAAAAATGTAAACTTCCAATTTCAACCAAACATGCTAGAAATGCTCCAATTGAGCTAATTAGCTTATTGTGAGAATATTACAAACGTCAGACCAAACTGAAAAGTGTAAATTTCCAATTTCAACCAAACAAGCTAAAAATGCTCCAATTGAGCTAATTAGCTTATTGTGAGAATATTACAAACGTCTGACCAAACTGAAAAATGTAAATTTCCAATTTCAACCAAACATGCTAGAAATGCTCCAATTGAGCTAATTAGCTTATTGTGAGAATATTGCAATTGTCTGACAAAAGTGAAAAATGTAAATTTCCAATTTCAACCAAACATGCTAGAAATGCTCCAATTGAGCTAATTAGCTTATTGTGACAATATTACAAACGTCTGACAAAACTGAAAAATTTAAATTTCCAATTTCAACCAAACATGCTAGAAATGCTCCAATTGAGCTAATTAGCTTATTGTGAGAATATTACAAACGTCTGACAAAACTGAAAAATGTAAATTTTCAATTTCAACCAAACATGCTAGAAATGCTCCAATTGAGCTAATTAGCTTATTGTGACAATATTACAAACGTCTGACAAAACTGAAAAATGTAAATTTCCAATTTCAACCAAACATGCTAGAAATGCTCCAATTGAGCTAATTAGCTTATTGTGAGAATATTACAAACGTCTGACAAAACTGAAAAATGTAAATTTCCAATTTCAACCAAACATGCTAGAAATGTTCCAATTGAGGTAATTAGCTTATTGTGAGAATATTACAAACGTCTGACAAAACTGAAAAATGTAAACTTCCAATTTCAACCAAACATGCTAGAAATGCTCCAATTGAGCTAATTAGCTTATTGTGAGAATATTACAAACGTCTGACAAAACTGAAAAATGTAAATTTCCAATTTCAACCAAACATGCTAGAAATGCTCCAATTGAACTAATTAGCTTATTGTGACAATATTACAAACGTCTGACAAAACTGAAAAATGTAAATTTCCAATTTCAACCAAACATGCTAGAAATGCTCCAATTGAGCTAATTAGCTTATTGTGAGAATATTGCAATTGTCTGACAAAAGTGAAAAATGTAAATTTCCAATTTCAACCAAACATGCTAGAAATGCTCCAATTGAGCTAATTAGCTTATTGTGAGAATATTACAAACGTCAGACCAAACTGAAAAGTGTAAATTTCCAATTTCAACCAAACAAGCTAAAAATGCTCCAATTGAGCTAATTAGCTTATTGTGAGAATATTACAAACGTCTGACCAAACTGAAAAATGTAAATTTCCAATTTCAACCAAACATGCTAGAAATGCTCCAATTGAGCTAATTAGCTTATTGTGAGAATATTGCAATTGTCTGACAAAAGTGAAAAATGTAAATTTCCAATTTCAACCAAACATGCTAGAAATGCTCCAATTGAGCTAATTAGCTTATTGTGAGAATATTACAAACGTCAGACCAAACTGAAAAATGTAAATTTCCAATTTCAACCAAACAAGCTAAAAATGCTCCAATTGAGCTAATTAGCTTATTGTGAAAATATTACAAACGTTTGACAAAACTGAAAAATGTAAATTTCCAATTTCAACCAAACATGCTAGAAATGCTCGAATTGCGAAATAAGCCTACTGTAAGAATTTTACAAACGTTTGACAAAACTGAAAAATGTAAATTTTCAATTTCAACCAAACATGCTAGAAATGCTCCAATTGAGCTAATTAGCTTATTGTGAGAATATTACAAACGTCTGACCAAACTGAAAAATGTAAATTTCCAATTTCAACCCAAAATGCTAGAAATGCTCCAATTGAGCTAATTAGCTTATTGTGAGAATATTACAAACGTCTGACCAAACTGAAAAATGTAAATTTCCAATTTCAACCAAACATGCTAGAAATGCTATAATTGAGCTAATTAGCTTATTGTGAGAATATTACAAACGTCTGACAAAACTGAAAAATGTAAATTTCCAATTTCAACCAAACGTGCTAGAAATGCTCGAATTGCGAAATAAGCCTACTGTAAGAATTTTACAAACGTTTGGCAAAACTGAAAAATTTAAATTTCCAATTTCAACCAAACATGCTAGAAATGCTCCAATTGAGCTAATTAGCTTATTGTGAGAATATTACAAACGTCTGACAAAACTGAAAAATGTAAATTTCCAATTTCAACCAAACATGCTAGAAATGCTCCAATTGAGCTAATTAGCTTATTGTGAGAATATTGCAATTGTCTGACAAAACTGAAAAATGTAAATTTCCAATTTCAACCAAACATGCTAGAAATGCTCCAATTGAGCTAATTAGCTTATTGTGAGAATATTACAAACGTCTGACAAAACTGAAAAATGTAAATTTCCAATTTCAACCAAACATGCTAGAAATGCTCCAATTGAGCTAATTAGCTTATTGTGAGAATATTGCAATTGTCTGACAAAAGTGAAAAATGTAAATTTCCAATTTCAACCAAACATGCTAGAAATGCTCCAATTGAGCTAATTAGCTTATTGTGAGAATATTACAAACGTCTGACCAAACTGAAAAATGTAATTTCCAATTTCAACCAAACATGCTAGAAATGCTCCAATTGAGCTAATTAGCTTATTGTGAGAATATTGCAATTGTCTGACAAAAGTGAAAAATGTAAATTTCCAATTTCAACCAAACATGCTAGAAATGCTCCAATTGAGCTAATTAGCTTATTGTGAGAATATTACAAACGTCTGACCAAACTGAAAAATGTAATTTCCAATTTCAACCAAACATGCTAGAAATGCTCCAATTGAGCTAATTAGCTTATTGTGAGAATATTGCAATTGTCTGACAAAAGTGAAAAATGTAAATTTCCAATTTCAACCAAACATGCTAGAAATGCTCCAATTGAGCTAATTAGCTTATTGTGAGAATATTACAAACGTCAGACAAAACTGAAAAATGTAAATTTCCAATTTCAACCAAACCAGCTAAAAATGCTCCAATTGAGCTAATTAGCTTATTGTGAAAATATTACAAACGTTTGACAAAACTGAAAAATGTAAATTTCCAATTTCAACCAAACATGCTAGAAATGCTCGAATTGCGAAATAAGCCTACTGTAAGAATTTTACAAACGTTTGACAAAACTGAAAAATGTAAATTTTAAATTTCAACCAAACATGCTAGAAATGCTCCAATTGAGCTAATTAGCTTATTGTGAGAATATTACAAACGTCTGACCAAACTGAAAAATGTAAATTTCCAATTTCAACCCAAAATGCTAGAAATGCTCCAATTGAGCTAATTAGCTTATTGTGAGAATATTACAAACGTCTGACCAAACTGAAAAATGTAAATTTCCAATTTCAACCAAACATGCTAGAAATGCTATAATTGAGCTAATTAGCTTATTGTGAGAATATTACAAACGTCTGACAAAACTGAAAAATGTAAATTTCCAATTTCAACCAAACGTGCTAGAAATGCTCGAATTGCGAAATAAGCCTACTGTAAGAATTTTACAAACGTTTGACAAAACTGAAAAATGTAAATTTTCAATTTCAACCAAACATGCTAGAAATGCTCCAATTGAGCTAATTAGCTTATTGTGAGAATATTACAAACGTCTGACAAAACTGAAAAATTTAAATTTCCAATTTCAACCAAACATGCTAGAAATGCTCCAATTGAACTAATTAGCTTATTGTGAGAATATTACAAACGTCTGACAAAACTGAAAAATGTAAATTTCCAATTTCAACCAAACATGCTAGAAATGCTCCAATTGAGCTAATTAGCTTATTGTGAGAATATTGCAATTGTCTGACAAAAGTGAAAAATGTAAATTTCCAATTTCAACCAAACATGCTAGAAATGCTCCAATTGAGCTAATTAGCTTATTGTGAGAATATTACAAACGTCTGACCAAACTGAAAAATGTAATTTCCAATTTCAACCAAACATGCTAGAAATGCTCCAATTGAGCTAATTAGCTTATTGTGAGAATATTGCAATTGTCTGACAAAAGTGAAAAATGTAAATTTCCAATTTCAACCAAACATGCTAGAAATGCTCCAATTGAGCTAATTAGCTTATTGTGAGAATATTACAAACGTCTGACCAAACTGAAAAATGTAATTTCCAATTTCAACCAAACATGCTAGAAATGCTCCAATTGAGCTAATTAGCTTATTGTGAAAATATTACAAACGTCTGACAAAACTGAAAAATGTAAATTTCCAATTTCAACCAAACATGCTAGAAATGCTCCAATTGAGCTAATTAGCTTATTGGGAGAATATTACAAACGTCTGACAAAACTGAAAAATGTAAATTTCCCATTTCAACCAAACATGCTAGAAATGCTCCAATTGAGCTAATTAGCTTATTGTGAGAATATTACAAACGTCTGACAAAACTGAAAAATGTAAATTTCCAATTTCAACCAAACATGCTAGAAATGCTCCAATTGAGCTAATTAGCTTATTGTGAGAATATTACAAACGTCAGACCAAACTGAAAAATGTAAATTTCCAATTTCAACCAAACATGCTAGAAATGCTCCAATTGAGCTAATTAGCTTAATGTGAGAATATTACAAACGTCTGACCAAACTGAAAAATGTAAATTTCCAATTTCAACCAAACATGCTAGAAATGCTCCAATTGAGCTAATTAGCTTATTGTGAGAATATTACAAACGTCTGACAAAACTGAAAAATGTAAATTTCCAATTTCAACCAAACATGCTAGAAATGCTCCAATTGAGCTAATTAGCTTATTGTGAGAATATTACAAACGTCTGACAAAACTGAAAAATGTAAATTTCCAATTTCAACCAAACATGCTAGAAATGCTCCAATTGAGCTAATTAGCTTATTGTGAGAATATTACAAACGTCTGACAAAACTGAAAAATGTAAATTTCCAATTTCAACCAAACATGCTAGAAATGCTCCAATTGAGCTAATTAGCTTATTGTGAGAATATTACAAACGTCTGACAAAACTGAAAAATGTAAATTTCCAATTTCAACCAAACATGCTAGAAATGCTCCAATTGAGCTAATTAGCTTATTGTGAGAATATTACAAACGTCTGACCAAACTGAAAAATGTAAATTTCCAATTTCAACCAAACATGCTAGAAATGCTCCAATTGAGCTAATTAGCTTATTGTGAGAATATTGCAAACGTCTGACCAAACTGAAAAATGTAAATTTCCAATTTCAACCAAACATGCTAGAAATGCTCCAATTGAGCTAATTAGCTTATTGTGAAAATATTACAAACGTCTGACAAAACTGTAAAATGTAAATTTCCAACTTCAACCAAACATGCTAGAAATGCTCGAATTGCGAAATAAGCCTACTGTAAGAATTTTACAAACGTTTGACAAAACTGAAAAATGTAAATTTTCAATTTCAACCAAACATGCTAGAAATGCTCCAACTGAGCTAATTAGCTTATTGTGAAAATATTACAAACTTCTGACCAAACTGAAAAATGTAAATTTCCAATTTCAACCAAACATGCTAGAAATGCTCCAATTGAGCTAATTAGCTTATTGTGAGAATATTACAAACGTCTGACCAAACTGAAAAATGTAAATTTTCAATTTCAACCAAACATGCTAGAAATGCTCCAATTGAGCTAATTAGCTTATTGTGAGAATATTACAAACGTCTGACAAAACTGAAAAATGTAAATTTCCAATTTCAACCAAACATGCTAGAAATGCTCCAATTGAGCTAATTAGCTTATTGTGAGAATATTACAAACGTCTGACAAAACTGAAAAATGTAAATTTCCAATTTCAACCAAACATGCTAGAAATGTTCCAATTGAGGTAATTAGCTTATTGTGAGAATATTACAAACGTCTGACAAAACTGAAAAATGTAAACTTCCAATTTCAACCAAACATGCTAGAAATGCTCCAATTGAGCTAATTAGCTTATTGTGAGAATATTACAAACGTCTGACAAAACTGAAAAATGTAAATTTCCAATTTCAACCAAACATGCTAGAAATGCTCCAATTGAACTAATTAGCTTATTGTGACAATATTACAAACGTCTGACAAAACTGAAAAATGTAAATTTCCAATTTCAACCAAACATGCTAGAAATGCTCCAATTGAGCTAATTAGCTTATTGTGAGAATATTGCAATTGTCTGACAAAAGTGAAAAATGTAAATTTCCAATTTCAACCAAACATGCTAGAAATGCTCCAATTGAGCTAACTAGCTTATTGTGAGAATATTACAAACGTCAGACCAAACTGAAAAATGTAAATTTCCAATTTCAACCAAACATGCTAAAAATGCTCCAATTGAGCTAATTAGCTTATTGTGAGAATATTACAAACGTCTGACCAAACTGAAAAATGTAAATTTCCAATTTCAACCAAACATGCTAGAAATGCTCCAATTGAGCTAATTAGCTTATTGTGAGAATATTGCAATTGTCTGACAAAAGTGAAAAATGTAAATTTCCAATTTCAACCAAACATGCTAGAAATGCTCCAATTGAGCTAATTAGCTTATTGTGAGAATATTACAAACGTCAGACCAAACTGAAAAATGTAAATTTCCAATTTCAACCAAACAAGCTAAAAATGCTCCAATTGAGCTAATTAGCTTATTGTGAAAATATTACAAACGTTTGACAAAACTGAAAAATGTAAATTTCCAATTTCAACCAAACATGCTAGAAATGCTCGAATTGCGAAATAAGCCTACTGTAAGAATTTTACAAACGTTTGACAAAACTGAAAAATGTAAATTTTCAATTTCAACCAAACATGCTAGAAATGCTCCAATTGAGCTAATTAGCTTATTGTGAGAATATTACAAACGTCTGACCAAACTGAAAAATGTAAATTTCCAATTTCAACCCAAAATGCTAGAAATGCTCCAATTGAGCTAATTAGCTTATTGTGAGAATATTACAAACGTCTGACCAAACTGAAAAATGTAAATTTCCAATTTCAACCAAACATGCTAGAAATGCTATAATTGAGCTAATTAGCTTATTGTGAGAATATTACAAAAGTCTGACAAAACTGAAAAATGTAAATTTCCAATTTCAACCAAACGTGCTAGAAATGCTCGAATTGCGAAATAAGCCTACTGTAAGAATTTTACAACTGTTTGACAAAACTGAAAAATGTAAATTTTCAATTTCAACCAAACATGCTAGAAATGCTCCAATTGAGCTAATTAGCTTATTGTGAGAATATTACAAACGTCTGACAAAACTGAAAAATTTAAATTTCCAATTTCAACCAAACATGCTAGAAATGCTCCAATTGAGCTAATTAGCTTATTGTGAGAATATTACAAACGTCTGACAAAACTGAAAAATGTAAATTTCCAATTTCAACCAAACATGCTAGAAATGCTCCAATTGAGCTAATTAGCTTATTGTGAGAATATTGCAATTGTCTGACAAAAGTGAAAAATGTAAATTTCCAATTTCAACCAAACATGCTAGAAATGCTCCAATTGAGCTAATTAGCTTATTGTGAGAATATTACAAACGTCTGACCAAACTGAAAAATGTAATTTCCAATTTCAACCAAACATGCTAGAAATGCTCCAATTGAGCTAATTAGCTTATTGTGAGAATATTGCAATTGTCTGACAAAAGTGAAAAATGTAAGTTTCCAATTTCAACCAAACATGCTAGAAATGCTCCAATTGAGCTAATTAGCTTATTGTGAGAATATTACAAACGTCTGACCAAACTGAAAAATGTAATTTCCAATTTCAACCAAACATGCTAGAAATGCTCCAATTGAGCTAATTAGCTTAATGTGAGAATATTACAAACGTCTGACCAAACTGAAAAATGTAAATTTCCAATTTCAACCAAACATGCTAGAAATGCTCCAATTGAGCTAATTAGCTCATTGTGAGAATATTACAAACGTCTGACAAAACTGAAAAATGTAAATTTCCAATTTCAACCAAACATGCTAGAAATGCTCCAATTGAGCTAATTAGCTTATTGTGAGAATATTACAAACGTCTGACAAAACTGAAAAATGTAAATTTCCAATTTCAACCAAACATGCTAGAAATGCTCCAATTGAGCTAATTAGCTTATTGTGAGAATATTACAAACGTCTGACAAAACTGAAAAATGTAAATTTCCAATTTCAACCAAACATGCTAGAAATGCTCCAATTGAGCTAATTAGCTTATTGTGAGAATATTACAAACGTCTGACAAAACTGAAAAATGTAAATTTCCAATTTCAACCAAACATGCTAGAAATGCTCCAATTGAGCTAATTAGCTTATTGTGAGAATATTACAAACGTCTGACCAAACTGAAAAATGTAAATTTCCAATTTCAACCAAACATGCTAGAAATGCTCCAATTGAGCTAATTAGCTTATTGTGAGAATATTACAAACGTCTGACCAAACTGAAAAATGTAAATTTCCAATTTCAACCAAACATGCTAGAAATGCTCCAATTGAGCTAATTAGCTTATTGTGAAAATATTACAAACGTCTGACAAAACTGTAAAATGTAAATTTCCAACTTCAACCAAACATGCTAGAAATGCTCGAATTGCGAAATAAGCCTACTGTAAGAATTTTACAAACGTTTGACAAAACTGAAAAATGTAAATTTTCAATTTCAACCAAACATGCTAGAAATGCTCCAACTGAGCTAATTAGCTTATTGTGAAAATATTACAAACTTCTGACCAAACTGAAAAATGTAAATTTCCAATTTCAACCAAACATGCTAGAAATGCTCCAATTGAGCTAATTAGCTTATTGTGAGAATATTACAAACGTCTGACCAAACTGAAAAATGTAAATTTCCAATTTCAACCAAACATGCTAGAAATGCTCCAATTGAGCTAATTAGCTTATTGTGAGAATATTACAAACGTCTGACAAAACTGAAAAATGTAAATTTCCAATTTCAACCAAACATGCTAGAAATGCTCCAATTGAGCTAATTAGCTTATTGTGAGAATATTACAAACGTCTGACAAAACTGAAAAATGTAAATTTCCAATTTCAACCAAACATGCTAGAAATGTTCCAATTGAGGTAATTAGCTTATTGTGAGAATATTACAAACGTCTGACAAAACTGAAAAATGTAAACTTCCAATTTCAACCAAACATGCTAGAAATGCTCCAATTGAGCTAATTAGCTTATTGTGAGAATATTACAAACGTCTGACAAAACTGAAAAATGTAAATTTCCAATTTCAACCAAACATGCTAGAAATGCTCCAATTGAACTAATTAGCTTATTGTGAGAATATTACAAACGTCTGACAAAACTGAAAAATGTAAATTTCCAATTTCAACCAAACATGCTAGAAATGCTCCAATTGAGCTAATTAGCTTATTGTGAGAATATTGCAATTGTCTGACAAAAGTGAAAAATGTAAATTTCCAATTTCAACCAAACATGCTAGAAATGCTCCAATTGAGCTAACTAGCTTATTGTGAGAATATTACAAACGTCAGACCAAACTGAAAAATGTAAATTTCCAATTTCAACCAAACATGCTAAAAATGCTCCAATTGAGCTAATTAGCTTATTGTGAGAATATTACAAACGTCTGACCAAACTGAAAAATGTAAATTTCCAATTTCAACCAAACATGCTAGAAATGCTCCAATTGAGCTAATTAGCTTATTGTGAGAATATTGCAATTGTCTGACAAAAGTGAAAAATGTAAATTTCCAATTTCAATCAAACATGCTAGAAATGCTCCAATTGAGCTAATTAGCTTATTGTGAGAATATTACAAACGTCAGACCAAACTGAAAAATGTAAATTTCCAATTTCAACCAAACAAGCTAAAAATGCTCCAATTGAGCTAATTAGCTTATTGTGAAAATATTACAAACGTTTGACAAAACTGAAAAATGTAAATTTCCAATTTCAACCAAACATGCTAGAAATGCTCGAATTGCGAAATAAGCCTACTGTAAGAATTTTACAAACGTTTGACAAAACTGAAAAATGTAAATTTTCAATTTCAACCAAACATGCTAGAAATGCTCCAATTGAGCTAATTAGCTTATTGTGAGAATATTACAAACGTCTGACCAAACTGAAAAATGTAAATTTCCAATTTCAACCCAAAATGCTAGAAATGCTCCAATTGAGCTAATTAGCTTATTGTGAGAATATTACAAACGTCTGACCAAACTGAAAAATGTAAATTTCCAATTTCAACCAAACATGCTAGAAATGCTATAATTGAGCTAATTAGCTTATTGTGAGAATATTACAAAAGTCCGACAAAACTGAAAAATGTAAATTTCCAATTTCAACCAAACGTGCTAGAAATGCTCGAATTGCGAAATAAGCCTACTGTAAGAATTTTACAAACGTTTGACAAAACTGAAAAATGTAAATTTTCAATTTCAACCAAACATGCTAGAAATGCTCCAATTGAGCTAATTAGCTTATTGTGAGAATATTACAAACGTCTGACAAAACTAAAAAATTTAAATTTCCAATTTCAACCAAACATGCTAGAAATGCTCCAATTGAGCTAATTAGCTTATTGTGAGAATATTGCAATTGTCTGACAAAAGTGAAAAATGTAAATTTCCAATTTCAACCAAACATGCTAGAAATGCTCCAATTGAGCTAATTAGCTTATTGTGAGAATATTACAAACGTCTGACCAAACTGAAAAATGTAATTTCCAATTTCAACCAAACATGCTAGAAATGCTCCAATTGAGCTAATTAGCTTATTGTGAGAATATTGCAATTGTCTGACAAAAGTGAAAAATGTAAATTTCCAATTTCAACCAAACATGCTAGAAATGCTCCAATTGAGCTAATTAGCTTATTGTGAGAATATTACAAACGTCTGACCAAACTGAAAAATGTAATTTCCAATTTCAACCAAACATGCTAGAAATGCTCCAATTGAGCTAATTAGCTTATTGTGAAAATATTACAAACGTCTGACAAAACTGAAAAATGTAAATTTCCAATTTCAACCAAACATGCTAGAAATGCTCCAATTGAGCTAATTAGCTTATTGGGAGAATATTACAAACGTCTGACAAAACTGAAAAATGTAAATTTCCCATTTCAACCAAACATGCTAGAAATGCTCCAATTGAGCTAATTAGCTTATTGTGAGAATATTACAAACGTCTGACAAAACTGAAAAATGTAAATTTCCAATTTCAACCAAACATGCTAGAAATGCTCCAATTGAGCTAATTAGCTTATTGTGAGAATATTACAAACGTCTGACAAAACTGAAAAATGTAAATTTCCAATTTCAACCAAACATGCTAGAAATGCTCCAATTGAACTAATTAGCTTATTGTGACAATATTACAAACGTCTGACAAAACTGAAAAATGTAAATTTCCAATTTCAACCAAACATGCTAGAAATGCTCCAATTGAGCTAATTAGCTTATTGTGAGAATATTGCAATTGTCAGACAAAGGTGAGAAATGTAAATTTCCAATTTCAACCAAACATGCTAGAAATGCTCCAATTGAGCTAATTAGCTTATTGTGAGAATATTACAAACGTCAGACCAAACTGAAAAATGTAAATTTCCAATTTCAACCAAACATGCTAGAAATGCTCCAATTGAGCTAATTAGCTTATTGTGAGAATATTACAAACGTCTGACCAAACTGAAAAATGTAAATTTCCAATTTCAACCAAACATGCTAGAAATGCTCCAATTGAGCTAATTAGCTTATTGTGAGAATATTACAAACGTCTGACAAAACTGAAAAATGTAAATTTCCAATTTCAACCAAACATGCTAGAAATGCTCCAATTGAGCTAATTAGCTTATTGTGAGAATATTACAAACGTCTGACAAAACTGAAAAATGTAAATTTCCAATTTCAACCAAACATGCTAGAAATGCTCCAATTGAGCTAATTAGCTTATTGTGAGAATATTACAAACGTCTGACAAAACTGAAAAATGTAAATTTCCAATTTCAACCAAACATGCTAGAAATGCTCCAATTGAGCTAATTAGCTTATTGTGAGAATATTACAAACGTCTGACAAAACTGAAAAATGTAAATTTCCAATTTCAACCAAACATGCTAGAAATGCTCCAATTGAGCTAATTAGCTTATTGTGAGAATATTACAAACGTCTGACCAAACTGAAAAATGTAAATTTCCAATTTCAACCAAACATGCTAGAAATGCTCCAATTGAGCTAATTAGCTTATTGTGAGAATATTACAAACGTCTGACCAAACTGAAAAATGTAAATTTCCAATTTCAACCAAACATGCTAGAAATGCTCCAATTGAGCTAATTAGCTTATTGTGAAAATATTACAAACGTCTGACAAAACTGTAAAATGTAAATTTCCAACTTCAACCAAACATGCTAGAAATGCTCGAATTGCGAAATAAGCCTACTGTAAGAATTTTACAAACGTTTGACAAAACTGAAAAATGTAAATTTTCAATTTCAACCAAACATGCTAGAAATGCTCCAACTGAGCTAATTAGCTTATTGTGAAAATATTACAAACGTCTGACCAAACTGAAAAATGTAAATTTCCAATTTCAACCAAACATGCTAGAAATGCTCCAATTGAGCTAATTAGCTTATTGTGAGAATATTACAAACGTCTGACCAAACTGAAAAATGTAAATTTCCAATTTCAACCAAACATGCTAGAAATGCTCCAATTGAGCTAATTAGCTTATTGTGAGAATATTACAAACGTCTGACAAAACTGAAAAATGTAAATTTCCAATTTCAACCAAACGTGCTAGAAATGCTCGAATTGCGAAATAAGCCTACTGTAAGAATTTTACAAACGTTTGACAAAACTGAAAAATGTAAATTTTCAATTTCAACCAAACATGCTAGAAATGCTCCAATTGAGCTAATTAGCTTATTGTGAGAATATTACAAACGTCTGACAAAACTGAAAAATTTAAATTTCCAATTTCAACCAAACATGCTAGAAATGCTCCAATTGAGCTAATTAGCTTATTGTGAGAATATTGCAATTGTCTGACAAAAGTGAAAAATGTAAATTTCCAATTTCAACCAAACATGCTAGAAATGCTCCAATTGAGCTAATTAGCTTATTGTGAGAATATTACAAACGTCTGACCAAACTGAAAAATGTAAATTTCCAATTTCAACCAAACATGCTAGAAATGCTCCAATTGAGCTAATTAGCTTATTGTGAGAATATTACAAACGTCTGACCAAACTGAAAAATGTAAATTTCCAATTTCAACCAAATATGCTAGAAATGCTCCAATTGAGCTAATTAGCTTATTGTGAGAATATTACAAACGTCTGACCAAACTGAAAAATGTAAATTTCCAATTTCAACCAAATATGCTAGAAATGCTCCAATTGAGCTAATTAGCTTATTGTGAGAATATTACAAACGTCTGACAAAACTGAAAAATGTAAATTTCCAATTTCAACCAAACATGCTAGAAATGCTCCAATTGAGCTAATTAGCTTATTGTGAGAATATTACAAAGGTCTGACAAAACTGAAAAATGTAAATTTCCAATTTCAACCAAACATGCTAGAAATGCTCCAATTGAGCTAATTAGCTTATTGTGAGAATATTACAAACGTCTGACAAAACTGAAAAATGTAAATTTCCAATTTCAACCAAACATGCTAGAAATGCTCCAATTGAGCTAATTAGCTTATTGTGACAATATTACAAACGTCTGACCAAACTGAAAAATGTAAATTTCCAATTTCAACCAAACATGCTAGAAATGCTCCAATTGAGCTAATTAGCTTATTGTGAGAATATTACAAACGTCTGACAAAACTGAAAAATGTAAATTTCCAATTTCAACCAAACATGCTAGAAATGTTCCAATTGAGGTAATTAGCTTATTGTGAGAATATTACAAACGTCTGACAAAACTGAAAAATGTAAACTTCCAATTTCAACCAAACATGCTAGAAATGCTCCAATTGAGCTAATTAGCTTATTGTGAGAATATTACAAACGTCTGACAAAACTGAAAAATGTAAATTTCCAATTTCAACCAAACATGCTAGAAATGCTCCAATTGAACTAATTAGCTTATTGTGAGAATATTACAAACGTCTGACAAAACTGAAAAATGTAAATTTCCAATTTCAACCAAACATGCTAGAAATGCTCCAATTGAGCTAATTAGCTTATTGTGACAATATTGCAAACGTCTGACAAAACTGAAAAATGTAAATTTCCAATTTCAACCAAACATGCTAGAAATGCTCCAATTGAGCTAATTAGCTTATTGTGAGAATATTACAAACGTCTGACAAAACTGAAAAATGTAAATTTCCATTTTCAAGCAAACATGCTAGAAATGCTCCAATTGAGCTAATTAGCTTATTGTGAGAATATTACAAACGTCTGACCAAACTGAAAAATGTAAATTTCCAATTTCAACCAAATATGCTAGAAATGCTCCAATTGAGCTAATTAGCTTATTGTGAGAATATTACAAACGTCTGACAAAACTGAAAAATGTAAATTTCCAATTTCAACCAAACATGCTAGAAATGCTCCAATTGAGCTAATTAGCTTATTGTGAGAATATTACAAAGGTCTGACAAAACTGAAAAATGTAAATTTCCAATTTCAACCAAACATGCTAGAAATGCTCCAATTGAGCTAATTAGCTTATTGTGAGAATATTACAAACGTCTGACAAAACTGAAAAATGTAAATTTCCAATTTCAACCAAACATGCTAGAAATGCTCCAATTGAGCTAATTAGCTTATTGTGACAATATTACAAACGTCTGACCAAACTGAAAAATGTAAATTTCCAATTTCAACCAAACATGCTAGAAATGCTCCAATTGAGCTAATTAGCTTATTGTGAGAATATTACAAACGTCTGACAAAACTGAAAAATGTAAATTTCCAATTTCAACCAAACATGCTAGAAATGTTCCAATTGAGGTAATTAGCTTATTGTGAGAATATTACAAACGTCTGACAAAACTGAAAAATGTAAATTTCCAATTTCAACCAAACATGCTAGAAATGCTCCAATTGAGCTAATTAGCTTATTGTGAGAATATTACAAACGTCTGACAAAACTGAAAAATGTAAATTTCCAATTTCAACCAAACATGCTAGAAATGCTCCAATTGAACTAATTAGCTTATTGTGACAATATTACAAACGTCTGACAAAACTGAAAAATGTAAATTTCCAATTTCAACCAAACATGCTAGAAATGCTCCAATTGAGCTAATTAGCTTATTGTGAGAATATTGCAATTGTCAGACAAAGGTGAGAAATGTAAATTTCCAATTTCAACCAAACATGCTAGAAATGCTCCAATTGAGCTAATTAGCTTATTGTGAGAATATTACAAACGTCAGACCAAACTGAAAAATGTAAATTTCCAATTTCAACCAAACATGCTAGAAATGCTCCAATTGAGCTAATTAGCTTATTGTGAGAATATTACAAACGTCTGACCAAACTGAAAAATGTAAATTTCCAATTTCAACCAAACATGCTAGAAATGCTCCAATTGAGCTAATTAGCTTATTGTGAGAATATTACAAACGTCTGACAAAACTGAAAAATGTAAATTTCCAATTTCAACCAAACATGCTAGAAATGCTCCAATTGAGCTAATTAGCTTATTGTGAGAATATTACAAACGTCTGACAAAACTGAAAAATGTAAATTTCCAATTTCAACCAAACATGCTAGAAATGCTCCAATTGAGCTAATTAGCTTATTGTGAGAATATTACAAACGTCTGACAAAACTGAAAAATGTAAATTTCCAATTTCAACCAAACATGCTAGAAATGCTCCAATTGAGCTAATTAGCTTATTGTGAGAATATTACAAACGTCTGACAAAACTGAAAAATGTAAATTTCCAATTTCAACCAAACATGCTAGAAATGCTCCAATTGAGCTAATTAGCTTATTGTGAGAATATTACAAACGTCTGACCAAACTGAAAAATGTAAATTTCCAATTTCAACCAAACATGCTAGAAATGCTCCAATTGAGCTAATTAGCTTATTGTGAGAATATTACAAACGTCTGACCAAACTGAAAAATGTAAATTTCCAATTTCAACCAAACATGCTAGAAATGCTCCAATTGAGCTAATTAGCTTATTGTGAAAATATTACAAACGTCTGACAAAACTGTAAAATGTAAATTTCCAACTTCAACCAAACATGCTAGAAATGCTCGAATTGCGAAATAAGCCTACTGTAAGAATTTTACAAACGTTTGACAAAACTGAAAAATGTAAATTTTCAATTTCAACCAAACATGCTAGAAATGCTCCAACTGAGCTAATTAGCTTATTGTGAAAATATTACAAACGTCTGACCAAACTGAAAAATGTAAATTTCCAATTTCAACCAAACATGCTAGAAATGCTCCAATTGAGCTAATTAGCTTATTGTGAGAATATTACAAACGTCTGACCAAACTGAAAAATGTAAATTTCCAATTTCAACCAAACATGCTAGAAATGCTCCAATTGAGCTAATTAGCTTATTGTGAGAATATTACAAACGTCTGACAAAACTGAAAAATGTAAATTTCCAATTTCAACCAAACGTGCTAGAAATGCTCGAATTGCGAAATAAGCCTACTGTAAGAATTTTACAAACGTTTGACAAAACTGAAAAATGTAAATTTTCAATTTCAACCAAACATGCTAGAAATGCTCCAATTGAGCTAATTAGCTTATTGTGAGAATATTACAAACGTCTGACAAAACTGAAAAATTTAAATTTCCAATTTCAACCAAACATGCTAGAAATGCTCCGATTGAGCTAATTAGCTTATTGTGAGAATATTGCAATTGTCTGACAAAAGTGAAAAATGTAAATTTCCAATTTCAACCAAACATGCTAGAAATGCTCCAATTGAGCTAATTAGCTTATTGTGAGAATATTACAAACGTCTGACCAAACTGAAAAATGTAAATTTCCAATTTCAACCAAACATGCTAGAAATGCTCCAATTGAGCTAATTAGCTTATTGTGAGAATATTACAAACGTCTGACCAAACTGAAAAATGTAAATTTCCAATTTCAACCAAATATGCTAGAAATGCTCCAATTGAGCTAATTAGCTTATTGTGAGAATATTACAAACGTCTGACAAAACTGAAAAATGTAAATTTCCAATTTCAACCAAACATGCTAGAAATGCTCCAATTGAGCTAATTAGCTTATTGTGAGAATATTACAAAGGTCTGACAAAACTGAAAAATGTAAATTTCCAATTTCAACCAAACATGCTAGAAATGCTCCAATTGAGCTAATTAGCTTATTGTGAGAATATTACAAACGTCTGACAAAACTGAAAAATGTAAATTTCCAATTTCAACCAAACATGCTAGAAATGCTCCAATTGAGCTAATTAGCTTATTGTGACAATATTACAAACGTCTGACCAAACTGAAAAATGTAAATTTCCAATTTCAACCAAACATGCTAGAAATGCTCCAATTGAGCTAATTAGCTTATTGTGAGAATATTACAAACGTCTGACAAAACTGAAAAATGTAAATTTCCAATTTCAACCAAACATGCTAGAAATGTTCCAATTGAGGTAATTAGCTTATTGTGAGAATATTACAAACGTCTGACAAAACTGAAAAATGTAAACTTCCAATTTCAACCAAACATGCTAGAAATGCTCCAATTGAGCTAATTAGCTTATTGTGAGAATATTACAAACGTCTGACAAAACTGAAAAATGTAAATTTCCAATTTCAACCAAACATGCTAGAAATGCTCCAATTGAACTAATTAGCTTATTGTGAGAATATTACAAACGTCTGACAAAACTGAAAAATGTAAATTTCCAATTTCAACCAAACATGCTAGAAATGCTCCAATTGAGCTAATTAGCTTATTGTGACAATATTGCAAACGTCTGACAAAACTGAAAAATGTAAATTTCCAATTTCAACCAAACATGCTAGAAATGCTCCAATTGAGCTAATTAGCTTATTGTGAGAATATTACAAACGTCTGACAAAACTGAAAAATGTAAATTTCCATTTTCAAGCAAACATGCTAGAAATGCTCCAATTGAGCTAATTAGCTTATTGTGAGAATATTACAAACGTCTGACCAAACTGAAAAATGTAAATTTCCAATTTCAACCAAATATGCTAGAAATGCTCCAATTGAGCTAATTAGCTTATTGTGAGAATATTACAAACGTTTGACAAAACTGAAAAATGTAAATTTCCAATTTCAACCAAACATGCTAGAAATGCTCCAATTGAGCTAATTAGCTTATTGTGAGAATATTACAAAGGTCTGACAAAACTGAAAAATGTAAATTTCCAATTTCAACCAAACATGCTAGATATGCTCCAATTGAGCTAATTAGCTTATTGTGAGAATATTACAAACGTCTGACAAAACTGAAAAATGTAAATTTCCAATTTCAACCAAACATGCTAGAAATGCTCCAATTGAGCTAATTAGCTTATTGTGACAATATTACAAACGTCTGACCAAACTGAAAAATGTAAATTTCCAATTTCAACCAAACATGCTAGAAATGCTCCAATTGAGCTAATTAGCTTATTGTGAGAATATTACAAACGTCTGACAAAACTGAAAAATGTAAATTTCCAATTTCAACCAAACATGCTAGAAATGTTCCAATTGAGGTAATTAGCTTATTGTGAGAATATTACAAACGTCTGACAAAACTGAAAAATGTAAACTTCCAATTTCAACCAAACATGCTAGAAATGCTCCAATTGAGCTAATTAGCTTATTGTGAGAATATTACAAACGTCTGACAAAACTGAAAAATGTAAATTTCCAATTTCAACCAAACATGCTAGAAATGCTCCAATTGAACTAATTAGCTTATTGTGAGAATATTACAAACGTCTGACAAAACTGAAAAATGTAAATTTCCAATTTCAACCAAACATGCTAGAAATGCTCCAATTGAGCTAATTAGCTTATTGTGACAATATTGCAAACGTCTGACAAAACTGAAAAATGTAAATTTCCAATTTCAACCAAACATGCTAGAAATGCTCCAATTGAGCTAATTAGCTTATTGTGAGAATATTACAAACGTCTGACAAAACTGAAAAATGTAAATTTCCATTTTCAACCAAACATGCTAGAAATGTTCCAATTGAGGTAATTAGCTTATTGTGAGAATATTACAAACGTCTGACAAAACTGAAAAATGTAAACTTCCAATTTCAACCAAACATGCTAGAAATGCTCCAATTGAGCTAATTAGCTTATTGTGAGAATATTACAAACGTCTGACAAAACTGAAAAATGTAAATTTCCAATTTCAACCAAACATGCTAGAAATGCTCCAATTGAGCTAATTAGCTTATTGTGAGAATATTACAAACGTCTGACAAAACTGAAAAATGTAAATTTCCAATTTCAACCAAACATGCTAGAAATGCTCCAATTGAACTAATTAGCTTATTGTGAGAATATTACAAACGTCTGACAAAACTGAAAAATGTAAATTTCCAATTTCAACCAAACATGCTAGAAATGCTCCAATTGAGCTAATTAGCTTATTGTGAGAATATTGCAATTGTCAGACAAAAGTGAAAAATGTAAATTTCCAATTTCAACCAAACATGCTAGAAATGCTCCAATTGAGCTAATTAGCTTATTGTGAGAATATTACAAACGTCAGACCAAACTGAAAAATGTAAATTTCCAATTTCAACCAAACATGCTAGAAATGCTCCAATTGAGCTAATTAGCTTATTGTGAGAATATTACAAACGTCTGACCCAACTGAAAAATGTAAATTTCCAGTTTCAACCAAACATGCTAGAAATGCTCCAATTGAGCTAATTAGCTTATTGTGAGAATATTACAAACGTCTGACAAAACTGAAAAATGTAAATTTCCAATTTCAACCAAACATGCTAGAAATGCTCCAATTGAGCTAATTAGCTTATTGTGAGAATATTGCAATTGTCTGACAAAAGTGAAAAATGTAAATTTCCAATTTTAACCAAACATGCTAGAAATGCTCCAATTGAGCTAATTAGCTTATTGTGAGAATATTAAAAACGTCAGACCAAACTGAAAAATGTAAATTGCCAATTTCAACCAAACATGCTAGAAATGCTCCAATTGAGCTAATTAGCTTATTGTGAGAATATTACAAACGTCTGACAAAACTGAAAAATGTAAATTTCCAATTTCAACCAAACATGCTAGAAATGCTCCAATTGAGCTAATTAGCTTATTGTGAGAATATTGCAATTGTCTGACAAAAGTGAAAAATGTAAATTTCCAATTTCAACCAAACATGCTAGAAATGCTCCAATTGAGCTAATTAGCTTATTGTGAGAATATTACAAACGTCTGACCAAACTGAAAAATGTAAATTTCCAATTTCAACCAAACATGCTAGAAATGCTCCAATTGAGCTAATTAGCTTATTGTGAGAATATTGCAACTGTCTGACAAAAGTGAAAAATGTAAATTTCCAATTTCAACCAAACATGCTAGAAATGCTCCAATTGAGCTAATTAGCTTATTGTGAGAATATTACAAAGGTCTGACAAAACTGAAAAATGTAAATTTCCAATTTCAACCAAACATGCTAGAAATGCTCCAATTGAGCTAATTAGCTTATTGTGAGAATATTACAAACGTCTGACAAAACTGAAAAATGTAAATTTCCAATTTCAACCAAACATGCTAGAAATGCTCCAATTGAGCTAATTAGCTTATTGTGACAATATTACAAACGTCTGACAAAACTGAAAAATGTAAATTTCCAATTTCAACCAAACATGCTAGAAATGCTCCAATTGAGCTAATTAGCTTATTGTGAGAATATTACAAACGTCTGACAAAACTGAAAAATGTAAATTTCCAATTTCAACCGAACATGCTAGAAATGTTCCAATTGAGCTAATTAGCTTATTGTGAAAATATTACAAACGTCTGACAAAACTGAAAAATGTAAACTTCCAATTTCAACCAAACATGCTAGAAATGCTCCAATTGAGCTAATTAGCTTATTGTGAGAATATTACAAACGTCTGACAAAAGTGAAAAATGTAAATTTCCAATTTCAACCAAACATGCTAGAAATGCTCCAATTGAACTAATTAGCTTATTGTGACAATATTACAAACGTCTGACAAAACTGAAAAATGTAAATTTCCAATTTCAACCAAACATGCTAGAAATGCTCTAATTGAGCTAATTAGCTTATTGTCAGAATAATACAAACGTCTGACAAAACTGAAAATGTAAATTTCCAATTTCAACCAAACATGCTAGAAATGTTCCAATTGAGGTAATTAGCTTATTGTGAGAATATTACAAACGTATGACAAAACTGAAAAATGTAAACTTCCAATTTCAACCAAACATGCTAGAAATGCTCCAATTGAGCTAATTAGCTTATTGTGAGAATATTACAAACGTCTGACAAAACTGAAAAATGTAAATTTCCAATTTCAACCAAACATGCTAGAAATGCTCCAATTGAACTAATTAGCTTATTGTGAGAATATTACAAACGTCTGACAAAACTGAAAAATGTAAATTTCCAATTTCAACCAAACATGCTAGAAATGCTCCAATTGAGCTAATTAGCTTATTGTGACAATATTGCAAACGTCTGACAAAACTGAAAAATGTAAATTTCCAATTTCAACCAAACATGCTAGAAATGCTCCAATTGAGCTCATTAGCTTATTGTGAGAATATTACAAACGTCTGACAAAACTGAAAAATGTAAATTTCCATTTTCAACCAAACATGCTAGAAATGTTCCAATTGAGGTAATCAGCTTATTGTGAGAATATTACAAACGTCTGACAAAACTGAAAAATGTAAATTTCCAATTTCAACCAAACATGCTAGAAATGCTCCAATTGAGCTAATTAGCTTATTGTGAGAATATTACAAACGTCTGACAAAACTGAAAAATGTAAATTTCCAATTTCAACCAAACATGCTAGAAATGCTCCAATTGAACTAATTAGCTTATTGTGAGAATATTACAAACGTCTGACAAAACTGAAAAATGTAAATTTCCAATTTCAACCAAACATGCTAGAAATGCTCCAATTGAGCTAATTAGCTTATTGTGAGAATATTGCAATTGTCAGACAAAAGTGAAAAATGTAAATTTCCAATTTCAACCAAACATGCTAGAAATGCTCCAATTGAGCTAATTAGCTTATTGTGAGTATTACAAACGTCTGACCCAACTGAAAAATGTAAATTTCCATTTTCAACCAAACATGCTAGAAATGCTCCAATTGAGCTAATTAGCTTATTGTGAGAATATTACAACTGTCTGACCCAACTAAAAAATGTAAATTTCCAATTTCAACCAAACATGCTAGAAATGCTCCAATTGAGCTAATTAGCTTATTGTGAGAATATTACAAACGTCTGACAAAACTGAAAAATGTAAATTTCCAATTTCAACCAAACATGCTAGAAATGCTCCAATTGAGCTAATTAGCTTATTGTGAGAATATTACAAAGGTTTGACAAAACTGAAAAATGTAAATTTCCAATTTCAACCAAACATGCTAGAAATGCTCCAATTGAGCTAATTAGCTTATTGTGACAATATTACAAACGTCTGACAAAACTGAAAAATGTAAATTTCCAATTTCAACCAAACATGCTAGAAATGCTCCAATTGAGCTAATTAGCTTATTGTGAGAATATTACAAACGTCTGACAAAACTGAAAAATGTAAATTTCCAATTTCAACCAAACATGCTAGAAATGTTCCAATTGAGCTAATTAGCTTATTGTGAGAATATTACAAACGTCTGACAAAACTGAAAAATGTAAACTTCCAATTTCAACCAAACATGCTAGAAATGCTCCAATTGAGCTAATTAGTTTATTGTGAGAATATTACAAACGTCTGACAAAACTGAAAAATGTAAATTTCCAATTTCAACCAAACATGCTAGAAATGCTCCAATTGAACTAATTAGCTTATTGTGACAATATTACAAACGTCTGACAAAACTGAAAAATGTAAATTTCCAATTTCAACCAAACATGCTAGAAATGCTCCAATTGAGCTAATTAGCTTATTGTGAGAATATTGCAATTGTCTGACAAAAGTGAAAAATGTAAATTTCCAATTTCAACCAAACATGCTAGAAATGCTCCAATTGAGCTAATTAGCTTATTGTGAGAATATTACAAACGTCAGACCAAACTGAAAAATGTAAATTTCCAATTTCAACCAAACATGCTAGAAATGCTCCAATTGAGCTAATTAGCTTATTGTGAGAATATTACAAACGTCTGACCAAACTGAAAAATGTAAATTTCCAATTTCAACCAAACATGCTAGAAATGCTCCAATTGAGCTAATTAGCTTATTGTGAGAATATTGCAATTGTCTGACAAAAGTGAAAAATGTAAATTTCCAATTTCAACCAAACATGCTAGAAATGCTCCAATTGAGCTAATTAGCTTATTGTGAGAATATTAAAAACGTCTGACCAAACTGAAAAATGTAATTTCCAATTTCAACCAAACATGCTAGAAATGCTCCAATTGAGCTAATTAGCTTATTGTGAGAATATTACAAACGTCTGACAAAACTGAAAAATGTAAATTTCCAATTTCAACCAAACATGCTAGAAATGCTCCAATTGAGCTAATTAGCTTATTGGGAGAATATTACAAACGTCTGACAAAACTGAAAAATGTAAATTTCCCATTTCAACCAAACATGCTAGAAATGCTCCAATTGAGCTAATTAGCTTATTGTGAGAATATTACAAACGTCTGACAAAACTGAAAAATGTAAACTTCCAATTTCAACCAAACATGCTAGAAATGCTCCAATTGAGCTAATTAGCTTATTGTGAGAATATTACAAACGTCTGACAAAACTGAAAAATGTAAATTTCCAATTTCAACCAAACATGCTAGAAATGCTCCAATTGAACTAATTAGCTTATTGTGACAATATTACAAACGTCTGACAAAACTGAAAAATGTGAATTTCCAATTTCAACCAAACATGCTAGAAATGCTCCAATTGAGCTAATTAGCTTATTGTGAGAATATTGCAATTGTCAGACAAAGGTGAGAAATGTAAATTTCCAATTTCAACCAAACATGCTAGAAATGCTCCAATTGAGCTAATTAGCTTATTGTGAGAATATTACAAACGTCAGACCAAACTGAAAAATGTAAATTTCCAATTTCAACCAAACATGCTAGAAATGCTCCAATTGAGCTAATTAGCTTATTGTGAGAATATTACAAACGTCTGACCAAACTGAAAAATGTAAATTTCCAATTTCAACCAAACATGCTAGAAATGCTCCAATTGAGCTAATTAGCTTATTGTGAGAATATTACAAACGTCTGACAAAACTGAAAAATGTAAATTTCCAATTTCAACCAAACATGCTAGAAATGCTCCAATTGAGCTAATTAGCTTATTGTGAGAATATTACAAACGTCTGACAAAACTGAAAAATGTAAATTTCCAATTTCAACCAAACATGCTAGAAATGCTCCAATTGAGCTAATTAGCTTATTGTGAGAATATTACAAACGTCTGACAAAACTGAAAAATGTAAATTTTCAATTTCAACCAAACATGCTAGAAATGCTCCAATTGAGCTAATTAGCTTATTGTGAGAATATTACAAACGTCTGACAAAACTGAAAAATGTAAATTTCCAATTTCAACCAAACATGCTAGAAATGCTCCAATTGAGCTAATTAGCTTATTGTGAGAATATTACAAACGTCTGACCAAACTGAAAAATGTAAATTTCCAATTTCAACCAAACATGCTAGAAATGCTCCAATTGAGCTAATTAGCTTATTGTGAGAATATTACAAACGTCTGACAAAACTGAAAAATGTAAATTTCCAATTTCAACCAAACATGCTAGAAATGCTCCAATTGAGCTAATTAGCTTATTGTGAAAATATTACAAACGTCTGACAAAACTGTAAAATGTAAATTTCCAATTTCAACCAAACATGCTAGAAATGCTCGAATTGCGAAATAAGCCTACTGTAAGAATTTTACAAACGTTTGACAAAACTGAAAAATGTAAATTTTCAATTTCAACCTAACATGCTAGAAATGCTCCATCTGAGCTAATTAGCTTATTGTGAAAATATTACAAACGTCTGACCAAACTGAAAAATGTAAATTTCCAATTTCAACCAAACATGCTAGAAATGCTCCAATTGAGCTAATTAGCTTATTGTGAGAATATTACAAACGTCTGACCAAACTGAAAAATGTAAATTTCCAATTTCAACCAAACATGCTAGAAATGCTCCAATTGAGCTAATTAGCTTATTGTGAGAATATTACAAACGTCTGACAAAACTGAAAAATGTAAATTTCCAATTTCAACCAAACGTGCTAGAAATGCTCGAATTGCGAAATAAGCCTACTGTAAGAATTTTACAAACGTTTGACAAAACTGAAAAATGTAAATTTTCAATTTCAACCAAACATGCTAGAAATGCTCCAATTGAGCTAATTAGCTTATTGTGAGAATATTACAAACGTCTGACAAAACTGAAAAATTTAAATTTCCAATTTCAACCAAACATGCTAGAAATGCTCCAATTGAGCTAATTAGCTTATTGTGAGAATATTACAAACGTCTGACAAAACTGAAAAATTTAAATTTCCAATTTCAACCAAACATGCTAGAAATGCTCCAATTGAGCTAATTAGCTTATTGTGAGAATATTGCAATTGTCTGACAAAAGTGAAAAATGTAAATTTCCAATTTCAACCAAACATGCTAGAAATGCTCCAATTGAGCTAATTAGCTTATTGTGAGAATATTACAAACGTCTGACCAAACTGAAAAATGTAAATTTCCAATTTCAACCAAACATGCTAGAAATGCTCGAATTGCGAAATAAGCCTACTGTAAGAATTTTACAAACGTTTGACAAAACTGAAAAATGTAAATTTTCAATTTCAACCTAACATGCTAGAAATGCTCCATCTGAGCTAATTAGCTTATTGTGAAAATATTACAAACGTCAGACCAAACTGAAAAATGTAAATTTCCAATTTCAACCAAACATGCTAGAAATGCTCCAATTGAGCTAATTAGCTTATTGTGAGAATATTACAAACGTCTGACCAAACTGAAAAATGTAAATTTCCAATTTCAACCAAACATGCTAGAAATGCTCCAATTGAGCTAATTAGCTTATTGTGAGAATATTACAAACGTCTGACAAAACTGAAAAATGTAAATTTCCAATTTCAACCAAACATGCTAGAAATGCTCCAATTGAGCTAATTAGCTTATTGTGAGAATATTACAAACGTCTGACCAAACTGAAAAATGTAAATTTCCAATTTCAACCAAACATGCTAGAAATGCTCCAATTGAGCTAATTAGTTTATTGTGAGAATATTACAAACGTCTGACAAAACTGAAAAATGTAAATTTCCAATTTCAACCAAACATGCTAGAAATGCTCCAATTGAACTAATTAGCTTATTGTGACAATATTACAAACGTCTGACAAAACTGAAAAATGTAAATTTCCAATTTCAACCAAACATGCTAGAAATGCTCCAATTGAGCTAATTAGCTTATTGTGAGAATATTGCAATTGTCTGACAAAAGTGAAAAATGTAAATTTCCAATTTCAACCAAACATGCTAGAAATGCTCCAATTGAGCTAATTAGCTTATTGTGAGAATATTACAAACGTCAGACCAAACTGAAAAATGTAAATTTCCAATTTCAACCAAACATGCTAGAAATGCTCCAATTGAGCTAATTAGCTTATTGTGAGAATATTACAAACGTCTGACCAAACTGAAAAATGTAAATTTCCAATTTCAACCAAACATGCTAGAAATGCTCCAATTGAGCTAATTAGCTTATTGTGAGAATATTGCAATTGTCTGACAAAAGTGAAAAATGTAAATTTCCAATTTCAACCAAACATGCTAGAAATGCTCCAATTGAGCTAATTAGCTTATTGTGAGAATATTAAAAACGTCTGACCAAACTGAAAAATGTAATTTCCAATTTCAACCAAACATGCTAGAAATGCTCCAATTGAGCTAATTAGCTTATTGTGAGAATATTACAAACGTCTGACAAAACTGAAAAATGTAAATTTCCAATTTCAACCAAACATGCTAGAAATGCTCCAATTGAGCTAATTAGCTTATTGGGAGAATATTACAAACGTCTGACAAAACTGAAAAATGTAAATTTCCCATTTCAACCAAACATGCTAGAAATGCTCCAATTGAGCTAATTAGCTTATTGTGAGAATATTACAAACGTCTGACAAAACTGAAAAATGTAAACTTCCAATTTCAACCAAACATGCTAGAAATGCTCCAATTGAGCTAATTAGCTTATTGTGAGAATATTACAAACGTCTGACAAAACTGAAAAATGTAAATTTCCAATTTCAACCAAACGTGCTAGAAATGCTCGAATTGCGAAATAAGCCTACTGTAAGAATTTTACAAACGTTTGACAAAACTGAAAAATGTAAATTTTCAATTTCAACCAAACATGCTAGAAATGCTCCAATTGAGCTAATTAGCTTATTGTGAGAATATTACAAACGTCTGACAAAACTGAAAAATTTAAATTTCCAATTTCAACCAAACATGCTAGAAATGCTCCAATTGAGCTAATTAGCTTATTGTGAGAATATTACAAACGTCTGACAAAACTGAAAAATTTAAATTTCCAATTTCAACCAAACATGCTAGAAATGCTCCAATTGAGCTAATTAGCTTATTGTGAGAATATTGCAATTGTCTGACAAAAGTGAAAAATGTAAATTTCCAATTTCAACCAAACATGCTAGAAATGCTCCAATTGAGCTAATTAGCTTATTGTGAGAATATTACAAACGTCTGACCAAACTGAAAAATGTAAATTTCCAATTTCAACCAAACATGCTAGAAATGCTCCAATTGAACTAATTAGCTTATTGTGACAATATTACAAACGTCTGACAAAACTGAAAAATGTAAATTTCCAATTTCAACCAAACATGCTAGAAATGCTCCAATTGAGCTAATTAGCTTACTGTGAGAATATTGCAATTGTCAGACAAAGGTGAGAAATGTAAATTTCCAATTTCAACCAAACATGCTAGAAATGCTCCAATTGAGCTAATTAGCTTATTGTGAGAATATTACAAACGTCAGACCAAACTGAAAAATGTAAATTTCCAATTTCAACCAAACATGCTAGAAATGCTCCAATTGAGCTAATTAGCTTATTGTGAGAATATTACAAACGTCTGACCAAACTGAAAAATGTAAATTTCCAATTTCAACCAAACATGCTAGAAATGCTCCAATTGAGCTAATTAGCTTATTGTGAGAATATTACAAACGTCTGACAAAACTGAAAAATGTAAATTTCCAATTTCAACCAAACATGCTAGAAATGCTCCAATTGAGCTAATTAGCTTATTGTGAGAATATTACAAACGTCTGACCAAACTGAAAAATGTAAATTTCCAATTTCAACCAAACATGCTAGAAATGCTCCAATTGAGCTAATTAGTTTATTGTAAGAATATTACAAACGTCTGACAAAACTGAAAAATGTAAATTTCCAATTTCAACCAAACATGCTAGAAATGCTCCAATTGAACTAATTAGCTTATTGTGACAATATTACAAACGTCTGACAAAACTGAAAAATTTAAATTTCCAATTTCAACCAAACATGCTAGAAATGCTCCAATTGAGCTAATTAGCTTATTGTGAGAATATTACAAACGTCTGACAAAACTGAAAAATTTAAATTTCCAATTTCAACCAAACATGCTAGAAATGCTCCAATTGAGCTAATTAGCTTATTGTGAGAATATTGCAATTGTCTGACAAAAGTGAAAAATGTAAATTTCCAATTTCAACCAAACATGCTAGAAATGCTCCAATTGAGCTAATTAGCTTATTGTGAGAATATTACAAACGTCTGACCAAACTGAAAAATGTAAATTTCCAATTTCAACCAAACATGCTAGAAATGCTCGAATTGCGAAATAAGCCTACTGTAAGAATTTTACAAACGTTTGACAAAACTGAAAAATGTAAATTTTCAATTTCAACCTAACATGCTAGAAATGCTCCATCTGAGCTAATTAGCTTATTGTGAAAATATTACAAACGTCTGACCAAACTGAAAAATGTAAATTTCCAATTTCAACCAAACATGCTAGAAATGCTCCAATTGAGCTAATTAGCTTATTGTGAGAATATTACAAACGTCTGACCAAACTGAAAAATGTAAATTTCCAATTTCAACCAAACATGCTAGAAATGCTCCAATTGAGCTACTTAGCTTATTGTGAGAATATTACAAACGTCTGACAAAACTGAAAAATGTAAATTTCCAATTTCAACCAAACGTGCTAGAAATGCTCGAATTGCGAAATAAGCCTACTGTAAGAATTTTACAAACGTTTGACAAAACTGAAAAATGTAAATTTTCAATTTCAACCAAACATGCTAGAAATGCTCCAATTGAGCTAATTAGCTTATTGTGAGAATATTACAAACGTCTGACAAAACTGAAAAATTTAAATTTCCAATTTCAACCAAACATGCTAGAAATGCTCCAATTGAGCTAATTAGCTTATTGTGAGAATATTACAAACGTCTGACAAAACTGAAAAATTTAAATTTCCAATTTCAACCAAACATGCGAGAAATGCTCCAATTGAGCTAATTAGCTTATTGTGAGAATATTGCAATTGTCTGACAAAAGTGAAAAATGTAAATTTCCAATTTCAACCAAACATGCTAGAAATGCTCCAATTGAGCTAATTAGCTTATTGTGAGAATATTACAAACGTCTGACCAAACTGAAAAATGTAAATTTCCAATTTCAACCAAACATGCTAGAAATGCTCCAATTGAACTAATTAGCTTATTGTGACAATATTACAAACGTCTGACAAAACTGAAAAATGTAAATTTCCAATTTCAACCAAACATGCTAGAAATGCTCCAATTGAGCTAATTAGCTTATTGTGAGAATATTGCAATTGTCAGACAAAGGTGAGAAATGTAAATTTCCAATTTCAACCAAACATGCTAGAAATGCTCCAATTGAGCTAATTAGCTTATTGTGAGAATATTACAAACGTCAGACCAAACTGAAAAATGTAAATTTTCAATTTCAACCAAACATGCTAGAAATGCTCCAATTGAGCTAATTAGCTTATTGTGAGAATATTACAAACGTCTGACCAAACTGAAAAATGTAAATTTCCAATTTCAACCAAACATGCTAGAAATGCTCCAATTGAGCTAATTAGCTTATTGTGAGAATATTACAAACGTCTGACAAAACTGAAAAATGTAAATTTCCAATTTCAACCAAACATGCTAGAAATGCTCCAATTGAGCTAATTAGCTTATTGTGAGAATATTACAAACGTCTGACAAAACTGAAAAATGTAAATTTCCAATTTCAACCAAACATGCTAGAAATGCTCCAATTGAGCTAATTAGCTTATTGTGAGAATATTACAAACGTCTGACAAAACTGAAAAATGTAAATTTTCAATTTCAACCTAACATGCTAGAAATGCTCCATCTGAGCTAATTAGCTTATTGTGAAAATATTACAAACGTCTGACCAAACTGAAAAATGTAAATTTCCAATTTCAACCAAACATGCTAGAAATGCTCCAATTGAGCTAATTAGCTTATTGTGAGAATATTACAAACGTCTGACCAAACTGAAAAATGTAAATTTCCAATTTCAACCAAACATGCTAGAAATGCTCCAATTGAGCTAATTAGCTTATTGTGAGAATATTACAAACGTCTGACAAAACTGAAAAATGTAAATTTCCAATTTCAACCAAACGTGCTAGAAATGCTCGAATTGCGAAATAAGCCTACTGTAAGAATTTTACAAACGTTTGACAAAACTGAAAAATGTAAATTTTCAATTTCAACCAAACATGCTAGAAATGCTCCAATTGAGCTAATTAGCTTATTGTGAGAATATTACAAACGTCTGACAAAACTGAAAAATTTAAATTTCCAATTTCAACCAAACATGCTAGAAATGCTCCAATTGAGCTAATTAGCTTATTGTGAGAATATTACAAACGTCTGACAAAACTGAAAAATTTAAATTTCCAATTTCAACCAAACATGCGAGAAATGCTCCAATTGAGCTAATTAGCTTATTGTGAGAATATTGCAATTGTCTGACAAAAGTGAAAAATGTAAATTTCCAATTTCAACCAAACATGCTAGAAATGCTCCAATTGAGCTAATTAGCTTATTGTGAGAATATTACAAACGTCTGACCAAACTGAAAAATGTAAATTTCCAATTTCAACCAAACATGCTAGAAATGCTCCAATTGAACTAATTAGCTTATTGTGACAATATTACAAACGTCTGACAAAACTGAAAAATGTAAATTTCCAATTTCAACCAAACATGCTAGAAATGCTCCAATTGAGCTAATTAGCTTATTGTGAGAATATTGCAATTGTCAGACAAAGGTGAGAAATGTAAATTTCCAATTTCAACCAAACATGCTAGAAATGCTCCAATTGAGCTAATTAGCTTATTGTGAGAATATTACAAACGTCAGACCAAACTGAAAAATGTAAATTTTCAATTTCAACCAAACATGCTAGAAATGCTCCAATTGAGCTAATTAGCTTATTGTGAGAATATTACAAACGTCTGACCAAACTGAAAAATGTAAATTTCCAATTTCAACCAAACATGCTAGAAATGCTCCAATTGAACTAATTAGCTTATTGTGACAATATTACAAACGTCTGACAAAACTGAAAAATGTAAATTTCCAATTTCAACCAAACATGCTAGAAATGCTCCAATTGAGCTAATTAGCTTATTGTGAGAATATTGCAATTGTCAGACAAAGGTGAGAAATGTAAATTTCCAATTTCAACCAAACATGCTAGAAATGCTCCAATTGAGCTAATTAGCTTATTGTGAGAATATTACAAACGTCAGACCAAACTGAAAAATGTAAATTTTCAATTTCAACCAAACATGCTAGAAATGCTCCAATTGAGCTAATTAGCTTATTGTGAGAATATTACAAACGTCTGACCAAACTGAAAAATGTAAATTTCCAATTTCAACCAAACATGCTAGAAATGCTCCAATTGAGCTAATTAGCTTATTGTGAGAATATTACAAACGTCTGACAAAACTGAAAAATGTAAATTTCCAATTTCAACCAAACATGCTAGAAATGCTCCAATTGAGCTAATTAGCTTATTGTGAGAATATTACAAACGTCTGACAAAACTGAAAAATGTAAATTTCCAATTTCAACCAAACATGCTAGAAATGCTCCAATTGAGCTAATTAGCTTATTGTGAGAATATTACAAACGTCTGACAAAACTGAAAAATGTAAATTTTCAATTTCAACCTAACATGCTAGAAATGCTCCATCTGAGCTAATTAGCTTATTGTGAAAATATTACAAACGTCTGACCAAACTGAAAAATGTAAATTTCCAATTTCAACCAAACATGCTAGAAATGCTCCAATTGAGCTAATTAGCTTATTGTGAGAATATTACAAACGTCTGACCAAACTGAAAAATGTAAATTTCCAATTTCAACCAAACATGCTAGAAATGCTCCAATTGAGCTAATTAGCTTATTGTGAGAATATTACAAACGTCTGACAAAACTGAAAAATGTAAATTTCCAATTTCAACCAAACGTGCTAGAAATGCTCGAATTGCGAAATAAGCCTACTGTAAGAATTTTACAAACGTTTGACAAAACTGAAAAATGTAAATTTTCAATTTCAACCAAACATGCTAGAAATGCTCCAATTGAGCTAATTAGCTTATTGTGAGAATATTACAAACGTCTGACAAAACTGAAAAATGTAAATTTCCAATTTCAACCAAACATGCTAGAAATGCTCCAATTGAGCTAATTAGCTTATTGTGAGAATATTACAAACGTCTGACCAAACTGAAAAATGTAAATTTCCAATTTCAACCAAACATGCTAGAAATGCTCCAATTGAGCTAATTAGCTTATTGTGAGAATATTACAAACGTCTGACAAAACTGAAAAATGTAAATTTCCAATTTCAACCAAACGTGCTAGAAATGCTCGAATTGCGAAATAAGCCTACTGTAAGAATTTTACAAACGTTTGACAAAACTGAAAAATGTAAATTTTCAATTTCAACCAAACATGCTAGAAATGCTCCAATTGAGCTAATTAGCTTATTGTGAGAATATTACAAACGTCTGACAAAACTGAAAAATTTAAATTTCCAATTTCAACCAAACATGCTAGAAATGCTCCAATTGAGCTAATTAGCTTATTGTGAGAATATTACAAACGTCTGACAAAACTGAAAAATTTAAATTTCCAATTTCAACCAAACATGCGAGAAATGCTCCAATTGAGCTAATTAGCTTATTGTGAGAATATTGCAATTGTCTGACAAAAGTGAAAAATGTAAATTTCCAATTTCAACCAAACATGCTAGAAATGCTCCAATTGAGCTAATTAGCTTATTGTGAGAATATTACAAACGTCTGACCAAACTGAAAAATGTAAATTTCCAATTTCAACCAAACATGCTAGAAATGCTCCAATTGAACTAATTAGCTTATTGTGACAATATTACAAACGTCTGACAAAACTGAAAAATGTAAATTTCCAATTTCAACCAAACATGCTAGAAATGCTCCAATTGAGCTAATTAGCTTATTGTGAGAATATTGCAATTGTCAGACAAAGGTGAGAAATGTAAATTTCCAATTTCAACCAAACATGCTAGAAATGCTCCAATTGAGCTAATTAGCTTATTGTGAGAATATTACAAACGTCAGACCAAACTGAAAAATGTAAATTTTCAATTTCAACCAAACATGCTAGAAATGCTCCAATTGAGCTAATTAGCTTATTGTGAGAATATTACAAACGTCTGACCAAACTGAAAAATGTAAATTTCCAATTTCAACCAAACATGCTAGAAATGCTCCAATTGAGCTAATTAGCTTATTGTGAGAATATTACAAACGTCTGACAAAACTGAAAAATGTAAATTTCCAATTTCAACCAAACATGCTAGAAATGCTCCAATTGAGCTAATTAGCTTATTGTGAGAATATTACAAACGTCTGACAAAACTGAAAAATGTAAATTTCCAATTTCAACCAAACATGCTAGAAATGCTCCAATTGAGCTAATTAGCTTATTGTGAGAATATTACAAACGTCTGACAAAACTGAAAAATGTAAATTTTCAATTTCAACCTAACATGCTAGAAATGCTCCATCTGAGCTAATTAGCTTATTGTGAAAATATTACAAACGTCTGACCAAACTGAAAAATGTAAATTTCCAATTTCAACCAAACATGCTAGAAATGCTCCAATTGAGCTAATTAGCTTATTGTGAGAATATTACAAACGTCTGACCAA
Source organism: Watersipora subatra (assembly GCF_963576615.1). NCBI lineage: Eukaryota > Metazoa > Bryozoa > Gymnolaemata > Cheilostomatida > Watersiporidae > Watersipora > Watersipora subatra. The sequence continues at coordinate 41,136,798 of NC_088710.1, read as the reverse complement.
ACTGAAAAATGTAAATTTCCAATTTCAACCAAACATGCTAGAAATGCTCCAATTGAGCTAATTAGCTTATTGTGAGAATATTACAAACGTCTGACAAAACTGAAAAATGTAAATTTCCAATTTCAACCAAACGTGCTAGAAATGCTCGAATTGCGAAATAAGCCTACTGTAAGAATTTTACAAACGTTTGACAAAACTGAAAAATGTAAATTTTCAATTTCAACCAAACATGCTAGAAATGCTCCAATTGAGCTAATTAGCTTATTGTGAGAATATTACAAACGTCTGACAAAACTGAAAAATTTAAATTTCCAATTTCAACCAAACATGCTAGAAATGCTCCAATTGAGCTAATTAGCTTATTGTGAGAATATTACAAACGTCTGACAAAACTGAAAAATTTAAATTTCCAATTTCAACCAAACATGCGAGAAATGCTCCAATTGAGCTAATTAGCTTATTGTGAGAATATTGCAATTGTCTGACAAAAGTGAAAAATGTAAATTTCCAATTTCAACCAAACATGCTAGAAATGCTCCAATTGAGCTAATTAGCTTATTGTGAGAATATTACAAACGTCTGACCAAACTGAAAAATGTAAATTTCCAATTTCAACCAAACATGCTAGAAATGCTCCAATTGAACTAATTAGCTTATTGTGACAATATTACAAACGTCTGACAAAACTGAAAAATGTAAATTTCCAATTTCAACCAAACATGCTAGAAATGCTCCAATTGAGCTAATTAGCTTATTGTGAGAATATTGCAATTGTCAGACAAAGGTGAGAAATGTAAATTTCCAATTTCAACCAAACATGCTAGAAATGCTCCAATTGAGCTAATTAGCTTATTGTGAGAATATTACAAACGTCAGACCAAACTGAAAAATGTAAATTTTCAATTTCAACCAAACATGCTAGAAATGCTCCAATTGAGCTAATTAGCTTATTGTGAGAATATTACAAACGTCTGACCAAACTGAAAAATGTAAATTTCCAATTTCAACCAAACATGCTAGAAATGCTCCAATTGAACTAATTAGCTTATTGTGACAATATTACAAACGTCTGACAAAACTGAAAAATGTAAATTTCCAATTTCAACCAAACATGCTAGAAATGCTCCAATTGAGCTAATTAGCTTATTGTGAGAATATTGCAATTGTCAGACAAAGGTGAGAAATGTAAATTTCCAATTTCAACCAAACATGCTAGAAATGCTCCAATTGAGCTAATTAGCTTATTGTGAGAATATTACAAACGTCAGACCAAACTGAAAAATGTAAATTTTCAATTTCAACCAAACATGCTAGAAATGCTCCAATTGAGCTAATTAGCTTATTGTGAGAATATTACAAACGTCTGACCAAACTGAAAAATGTAAATTTCCAATTTCAACCAAACATGCTAGAAATGCTCCAATTGAGCTAATTAGCTTATTGTGAGAATATTACAAACGTCTGACAAAACTGAAAAATGTAAATTTCCAATTTCAACCAAACATGCTAGAAATGCTCCAATTGAGCTAATTAGCTTATTGTGAGAATATTACAAACGTCTGACAAAACTGAAAAATGTAAATTTCCAATTTCAACCAAACATGCTAGAAATGCTCCAATTGAGCTAATTAGCTTATTGTGAGAATATTACAAACGTCTGACAAAACTGAAAAATGTAAATTTTCAATTTCAACCTAACATGCTAGAAATGCTCCATCTGAGCTAATTAGCTTATTGTGAAAATATTACAAACGTCTGACCAAACTGAAAAATGTAAATTTCCAATTTCAACCAAACATGCTAGAAATGCTCCAATTGAGCTAATTAGCTTATTGTGAGAATATTACAAACGTCTGACCAAACTGAAAAATGTAAATTTCCAATTTCAACCAAACATGCTAGAAATGCTCCAATTGAGCTAATTAGCTTATTGTGAGAATATTACAAACGTCTGACAAAACTGAAAAATGTAAATTTCCAATTTCAACCAAACGTGCTAGAAATGCTCGAATTGCGAAATAAGCCTACTGTAAGAATTTTACAAACGTTTGACAAAACTGAAAAATGTAAATTTTCAATTTCAACCAAACATGCTAGAAATGCTCCAATTGAGCTAATTAGCTTATTGTGAGAATATTACAAACGTCTGACAAAACTGAAAAATTTAAATTTCCAATTTCAACCAAACATGCTAGAAATGCTCCAATTGAGCTAATTAGCTTATTGTGAGAATATTACAAACGTCTGACAAAACTGAAAAATTTAAATTTCCAATTTCAACCAAACATGCGAGAAATGCTCCAATTGAGCTAATTAGCTTATTGTGAGAATATTGCAATTGTCTGACAAAAGTGAAAAATGTAAATTTCCAATTTCAACCAAACATGCTAGAAATGCTCCAATTGAGCTAATTAGCTTATTGTGAGAATATTACAAACGTCTGACCAAACTGAAAAATGTAAATTTCCAATTTCAACCAAACATGCTAGAAATGCTCCAATTGAACTAATTAGCTTATTGTGACAATATTACAAACGTCTGACAAAACTGAAAAATGTAAATTTCCAATTTCAACCAAACATGCTAGAAATGCTCCAATTGAGCTAATTAGCTTATTGTGAGAATATTGCAATTGTCAGACAAAGGTGAGAAATGTAAATTTCCAATTTCAACCAAACATGCTAGAAATGCTCCAATTGAGCTAATTAGCTTATTGTGAGAATATTACAAACGTCAGACCAAACTGAAAAATGTAAATTTTCAATTTCAACCAAACATGCTAGAAATGCTCCAATTGAGCTAATTAGCTTATTGTGAGAATATTACAAACGTCTGACCAAACTGAAAAATGTAAATTTCCAATTTCAACCAAACATGCTAGAAATGCTCCAATTGAGCTAATTAGCTTATTGTGAGAATATTACAAACGTCTGACAAAACTGAAAAATGTAAATTTCCAATTTCAACCAAACATGCTAGAAATGCTCCAATTGAGCTAATTAGCTTATTGTGAGAATATTACAAACGTCTGACAAAACTGAAAAATGTAAATTTTCAATTTCAACCAAACATGCTAGAAATGCTCCAATTGAGCTAATTAGCTTATTGTGAGAATATTACAAACGTCTGACAAAACTGAAAAATGTAAATTTCCAATTTCAACCAAACATGCTAGAAATGCTCCAATTGAGCTAATTAGCTTATTGTGAGAATATTACAAACGTCTGACCAAACTGAAAAATGTAAATTTCCAATTTCAACCAAACATGCTAGAAATGCTCCAATTGAGCTAATTAGCTTATTGTGAGAATATTACAAACGTCTGACCAAACTGAAAAATGTAAATTTCCAATTTCAACCAAACATGCTAGAAATGCTCTAATTGAGCTAATTAGTTTATTGTGAGAATATTACAAACGTCTGACAAAACTGAAAAATGTAAATTTCCAATTTCAACCAAACATGCTAGAAATGCTCCAATTGAACTAATTAGCTTATTGTGACAATATTACAAACGTCTGACAAAACTGAAAAATGTAAATTTCCAATTTCAACCAAACATGCTAGAAATGCTCCAATTGAGCTAATTACCTTATTGTGAGAATATTGCAATTGTCTGACAAAAGTGAAAAATGTAAATTTCCAATTTCAACCAAACATGCTAGAAATGCTCCAATTGAGCTAATTAGCTTATTGTGAGAATATTACAAACGTCAGACCAAACTGAAAAATGTAAATTTCCAATTTCAACCAAACATGCTAGAAATGCTCCAATTGAGCTAATTAGCTTATTGTGAGAATATTACAAACGTCTGACCAAACTGAAAAATGTAAATTTCCAATTTCAACCAAACATGCTAGAAATGCTCCAATTGAGCTAATTAGCTTATTGTGAGAATATTGCAATTGTCTGACAAAAGTGAAAAATGTAAATTTCCAATTTCAACCAAACATGCTAGAAATGCTCCAATTGAGCTAATTAGCTTATTGTGAGAATATTAAAAACGTCTGACCAAACTGAAAAATGTAAATTTCCAATTTCAACCAAACATGCTAGAAATGCTCCAATTGAGCTAATTAGCTTATTGGGAGAATATTACAAACGTCTGACAAAACTGAAAAATGTAAATTTCCCATTTCAACCAAACATGCTAGAAATGCTCCAATTGAGCTAATTAGCTTATTGTGAGAATATTACAAACGTCTGACAAAACTGAAAAATGTAAACTTCCAATTTCAACCAAACATGCTAGAAATGCTCCAATTGAGCTAATTAGCTTATTGTGAGAATATTACAAACGTCTGACAAAACTGAAAAATGTAAATTTCCAATTTCAACCAAACATGCTAGAAATGCTCCAATTGAACTAATTAGCTTATTGTGACAATATTACAAACGTCTGACAAAACTGAAAAATGTAAATTTCCAATTTCAACCAAACATGCTAGAAATGCTCCAATTGAGCTAATTAGCTTATTGTGAGAATATTACAAACGTCTGACCAAACTGAAAAATGTAAATTTCCAATTTCAACCAAACATGCTAGAAATGCTCCAATTGAGCTAATTAGCTTATTGTGAGAATATTACAAACGTCTGACCAAACTGAAAAATGTAAATTTCCAATTTCAACCAAACATGCTAGAAATGCTCTAATTGAGCTAATTAGTTTATTGTGAGAATATTACAAACGTCTGACAAAACTGAAAAATGTAAATTTCCAATTTCAACCAAACATGCTAGAAATGCTCCAATTGAACTAATTAGCTTATTGTGACAATATTACAAACGTCTGACAAAACTGAAAAATGTAAATTTCCAATTTCAACCAAACATGCTAGAAATGCTCCAATTGAGCTAATTACCTTATTGTGAGAATATTGCAATTGTCTGACAAAAGTGAAAAATGTAAATTTCCAATTTCAACCAAACATGCTAGAAATGCTCCAATTGAGCTAATTAGCTTATTGTGAGAATATTACAAACGTCAGACCAAACTGAAAAATGTAAATTTCCAATTTCAACCAAACATGCTAGAAATGCTCCAATTGAGCTAATTAGCTTATTGTGAGAATATTACAAACGTCTGACCAAACTGAAAAATGTAAATTTCCAATTTCAACCAAACATGCTAGAAATGCTCCAATTGAGCTAATTAGCTTATTGTGAGAATATTGCAATTGTCTGACAAAAGTGAAAAATGTAAATTTCCAATTTCAACCAAACATGCTAGAAATGCTCCAATTGAGCTAATTAGCTTATTGTGAGAATATTAAAAACGTCTGACCAAACTGAAAAATGTAAATTTCCAATTTCAACCAAACATGCTAGAAATGCTCCAATTGAGCTAATTAGCTTATTGGGAGAATATTACAAACGTCTGACAAAACTGAAAAATGTAAATTTCCCATTTCAACCAAACATGCTAGAAATGCTCCAATTGAGCTAATTAGCTTATTGTGAGAATATTACAAACGTCTGACAAAACTGAAAAATGTAAACTTCCAATTTCAACCAAACATGCTAGAAATGCTCCAATTGAGCTAATTAGCTTATTGTGAGAATATTACAAACGTCTGACAAAACTGAAAAATGTAAATTTCCAATTTCAACCAAACATGCTAGAAATGCTCCAATTGAACTAATTAGCTTATTGTGACAATATTACAAACGTCTGACAAAACTGAAAAATGTGAATTTCCAATTTCAACCAAACATGCTAGAAATGCTCCAATTGAGCTAATTAGCTTATTGTGAGAATATTGCAATTGTCAGACAAAGGTGAGAAATGTAAATTTCCAATTTCAACCAAACATGCTAGAAATGCTCCAATTGAGCTAATTAGCTTATTGTGAGAATATTACAAACGTCTGACCAAACTGAAAAATGTAAATTTCCAATTTCAACCAAACATGCTAGAAATGCTCCAATTGAGCTAATTAGCTTATTGTGAGAATATTACAAACGTCTGACCAAACTGAAAAATGTAAATTTCCAATTTCAACCAAACATGCTAGAAATGCTCCAATTGAGCTAATTAGCTTATTGTGAGAATATTACAAACGTCTGACAAAACTGAAAAATGTAAATTTCCAATTTCAACCAAACATGCTAGAAATGCTCCAATTGAGCTAATTAGCTTATTGTGAGAATATTACAAACGTCTGACAAAACTGAAAAATGTAAATTTCCAATTTCAACCAAACATGCTGGAAATGCTCCAATTGAGCTAATTAGCTTATTGTGAGAATATTACAAACGTCTGACAAAACTGAAAAATGTAAATTTTCAATTTCAACCAAACATGCTAGAAATGCTCCAATTGAGCTAATTAGCTTATTGTGAGAATATTACAAACGTCTGACAAAACTGAAAAATGTAAATTTCCAATTTCAACCAAACATGCTAGAAATGCTCCAATTGAGCTAATTAGCTTATTGTGAGAATATTACAAACGTCTGACCAAACTGAAAAATGTAAATTTCCAATTTCAACCAAACATGCTAGAAATGCTCCAATTGAGCTAATTAGCTTATTGTGAGAATATTACAAACGTCTGACCAAACTGAAAAATGTAAATTTCCAATTTCAACCAAACATGCTAGAAATGCTCCAATTGAGCTAATTAGCTTATTGTGAAAATATTACAAACGTCTGACAAAACTGTAAAATGTAAATTTCCAATTTCAACCAAACATGCTAGAAATGCTCGAATTGCGAAATAAGCCTACTGTAAGAATTTTACAAACGTTTGACAAAACTGAAAAATGTAAATTTTCAATTTCAACCAAACATGCTAGAAATGCTCCAACTGAGCTAATTAGCTTATTGTGAAAATATTACAAACGTCTGACCAAACTGAAAAATGTAAATTTCCAATTTCAACCAAACATGCTAGAAATGCTCCAATTGAGCTAATTAGCTTATTGTGAGAATATTACAAACGTCTGACAAAACTGAAAAATGTAAATTTCCAATTTCAACCAAACATGCTAGAAATGCTCCAATTGAGCTAATTAGCTTATTGTGAGAATATTACAAACGTCTGACAAAACTGAAAAATGTAAATTTCCAATTTCAACCAAACATGCTAGAAATGCTCCAATTGAGCTAATTAGCTTATTGTGAGAATATTACAAACGTCTGACAAAACTGAAAAATGTAAATTTTCAATTTCAACCAAACATGCTAGAAATGCTCCAATTGAGCTAATTAGCTTATTGTGAGAATATTACAAACGTCTGACAAAACTGAAAAATGTAAATTTCCAATTTCAACCAAACATGCTAGAAATGCTCCAATTGAGCTAATTAGCTTATTGTGAGAATATTACAAACGTCTGACCAAACTGAAAAATGTAAATTTCCAATTTCAACCAAACATGCTAGAAATGCTCCAATTGAGCTAATTAGCTTATTGTGAGAATATTACAAACGTCTGACAAAACTGAAAAATGTAAATTTCCAATTTCAACCAAACATGCTAGAAATGCTCCAATTGAGCTAATTAGCTTATTGTGAAAATATTACAAACGTCTGACAAAACTGTAAAATGTAAATTTCCAATTTCAACCAAACATGCTAGAAATGCTCGAATTGCGAAATAAGCCTACTGTAAGAATTTTACAAACGTTTGACAAAACTGAAAAATGTAAATTTTCAATTTCAACCTAACATGCTAGAAATGCTCCATCTGAGCTAATTAGCTTATTGTGAAAATATTACAAACGTCTGACCAAACTGAAAAATGTAAATTTCCAATTTCAACCAAACATGCTAGAAATGCTCCAATTGAGCTAATTAGCTTATTGTGAGAATATTACAAACGTCTGACCAAACTGAAAAATGTAAATTTCCAATTTCAACCAAACATGCTAGAAATGCTCCAATTGAGCTAATTAGCTTATTGTGAGAATATTACAAACGTCTGACAAAACTGAAAAATGTAAATTTCCAATTTCAACCAAACGTGCTAGAAATGCTCGAATTGCGAAATAAGCCTACTGTAAGAATTTTACAAACGTTTGACAAAACTGAAAAATGTAAATTTTCAATTTCAACCAAACATGCTAGAAATGCTCCAATTGAGCTAATTAGCTTATTGTGAGAATATTACAAACGTCTGACAAAACTGAAAAATTTAAATTTCCAATTTCAACCAAACATGCTAGAAATGCTCCAATTGAGCTAATTAGCTTATTGTGAGAATATTACAAACGTCTGACAAAACTGAAAAATTTAAATTTCCAATTTCAACCAAACATGCTAGAAATGCTCCAATTGAGCTAATTAGCTTATTGTGAGAATATTGCAATTGTCTGACAAAAGTGAAAAATGTAAATTTCCAATTTCAACCAAACATGCTAGAAATGCTCCAATTGAGCTAATTAGCTTATTGTGAGAATATTACAAACGTCTGACCAAACTGAAAAATGTAAATTTCCAATTTCAACCAAACATGCTAGAAATGCTCCAATTGAACTAATTAGCTTATTGTGACAATATTACAAACGTCTGACAAAACTGAAAAATGTAAATTTCCAATTTCAACCAAACATGCTAGAAATGCTCCAATTGAGCTAATTAGCTTATTGTGAGAATATTGCAATTGTCAGACAAAGGTGAGAAATGTAAATTTCCAATTTCAACCAAACATGCTAGAAATGCTCCAATTGAGCTAATTAGCTTATTGTGAGAATATTACAAACGTCAGACCAAACTGAAAAATGTAAATTTCCAATTTCAACCAAACATGCTAGAAATGCTCCAATTGAGCTAATTAGCTTATTGTGAGAATATTACAAACGTCTGACCAAACTGAAAAATGTAAATTTCCAATTTCAACCAAACATGCTAGAAATGCTCCAATTGAGCTAATTAGCTTATTGTGAAAATATTACAAACGTCTGACAAAACTGTAAAATGTAAATTTCCAATTTCAACCAAACATGCTAGAAATGCTCGAATTGCGAAATAAGCCTACTGTAAGAATTTTACAAACGTTTGACAAAACTGAAAAATGTAAATTTTCAATTTCAACCAAACATGCTAGAAATGCTCCAACTGAGCTAATTAGCTTATTGTGAAAATATTACAAACGTCTGACCAAACTGAAAAATGTAAATTTCCAATTTCAACCAAACATGCTAGAAATGCTCCAATTGAACTAATTAGCTTATTGTGACAATATTACAAACGTCTGACAAAACTGAAAAATGTGAATTTCCAATTTCAACCAAACATGCTAGAAATGCTCCAATTGAGCTAATTAGCTTATTGTGAGAATATTGCAATTGTCAGACAAAGGTGAGAAATGTAAATTTCCAATTTCAACCAAACATGCTAGAAATGCTCCAATTGAGCTAATTAGCTTATTGTGAGAATATTACAAACGTCAGACCAAACTGAAAAATGTAAATTTCCAATTTCAACCAAACATGCTAGAAATGCTCCAATTGAGCTAATTAGCTTATTGTGAGAATATTACAAACGTCTGACCAAACTGAAAAATGTAAATTTCCAATTTCAACCAAACATGCTAGAAATGCTCCAATTGAGCTAATTAGCTTATTGTGAGAATATTACAAACGTCTGACAAAACTGAAAAATGTAAATTTCCAATTTCAACCAAACATGCTAGAAATGCTCCAATTGAGCTAATTAGCTTATTGTGAGAATATTACAAACGTCTGACAAAACTGAAAAATGTAAATTTTCAATTTCAACCAAACATGCTAGAAATGCTCCAATTGAGCTAATTAGCTTATTGTGAGAATATTACAAACGTCTGACAAAACTGAAAAATGTAAATTTCCAATTTCAACCAAACATGCTAGAAATGCTCCAATTGAGCTAATTAGCTTATTGTGAGAATATTACAAACGTCTGACCAAACTGAAAAATGTAAATTTCCAATTTCAACCAAACATGCTAGAAATGCTCCAATTGAGCTAATTAGCTTATTGTGAGAATATTACAAACGTCTGACAAAACTGAAAAATGTAAATTTCCAATTTCAACCAAACATGCTAGAAATGCTCCAATTGAGCTAATTAGCTTATTGTGAAAATATTACAAACGTCTGACAAAACTGTAAAATGTAAATTTCCAATTTCAACCAAACATGCTAGAAATGCTCGAATTGCGAAATAAGCCTACTGTAAGAATTTTACAAACGTTTGACAAAACTGAAAAATGTAAATTTTCAATTTCAACCTAACATGCTAGAAATGCTCCATCTGAGCTAATTAGCTTATTGTGAAAATATTACAAACGTCTGACCAAACTGAAAAATGTAAATTTCCAATTTCAACCAAACATGCTAGAAATGCTCCAATTGAGCTAATTAGCTTATTGTGAGAATATTACAAACGTCTGACCAAACTGAAAAATGTAAATTTCCAATTTCAACCAAACATGCTAGAAATGCTCCAATTGAGCTAATTAGCTTATTGTGAGAATATTACAAACGTCTGACAAAACTGAAAAATGTAAATTTCCAATTTCAACCAAACGTGCTAGAAATGCTCGAATTGCGAAATAAGCCTACTGTAAGAATTTTACAAACGTTTGACAAAACTGAAAAATGTAAATTTTCAATTTCAACCAAACATGCTAGAAATGCTCCAATTGAGCTAATTAGCTTATTGTGAGAATATTACAAACGTCTGACAAAACTGAAAAATTTAAATTTCCAATTTCAACCAAACATGCTAGAAATGCTCCAATTGAGCTAATTAGCTTATTGTGAGAATATTACAAACGTCTGACAAAACTGAAAAATTTAAATTTCCAATTTCAACCAAACATGCTAGAAATGCTCCAATTGAGCTAATTAGCTTATTGTGAGAATATTGCAATTGTCTGACAAAAGTGAAAAATGTAAATTTCCAATTTCAACCAAACATGCTAGAAATGCTCCAATTGAGCTAATTAGCTTATTGTGAGAATATTACAAACGTCTGACCAAACTGAAAAATGTAAATTTCCAATTTCAACCAAACATGCTAGAAATGCTCCAATTGAACTAATTAGCTTATTGTGACAATATTACAAACGTCTGACAAAACTGAAAAATGTAAATTTCCAATTTCAACCAAACATGCTAGAAATGCTCCAATTGAGCTAATTAGCTTATTGTGAGAATATTGCAATTGTCAGACAAAGGTGAGAAATGTAAATTTCCAATTTCAACCAAACATGCTAGAAATGCTCCAATTGAGCTAATTAGCTTATTGTGAGAATATTACAAACGTCAGACCAAACTGAAAAATGTAAATTTCCAATTTCAACCAAACATGCTAGAAATGCTCCAATTGAGCTAATTAGCTTATTGTGAGAATATTACAAACGTCTGACCAAACTGAAAAATGTAAATTTCCAATTTCAACCAAACATGCTAGAAATGCTCCAATTGAGCTAATTAGCTTATTGTGAGAATATTACAAACGTCTGACAAAACTGAAAAATGTAAATTTCCAATTTCAACCAAACATGCTAGAAATGCTCCAATTGAGCTAATTAGCTTATTGTGAGAATATTACAAACGTCTGACAAAACTGAAAAATGTAAATTTCCAATTTCAACCAAACATGCTAGAAATGCTCCAATTGAGCTAATTAGCTTATTGTGAGAATATTACAAACGTCTGACAAAACTGAAAAATGTAAATTTTCAATTTCAACCAAACATGCTAGAAATGCTCCAATTGAGCTAATTAGCTTATTGTGAGAATATTACAAACGTCTGACAAAACTGAAAAATGTAAATTTCCAATTTCAACCAAACATGCTAGAAATGCTCCAATTGAGCTAATTAGCTTATTGTGAGAATATTACAAACGTCTGACCAAACTGAAAAATGTAAATTTCCAATTTCAACCAAACATGCTAGAAATGCTCCAATTGAGCTAATTAGCTTATTGTGAGAATATTACAAACGTCTGACCAAACTGAAAAATGTAAATTTCCAATTTCAACCAAACATGCTAGAAATGCTTCTAATTGAGCTAATTAGTTTATTGTGAGAATATTACAAACGTCTGACAAAACTGAAAAATGTAAATTTCCAATTTCAACCAAACATGCTAGAAATGCTCCAATTGAACTAATTAGCTTATTGTGACAATATTACAAACGTCTGACAAAACTGAAAAATGTAAATTTCCAATTTCAACCAAACATGCTAGAAATGCTCCAATTGAGCTAATTACCTTATTGTGAGAATATTGCAATTGTCTGACAAAAGTGAAAAATGTAAATTTCCAATTTCAACCAAACATGCTAGAAATGCTCCAATTGAGCTAATTAGCTTATTGTGAGAATATTACAAACGTCTGACCAAAATGAAAAATGTAAATTTCCAATTTCAACCAAACATGCTAGAAATGCTCCAATTGAGCTAATTAGCTTATTGTGAGAATATTGCAATTGTCTGACAAAAGTGAAAAATGTAAATTTCCAATTTCAACCAAACATGCTAGAAATGCTCCAATTGAGCTATTAGCTTATTGTGAGAATATTAAAAACGTCTGACCAAACTGAAAAATGTAAATTTCCAATTTCAACCAAACATGCTAGAAATGCTCCAATTGAGCTAATTAGCTTATTGGGAGAATATTACAAACGTCTGACAAAACTGAAAAATGTAAATTTCCCATTTCAACCAAACATGCTAGAAATGCTCCAATTGAGCTAATTAGCTTATTGTGAGAATATTACAAACGTCTGACAAAACTGAAAAATGTAAACTTCCAATTTCAACCAAACATGCTAGAAATGCTCCAATTGAGCTAATTAGCTTATTGTGAGAATATTACAAACGTCTGACAAAACTGAAAAATGTAAATTTCCAATTTCAACCAAACATGCTAGAAATGCTCCAATTGAACTAATTAGCTTATTGTGACAATATTACAAACGTCTGACAAAACTGAAAAATGTGAATTTCCAATTTCAACCAAACATGCTAGAAATGCTCCAATTGAGCTAATTAGCTTATTGTGAGAATATTGCAATTGTCAGACAAAGGTGAGAAATGTAAATTTCCAATTTCAACCAAACATGCTAGAAATGCTCCAATTGAGCTAATTAGCTTATTGTGAGAATATTACAAACGTCAGACCAAACTGAAAAATGTAAATTTCCAATTTCAACCAAACATGCTAGAAATGCTCCAATTGAGCTAATTAGCTTATTGTGAGAATATTACAAACGTCTGACAAAACTGAAAAATGTAAATTTCCAATTTCAACCAAACATGCTAGAAATGCTCCAATTGAGCTAATTAGCTTATTGTGAGAATATTACAAACGTCTGACAAAACTGAAAAATGTAAATTTTCAATTTCAACCAAACATGCTAGAAATGCTCCAATTGAGCTAATTAGCTTATTGTGAGAATATTACAAACGTCTGACAAAACTGAAAAATGTAAATTTCCAATTTCAACCAAACATGCTAGAAATGCTCCAATTGAGCTAATTAGCTTATTGTGAGAATATTACAAACGTCTGACCAAACTGAAAAATGTAAATTTCCAATTTCAACCAAACATGCTAGAAATGCTCCAATTGAGCTAATTAGCTTATTGTGAGAATATTACAAACGTCTGACAAAACTGAAAAATGTAAATTTCCAATTTCAACCAAACATGCTAGAAATGCTCCAATTGAGCTAATTAGCTTATTGTGAAAATATTACAAACGTCTGACAAAACTGTAAAATGTAAATTTCCAATTTCAACCAAACATGCTAGAAATGCTCGAATTGCGAAATAAGCCTACTGTAAGAATTTTACAAACGTTTGACAAAACTGAAAAATGTAAATTTTCAATTTCAACCTAACATGCTAGAAATGCTCCATCTGAGCTAATTAGCTTATTGTGAAAATATTACAAACGTCTGACCAAACTGAAAAATGTAAATTTCCAATTTCAACCAAACATGCTAGAAATGCTCCAATTGAGCTAATTAGCTTATTGTGAGAATATTACAAACGTCTGACCAAACTGAAAAATGTAAATTTCCAATTTCAACCAAACATGCTAGAAATGCTCCAATTGAGCTAATTAGCTTATTGTGAGAATATTACAAACGTCTGACAAAACTGAAAAATGTAAATTTCCAATTTCAACCAAACGTGCTAGAAATGCTCGAATTGCGAAATAAGCCTACTGTAAGAATTTTACAAACGTTTGACAAAACTGAAAAATGTAAATTTTCAATTTCAACCAAACATGCTAGAAATGCTCCAATTGAGCTAATTAGCTTATTGTGAGAATATTACAAACGTCTGACAAAACTGAAAAATTTAAATTTCCAATTTCAACCAAACATGCTAGAAATGCTCCAATTGAGCTAATTAGCTTATTGTGAGAATATTACAAACGTCTGACAAAACTGAAAAATTTAAATTTCCAATTTCAACCAAACATGCTAGAAATGCTCCAATTGAGCTAATTAGCTTATTGTGAGAATATTGCAATTGTCTGACAAAAGTGAAAAATGTAAATTTCCAATTTCAACCAAACATGCTAGAACTGCTCCAATTGAGCTAATTAGCTTATTGTGAGAATATTACAAACGTCTGACCAAACTGAAAAATGTAAATTTCCAATTTCAACCAAACATGCTAGAAATGCTCCAATTGAACTAATTAGCTTATTGTGACAATATTACAAACGTCTGACAAAACTGAAAAATGTAAATTTCCAATTTCAACCAAACATGCTAGAAATGCTCCAATTGAGCTAATTAGCTTATTGTGAGAATATTGCAATTGTCAGACAAAGGTGAGAAATGTAAATTTCCAATTTCAACCAAACATGCTAGAAATGCTCCAATTGAGCTAATTAGCTTATTGTGAGAATATTACAAACGTCAGACCAAACTGAAAAATGTAAATTTCCAATTTCAACCAAACATGCTAGAAATGCTCCAATTGAGCTAATTAGCTTATTGTGAGAATATTACAAACGTCTGACCAAACTGAAAAATGTAAATTTCCAATTTCAACCAAACATGCTAGAAATGCTCCAATTGAGCTAATTAGCTTATTGTGAGAATATTACAAACGTCTGACAAAACTGAAAAATGTAAATTTCCAATTTCAACCAAACATGCTAGAAATGCTCCAATTGAGCTAATTAGCTTATTGTGAGAATATTACAAACGTCTGACAAAACTGAAAAATGTAAATTTCCAATTTCAACCAAACATGCTAGAAATGCTCCAATTGAGCTAATTAGCTTATTGTGAGAATATTACAAACGTCTGACAAAACTGAAAAATGTAAATTTTCAATTTCAACCAAACATGCTAGAAATGCTCCAATTGAGCTAATTAGCTTATTGTGAGAATATTACAAACGTCTGACAAAACTGAAAAATGTAAATTTCCAATTTCAACCAAACATGCTAGAAATGCTCCAATTGAGCTAATTAGCTTATTGTGAGAATATTACAAACGTCTGACCAAACTGAAAAATGTAAATTTCC
Organism: Watersipora subatra; assembly: GCF_963576615.1. Lineage (NCBI taxonomy): Eukaryota > Metazoa > Bryozoa > Gymnolaemata > Cheilostomatida > Watersiporidae > Watersipora > Watersipora subatra. The sequence continues at coordinate 41,121,304 of NC_088710.1, read as the reverse complement.
AATTTCAACCAAACATGCTAGAAATGCTCCAATTGAGCTAATTAGCTTATTGTGAGAATATTACAAACGTCTGACCAAACTGAAAAATGTAAATTTCCAATTTCAACCAAACATGCTAGAAATGCTCTAATTGAGCTAATTAGTTTATTGTGAGAATATTACAAACGTCTGACAAAACTGAAAAATGTAAATTTCCAATTTCAACCAAACATGCTAGAAATGCTCCAATTGAACTAATTAGCTTATTGTGACAATATTACAAACGTCTGACAAAACTGAAAAATGTAAATTTCCAATTTCAACCAAACATGCTAGAAATGCTCCAATTGAGCTAATTACCTTATTGTGAGAATATTGCAATTGTCTGACAAAAGTGAAAAATGTAAATTTCCAATTTCAACCAAACATGCTAGAAATGCTCCAATTGAGCTAATTAGCTTATTGTGAGAATATTACAAACGTCTGACCAAACTGAAAAATGTAAATTTCCAATTTCAACCAAACATGCTAGAAATGCTCCAATTGAGCTAATTAGCTTATTGTGAGAATATTGCAATTGTCTGACAAAAGTGAAAAATGTAAATTTCCAATTTCAACCAAACATGCTAGAAATGCTCCAATTGAGCTAATTAGCTTATTGTGAGAATATTAAAAACGTCTGACCAAACTGAAAAATGTAAATTTCCAATTTCAACCAAACATGCTAGAAATGCTCCAATTGAGCTAATTAGCTTATTGGGAGAATATTACAAACGTCTGACAAAACTGAAAAATGTAAATTTCCCATTTCAACCAAACATGCTAGAAATGCTCCAATTGAGCTAATTAGCTTATTGTGAGAATATTACAAACGTCTGACAAAACTGAAAAATGTAAACTTCCAATTTCAACCAAACATGCTAGAAATGCTCCAATTGAGCTAATTAGCTTATTGTGAGAATATTACAAACGTCTGACAAAACTGAAAAATGTAAATTTCCAATTTCAACCAAACATGCTAGAAATGCTCCAATTGAACTAATTAGCTTATTGTGACAATATTACAAACGTCTGACAAAACTGAAAAATGTGAATTTCCAATTTCAACCAAACATGCTAGAAATGCTCCAATTGAGCTAATTAGCTTATTGTGAGAATATTGCAATTGTCAGACAAAGGTGAGAAATGTAAATTTCCAATTTCAACCAAACATGCTAGAAATGCTCCAATTGAGCTAATTAGCTTATTGTGAGAATATTACAAACGTCAGACCAAACTGAAAAATGTAAATTTCCAATTTCAACCAAACATGCTAGAAATGCTCCAATTGAGCTAATTAGCTTATTGTGAGAATATTACAAACGTCTGACCAAACTGAAAAATGTAAATTTCCAATTTCAACCAAACATGCTAGAAATGCTCCAATTGAGCTAATTAGCTTATTGTGAGAATATTACAAACGTCTGACAAAACTGAAAAATGTAAATTTCCAATTTCAACCAAACATGCTAGAAATGCTCCAATTGAGCTAATTAGCTTATTGTGAGAATATTACAAACGTCTGACAAAACTGAAAAATGTAAATTTCCAATTTCAACCAAACATGCTAGAAATGCTCCAATTGAGCTAATTAGCTTATTGTGAGAATATTACAAACGTCTGACAAAACTGAAAAATGTAAATTTTCAATTTCAACCAAACATGCTAGAAATGCTCCAATTGAGCTAATTAGCTTATTGTGAGAATATTACAAACGTTTGACAAAACTGAAAAATGTAAATTTCCAATTTCAACCAAACATGCTAGAAATGCTCCAATTGAGCTAATTAGCTTATTGTGAGAATATTACAAACGTCTGACCAAACTGAAAAATGTAAATTTCCAATTTCAACCAAACATGCTAGAAATGCTCCAATTGAGCTAATTAGCTTATTGTGAGAATATTACAAACGTCTGACCAAACTGAAAAATGTAAATTTCCAATTTCAACCAAACATGCTAGAAATGCTCCAATTGAGCTAATTAGCTTATTGTGAAAATATTACAAACGTCTGACAAAACTGTAAAATGTAAATTTCCAATTTCAACCAAACATGCTAGAAATGCTCGAATTGCGAAATAAGCCTACTGTAAGAATTTTACAAACGTTTGACAAAACTGAAAAATGTAAATTTTCAATTTCAACCAAACATGCTAGAAATGCTCCAACTGAGCTAATTAGCTTATTGTGAAAATATTACAAACGTCTGACCAAACTGAAAAATGTAAATTTCCAATTTCAACCAAACATGCTAGAAATGCTCCAATTGAGCTAATTAGCTTATTGTGAGAATATTACAAACGTCTGACCAAACTGAAAAATGTAAATTTCCAATTTCAACCAAACATGCTAGAAATGCTCCAATTGAGCTAATTAGCTTATTGTGAGAATATTACAAACGTCTGACAAAACTGAAAAATGTAAATTTCCAATTTCAACCAAACGTGCTAGAAATGCTCGAATTGCGAAATAAGCCTACTGTAAGAATTTGACAAACGTTTGACAAAACTGAAAAATGTAAATTTTCAATTTCAACCAAACATGCTAGAAATGCTCCAATTGAGCTAATTAGCTTATTGTGAGAATATTACAAACGTCTGACAAAACTGAAAAATTTAAATTTCCAATTTCAACCAAACATGCTAGAAATGCTCCAATTGAGCTAATTAGCTTATTGTGAGAATATTACAAACGTCTGACAAAACTGAAAAATTTAAATTTCCAATTTCAACCAAACATGCTAGAAATGCTCCAATTGAGCTAATTAGCTTATTGTGAGAATATTGCAATTGTCTGACAAAAGTGAAAAATGTAAATTTCCAATTTCAACTAAACATGCTAGAAATGCTCCAATTGAGCTAATTAGCTTATTGTGAGAATATTACAAACGTCTGACCAAACTGAAAAATGTAAATTTCCAATTTCAACCAAACATGCTAGAAATGCTCCAATTGAACTAATTAGCTTATTGTGACAATATTACAAACGTCTGACAAAACTGAAAAATGTAAATTTCCAATTTCATCCAAACATGCTAGAAATGCTCCAATTGAGCTAATTAGCTTATTGTGAGAATATTGCAATTGTCAGACAAAGGTGAGAAATGTAAATTTCCAATTTCAACCAAACATGCTAGAAATGCTCCAATTGAGCTAATTAGCTTATTGTGAGAATATTACAAACGTCAGACCAAACTGAAAAATGTAAATTTCCAATTTCAACCAAACATGCTAGAAATGCTCCAATTGAGCTAATTAGCTTATTGTGAGAATATTACAAACGTCTGACCAAACTGAAAAATGTAAATTTCCAATTTCAACCAAACATGCTAGAAATGCTCCAATTGAGCTAATTAGCTTATTGTGAGAATATTACAAACGTCTGACAAAACTGAAAAATGTAAGTTTCCAATTTCAACCAAACATGCTAGAAATGCTCCAATTGAGCTAATTAGCTTATTGTGAGAATATTACAAACGTCTGACAAAACTGAAAAATGTAAATTTTCAATTTCAACCAAACATGCTAGAAATGCTCCAATTGAGCTAATTAGCTTATTGTGAGAATATTACAAACGTCTGACAAAACTGAAAAATGTAAATTTCCAATTTCAACCAAACATGCTAGAAATGCTCCAATTGAGCTAATTAGCTTATTGTGAGAATATTACAAACGTCTGACCAAACTGAAAAATGTAAATTTCCAATTTCAACCAAACATGCTAGAAATGCTCCAATTGAGCTAATTAGCTTATTGTGAGAATATTACAAACGTCTGACCAAACTGAAAAATGTAAATTTCCAATTTCAACCAAACATGCTAGAAATGCTCCAATTGAGCTAATTAGCTTATTGTGAGAATATTACAAACGTCTGACAAAACTGTAAAATGTAAATTTCCAATTTCAACCAAACATGCTAGAAATGCTCCAATTGCGAAATAAGCCTACCGTAAGAATTTTACAAACGTTTGACAAAACTGAAAAATGTAAATTTTCAATTTCAACCAAACATGCTAGAAATGCTCCAACTGAGCTAATTAGCTTATTGTGAAAATATTACAAACGTCTGACCAAACTGAAAAATGTAAATTTCCAATTTCAACCAAACATGCTAGAAATGCTTCAATTGAGCTAATTAGCTTATTGTGAGAATATTACAAACGTCTGACCAAACTGAAAAATGTAAATTTCCAATTTCAACCAAACATGCTAGAAATGCTCCAATTGAGCTAATTAGCTTATTATGAGAATATTACAAACGTCTGACAAAACTGAAAAATGTAAATTTCCAATTTCAACCAAACGTGCTAGAAATGCTCGAATTGCGAAATAAGCCTACTGTAAGAATTTTACAAACGTTTGACAAAACTGAAAAATGTAAATTTTCAATTTCAACCAAACATGCTAGAAATGCTCCAATTGAGCTAATTAGCTTATTGTGAGAATATTACAAACGTCTGACAAAACTGAAAAATTTAAATTTCCAATTTCAACCAAACATGCTAGAAATGCTCCAATTGAGCTAATTAGCTTATTGTGAGAATATTGCAATTGTCTGACAAAAGTGAAAAATGTAAATTTCCAATTTCAACCAAACATGCTAGAAATGCTCCAATTGAGCTAATTAGCTTATTGTGAGAATATTACAAACGTCTGACCAAACTGAAAAATGTAAATTTCCAATTTCAACCAAACATGCTAGAAATGCTCCAATTGAGCTAATTAGCTTATTGTGAGAATATTACAAACGTCTGACCAAACTGAAAAATGTAAATTTCCAATTTCAACCAAACATGCTAGAAATGCTCCAATTGAGCTAATTAGCTTATTGTGAGAATATTACAAACGTCTGACAAAACTGAAAAATGTAAATTTCCAATTTCAACCAAACATGCTAGAAATGCTCCAATTGAGCTAATTAGCTTATTGTGAGAATATTACAAATGTCTGACAAAACTGAAAAATGTAAATTTCCAATTTCAACCAAACATGCTAGAAATGCTCCAATTGAGCTAATTAGCTTATTGTGAGAATATTACAAACGTCTGACAAAACTGAAAAATGTAAATTTCCAATTTCAACCAAACATGCTAGAAATGCTCCAATTGAGCTAATTAGCTTATTGTGACAATATTACAAACGTCTGACCAAACTGAAAAATGTAAATTTCCAATTTCAACCAAACATGCTAGAAATGCTCCAATTGAGCTAATTAGCTTATTGTGAGAATATTACAAACGTCTGACAAAACTGAAAAATGTAAATTTCCAACTTCAACCAAACATGCTAGAAATGTTCCAATTGAGGTAATTAGCTTATTGTGAGAATATTACAAACGTCTGACAAAACTGAAAAATGTAAACTTCCAATTTCAACCAAACATGCTAGAAATGCTCCAATTGAGCTAATTAGCTTATTGTGAGAATATTACAAACGTCTGACCAAACTGAAAAATGTAAATTTCCAATTTCAACCAAACATGCTAGAAATGCTCCAATTGAGCTAATTAGCTTATTGTGAGAATATTACAAAGGTCTGACAAAACTGAAAAATGTAAATTTCCAATTTCAACCAAACATGCTAGAAATGCTCCAATTGAGCTAATTAGCTTATTGTGAGAATATTACAAACGTCTGACAAAACTGAAAAATGTAAATTTCCAATTTCAACCAAACATGCTAGAAATGCTCCAATTGAGCTAATTAGCTTATTGTGACAATATTACAAACGTCTGACAAAACTGAAAAATGTAAATTTCCAATTTCAACCAAACATGCTAGAAATGCTCCAATTGAGCTAATTAGCTTATTGTGAGAATATTACAAACGTCTGACAAAACTGAAAAATGTAAATTTCCAATTTCAACCAAACATGCTAGAAATGTTCCAATTGAGCTAATTAGCTTATTGTGAAAATATTACAAACGTCTGACAAAACTGAAAAATGTAAACTTCCAATTTCAACCAAACATGCTAGAAATGCTCCAATTGAGCTAATTAGCTTATTGTGAGAATATTACAAACGTCTGACAAAAGTGAAAAATGTAAATTTCCAATTTCAACCAAACATGCTAGAAATGCTCCAATTGAACTAATTAGCTTATTGTGACAATATTACAAACGTCTGACAAAACTGAAAAATGTAAATTTCCAATTTCAACCAAACATGCTAGAAATGCTCTAATTGAGCTAATTAGCTTATTGTGAGAATAATACAAACGTCTGACAAAACTGAAAATGTAAATTTCCAATTTCAACCAAACATGCTAGAAATGTTCCAATTGAGGTAATAGCTTATTGTGAGAATATTACAAACGTCTGACAAAACTGAAAAATGTAAACTTCCAATTTCAACCAAACATGCTAGAAATGCTCCAATTGAGCTAATTAGCTTATTGTGAGAATATTACAAACGTCTGACAAAACTGAAAAATGTAAATTTCCAATTTCAACCAAACATGCTAGAAATGCTCCAATTGAACTAATTAGCTTATTGTGAGAATATTACAAACGTCGGACAAAACTGAAAAATGTAAATTTCCAATTTCAACCAAACATGCTAGAAATGCTCCAATTGAGCTAATTAGCTTATTGTGACAATATTGCAAACGTCTGACAAAACTGAAAAATGTAAATTTCCAATTTCAACCAAACATGCTAGAAATGCTCCAATTGAGCTAATTAGCTTATTGTGAGAATATTACAAACGTCTGACAAAACTGAAAAATGTAAATTTCCATTTTCAACCAAACATGCTAGAAATGTTCCAATTAAGGTAATTAGCTTATTGTGAGAATATTACAAACGTCTGACAAAACTGAAAAATGTAAACTTCCAATTTCAACCAAACATGCTAGAAATGCTCCAATTGAGCTAATTAGCTTATTGTGAGAATATTACAAACGTCTGACAAAACTGAAAAATGTGAATTTCCAATTTCAACCAAACATGCTAGAAATGCTCCAATTGAACTAATTAGCTTATTGTGAGAATATTACAAACGTCTGACAAAACTGAAAAATGTAAATTTCCAATTTCAACCAAACATGCTAGAAATGCTCCAATTGAGCTAATTAGCTTATTGTGAGAATATTGCAATTGTCAGACAAAAGTGAAAAATGTAAATTTCCAATTTCAACCAAACATGCTAGAAATGCTCCAATTGAGCTAATTAGCTTATTGTGAGAATATTACAAACGTCAGACCAAACTGAAAAATGTAAATTTCCAATTTCAACCAAACATGCTAGAAATGCTCCAATTGAGCTAATTAGCTTATTGTGACAATATTGCAAACGTCTGACAAAACTGAAAAATGTAAATTTCCAATTTCAACCAAACATGCTAGAAATGCTCCAATTGAGCTAATTAGCTTATTGTGAGAATATTACAAACGTCTGACAAAACTGAAAAATGTAAATTTCCATTTTCAACCAAACATGCTAGAAATGTTCCAATTGAGGTAATTAGCTTATTGTGAGAATATTACAAACGTCTGACAAAACTGAAAAATGTAAACTTCCAATTTCAACCAAACATGCTAGAAATGCTCCAATTGAGCTAATTAGCTTATTGTGAGAATATTACAAACGTCTGACAAAACTGAAAAATGTAAATTTCCAATTTCAACCAAACATGCTAGAAATGCTCCAATTGAACTAATTAGCTTATTGTGAGAATATTACAAACGTCTGACAAAACTGAAAAATGTAAATTTCCAATTTCAACCAAACATGCTAGAAATGCTCCAATTGAGCTAATTAGCTTATTGTGAGAATATTGCAATTGTCAGACAAAAGTGAAAAATGTAAATTTCCAATTTCAACCAAACATGCTAGAAATGCTCCAATTGAGCTAATTAGCTTATTGTGAGAATATTACAAACGTCAGACCAAACTGAAAAATGTAAATTTCCAATTTCAACCAAACATGCTAGAAATGCTCCAATTGAGCTAATTAGCTTATTGTGAGAATATTACAAACGTCTGACCCAACTGAAAAATGTAAATTTCCAATTTCAACCAAACATGCTAGAAATGCTCCAATTGAGCTAATTAGCTTATTGTGAGAATATTACAAACGTCTGACAAAACTGAAAAATGTAAATTTCCAATTTCAACCAAACATGCTAGAAATGCTCCAATTGAGCTAATTAGCTTATTGTGACAATATTACAAACGTCTGACAAAACTGAAAAATGTAAATTTCCAATTTCAACCAAACATGCTAGAAATGCTCCAATTGAGCTAATTAGCTTATTGTGACAATATTACAAACGTCTGACAAAACTGAAAAATGTAAATTTCCAATTTCAACCAAACATGCTAGAAATGCTCCAATTGAGCTAATTAGCTTATTGTGAGAATATTACAAACGTCTGACAAAAGTGAAAAATGTAAATTTCCAATTTCAACCAAACATGCTAGAAATGTTCCAATTGAGCTAATTAGCTTATTGTGAGAATATTACAAACGTCTGACAAAACTGTAAAATGTAAACTTCTAATTTCAACCAAACATGCTAGAAATGCTCCAATTGAGCTAATTAGTTTATTGTGAGAATATTACAAACGTCTGACAAAACTGAAAAATGTAAATTTCCAATTTCAACCAAACATGCTAGAAATGCTCCAATTGAACTAATTAGCTTATTGTGACAATATTACAAACGTCTGACAAAACTGAAAAATGTAAATTTCCAATTTCAACCAAACATGCTAGAAATGCTCCAATTGAGCTAATTAGCTTATTGTGAGAATATTGCAATTGTCTGACAAAAGTGAAAAATGTAAATTTCCAATTTCAACCAAACATGCTAGAAATGCTCCAATTGAGCTAATTAGCTTATTGTGAGAATATTACAAACGTCAGACCAAACTGAAAAATGTAAATTTCCAATTTCAACCAAACATGCTAGAAATGCTCCAATTGAGCTAATTAGCTTATTGTGAGAATATTACAAACGTCTGACCAAACTGAAAAATGTAAATTTCCAATTTCAACCAAACATGCTAGAAATGCTCCAATTGAGCTAATTAGCTTATTGTGAGAATATTGCAATTGTCTGACAAAAGTGAAAAATGTAAATTTCCAATTTCAACCAAACATGCTAGAAATGCTCCAATTGAGCTAATTAGCTTATTGTGAGAATATTACAAACGTCTGACCAAACTGAAAAATGTAATTTCCAATTTCAACCAAACATGCTAGAAATGCTCCAATTGAGCTAATTAGCTTATTGTGAGAATATTACAAACGTCTGACAAAACTGAAAAATGTAAATTTCCAATTTCAACCAAACATGCTAGAAATGCTCCAATTGAGCTAATTAGCTTATTGGGAGAATATTACAAACGTCTGACAAAACTGAAAAATGTAAATTTCCCATTTCAACCAAACATGCTAGAAATGCTCCAATTGAGCTAATTAGCTTATTGTGAGAATATTACAAACGTCTGACAAAACTGAAAAATGTAAACTTCCAATTTCAACCAAACATGCTAGAAATGCTCCAATTGAGCTAATTAGCTTATTGTGAGAATATTACAAACGTCTGACAAAACTGAAAAATGTAAATTTCCAATTTCAACCAAACATGCTAGAAATGCTCCAATTGAACTAATTAGCTTATTGTGACAATATTACAAACGTCTGACAAAACTGAAAAATGTAAATTTCCAATTTCAACCAAACATGCTAGAAATGCTCCAATTGAGCTAATTAGCTTATTGTGAGAATATTGCAATTGTCTGACAAAAGTGAAAAATGTAAATTTCCAATTTCAACCAAACATGCTAGAAATGCTCCAATTGAGCTAATTAGCTTATTGTGAGAATATTACAAACGTCTGACCAAACTGAAAAATGTAATTTCCAATTTCAACCAAACATGCTAGAAATGCTCCAATTGAGCTAATTAGCTTATGGTGAGAATATTACAAACGTCTGACAAAACTGAAAAATGTAAATTTCCAATTTCAACCAAACATGCTAGAAATGCTCCAATTGAGCTAATTAGCTTATTGGGAGAATATTACAAACGTCTGACAAAACTGAAAAATGTAAATTTCCCATTTCAACCAAACATGCTAGAAATGCTCCAATTGAGCTAATTAGCTTATTGTGAGAATATTACAAACGTCTGACAAAACTGAAAAATGTAAACTTCCAATTTCAACCAAACATGCTAGAAATGCTCCAATTGAGCTAATTAGCTTATTGTGAGAATATTACAAACGTCTGACAAGTCTGAAAAATGTAAATTTCCAATTTCAACCAAACATGCTAGAAATGCTCCAATTGAACTAATTAGCTTATTGTGAGAATATTACAAACGTCTGACAAAACTGAAAAATGTAAATTTCCAATTTCAACCAAACATGCTAGAAATGCTCCAATTGAGCTAATTAGCTTATTGTGAGAATATTGCAATTGTCAGACAAAGGTGAGAAATGTAAATTTCCAATTTCAACCAAACATGCTAGAAATGCTCCAATTGAGCTAATTAGCTTATTGTGAGAATATTACAAACGTCAGACCAAACTGAAAAATGTAAATTTCCAATTTCAACCAAACATGCTAGAAATGCTCCAATTGAGCTAATTAGCTTATTGTGAGAATATTACAAACGTCTGACCCAACTGAAAAATGTAAATTTCCAATTTCAACCAAACATGCTAGAAATGCTCCAATTGAGCTAATTAGCTTATTGTGAGAATATTACAAACGTCAGACCAAACTGAAAAATGTAAATTTCCAATTTCAACCAAACATGCTAGAAATGCTCCAATTGAGCTAATTAGCTTATTGTGAGAATATTACAAACGTCTGACCCAACTGAAAAATATAAATTTCCAATTTCAACCAAACATGCTAGAAATGCTCCAATTGAGCTAATTAGCTTATTGTGAGAATATTACAAACGTCTGACAAAACTGAAAAATGTAAATTTCCAATTTCAACCAAACATGCTAGAAATGCTCCAATTGAGCTAATTAGCTTATTGTGACAATATTACAAACGTCTGACAAAACTGAAAAATGTAAATTTCCAATTTCAACCAAACATGCTAGAAATGCTCCAATTGAGCTAATTAGCTTATTGTGACAATATTACAAACGTCTGACAAAACTGAAAAATGTAAATTTCCAATTTCAACCAAACATGCTAGAAATGCTCCAATTGAGCTAATTAGCTTATTGTGAGAATATTACAAACGTCTGACAAAAGTGAAAAATGTAAATTTCCAATTTCAACCAAACATGCTAGAAATGTTCCAATTGAGCTAATTAGCTTATTGTGAGAATATTACAAACGTCTGACAAAACTGTAAAATGTAAACTTCTAATTTCAACCAAACATGCTAGAAATGCTCCAATTGAGCTAATTAGTTTATTGTGAGAATATTACAAACGTCTGACAAAACTGAAAAATGTAAATTTCCAATTTCAACCAAACATGCTAGAAATGCTCCAATTGAACTAATTAGCTTATTGTGACAATATTACAAACGTCTGACAAAACTGAAAAATGTAAATTTCCAATTTCAACCAAACATGCTAGAAATGCTCCAATTGAGCTAATTAGCTTATTGTGAGAATATTGCAATTGTCTGACAAAAGTGAAAAATGTAAATTTCCAATTTCAACCAAACATGCTAGAAATGCTCCAATTGAGCTAATTAGCTTATTGTGAGAATATTACAAACGTCAGACCAAACTGAAAAATGTAAATTTCCAATTTCAACCAAACATGCTAGAAATGCTCCAATTGAGCTAATTAGCTTATTGTGAGAATATTACAAACGTCTGACCAAACTGAAAAATGTAAATTTCCAATTTCAACCAAACATGCTAGAAATGCTCCAATTGAGCTAATTAGCTTATTGTGAGAATATTGCAATTGTCTGACAAAAGTGAAAAATGTAAATTTCCAATTTCAACCAAACATGCTAGAAATGCTCCAATTGAGCTAATTAGCTTATTGTGAGAATATTACAAACGTCTGACAAAACTGAAAAATGTAAATTTCCAATTTCAACCAAACATGCTAGAAATGCTCCAATTGAGCTAATTAGCTTATTGGGAGAATATTACAAACGTCTGACAAAACTGAAAAATGTAAATTTCCCATTTCAACCAAACATGCTAGAAATGCTCCAATTGAGCTAATTAGCTTATTGTGAGAATATTACAAACGTCTGACCAAACTGAAAAATGTAAATTTCCAATTTCAACCAAACATGCTAGAAATGCTCCAATTGAGCTAATTAGCTTATTGGGAGAATATTACAAACGTCTGACAAAACTGAAAAATGTAAATTTCCCATTTCAACCAAACATGCTAGAAATGCTCCAATTGAGCTAATTAGCTTATTGTGAGAATATTACAAACGTCTGACAAAACTGAAAAATGTAAACTTCCAATTTCAACCAAACATGCTAGAAATGCTCCAATTGAGCTAATTAGCTTATTGTGAGAATATTACAAACGTCTGACAAAACTGAAAAATGTAAATTTCCATTTTCAACCAAACATGCTAGAAATGCTCCAATTGAACTAATTAGCTTATTGTGACAATATTACAAACGTCTGACAAAACTGAAAAATGTAAATTTCCAATTTCAACCAAACATGCTAGAAATGCTCCAATTGAGCTAATTAGCTTATTGTGAGAATATTGCAATTGTCTGACAAAAGTGAAAAATGTAAATTTCCAATTTCAACCAAACATGCTAGAAATGCTCCAATTGAGCTAATTAGCTTATTGTGAGAATATTACAAACGTCTGACCAAACTGAAAAATGTAATTTCCAATTTCAACCAAACATGCTAGAAATGCTCCAATTGAGCTAATTAGCTTATTGTGAGAATATTACAAACGTCTGACAAAACTGAAAAATGTAAACTTCCAATTTCAACCAAACATGCTAGAAATGCTCCAATTGAGCTAATTAGCTTATTGTGACAATATTACAAACGTCTGACAAAACTGAAAAATGTAAATTTCCAATTTCAACCAAACATGCTAGAAATGCTCCAATTGAGCTAATTAGCTTATTGTGAGAATATTACAAACGTCTGACAAAAGTGAAAAATGTAAATTTCCAATTTCAACCAAACATGCTAGAAATGTTCCAATTGAGCTAATTAGCTTATTGTGAGAATATTACAAACGTCTGACAAAACTGTAAAATGTAAACTTCTAATTTCAACCAAACATGCTAGAAATGCTCCAATTGAGCTAATTAGTTTATTGTGAGAATATTACAAACGTCTGACAAAACTGAAAAATGTAAATTTCCAATTTCAACCAAACATGCTAGAAATGCTCCAATTGAACTAATTAGCTTATTGTGACAATATTACAAACGTCTGACAAAACTGAAAAATGTAAATTTCCAATTTCAACCAAACATGCTAGAAATGCTCCAATTGAGCTAATTAGCTTATTGTGAGAATATTGCAATTGTCTGACAAAAGTGAAAAATGTAAATTTCCAATTTCAACCAAACATGCTAGAAATGCTCCAATTGAGCTAATTAGCTTATTGTGAGAATATTACAAACGTCAGACCAAACTGAAAAATGTAAATTTCCAATTTCAACCAAACATGCTAGAAATGCTCCAATTGAGCTAATTAGCTTATTGTGAGAATATTACAAACGTCTGACCAAACTGAAAAATGTAAATTTCCAATTTCAACCAAACATGCTAGAAATGCTCCAATTGAGCTAATTAGCTTATTGTGAGAATATTGCAATTGTCTGACAAAAGTGAAAAATGTAAATTTCCAATTTCAACCAAACATGCTAGAAATGCTCCAATTGAGCTAATTAGCTTATTGTGAGAATATTACAAACGTCTGACCAAACTGAAAAATGTAATTTCCAATTTCAACCAAACATGCTAGAAATGCTCCAATTGAGCTAATTAGCTTATTGTGAGAATATTACAAACGTCTGACAAAACTGAAAAATGTAAATTTCCAATTTCAACCAAACATGCTAGAAATGCTCCAATTGAGCTAATTAGCTTATTGGGAGAATATTACAAACGTCTGACAAAACTGAAAAATGTAAATTTCCCATTTCAACCAAACATGCTAGAAATGCTCCAATTGAGCTAATTAGCTTATTGTGAGAATATTACAAACGTCTGACAAAACTGAAAAATGTAAACTTCCAATTTCAACCAAACATGCTAGAAATGCTCCAATTGAGCTAATTAGCTTATTGTGAGAATATTACAAACGTCTGACAAAACTGAAAAATGTAAATTTCCAATTTCAACCAAACATGCTAGAAATGCTCCAATTGAACTAATTAGCTTATTGTGACAATATTACAAACGTCTGACAAAACTGAAAAATGTAAATTTCCAATTTCAACCAAACATGCTAGAAATGCTCCAATTGAGCTAATTAGCTTATTGTGAGAATATTGCAATTGTCTGACAAAAGTGAAAAATGTAAATTTCCAATTTCAACCAAACATGCTAGAAATGCTCCAATTGAGCTAATTAGCTTATTGTGAGAATATTACAAACGTCTGACCAAACTGAAAAATGTAATTTCCAATTTCAACCAAACATGCTAGAAATGCTCCAATTGAGCTAATTAGCTTATGGTGAGAATATTACAAACGTCTGACAAAACTGAAAAATGTAAATTTCCAATTTCAACCAAACATGCTAGAAATGCTCCAATTGAGCTAATTAGCTTATTGGGAGAATATTACAAACGTCTGACAAAACTGAAAAATGTAAATTTCCCATTTCAACCAAACATGCTAGAAATGCTCCAATTGAGCTAATTAGCTTATTGTGAGAATATTACAAACGTCTGACAAAACTGAAAAATGTAAACTTCCAATTTCAACCAAACATGCTAGAAATGCTCCAATTGAGCTAATTAGCTTATTGTGAGAATATTACAAACGTCTGACAAGTCTGAAAAATGTAAATTTCCAATTTCAACCAAACATGCTAGAAATGCTCCAATTGAACTAATTAGCTTATTGTGAGAATATTACAAACGTCTGACAAAACTGAAAAATGTAAATTTCCAATTTCAACCAAACATGCTAGAAATGCTCCAATTGAGCTAATTAGCTTATTGTGAGAATATTGCAATTGTCAGACAAAGGTGAGAAATGTAAATTTCCAATTTCAACCAAACATGCTAGAAATGCTCCAATTGAGCTAATTAGCTTATTGTGAGAATATTACAAACGTCAGACCAAACTGAAAAATGTAAATTTCCAATTTCAACCAAACATGCTAGAAATGCTCCAATTGAGCTAATTAGCTTATTGTGAGAATATTACAAACGTCTGACCCAACTGAAAAATGTAAATTTCCAATTTCAACCAAACATGCTAGAAATGCTCCAATTGAGCTAATTAGCTTATTGTGAGAATATTACAAACGTCAGACCAAACTGAAAAATGTAAATTTCCAATTTCAACCAAACATGCTAGAAATGCTCCAATTGAGCTAATTAGCTTATTGTGAGAATATTACAAACGTCTGACCCAACTGAAAAATATAAATTTCCAATTTCAACCAAACATGCTAGAAATGCTCCAATTGAGCTAATTAGCTTATTGTGAGAATATTACAAACGTCTGACAAAACTGAAAAATGTAAATTTCCAATTTCAACCAAACATGCTAGAAATGCTCCAATTGAGCTAATTAGCTTATTGTGACAATATTACAAACGTCTGACAAAACTGAAAAATGTAAATTTCCAATTTCAACCAAACATGCTAGAAATGCTCCAATTGAGCTAATTAGCTTATTGTGACAATATTACAAACGTCTGACAAAACTGAAAAATGTAAATTTCCAATTTCAACCAAACATGCTAGAAATGCTCCAATTGAGCTAATTAGCTTATTGTGAGAATATTACAAACGTCTGACAAAAGTGAAAAATGTAAATTTCCAATTTCAACCAAACATGCTAGAAATGTTCCAATTGAGCTAATTAGCTTATTGTGAGAATATTACAAACGTCTGACAAAACTGTAAAATGTAAACTTCTAATTTCAACCAAACATGCTAGAAATGCTCCAATTGAGCTAATTAGTTTATTGTGAGAATATTACAAACGTCTGACAAAACTGAAAAATGTAAATTTCCAATTTCAACCAAACATGCTAGAAATGCTCCAATTGAACTAATTAGCTTATTGTGACAATATTACAAACGTCTGACAAAACTGAAAAATGTAAATTTCCAATTTCAACCAAACATGCTAGAAATGCTCCAATTGAGCTAATTAGCTTATTGTGAGAATATTGCAATTGTCTGACAAAAGTGAAAAATGTAAATTTCCAATTTCAACCAAACATGCTAGAAATGCTCCAATTGAGCTAATTAGCTTATTGTGAGAATATTACAAACGTCAGACCAAACTGAAAAATGTAAATTTCCAATTTCAACCAAACATGCTAGAAATGCTCCAATTGAGCTAATTAGCTTATTGTGAGAATATTACAAACGTCTGACCAAACTGAAAAATGTAAATTTCCAATTTCAACCAAACATGCTAGAAATGCTCCAATTGAGCTAATTAGCTTATTGTGAGAATATTGCAATTGTCTGACAAAAGTGAAAAATGTAAATTTCCAATTTCAACCAAACATGCTAGAAATGCTCCAATTGAGCTAATTAGCTTATTGTGAGAATATTACAAACGTCTGACAAAACTGAAAAATGTAAATTTCCAATTTCAACCAAACATGCTAGAAATGCTCCAATTGAGCTAATTAGCTTATTGGGAGAATATTACAAACGTCTGACAAAACTGAAAAATGTAAATTTCCCATTTCAACCAAACATGCTAGAAATGCTCCAATTGAGCTAATTAGCTTATTGTGAGAATATTACAAACGTCTGACCAAACTGAAAAATGTAAATTTCCAATTTCAACCAAACATGCTAGAAATGCTCCAATTGAGCTAATTAGCTTATTGGGAGAATATTACAAACGTCTGACAAAACTGAAAAATGTAAATTTCCCATTTCAACCAAACATGCTAGAAATGCTCCAATTGAGCTAATTAGCTTATTGTGAGAATATTACAAACGTCTGACAAAACTGAAAAATGTAAACTTCCAATTTCAACCAAACATGCTAGAAATGCTCCAATTGAGCTAATTAGCTTATTGTGAGAATATTACAAACGTCTGACAAAACTGAAAAATGTAAATTTCCATTTTCAACCAAACATGCTAGAAATGCTCCAATTGAACTAATTAGCTTATTGTGACAATATTACAAACGTCTGACAAAACTGAAAAATGTAAATTTCCAATTTCAACCAAACATGCTAGAAATGCTCCAATTGAGCTAATTAGCTTATTGTGAGAATATTGCAATTGTCTGACAAAAGTGAAAAATGTAAATTTCCAATTTCAACCAAACATGCTAGAAATGCTCCAATTGAGCTAATTAGCTTATTGTGAGAATATTACAAACGTCTGACCAAACTGAAAAATGTAATTTCCAATTTCAACCAAACATGCTAGAAATGCTCCAATTGAGCTAATTAGCTTATTGTGAGAATATTACAAACGTCTGACAAAAGTGAAAAATGTAAATTTCCAATTTCAACCAAACATGCTAGAAATGCTCCAATTGAGCTAATTAGCTTATTGTGAGAATATTACAAACGTCTGACCAAACTGAAAAATGTAATTTCCAATTTCAACCAAACATGCTAGAAATGCTCCAATTGAGCTAATTAGCTTATTGTGAGAATATTGCAATTGTCTGACAAAAGTGAAAAATGTAAATTTCCAATTTCAACCAAACATGCTAGAAATGCTCCAATTGAGCTAATTAGCTTATTGTGAGAATATTACAAACGTCAGACCAAACTGAAAAATGTAAATTTCCAATTTCAACCAAACATGCTAGAAATGCTCCAATTGAGCTAATTAGCTTATTGTGAGAATATTACAAACGTCTGACCAAACTGAAAAATGTAAATTTCCAATTTCAACCAAACATGCTAGAAATGCTCCAATTGAGCTAATTAGCTTATTGTGAGAATATTGCAATTGTCTGACAAAAGTGAAAAATGTAAATTTCCAATTTCAACCAAACATGCTAGAAATGCTCCAATTGAGCTAATTAGCTTATTGTGAGAATATTACAAACGTCTGACCAAACTGAAAAATGTAATTTCCAATTTCAACCAAACATGCTAGAAATGCTCCAATTGAGCTAATTAGCTTATTGTGAGAATATTACAAACGTCTGACAAAACTGAAAAATGTAAATTTCCAATTTCAACCAAACATGCTAGAAATGCTCCAATTGAGCTAATTAGCTTATTGGGAGAATATTACAAACGTCTGACAAAACTGAAAAATGTAAATTTCCCATTTCAACCAAACATGCTAGAAATGCTCCAATTGAGCTAATTAGCTTATTGTGAGAATATTACAAACGTCTGACAAAACTGAAAAATGTAAACTTCCAATTTCAACCAAACATGCTAGAAATGCTCCAATTGAGCTAATTAGCTTATTGTGAGAATATTACAAACGTCTGACAAAACTGAAAAATGTAAATTTCCAATTTCAACCAAACATGCTAGAAATGCTCCAATTGAACTAATTAGCTTATTGTGACAATATTACAAACGTCTGACAAAACTGAAAAATGTAAATTTCCAATTTCAACCAAACATGCTAGAAATGCTCCAATTGAGCTAATTAGCTTATTGTGAGAATATTGCAATTGTCTGACAAAAGTGAAAAATGTAAATTTCCAATTTCAACCAAACATGCTAGAAATGCTCCAATTGAGCTAATTAGCTTATTGTGAGAATATTACAAACGTCTGACCAAACTGAAAAATGTAATTTCCAATTTCAACCAAACATGCTAGAAATGCTCCAATTGAGCTAATTAGCTTATGGTGAGAATATTACAAACGTCTGACAAAACTGAAAAATGTAAATTTCCAATTTCAACCAAACATGCTAGAAATGCTCCAATTGAGCTAATTAGCTTATTGGGAGAATATTACAAACGTCTGACAAAACTGAAAAATGTAAATTTCCCATTTCAACCAAACATGCTAGAAATGCTCCAATTGAGCTAATTAGCTTATTGTGAGAATATTACAAACGTCTGACAAAACTGAAAAATGTAAACTTCCAATTTCAACCAAACATGCTAGAAATGCTCCAATTGAGCTAATTAGCTTATTGTGAGAATATTACAAACGTCTGACAAGTCTGAAAAATGTAAATTTCCAATTTCAACCAAACATGCTAGAAATGCTCCAATTGAACTAATTAGCTTATTGTGAGAATATTACAAACGTCTGACAAAACTGAAAAATGTAAATTTCCAATTTCAACCAAACATGCTAGAAATGCTCCAATTGAGCTAATTAGCTTATTGTGAGAATATTGCAATTGTCAGACAAAGGTGAGAAATGTAAATTTCCAATTTCAACCAAACATGCTAGAAATGCTCCAATTGAGCTAATTAGCTTATTGTGAGAATATTACAAACGTCAGACCAAACTGAAAAATGTAAATTTCCAATTTCAACCAAACATGCTAGAAATGCTCCAATTGAGCTAATTAGCTTATTGTGAGAATATTACAAACGTCTGACCCAACTGAAAAATGTAAATTTCCAATTTCAACCAAACATGCTAGAAATGCTCCAATTGAGCTAATTAGCTTATTGTGAGAATATTACAAACGTCAGACCAAACTGAAAAATGTAAATTTCCAATTTCAACCAAACATGCTAGAAATGCTCCAATTGAGCTAATTAGCTTATTGTGAGAATATTACAAACGTCTGACCCAACTGAAAAATATAAATTTCCAATTTCAACCAAACATGCTAGAAATGCTCCAATTGAGCTAATTAGCTTATTGTGAGAATATTACAAACGTCTGACAAAACTGAAAAATGTAAATTTCCAATTTCAACCAAACATGCTAGAAATGCTCCAATTGAGCTAATTAGCTTATTGTGACAATATTACAAACGTCTGACAAAACTGAAAAATGTAAATTTCCAATTTCAACCAAACATGCTAGAAATGCTCCAATTGAGCTAATTAGCTTATTGTGACAATATTACAAACGTCTGACAAAACTGAAAAATGTAAATTTCCAATTTCAACCAAACATGCTAGAAATGCTCCAATTGAGCTAATTAGCTTATTGTGAGAATATTACAAACGTCTGACAAAAGTGAAAAATGTAAATTTCCAATTTCAACCAAACATGCTAGAAATGTTCCAATTGAGCTAATTAGCTTATTGTGAGAATATTACAAACGTCTGACAAAACTGTAAAATGTAAACTTCTAATTTCAACCAAACATGCTAGAAATGCTCCAATTGAGCTAATTAGTTTATTGTGAGAATATTACAAACGTCTGACAAAACTGAAAAATGTAAATTTCCAATTTCAACCAAACATGCTAGAAATGCTCCAATTGAACTAATTAGCTTATTGTGACAATATTACAAACGTCTGACAAAACTGAAAAATGTAAATTTCCAATTTCAACCAAACATGCTAGAAATGCTCCAATTGAGCTAATTAGCTTATTGTGAGAATATTGCAATTGTCTGACAAAAGTGAAAAATGTAAATTTCCAATTTCAACCAAACATGCTAGAAATGCTCCAATTGAGCTAATTAGCTTATTGTGAGAATATTACAAACGTCAGACCAAACTGAAAAATGTAAATTTCCAATTTCAACCAAACATGCTAGAAATGCTCCAATTGAGCTAATTAGCTTATTGTGAGAATATTACAAACGTCTGACCAAACTGAAAAATGTAAATTTCCAATTTCAACCAAACATGCTAGAAATGCTCCAATTGAGCTAATTAGCTTATTGTGAGAATATTGCAATTGTCTGACAAAAGTGAAAAATGTAAATTTCCAATTTCAACCAAACATGCTAGAAATGCTCCAATTGAGCTAATTAGCTTATTGTGAGAATATTACAAACGTCTGACAAAACTGAAAAATGTAAATTTCCAATTTCAACCAAACATGCTAGAAATGCTCCAATTGAGCTAATTAGCTTATTGGGAGAATATTACAAACGTCTGACAAAACTGAAAAATGTAAATTTCCCATTTCAACCAAACATGCTAGAAATGCTCCAATTGAGCTAATTAGCTTATTGTGAGAATATTACAAACGTCTGACCAAACTGAAAAATGTAAATTTCCAATTTCAACCAAACATGCTAGAAATGCTCCAATTGAGCTAATTAGCTTATTGGGAGAATATTACAAACGTCTGACAAAACTGAAAAATGTAAATTTCCCATTTCAACCAAACATGCTAGAAATGCTCCAATTGAGCTAATTAGCTTATTGTGAGAATATTACAAACGTCTGACAAAACTGAAAAATGTAAACTTCCAATTTCAACCAAACATGCTAGAAATGCTCCAATTGAGCTAATTAGCTTATTGTGAGAATATTACAAACGTCTGACAAAACTGAAAAATGTAAATTTCCATTTTCAACCAAACATGCTAGAAATGCTCCAATTGAACTAATTAGCTTATTGTGACAATATTACAAACGTCTGACAAAACTGAAAAATGTAAATTTCCAATTTCAACCAAACATGCTAGAAATGCTCCAATTGAGCTAATTAGCTTATTGTGAGAATATTGCAATTGTCTGACAAAAGTGAAAAATGTAAATTTCCAATTTCAACCAAACATGCTAGAAATGCTCCAATTGAGCTAATTAGCTTATTGTGAGAATATTACAAACGTCTGACCAAACTGAAAAATGTAATTTCCAATTTCAACCAAACATGCTAGAAATGCTCCAATTGAGCTAATTAGCTTATTGTGAGAATATTACAAACGTCTGACAAAACTGAAAAATGTAAACTTCCAATTTCAACCAAACATGCTAGAAATGCTCCAATTGAGCTAATTAGCTTATTGTGAGAATATTACAAACGTCTGACAAAACTGAAAAATGTAAATTTCCAATTTCAACCAAACATGCTAGAAATGCTCCAATTGAACTAATTAGCTTATTGTGACAATATTACAAACGTCTGACAAAACTGAAAAATGTAAATTTCCAATTTCAACCAAACATGCTAGAAATGCTCCAATTGAGCTAATTAGCTTATTGTGAGAATATTGCAATTGTCAGACAAAGGTGAGAAATGTAAATTTCCAATTTCAACCAAACATGCTAGAAATGCTCCAATTGAGCTAATTAGCTTATTGTGAGAATATTACAAACGTCTGACAAAACTGAAAAATGTAAATTTCCAATTTCAACCAAACATGCTAGAAATGCTCCAATTGAGCTAATTAGCTTATTGTGAGAATATTACAAACGTCTGACAAAACTGAAAAATGTAAATTTCCAATTTCAACCAAACATGCTAGAAATGCTCCAATTGAGCTAATTAGCTTATTGTGAGAATATTACAAACGTCTGACCAAACTGAAAAATGTAAATTTCCAATTTCAACCAAACATGCTAGAAATGCTCCAATTGAGCTAATTAGCTTATTGTGAGAATATTACAAACGTCTGACAAAACTGTAAAATGTAAATTTCCAATTTCAACCAAACATGCTAGAAATGCTCCAATTGCGAAATAAGCCTACTGTAAGAATTTTACAAACGTTTGACAAAACTGAAAAATGTAAATTTTCAATTTCAACCAAACATGCTAGAAATGCTCCAACTGAGCTAATTAGCTTATCGTGAAAATATTACAAACGTCTGACCAAACTGAAAAATGTAAATTTCCAATTTCAACCAAACATGCTAGAAATGCTCCAATTGAGCTAATTAGCTTATTGTGAGAATATTACAAACGTCTGACCAAACTGAAAAATGTAAATTTCCAATTTCAACCAAACATGCTAGAAATGCTCCAATTGAGCTAATTAGCTTATTGTGAGAATATTACAAACGTCTGACAAAACTGAAAAATGTAAATTTCCAATTTCAACCAAACGTGCTAGAAATGCTCGAATTGCGAAATAAGCCTACTGTAAGAATTTTACAAACGTTTGACAAAACTGAAAAATGTAAATTTTCAATTTCAACCAAACATGCTAGAAATGCTCCAATTGAGCTAATTAGCTTATTGTGAGAATATTACAAACGTCTGACAAAACTGAAAAACTTAAATTTCCAATTTCAACCAAACATGCTAGAAATGCTCCAATTGAGCTAATTAGCTTATTGTGAGAATATTACAAACGTCTGACAAAACTGAAAAATTTAAATTTCCAATTTCAACCAAACATGCTAGAAATGCTCCAATTGAGCTAATTAGCTTATTGTGAGAATATTGCAATTGTCTGACAAAAGTGAAAAATGTAAATTTCCAATTTCAACCAAACATGCTAGAAATGCTCCAATTGAGCTAATTAGCTTATTGTGAGAATATTACAAACGTCTGACCAAACTGAAAAATGTAAATTTCCAATTTCAACCAAACATGCTAGAAATGCTCCAATTGAGCTAATTAGCTTATTGTGAGAATATTACAAACGTCTGACCAAACTGAAAAATGTAAATTTCCAATTTCAACCAAACATGCTAGAAATGCTCCAATTGAGCTAATTAGCTTATTGTGAGAATATTACAAACGTCTGACAAAACTGAAAAATGTAAATTTCCAATTTCAACCAAACATGCTAGAAATGCTCCAATTGAGCTAATTAGCTTATTGTGAGAATATTACAAAGGTCTGACAAAACTGAAAAATGTAAATTTCCAATTTCAACCAAACATGCTAGAAATGCTCCAATTGAGCTAATTAGCTTATTGTGAGAATATTACAAACGTCTGACAAAACTGAAAAATGTAAATTTCCAATTTCAACCAAACATGCTAGAAATGCTCCAATTGAGCTAATTAGCTTATTGTGACAATATTACAAACGTCTGACCAAACTGAAAAATGTAAATTTCCAATTTCAACCAAACATGCTAGAAATGCTCCAATTGAGCTAATTAGCTTATTGTGAGAATATTACAAACGTCTGACAAAACTGAAAAATGTAAATTTCCAATTTCAACCAAACATGCTAGAAATGTTCCAATTGAGGTAATTAGCTTATTGTGAGAATATTACAAACGTCTGACAAAACTGAAAAATGTAAACTTCCAATTTCAACCAAACATGCTAGAAATGCTCCAATTGAGCTAATTAGCTTATTGTGAGAATATTACAAACGTCTGACCAAACTGAAAAATGTAAATTTCCAATTTCAACCAAACATGCTAGAAATGCTCAAATTGAGCTAATTAGCTTATTGTGAGAATATTACAAAGGTCTGACAAAACTGAAAAATGTAAACTTCCAATTTCAACTAAACATGCTAGAAATGCTCCAATTGAGCTAATTAGCTTATTGTGAGAATATTACAAACGTCTGACAAAACTGAAAAATGTAAATTTCCAATTTCAACCAAACATGCTAGAAATGCTCCAATTGAGCTAATTAGCTTATTGTGACAATATTACAAACGTCTGACAAAACTGAAAAATGTAAATTTCCAATTTCAACCAAACATGCTAGAAATGCTCCAATTGAGCTAATTAGCTTATTGTGAGAATATTACAAACGTCTGACAAAACTGAAAAATGTAAATTTCCAATTTCAACCAAACATGCTAGAAATGTTCCAATTGAGCTAATTAGCTTATTGTGAAAATATTACAAACGTCTGACAAAACTGAAAAATGTAAACTTCCAATTTCAACCAAACATGCTAGAAATGCTCCAATTGAGCTAATTAGCTTATTGTGAGAATATTACAAACGTCTGACAAAAGTGAAAAATGTAAATTTCCAATTTCAACCAAACATGCTAGAAATGCTCCAATTGAACTAATTAGCTTATTGTGACAATATTACAAACGTCTGACAAAACTGAAAAATGTAAATTTCCAATTTCAACCAAACATGCTAGAAATGCTCTAATTGAGCTAATTAGCTTATTGTGAGAATAATACAAACGTCTGACAAAACTGAAAATGTAAATTTCCAATTTCAACCAAACATGCTAGAAATGTTCCAATTGAGGTAATTAGCTTATTGTGAGAATATTACAAACGTCTGACAAAACTGAAAAATGTAAACTTCCAATTTCAACCAAACATGCTAGAAATGCTCCAATTGAGCTAATTAGCTTATTGTGAGAATATTACAAACGTCTGACAAAACTGAAAAATGTAAATTTCCAATTTCAACCAAACATGCTAGAAATGCTCCAATTGAACTAATTAGCTTATTGTGAGAATATTACAAACGTCGGACAAAACTGAAAAATGTAAATTTCCAATTTCAACCAAACATGCTAGAAATGCTCCAATTGAGCTAATTAGCTTATTGTGACAATATTGCAAACGTCTGACAAAACTGAAAAATGTAAATTTCCAATTTCAACCAAACATGCTAGAAATGCTCCAATTGAGCTAATTAGCTTATTGTGAGAATATTACAAACGTCTGACAAAACTGAAAAATGTAAATTTCCATTTTCAACCAAACATGCTAGAAATGTTCCAATTGAGGTAATTAGCTTATTGTGAGAATATTACAAACGTCTGACAAAACTGAAAAATGTAAACTTCCAATTTCAACCAAACATGCTAGAAATGCTCCAATTGAGCTAATTAGCTTATTGTGAGAATATTACAAACGTCTGACAAAACTGAAAAATGTAAATTTCCAATTTCAACCAAACATGCTAGAAATGCTCCAATTGAACTAATTAGCTTATTGTGAGAATATTACAAACGTCTGACAAAACTGAAAAATGTAAATTTCCAATTTCAACCAAACATGCTAGAAATGCTCCAATTGAGCTAATTAGCTTATTGTGAGAATATTGCAATTGTCAGACAAAAGTGAAAAATGTAAATTTCCAATTTCAACCAAACATGCTAGAAATGCTCCAATTGAGCTAATTAGCTTATTGTGAGAATATTACAAACGTCAGACCAAACTGAAAAATGTAAATTTCCAATTTCAACCAAACATGCTAGAAATGCTCCAATTGAGCTAATTAGCTTATTGTGACAATATTGCAAACGTCTGACAAAACTGAAAAATGTAAATTTCCAATTTCAACCAAACATGCTAGAAATGCTCCAATTGAGCTAATTAGCTTATTGTGAGAATATTACAAACGTCTGACAAAACTGAAAAATGTAAATTTCCATTTTCAACCAAACATGCTAGAAATGTTCCAATTGAGGTAATTAGCTTATTGTGAGAATATTACAAACGTCTGACAAAACTGAAAAATGTAAACTTCCAATTTCAACCAAACATGCTAGAAATGCTCCAATTGAGCTAATTAGCTTATTGTGAGAATATTACAAACGTCTGACAAAACTGAAAAATGTAAATTTCCAATTTCAACCAAACATGCTAGAAATGCTCCAATTGAACTAATTAGCTTATTGTGAGAATATTACAAACGTCTGACAAAACTGAAAAATGTAAATTTCCAATTTCAACCAAACATGCTAGAAATGCTCCAATTGAGCTAATTAGCTTATTGTGAGAATATTGCAATTGTCAGACAAAAGTGAAAAATGTAAATTTCCAATTTCAACCAAACATGCTAGAAATGCTCCAATTGAGCTAATTAGCTTATTGTGAGAATATTACAAACGTCAGACCAAACTGAAAAATGTAAATTTCCAATTTCAACCAAACATGCTAGAAATGCTCCAATTGAGCTAATTAGCTTATTGTGAGAATATTACAAACGTCTGACCCAACTGAAAAATGTAAATTTCCAATTTCAACCAAACATGCTAGAAATGCTCCAATTGAGCTAATTAGCTTATTGTGAGAATATTACAAACGTCTGACAAAACTGAAAAATGTAAATTTCCAATTTCAACCAAACATGCTAGAAATGCTCCAATTGAGCTAATTAGCTTATTGTGAGAATATTACAAAGGTTTGACAAAACTGAAAAATTTAAATTTCCAATTTCAACCAAACATGCTAGAAATGCTCCAATTGAGCTAATTAGCTTATTGTGACAATATTACAAACGTCTGACAAAACTGAAAAATGTAAATTTCCAATTTCAACCAAACATGCTAGAAATGCTCCAATTGAGCTAATTAGCTTATTGTGAGAATATTACAAACGTCTGACAAAACTGAAAAATGTAAATTTCCAATTTCAACCAAACATGCTAGAAATGCTCCAATTGAGCTAATTAGCTTATTGTGAGAATATTACAAACGTCTGACAAAAGTGAAAAATGTAAATTTCCAATTTCAACCAAACATGCTAGAAATGTTCCAATTGAGCTAATTAGCTTATTGTGAGAATATTACAAACGTCTGACAAAACTGAAAAATGTAAACTTCTAATTTCAACCAAACATGCTAGAAATGCTCCAATTGAGCTAATTAGTTTATTGTGAGAATATTACAAACGTCTGACAAAACTGAAAAATGTAAATTTCCAATTTCAACCAAACATGCTAGAAATGCTCCAATTGAACTAATTAGCTTATTGTGACAATATTACAAACGTCTGACAAAACTGAAAAATGTAAATTTCCAATTTCAACCAAACATGCTAGAAATGCTCCAATTGAGCTAATTAGCTTATTGTGAGAATATTGCAATTGTCTGA
Organism: Watersipora subatra; assembly: GCF_963576615.1. Taxonomy (NCBI): domain Eukaryota; kingdom Metazoa; phylum Bryozoa; class Gymnolaemata; order Cheilostomatida; family Watersiporidae; genus Watersipora; species Watersipora subatra. The sequence continues at coordinate 41,093,613 of NC_088710.1, read as the reverse complement.
CAAAAGTGAAAAATGTAAATTTCCAATTTCAACCAAACATGCTAGAAATGCTCCAATTGAGCTAATTAGCTTATTGTGAGAATATTACAAACGTCAGACCAAACTGAAAAATGTAAATTTCCAATTTCAACCAAACATGCTAGAAATGCTCCAATTGAGCTAATTAGCTTATTGTGAGAATATTACAAACGTCTGACCAAACTGAAAAATGTAATTTCCAATTTCAACCAAACATGCTAGAAATGTTCCAATTGAGCTAATTAGCTTATTGTGAAAATATTACAAACGTCTGACAAAACTGAAAAATGTAAACTTCCAATTTCAACCAAACATGCTAGAAATGCTCCAATTGAGCTAATTAGCTTATTGTGAGAATATTACAAACGTCTGACAAAAGTGAAAAATGTAAATTTCCAATTTCAACCAAACATGCTAGAAATGCTCCAATTGAACTAATTAGCTTATTGTGACAATATTACAAACGTCTGACAAAACTGAAAAATGTAAATTTCCAATTTCAACCAAACATGCTAGAAATGCTCTAATTGAGCTAATTAGCTTATTGTGAGAATAATACAAACGTCTGACAAAACTGAAAATGTAAATTTCCAATTTCAACCAAACATGCTAGAAATGTTCCAATTGAGGTAATTAGCTTATTGTGAGAATATTACAAACGTCTGACAAAACTGAAAAATGTAAACTTCCAATTTCAACCAAACATGCTAGAAATGCTCCAATTGAGCTAATTAGCTTATTGTGAGAATATTACAAACGTCTGACAAAACTGAAAAATGTAAATTTCCAATTTCAACCAAACATGCTAGAAATGCTCCAATTGAACTAATTAGCTTATTGTGAGAATATTACAAACGTCGGACAAAACTGAAAAATGTAAATTTCCAATTTCAACCAAACATGCTAGAAATGCTCCAATTGAGCTAATTAGCTTATTGTGACAATATTGCAAACGTCTGACAAAACTGAAAAATGTAAATTTCCAATTTCAACCAAACATGCTAGAAATGCTCCAATTGAGCTAATTAGCTTATTGTGAGAATATTACAAACGTCTGACAAAACTGAAAAATGTAAATTTCCATTTTCAACCAAACATGCTAGAAATGTTCCAATTGAGGTAATTAGCTTATTGTGAGAATATTACAAACGTCTGACAAAACTGAAAAATGTAAACTTCCAATTTCAACCAAACATGCTAGAAATGCTCCAATTGAGCTAATTAGCTTATTGTGAGAATATTACAAACGTCTGACAAAACTGAAAAATGTAAATTTCCAATTTCAACCAAACATGCTAGAAATGCTCCAATTGAACTAATTAGCTTATTGTGAGAATATTACAAACGTCTGACAAAACTGAAAAATGTAAATTTCCAATTTCAACCAAACATGCTAGAAATGCTCCAATTGAGCTAATTAGCTTATTGTGAGAATATTGCAATTGTCAGACAAAAGTGAAAAATGTAAATTTCCAATTTCAACCAAACATGCTAGAAATGCTCCAATTGAGCTAATTAGCTTATTGTGAGAATATTACAAACGTCAGACCAAACTGAAAAATGTAAATTTCCAATTTCAACCAAACATGCTAGAAATGCTCCAATTGAGCTAATTAGCTTATTGTGACAATATTGCAAACGTCTGACAAAACTGAAAAATGTAAATTTCCAATTTCAACCAAACATGCTAGAAATGCTCCAATTGAGCTAATTAGCTTATTGTGAGAATATTACAAACGTCTGACAAAACTGAAAAATGTAAATTTCCATTTTCAACCAAACAAGCTAGAAATGTTCCAATTGAGGTAATTAGCTTATTGTGAGAATATTACAAACGTCTGACAAAACTGAAAAATGTAAACTTCCAATTTCAACCAAACATGCTAGAAATGCTCCAATTGAGCTAATTAGCTTATTGTGAGAATATTACAAACGTCTGACAAAACTGAAAAATGTAAATTTCCAATTTCAACCAAACATGCTAGAAATGCTCCAATTGAACTAATTAGCTTATTGTGAGAATATTACAAACGTCTGACAAAACTGAAAAATGTAAATTTCCAATTTCAACCAAACATGCTAGAAATGCTCCAATTGAGCTAATTAGCTTATTGTGAGAATATTGCAATTGTCAGACAAAAGTGAAAAATGTAAATTTCCAATTTCAACCAAACATGCTAGAAATGCTCCAATTGAGCTAATTAGCTTATTGTGAGAATATTACAAACGTCAGACCAAACTGAAAAATGTAAATTTCCAATTTCAACCAAACATGCTAGAAATGCTCCAATTGAGCTAATTAGCTTATTGTGAGAATATTACAAACGTCTGACCCAACTGAAAAATGTAAATTTCCAATTTCAACCAAACATGCTAGAAATGCTCCAATTGAGCTAATTAGCTTATTGTGAGAATATTACAAACGTCTGACAAAACTGAAAAATGTAAATTTCCAATTTCAACCAAACATGCTAGAAATGCTCCAATTGAGCTAATTAGCTTATTGTGAGAATATTACAAAGGTTTGACAAAACTGAAAAATTTAAATTTCCAATTTCAACCAAACATGCTAGAAATGCTCCAATTGAGCTAATTAGCTTATTGTGACAATATTACAAACGTCTGACAAAACTGAAAAATGTAAGTTTCCAATTTCAACCAAACATGCTAGAAATGCTCCAATTGAGCTAATTAGCTTATTGTGAGAATATTACAAACGTCTGACAAAACTGAAAAATGTAAATTTCCAATTTCAACCAAACATGCTAGAAATGCTCCAATTGAGCTAATTAGCTTATTGTGAGAATATTACAAACGTCTGACAAAAGTGAAAAATGTAAATTTCCAATTTCAACCAAACATGCTAGAAATGTTCCAATTGAGCTAATTAGCTTATTGTGAGAATATTACAAACGTCTGACAAAACTGAAAAATGTAAACTTCTAATTTCAACCAAACATGCTAGAAATGCTCCAATTGAGCTAATTAGTTTATTGTGAGAATATTACAAACGTCTGACAAAACTGAAAAATGTAAATTTCCAATTTCAACCAAACATGCTAGAAATGCTCCAATTGAACTAATTAGCTTATTGTGACAATATTACAAACGTCTGACAAAACTGAAAAATGTAAATTTCCAATTTCAACCAAACATGCTAGAAATGCTCCAATTGAGCTAATTAGCTTATTGTGAGAATATTGCAATTGTCTGACAAAAGTGAAAAATGTAAATTTCCAATTTCAACCAAACATGCTAGAAATGCTCCAATTGAGCTAATTAGCTTATTGTGAGAATATTACAAACGTCAGACCAAACTGAAAAATGTAAATTTCCAATTTCAACCAAACATGCTAGAAATGCTCCAATTGAGCTAATTAGCTTATTGTGAGAATATTACAAACGTCTGACCAAACTGAAAAATGTAAATTTCCAATTTCAACCAAACATGCTAGAAATGCTCCAATTGAGCTAATTAGCTTATTGTGAGAATATTGCAATTGTCTGACAAAAGTGAAAAATGTAAATTTCCAATTTCAACCAAACATGCTAGAAATGCTCCAATTGAGCTAATTAGCTTATTGTGAGAATATTACAAACGTCTGACCAAACTGAAAAATGTAATTTCCAATTTCAACCAAACATGCTAGAAATGCTCCAATTGAGCTAATTAGCTTATTGTGAGAATATTACAAACGTCTGACAAAACTGAAAAATGTAAATTTCCAATTTCAACCAAACATGTTAGAAATGCTCCAATTGAGCTAATTAGCTTATTGGGAGAATATTACAAACGTCTGACAAAACTGAAAAATGTAAATTTCCCATTTCAACCAAACATGCTAGAAATGCTCCAATTGAGCTAATTAGCTTATTGTGAGAATATTACAAACGTCTGACAAAACTGAAAAATGTAAACTTCCAATTTCAACCAAACATGCTAGAAATGCTCCAATTGAGCTAATTAGCTTATTGTGAGAATATTACAAACGTCTGACAAAACTGAAAAATGTAAATTTCCAATTTCAACCAAACATGCTAGAAATGCTCCAATTGAACTAATTAGCTTATTGTGACAATATTACAAACGTCTGACAAAACTGAAAAATGTAAATTTCCAATTTCAACCAAACATGCTAGAAATGCTCCATTTGAGCTAATTAGCTTATTGTGAGAATATTGCAATTGTCTGACAAAAGTGAAAAATGTAAATTTCCAATTTCAACCAAACATGCTAGAAATGCTCCAATTGAGCTAATTAGCTTATTGTGAGAATATTACAAACGTCTGACCAAACTGAAAAATGTAATTTCCAATTTCAACCAAACATGCTAGAAATGCTCCAATTGAGCTAATTAGCTTATTGTGAGAATATTACAAACGTCTGACAAAACTGAAAAATGTAAATTTCCAATTTCAACCAAACATGCTAGAAATGCTCCAATTGAGCTAATTAGCTTATTGGGAGAATATTACAAACGTCTGACAAAACTGAAAAATGTAAATTTCCCATTTCAACCAAACATGCTAGAAATGCTCCAATTGAGCTAATTAGCTTATTGTGAGAATATTACAAACGTCTGACAAAACTGAAAAATGTAAACTTCCAATTTCAACCAAACATGCTAGAAATGCTCCAATTGAGCTAATTAGCTTATTGTGAGAATATTACAAACGTCTGACAAAACTGAAAAATGTAAATTTCCAATTTCAACCAAACATGCTAGAAATGCTCCAATTGAACTAATTAGCTTATTGTGACAATATTACAAACGTCTGACAAAACTGAAAAATGTAAATTTCCAATTTCAACCAAACATGCTAGAAATGCTCCAATTGAGCTAATTAGCTTATTGTGAGAATATTGCAATTGTCAGACAAAGGTGAGAAATGTAAATTTCCAATTTCAACCAAACATGCTAGAAATGCTCCAATTGAGCTAATTAGCTTATTGTGAGAATATTACAAACGTCTGACAAAACTGAAAAATGTAAATTTCCAATTTCAACCAAACATGCTAGAAATGCTCCAATTGAGCTAATTAGCTTATTGTGAGAATATTACAAACGTCTGACCAAACTGAAAAATGTAAATTTCCAATTTCAACCAAACATGCTAGAAATGCTCCAATTGAGCTAATTAGCTTATTGTGAGAATATTACAAACGTCTGACCAAACTGAAAAATGTAAATTTCCAATTTCAACCAAACATGCTAGAAATGCTCCAATTGAGCTAATTAGCTTATTGTGAGAATATTACAAACGTCTGACAAAACTGTAAAATGTAAATTTCCAATTTCAACCAAACATGCTAGAAATGCTCGAATTGCGAAAAAAGCCTACTGTAAGAATTTTACAAACGTTTGACAAAACTGAAAAATGTAAATTTTCAATTTCAACCAAACATGCTAGAAATGCTCCAACTGAGCTAATTAGCTTATTGTGAAAATATTACAAACGTCTGACCAAATTGAAAAATGTAAATTTCCAATTTCAACCAAACATGCTAGAAATGCTCCAATTGAGCTAATTAGCTTATTGTGAGAATATTACAAACGTCTGACCAAACTGAAAAATGTAAATTTCCAATTTCAACCAAACATGCTAGAAATGCTCCAATTGAGCTAATTAGCTTATTGTGAGAATATTACAAACGTCTGACAAAACTGAAAAATGTAAATTTCCAATTTCAACCAAACGTGCTAGAAATGCTCGAATTGCGAAATAAGCCTACTGTAAGAATTTTACAAACGTTTGACAAAACTGAAAAATGTAAATTTTCAATTTCAACCAAACATGCTAGAAATGCTCCAATTGAGCTAATTAGCTTATTGTGAGAATATTACAAACGTCTGACAAAACTGAAAAACTTAAATTTCCAATTTCAACCAAACATGCTAGAAATGCTCCAATTGAGCTAATTAGCTTATTGTGAGAATATTACAAACGTCTGACAAAACTGAAAAATTTAAATCTCCAATTTCAACCAAACATGCTAGAAATGCTCCAATTGAGCTAATTAGCTTATTGTGAGAATATTGCAATTGTCTGACAAAAGTGAAAAATGTAAATTTCCAATTTCAACCAAACATGCTAGAAATGCTCCAATTGAGCTAATTAGCTTATTGTGAGAATATTACAAACGTCTGACCAAACTGAAAAATGTAAATTTCCAATTTCAACCAAACATGCTAGAAATGCTCCAATTGAGCTAATTAGCTTATTGTGAGAATATTACAAACGTCTGACCAAACTGAAAAATGTAAATTTCCAATTTCAACCAAACATGCTAGAAATGCTCCAATTGAGCTAATTAGCTTATTGTGAGAATATTACAAACGTCTGACAAAACTGAAAAATTTAAATTTCCAATTTCAACCAAACATGCTAGAAATGCTCCAATTGAGCTAATTAGCTTATTGTGAGAATATTACAAAGGTCTGACAAAACTGAAAAATGTAAATTTCCAATTTCAACCAAACATGCTAGAAATGCTCCAATTGAGCTAATTAGCTTATTGTGAGAATATTACAAACGTCTGACAAAACTGAAAAATGTAAATTTCCAATTTCAACCAAACATGCTAGAAATGCTCCAATTGAGCTAATTAGCTTATTGTGACAATATTACAAACGTCTGACCAAACTGAAAAATGTAAATTTCCAATTTCAACCAAACATGCTAGAAATGCTCCAATTGAGCTAATTAGCTTATTGTGAGAATATTACAAACGTCTGACAAAACTGAAAAATGTAAATCTCCAATTTCAACCAAACATGCTAGAAATGTTCCAATTGAGGTAATTAGCTTATTGTGAGAATATTACAAACGTCTGACAAAACTGAAAAATGTAAACTTCCAATTTCAACCAAACATGCTAGAAATGCTCCAATTGAGCTAATTAGCTTATTGTGAGAATATTACAAACGTCTGACCAAACTGAAAAATGTAAATTTCCAATTTCAACCAAACATGCTAGAAATGCTCCAATTGAGCTAATTAGCTTATTGTGAGAATATTACAAAGGTCTGACAAAACTGAAAAATGTAAACTTCCAATTTCAACTAAACATGCTAGAAATGCTCCAATTGAGCTAATTAGCTTATTGTGAGAATATTACAAACGTCTGACAAAACTGAAAAATGTAAATTTCCAATTTCAACCAAACATGCTAGAAATGCTCCAATTGAGCTAATTAGCTTATTGTGACAATATTACAAACGTCTGACAAAACTGAAAAATGTAAATTTCCAATTTCAACCAAACATGCTAGAAATGCTCCAATTGAGCTAATTAGCTTATTGTGAGAATATTACAAACGTCTGACAAAACTGAAAAATGTAAATTTCCAATTTCAACCAAACATGCTAGAAATGTTCCAATTGAGCTAATTAGCTTATTGTGAAAATATTACAAACGTCTGACAAAACTGAAAAATGTAAACTTCCAATTTCAACCAAACATGCTAGAAATGCTCCAATTGAGCTAATTAGCTTATTGTGAGAATATTACAAACGTCTGACAAAAGTGAAAAATGTAAATTTCCAATTTCAACCAAACATGCTAGAAATGCTCCAATTGAACTAATTAGCTTATTGTGACAATATTACAAACGTCTGACAAAACTGAAAAATGTAAATTTCCAATTTCAACCAAACATGCTAGAAATGCTCTAATTGAGCTAATTAGCTTATTGTGAGAATAATACAAACGTCTGACAAAACTGAAAATGTAAATTTCCAATTTCAACCAAACATGCTAGAAATGTTCCAATTGAGGTAATTAGCTTATTGTGAGAATATTACAAACGTCTGACAAAACTGAAAAATGTAAACTTCCAATTTCAACCAAACATGCTAGAAATGCTCCAATTGAGCTAATTAGCTTATTGTGAGAATATTACAAACGTCTGACAAAACTGAAAAATGTAAATTTCCAATTTCAACCAAACATGCTAGAAATGCTCCAATTGAACTAATTAGCTTATTGTGAGAATATTACAAACGTCGGACAAAACTGAAAAATGTAAATTTCCAATTTCAACCAAACATGCTAGAAATGCTCCAATTGAGCTAATTAGCTTATTGTGACAATATTGCAAACGTCTGACAAAACTGAAAAATGTAAATTTCCAATTTCAACCAAACATGCTAGAAATGCTCCAATTGAGCTAATTAGCTTATTGTGAGAATATTACAAACGTCTGACAAAACTGAAAAATGTAAATTTCCATTTTCAACCAAACATGCTAGAAATGTTCCAATTGAGGTAATTAGCTTATTGTGAGAATATTACAAACGTCTGACAAAACTGAAAAATGTAAACTTCCAATTTCAACCAAACATGCTAGAAATGCTCCAATTGAGCTAATTAGCTTATTGTGAGAATATTACAAACGTCTGACAAAACTGAAAAATGTAAATTTCCAATTTCAACCAAACATGCTAGAAATGCTCCAATTGAACTAATTAGCTTATTGTGAGAATATTACAAACGTCTGACAAAACTGAAAAATGTAAATTTCCAATTTCAACCAAACATGCTAGAAATGCTCCAATTGAGCTAATTAGCTTATTGTGAGAATATTGCAATTGTCAGACAAAAGTGAAAAATGTAAATTTCCAATTTCAACCAAACATGCTAGAAATGCTCCAATTGAGCTAATTAGCTTATTGTGAGAATATTACAAACGTCAGACCAAACTGAAAAATGTAAATTTCCAATTTCAACCAAACATGCTAGAAATGCTCCAATTGAGCTAATTAGCTTATTGTGAGAATATTACAAACGTCTGACCCAACTGAAAAATGTAAATTTCCAATTTCAACCAAACATGCTAGAAATGCTCCAATTGAGCTAATTAGCTTATTGTGAGAATATTACAAACGTCTGACAAAACTGAAAAATGTAAATTTCCAATTTCAACCAAACATGCTAGAAATGCTCCAATTGAGCTAATTAGCTTATTGTGAGAATATTACAAAGGTTTGACAAAACTGAAAAATGTAAATTTCCAATTTCAACCAAACATGCTAGAAATGCTCCAATTGAACTAATTAGCTTATTGTGACAATATTACAAACGTCTGACAAAACTGAAAAATGTAAATTTCCAATTTCAACCAAACATGCTAGAAATGCTCCAATTGAGCTAATTAGCTTATTGTGACAATATTACAAACGTCTGACAAAACTGAAAAATGTAAATTTCCAATTTCAACCAAACATGCTAGAAATGCTCCAATTGAGCTAATTAGCTTATTGTGAGAATATTACAAACGTCTGACCAAACTGAAAAATGTAAATTTCCAATTTCAACCAAACATGCTAGAAATGCTCCAATTGAGCTAATTAGCTTATTGTGAGAATATTACAAACGTCTGACAAAACTGTAAAATGTAAATTTCCAATTTCAACCAAACATGCTAGAAATGCTCCAATTGCGAAATAAGCCTACTGTAAGAATTTTACAAACGTTTGACAAAACTGAAAAATGTAAATTTTCAATTTCAACCAAACATGCTAGAAATGCTCCAACTGAGCTAATTAGCTTATTGTGAAAATATTACAAACGTCTGACCAAACTGAAAAATGTAAATTTCCAATTTCAACCAAACATGCTAGAAATGCTCCAATTGAGCTAATTAGCTTATTGTGAGAATATTACAAACGTCTGACCAAACTGAAAAATGTAAATTTCCAATTTCAACCAAACATGCTAGAAATGCTCCAATTGAGCTAATTAGCTTATTGTGAGAATATTACAAACGTCTGACAAAACTGAAAAATGTAAATTTCCAATTTCAACCAAACGTGCTAGAAATGCTCGAATTGCGAAATAAGCCTACTGTAAGAATTTTACAAACGTTTGACAAAACTGAAAAATGTAAATTTTCAATTTCAACCAAACATGCTAGAAATGCTCCAATTGAGCTAATTAGCTTATTGTGAGAATATTACAAACGTCTGACAAAACTGAAAAATTTAAATTTCCAATTTCAACCAAACATGCTAGAAATGCTCCAATTGAGCTAATTAGCTTATTGTGAGAATATTACAAACGTCTGACAAAACTGAAAAATTTAAATTTCCAATTTCAACCAAACATGCTAGAAATGCTCCAATTGAGCTAATTAGCTTATTGTGAGAATATTGCAATTGTCTGACAAAAGTGAAAAATGTAAATTTCCAACTTCAACCAAACATGCTAGAAATGCTCCAATTGAGCTAATTAGCTTATTGTGAGAATATTACAAACGTCTGACCAAACTGAAAAATGTAAATTTCCAATTTCAACCAAACATGCTAGAAATGCTCCAATTGAGCTAATTAGCTTATTGTGAGAATATTACAAACGTCTGACCAAACTGAAAAATGTAAATTTCCAATTTCAACCAAACATGCTAGAAATGCTCCAATTGAGCTAATTAGCTTATTGTGAGAATATTACAAACGTCTGACAAAACTGAAAAATGTAAATTTCCAATTTCAACCAAACATGCTAGAAATGCTCCAATTGAGCTAATTAGTTTATTGTGAGAATATTACAAAGGTCTGACAAAACTGAAAAATGTAAATTTCCAATTTCAACCAAACATGCTAGAAATGCTCCAATTGAGCTAATTAGCTTATTGTGAGAATATTACAAACGTCTGACAAAACTGAAAAATGTAAATTTCCAATTTCAACCAAACATGCTAGAAATGCTCCAATTGAGCTAATTAGCTTATTGTGACAATATTACAAACGTCTGACCAAACTGAAAAATGTAAATTTCCAATTTCAACCAAACATGCTAGAAATGCTCCAATTGAGCTAATTAGCTTATTGTGAGAATATTACAAACGTCTGACAAAACTGAAAAATGTAAATTTCCAATTTCAACCAAACATGCTAGAAATGTTCCAATTGAGGTAATTAGCTTATTGTGAGAATATTACAAACGTCTGACAAAACTGAAAAATGTAAACTTCCAATTTCAACCAAACATGCTAGAAATGCTCCAATTGAGCTAATTAGCTTATTGTGAGAATATTACAAACGTCTGACCAAACTGAAAAATGTAAATTTCCAATTTCAACCAAACATGCTAGAAATGCTCCAATTGAGCTAATTAGCTTATTGTGAGAATATTACAAAGGTCTGACAAAACTGAAAAATGTAAATTTCCAATTTCAACCAAACATGCTAGAAATGCTCCAATTGAGCTAATTAGCTTATTGTGAGAATATTACAAACGTCTGACAAAACTGAAAAATGTAAATTTCCAATTTCAACCAAACATGCTAGAAATGCTCCAATTGAGCTAATTAGCTTATTGTGACAATATTACAAACGTCTGACAAAACTGAAAAATGTAAATTTCCAATTTCAACCAAACATGCTAGAAATGCTCCAATTGAGCTAATTAGCTTATTGTGAGAATATTACAAACGTCTGACAAAACTGAAAAATGTAAATTTCCAATTTCAACCAAACATGCTAGAAATGTTCCAATTGAGCTAATTAGCTTATTGTGAAAATATTACAAACGTCTGACAAAACTGAAAAATGTAAACTTCCAATTTCAACCAAACATGCTAGAAATGCTCCAATTGAGCTAATTAGCTTATTGTGAGAATATTACAAACGTCTGACAAAAGTGAAAAATGTAAATTTCCAATTTCAACCAAACATGCTAGAAATGCTCCAATTGAACTAATTAGCTTATTGTGACAATATTACAAACGTCTGACAAAACTGAAAAATGTAAATTTCCAATTTCAACCAAACATGCTAGAAATGCTCTAATTGAGCTAATTAGCTTATTGTGAGAATAATACAAACGTCTGACAAAACTGAAAATGTAAATTTCCAATTTCAACCAAACATGCTAGAAATGTTCCAATTGAGGTAATTAGCTTATTGTGAGAATATTACAAACGTCTGACAAAACTGAAAAATGTAAACTTCCAATTTCAACCAAACATGCTAGAAATGCTCCAATTGAGCTAATTAGCTTATTGTGAGAATATTACAAACGTCTGACAAAACTGAAAAATGTAAATTTCCAATTTCAACCAAACATGCTAGAAATGCTCCAATTGAACTAATTAGCTTATTGTGAGAATATTACAAACGTCGGACAAAACTGAAAAATGTAAATTTCCAATTTCAACCAAACATGCTAGAAATGCTCCAATTGAGCTAATTAGCTTATTGTGACAATATTGCAAACGTCTGACAAAACTGAAAAATGTAAATTTCCAATTTCAACCAAACATGCTAGAAATGCTCCAATTGAGCTAATTAGCTTATTGTGAGAATATTACAAACGTCTGACAAAACTGAAAAATGTAAATTTCCATTTTCAACCAAACATGCTAGAAATGTTCCAATTGAGGTAATTAGCTTATTGTGAGAATATTACAAACGTCTGACAAAACTGAAAAATGTAAACTTCCAATTTCAACCAAACATGCTAGAAATGCTCCAATTGAGCTAATTAGCTTATTGTGAGAATATTACAAACGTCTGACAAAACTGAAAAATGTAAATTTCCAATTTCAACCAAACATGCTAGAAATGCTCCAATTGAACTAATTAGCTTATTGTGAGAATATTACAAACGTCTGACAAAACTGAAAAATGTAAATTTCCAATTTCAACCAAACATGCTAGAAATGCTCCAATTGAGCTAATTAGCTTATTGTGAGAATATTGCAATTGTCAGACAAAAGTGAAAAATGTAAATTTCCAATTTCAACCAAACATGCTAGAAATGCTCCAATTGAGCTAATTAGCTTATTGTGAGAATATTACAAACGTCAGACCAAACTGAAAAATGTAAATTTCCAATTTCAACCAAACATGCTAGAAATGCTCCAATTGAGCTAATTAGCTTATTGTGAGAATATTACAAACGTCTGACCCAACTGAAAAATGTAAATTTCCAATTTCAACCAAACATGCTAGAAATGCTCCAATTGAGCTAATTAGCTTATTGTGAGAATATTACAAACGTCTGACAAAACTGAAAAATGTAAATTTCCAATTTCAACCAAACATGCTAGATATGCTCCAATTGAGCTAATTAGCTTATTGTGAGAATATTACAAAGGTTTGACAAAACTGAAAAATGTAAATTTCCAATTTCAACCAAACATGCTAGAAATGCTCCAATTGAACTAATTAGCTTATTGTGACAATATTACAAACGTCTGACAAAACTGAAAAATGTAAATTTCCAATTTCAACCAAACATGCTAGAAATGCTCCAATTGAGCTAATTAGCTTATTGTGACAATATTACAAACGTCTGACAAAACTGAAAAATGTAAATTTCCAATTTCAACCAAACATGCTAGAAATGCTCCAATTGAGCTAATTAGCTTATTGTGAGAATATTACAAACGTCTGACCAAACTGAAAAATGTAAATTTCCAATTTCAACCAAACATGCTAGAAATGCTCCAATTGAGCTAATTAGCTTATTGTGAGAATATTACAAACGTCTGACAAAACTGTAAAATGTAAATTTCCAATTTCAACCAAACATGCTAGAAATGCTCCAATTGCGAAATAAGCCTACTGTAAGAATTTTACAAACGTTTGACAAAACTGAAAAATGTAAATTTTCAATTTCAACCAAACATGCTAGAAATGCTCCAACTGAGCTAATTAGCTTATTGTGAAAATATTACAAACGTCTGACCAAACTGAAAAATGTAAATTTCCAATTTCAACCAAACATGCTAGAAATGCTCCAATTGAGCTAATTAGCTTATTGTGAGAATATTACAAACGTCTGACCAAACTGAAAAATGTAAATTTCCAATTTCAACCAAACATGCTAGAAATGCTCCAATTGAGCTAATTAGCTTATTGTGAGAATATTACAAACGTCTGACAAAACTGAAAAATGTAAATTTCCAATTTCAACCAAACGTGCTAGAAATGCTCGAATTGCGAAATAAGCCTACTGTAAGAATTTTACAAACGTTTGACAAAACTGAAAAATGTAAATTTTCAATTTCAACCAAACATGCTAGAAATGCTCCAATTGAGCTAATTAGCTTATTGTGAGAATATTACAAACGTCTGACAAAACTGAAAAATTTAAATTTCCAATTTCAACCAAACATGCTAGAAATGCTCCAATTGAGCTAATTAGCTTATTGTGAGAATATTACAAACGTCTGACAAAACTGAAAAATTTAAATTTCCAATTTCAACCAAACATGCTAGAAATGCTCCAATTGAGCTAATTAGCTTATTGTGAGAATATTGCAATTGTCTGACAAAAGTGAAAAATGTAAATTTCCAATTTCAACCAAACATGCTAGAAATGCTCCAATTGAGCTAATTAGCTTATTGTGAGAATATTACAAACGTCTGACCAAACTGAAAAATGTAAATTTCCAATTTCAACCAAACATGCTAGAAATGCTCCAATTGAGCTAATTAGCTTATTGTGAGAATATTACAAACGTCTGACCAAACTGAAAAATGTAAATTTCCAATTTCAACCAAACATGCTAGAAATGCTCCAATTGAGCTAATTAGCTTATTGTGAGAATATTACAAACGTCTGACAAAACTGAAAAATGTAAATTTCCAATTTCAACCAAACATGCTAGAAATGCTCCAATTGAGCTAATTAGTTTATTGTGAGAATATTACAAAGGTCTGACAAAACTGAAAAATGTAAATTTCCAATTTCAACCAAACATGCTAGAAATGCTCCAATTGAGCTAATTAGCTTATTGTGAGAATATTACAAACGTCTGACCAAACTGAAAAATGTAAATTTCCAATTTCAACCAAACATGCTAGAAATGCTCCAATTGAGCTAATTAGCTTATTGTGAGAATATTACAAACGTCTGACAAAACTGAAAAATGTAAATTTCCAATTTCAACCAAACATGCTAGAAATGCTCCAATTGAGCTAATTAGTTTATTGTGAGAATATTACAAAGGTCTGACAAAACTGAAAAATGTAAATTTCCAATTTCAACCAAACATGCTAGAAATGCTCCAATTGAGCTAATTAGCTTATTGTGACAATATTACAAACGTCTGACCAAACTGAAAAATGTAAATTTCCAATTTCAACCAAACATGCTAGAAATGCTCCAATTGAGCTAATTAGCTTATTGTGAGAATATTACAAACGTCTGACAAAACTGAAAAATGTAAATTTCCAATTTCAACCAAACATGCTAGAAATGTTCCAATTGAGGTAATTAGCTTATTGTGAGAATATTACAAACGTCTGACAAAACTGAAAAATGTAAACTTCCAATTTCAACCAAACATGCTAGAAATGCTCCAATTGAGCTAATTAGCTTATTGTGAGAATATTACAAACGTCTGACCAAACTGAAAAATGTAAATTTCCAATTTCAACCAAACATGCTAGAAATGCTCCAATTGAGCTAATTAGCTTATTGTGAGAATATTACAAAGGTCTGACAAAACTGAAAAATGTAAATTTCCAATTTCAACCAAACATGCTAGAAATGCTCCAATTGAGCTAATTAGCTTATTGTGAGAATATTACAAACGTCTGACAAAACTGAAAAATGTAAATTTCCAATTTCAACCAAACATGCTAGAAATGCTCCAATTGAGCTAATTAGCTTATTGTGACAATATTACAAACGTCTGACAAAACTGAAAAATGTAAATTTCCAATTTCAACCAAACATGCTAGAAATGCTCCAATTGAGCTAATTAGCTTATTGTGAGAATATTACAAACGTCTGACAAAACTGAAAAATGTAAATTTCCAATTTCAACCAAACATGCTAGAAATGTTCCAATTGAGCTAATTAGCTTATTGTGAAAATATTACAAACGTCTGACAAAACTGAAAAATGTAAACTTCCAATTTCAACCAAACATGCTAGAAATGCTCCAATTGAGCTAATTAGCTTATTGTGAGAATATTACAAACGTCTGACAAAAGTGAAAAATGTAAATTTCCAATTTCAACCAAACATGCTAGAAATGCTCCAATTGAACTAATTAGCTTATTGTGACAATATTACAAACGTCTGACAAAACTGAAAAATGTAAATTTCCAATTTCAACCAAACATGCTAGAAATGCTCTAATTGAGCTAATTAGCTTATTGTGAGAATAATACAAACGTCTGACAAAACTGAAAATGTAAATTTCCAATTTCAACCAAACATGCTAGAAATGTTCCAATTGAGGTAATTAGCTTATTGTGAGAATATTACAAACGTCTGACAAAACTGAAAAATGTAAACTTCCAATTTCAACCAAACATGCTAGAAATGCTCCAAATGAGCTAATTAGCTTATTGTGAGAATATTACAAACGTCTGACAAAACTGAAAAATGTAAATTTCCAATTTCAACCAAACATGCTAGAAATGCTCCAATTGAACTAATTAGCTTATTGTGAGAATATTACAAACGTCGGACAAAACTGAAAAATGTAAATTTCCAATTTCAACCAAACATGCTAGAAATGCTCCAATTGAGCTAATTAGCTTATTGTGACAATATTGCAAACGTCTGACAAAACTGAAAAATGTAAATTTCCAATTTCAACCAAACATGCTAGAAATGCTCCAATTGAGCTAATTAGCTTATTGTGAGAATATTACAAACGTCTGACAAAACTGAAAAATGTAAATTTCCATTTTCAACCAAACATGCTAGAAATGTTCCAATTGAGGTAATTAGCTTATTGTGAGAATATTACAAACGTCTGACAAAACTGAAAAATGTAAACTTCCAATTTCAACCAAACATGCTAGAAATGCTCCAATTGAGCTAATTAGCTTATTGTGAGAATATTACAAACGTCTGACAAAACTGAAAAATGTAAATTTCCAATTTCAACCAAACATGCTAGAAATGCTCCAATTGAACTAATTAGCTTATTGTGAGAATATTACAAACGTCTGACAAAACTGAGAAATGTAAATTTCCAATTTCAACCAAACATGCTAGAAATGCTCCAATTGAGCTAATTAGCTTATTGTGAGAATATTACAAACGTCAGACCAAACTGAAAAATGTAAATTTCCAATTTCAACCAAACATGCTAGAAATGCTCCAATTGAGCTAATTAGCTTATTGTGAGAATATTACAAACGTCTGACCCAACTGAAAAATGTAAATTTCCAATTTCAACCAAACATGCTAGAAATGCTCCAATTGAGCTAATTAGCTTATTGTGAGAATATTACAAACGTCTGACAAAACTGAAAAATGTAAATTTCCAATTTCAACCAAACATGCTAGAAATGCTCCAATTGAGCTAATTAGCTTATTGTGAGAATATTACAAAGGTTTGACAAAACTGAAAAATGTAAATTTCCAATTTCAACCAAACATGCTAGAAATGCTCCAATTGAGCTAATTAGCTTATTGTGACAATATTACAAACGTCTGACAAAACTGAAAAATGTAAATTTCCAATTTCAACCAAACATGCTAGAAATGCTCCAATTGAGCTAATTAGCTTATTGTGAGAATATTACAAACGTCAGACAAAAGTGAAAAATGTAAATTTCCAATTTCAACCAAACATGCTAGAAATGTTCCAATTGAGCTAATTAGCTTATTGTGAGAATATTACAAACGTCTGACAAAACTGAAAAATGTAAACTTCCAATTTCAACCAAACATGCTAGAAATGCTCCAATTGAGCTAATTAGTTTATTGTGAGAATATTACAAACGTCTGACAAAACTGAAAAATGTAAATTTCCAATTTCAACCAAACATGCTAGAAATGCTCCAATTGAACTAATTAGCTTATTGTGACAATATTACAAACGTCTGACAAAACTGAAAAATGTAAATTTCCAATTTCAACCAAACATGCTAGAAATGCTCCAATTGAGCTAATTAGCTTATTGTGAGAATATTGCAATTGTCTGACAAAAGTGAAAAATGTAAATTTCCAATTTCAACCAAACATGCTAGAAATGCTCCAATTGAGCT
The DNA here is from genome assembly GCF_963576615.1 of Watersipora subatra. NCBI lineage: Eukaryota > Metazoa > Bryozoa > Gymnolaemata > Cheilostomatida > Watersiporidae > Watersipora > Watersipora subatra. The sequence goes on along the minus strand of NC_088710.1, from coordinate 41,075,629 downwards.
AATTAGCTTATTGTGAGAATATTACAAACGTCAGACCAAACTGAAAAATGTAAATTTCCAATTTCAACCAAACATGCTAGAAATGCTCCAATTGAGCTAATTAGCTTATTGTGAGAATATTACAAACGTCTGACCAAACTGAAAAATGTAAATTTCCAATTTCAACCAAACATGCTAGAAATGCTCCAATTGAGCTAATTAGCTTATTGTGAGAATATTGCAATTGTCTGACAAAAGTGAAAAATGTAAATTTCCAATTTCAACCAAACATGCTAGAAATGCTCCAATTGAGCTAATTAGCTTATTGTGAGAATATTACAAACGTCTGACCAAACTGAAAAATGTAATTTCCAATTTCAACCAAACATGCTAGAAATGCTCCAATTGAGCTAATTAGCTTATTGTGAGAATATTACAAACGTCTGACAAAACTGAAAAATGTAAATTTCCAATTTCAACCAAACATGCTAGAAATGCTCCAATTGAGCTAATTAGCTTATTGGGAGAATATTACAAACGTCTGACAAAACTGAAAAATGTAAATTTCCCATTTCAACCAAACATGCTAGAAATGCTCCAATTGAGCTAATTAGCTTATTGTGAGAATATTACAAACGTCTGACAAAACTGAAAAATGTAAACTTCCAATTTCAACCAAACATGCTAGAAATGCTCCAATAGAGCTAATTAGCTTATTGTGAGAATATTACAAACGTCTGACAAAACTGAAAAATGTAAATTTCCAATTTCAACCAAACATGCTAGAAATGCTCCAATTGAACTAATTAGCTTATTGTGACAATATTACAAACGTCTGACAAAACTGAAAAATGTAAATTTCCAATTTCAACCAAACATGCTAGAAATGCTCCAATTGAGCTAATTAGCTTATTGTGAGAATATTGCAATTGTCAGACAAAGGTGAGAAATGTAAATTTCCAATTTCAACCAAACATGCTAGAAATGCTCCAATTGAGCTAATTAGCTTATTGTGAGAATATTACAAACGTCAGACCAAACTGAAAAATGTAAATTTCCAATTTCAACCAAACATGCTAGAAATGCTCCAATTGAGCTAATTAGCTTATTGTGAGAATATTACAAACGTCTGACCAAACTGAAAAATGTAAATTTCCAATTTCAACCAAACATGCTAGAAATGCTCCAATTGAGCTAATTAGCTTATTGTGAGAATATTACAAACGTCTGACAAAACTGAAAAATGTAAATTTCCAATTTCAACCAAACATGCTAGAAATGCTCCAATTGAGCTAATTAGCTTATTGTGAGAATATTACAAACGTCTGACAAAACTGAAAAATGTAAATTTCCAATTTCAACCAAACATGCTAGAAATGCTCCAATTGAGCTAATTAGCTTATTGTGAGAATATTACAAACGTCTGACAAAACTGAAAAATGTAAATTTTCAATTTCAACCAAACATGCTAGAAATGCTCCAATTGAGCTAATTAGCTTATTGTGAGAATATTACAAACGTCTGACAAAACTGAAAAATGTAAATTTCCAATTTCAACCAAACATGCTAGAAATGCTCCAATTGAGCTAATTAGCTTATTGTGAGAATATTACAAACGTCTGACAAAACTGAAAAATGTAAATTTCCAATTTCAACCAAACATGCTAGAAATGCTCCAATTGAACTAATTAGCTTATTGTGAGAATATTACAAACGTCGGACAAAACTGAAAAATGTAAATTTCCAATTTCAACCAAACATGCTAGAAATGCTCCAATTGAGCTAATTAGCTTATTGTGACAATATTGCAAACGTCTGACAAAACTGAAAAATGTAAATTTCCAATTTCAACCAAACATGCTAGAAATGCTCCAATTGAGCTAATTAGCTTATTGTGAGAATATTACAAACGTCTGACAAAACTGAAAAATGTAAATTTCCATTTTCAACCAAACATGCTAGAAATGTTCCAATTGAGGTAATTAGCTTATTGTGAGAATATTACAAACGTCTGACAAAACTGAAAAATGTAAACTTCCAATTTCAACCAAACATGCTAGAAATGCTCCAATTGAGCTAATTAGCTTATTGTGAGAATATTACAAACGTCTGACAAAACTGAAAAATGTAAATTTCCAATTTCAACCAAACATGCTAGAAATGCTCCAATTGAACTAATTAGCTTATTGTGAGAATATTACAAACGTCTGACAAAACTGAAAAATGTAAATTTCCAATTTCAACCAAACATGCTAGAAATGCTCCAATTGAGCTAATTAGCTTATTGTGAGAATATTGCAATTGTCTGACAAAAGTGAAAAATGTAAATTTCCAATTTCAACCAAACATGCTAGAAATGCTCCAATTGAGCTAATTAGCTTATTGTGAGAATATTACAAACGTCAGACCAAACTGAAAAATGTAAATTTCCAATTTCAACCAAACATGCTAGAAATGCTCCAATTGAGCTAATTAGCTTATTGTGAGAATATTACAAACGTCTGACCCAACTGAAAAATGTAAATTTCCAATTTCAACCAAACATGCTAGAAATGCTCCAATTGAGCTAATTAGCTTATTGTGAGAATATTACAAACGTCTGACAAAACTGAAAAATGTAAATTTCCAATTTCAACCAAACATGCTAGAAATGCTCCAATTGAGCTAATTCGCTTATTGTGAGAATATTACAAAGGTTTGACAAAACTGAAAAATGTAAATTTCCAATTTCAACCAAACATGCTAGAAATGCTCCAATTGAGCTAATTAGCTTATTGTGACAATATTACAAACGTCTGACAAAACTGAAAAATGTAAATTTCCAATTTCAACCAAACATGCTAGAAATGCTCCAATTGAGCTAATTAGCTTATTGTGACAATATTACAAACGTCTGACAAAACTGAAAAATGTAAATTTCCAATTTCAACCAAACATGCTAGAAATGCTCCAATTGAGCTAATTAGCTTAATGTGAGAATATTACAAACGTCTGACAAAAGTGAAAAATGTAAATTTCCAATTTCAACCAAACATGCTAGAAATGTTCCAATTGAGCTAATTAGCTTATTGTGAGAATATTACAAACGTCTGACAAAACTGAAAAATGTAAACTTCCAATTTCAACCAAACATGCTAGAAATGCTCCAATTAAGCTAATTAGTTTATTGTGAGAATATTACAAACGTCTGACAAAACTGAAAAATGTAAATTTCCAATTTCAACCAAACATGCTAGAAATGCTCCAATTGAACTAATTAGCTTATTGTGACAATATTACAAACGTCTGACAAAACTGAAAAATTTAAATTTCCAATTTCAACCAAACATGCTAGAAATGCTCCAATTGAGCTAATTAGCTTATTGTGAGAATATTGCAATTGTCTGACAAAAGTGAAAAATGTAAATTTCCAATTTCAACCAAACATGCTAGAAATGCTCCAATTGAGCTAATTAGCTTATTGTGAGAATATTACAAACGTCAGACCAAACTGAAAAATGTAAATTTCCAATTTCAACCAAACATGCTAGAAATGCTCCAATTGAGCTAATTAGCTTATTGTGAGAATATTACAAACGTCTGACCAAACTGAAAAATGTAAATTTCCAATTTCAACCAAACATGCTAGAAATGCTCCAATTGAGCTAATTAGCTTATTGTGAGAATATTGCAATTGTCTGACAAAAGTGAAAAATGTAAATTTCCAATTTCAACCAAACATGCTAGAAATGCTCCAATTGAGCTAATTAGCTTATTGTGAGAATATTACAAACGTCTGACCAAACTGAAAAATGTAATTTCCAATTTCAACCAAACATGCTAGAAATGCTCCAATTGAGCTAATTAGCTTATTGTGAGAATATTACAAACGTCTGACAAAACTGAAAAATGTAAATTTCCAATTTCAACCAAACATGCTAGAAATGCTCCAATTGAGCTAATTAGCTTATTGGGAGAATATTACAAACGTCTGACAAAACTGAAAAATGTAAATTTCCCATTTCAACCAAACATGCTAGAAATGCTCCAATTGAGCTAATTAGCTTATTGTGAGAATATTACAAACGTCTGACAAAACTGAAAAATGTAAACTTCCAATTTCAACCAAACATGCTAGAAATGCTCCAATTGAGCTAATTAGCTTATTGTGAGAATATTACAAACGTCTGACAAAACTGAAAAATGTAAATTTCCAATTTCAACCAAACATGCTAGAAATGCTCCAATTGAACTAATTAGCTTATTGTGACAATATTACAAACGTCTGACAAAACTGAAAAATGTAAATTTCCAATTTCAACCAAACATGCTAGAAATGCTCCAATTGAGCTAATTAGCTTATTGTGAGAATATTGCAATTGTCAGACAAAGGTGAGAAATGTAAATTTCCAATTTCAACCAAACATGCTAGAAATGCTCCAATTGAGCTAATTAGCTTATTGTGAGAATATTACAAACGTCAGACCAAACTGAAAAATGTAAATTTCCAATTTCAACCAAACATGCTAGAAATGCTCCAATTGAGCTAATTAGCTTATTGTGAGAATATTACAAACGTCTGACCAAACTGAAAAATGTAAATTTCCAATTTCAACCAAACATGCTAGAAATGCTCCAATTGAGCTAATTAGCTTATTGTGAGAATATTACAAACGTCTGACAAAACTGAAAAATGTAAATTTCCATTTTCAACCAAACATGCTAGAAATGCTCCAATTGAGCTAATTAGCTTATTGTGAGAATATTACAAACGTCTGACAAAACTGAAAAATGTAAATTTCCAATTTCAACCAAACATGCTAGAAATGCTCCAATTGAGCTAATTAGCTAATTGTGAGAATATTACAAACGTCTGACAAAACTGAAAAATGTAAATTTTCAATTTCAACCAAACATGCTAGAAATGCTCCAATTGAGCTAATTAGCTTATTGTGAGAATATTACAAACGTCTGACAAAACTGAAAAATGTAAATTTCCAATTTCAACCAAACATGCTAGAAATGCTCCAATTGAGCTAATTAGCTTATTGTGAGAATATTACAAACGTCTGACCAAACTGAAAAATGTAAATTTCCAATTTCAACCAAACATGCTAGAAATGCTCCAATTGAGCTAATTAGCTTATTGTGAGAATATTACAAACGTCTGACCAAACTGAAAAATGTAAATTTCCAATTTCAACCAAACATGCTAGAAATGCTCCAATTGAGCTAATTAGCTTATTGTGAAAATATTACAAACGTCTGACAAAACTATAAAATGTAAATTTCCAATTTCAACCAAACATGCTAGAAATGCTCGAATTGCGAAATAAGCCTACTGTAAGAATTTTACAAACGTTTGACAAAACTGAAAAATGTAAATTTTCAATATCAACCAAACATGCTAGAAATGCTCCAACTGAGCTAATTAGCTTATTGTGAAAATATTACAAACGTCTGACCAAACTGAAAAATGTAAATTTCCAATTTCAACCAAACATGCTAGAAATGCTCCAATTGAGCTAATTAGCTTATTGTGAGAATATTACAAACGTCTGACCAAACTGAAAAATGTAAATTTCCAATTTCAACCAAACATGCTAGAAATGCTCCAATTGAGCTAATTAGCTTATTGTGAGAATATTACAAACGTCTGACAAAACTGAAAAATGTAAATTTCCAATTTCAACCAAACGTGCTAGAAATGCTCGAATTGCGAAATAAGCCTACTGTAAGAATTTTACAAACGTTTGACAAAACTGAAAAATGTAAATTTTCAATTTCAACCAAACATGCTAGAAATGCTCCAATTGAGCTAATTAGCTTATTGTGAGAATATTACAAACGTCTGACAAAACTGAAAAATTTAAATTTCCAATTTCAACCAAACATGCTAGAAATGCTCCAATTGAGCTAATTAGCTTATTGTGAGAATATTACAAACGTCTGACAAAACTGAAAAATTTAAATTTCCAATTTCAACCAAACATGCTAGAAATGCTCCAATTGAGCTAATTAGCTTATTGTGAGAATATTGCAATTGTCTGACAAAAGTGAAAAATGTAAATTTCCAATTTCAACCAAACATGCTAGAAATGCTCCAATTGAGCTAATTAGCTTATTGTGAGAATATTACAAACGTCTGACCAAACTGAAAAATGTAAATTTCCAATTTCAACTAAACATGCTAGAAATGCTCCAATTGAGCTAATTAGCTTATTGTGAGAATATTACAAACGTCTGACCAAACTGAAAAATGTAAATTTCCAATTTCAACCAAACATGCTAGAAATGCTCCAATTGAGCTAATTAGCTTATTGTGAGAATATTACAAACGTCTGACAAAACTGAAAAATGTAAATTTCCAATTTCAACCAAACATGCTAGAAATGCTCCAATTGAACTAATTAGCTTATTGTGAGAATATTACAAACGTCTGACAAAACTGAAAAATGTAAATTTCCAATTTCAACCAAACATGCTAGAAATGCTCCAATTGAGCTAATTAGCTTATTGTGAGAATATTGCAATTGTCTGACAAAAGTGAAAAATGTAAATTTCCAATTTCAACCAAACATGCTAGAAATGCTCCAATTGAGCTAATTAGCTTATTGTGAGAATATTACAAACGTCAGACCAAACTGAAAAATGTAAATTTCCAATTTCAACCAAACATGCTAGAAATGCTCCAATTGAGCTAATTAGCTTATTGTGAGAATATTACAAACGTCTGACAAAATTGAAAAATGTAAATTTCCAATTTCAACCAAACATGCTAGAAATGCTCCAATTGAGCTAATTAGCTTATTGTGACAATATTACAAACGTCTGACCAAACTGAAAAATGTAAATTTCCAATTTCAACCAAACATGCTAGAAATGCTCCAATTGAGCTAATTAGCTTATTGTGAGAATATTACAAACGTCTGACCCAACTGAAAAATGTAAATTTCCAATTTCAACCAAACATGCTAGAAATGCTCCAATTGAGCTAATTAGCTAATTGTGAGAATATTACAAACGTCTGACAAAACTGAAAAATGTAAATTTTCAATTTCAACCAAACATGCTAGAAATGCTCCAATTGAGCTAATTAGCTTATTGTGAGAATATTACAAACGTCTGACAAAACTGAAAAATGTAAATTTCCAATTTCAACCAAACATGCTAGAAATGCTCCAATTGAGCTAATTAGCTTATTGTGAGAATATTACAAACGTCTGACCAAACTGAAAAATGTAAATTTCCAATTTCAACCAAACATGCTAGAAATGCTCCAATTGAGCTAATTAGCTTATTGTGAAAATATTACAAACGTCTGACAAAACTATAAAATGTAAATTTCCAATTTCAACCAAACATGCTAGAAATGCTCCAATTGAGCTAATTAGCTTATTGTGACAAAATTGCAAACGTCTGACAAAACTGAAAAATGTAAATTTCCAATTTCAACCAAACATGCTAGAAATGCTCCAATTGAGCTAATTAGCTTATTGTGAGAATATTACAAACGTCTGACAAAACTGAAAAATGTAAATTTCCATTTTCAACCAAACATGCTAGAAATGTTCAAATTGAGGTAATTAGCTTATTGTGAGAATATTACAAACGTCTGACAAAACTGAAAAATGTAAATTTCCAATTTCAACCAAACATGCTAGAAATGCTCCAATTGAACTAATTAGCTTATTGTGAGAATATTACAAACGTCTGACAAAACTGAAAAATGTAAATTTCCAATTTCAACCAAACATGCTAGAAATGCTCCAATTGAGCTAATTAGCTTATTGTGAGAATATTGCAATTGTCTGACAAAAGTGAAAAATGTAAATTTCCAATTTCAACCAAACATGCTAGAAATGCTCCAATTGAGCTAATTAGCTTATTGTGAGAATATTACAAACGTCAGACCAAACTGAAAAATGTAAATTTCCAATTTCAACCAAACATGCTAGAAATGCTCCAATTGAGCTAATTAGCTTATTGTGAGAATATTGCAATTGTCTGACAAAAGTGAAAAATGTAAATTTCCAATTTCAACCAAACATGCTAGAAATGCTCCAATTGAGCTAATTAGCTTATTGTGAGAATATTACAAACGTCAGACCAAACTGAAAAATGTAAATTTCCAATTTCAACCAAACATGCTAGAAATGCTCCAATTGAGCTAATTAGCTTATTGTGAGAATATTACAAACGTCTGACCCAACTGAAAAATGTAAATTTCCAATTTCAACCAAACATGCTAGAAATGCTCCAATTGAGCTAATTAGCTTATTGTGAGAATATTACAAACGTCTGACAAAACTGAAAAATGTAAATTTCCAATTTCAACCAAACATGCTAGAAATGCTCCAATTGAGCTAATTAGCTTATTGTGAGAATATTACTAAGGTTTGACAAAACTGAAAAATGTAAATTTCCAATTTCAACCAAACATGCTAGAAATGCTCCAATTGAGCTAATTAGCTTATTGTGACAATATTACAAACGTCTGACAAAACTGAAAAATGTAAATTTCCAATTTCAACCAAACATGCTAGAAATGCTCCAATTGAGCTAATTAGCTTATTGTGACAATATTACAAACGTCTGACAAAACTGAAAAATGTAAATTTCCAATTTCAACCAAACATGCTAGAAATGCTCCAATTGAGCTAATTAGCTTATTGTGAGAATATTACAAACGTCTGACAAAAGTGAAAAATGTAAATTTCCAATTTCAACCAAACATGCTAGAAATGTTCCAATTGAGCTAATTAGCTTATTGTGAGAATATTACAAACGTCTGACAAAACTGAAAAATGTAAATTTCCAATTTCAACCAAACATGCTAGAAATGCTCCAATTGAGCTAATTAGCTTATTGTGAGAATATTGCAATTGTCTGACAAAAGTGAAAAATGTAAATTTCCAATTTCAACCAAACATGCTAGAAATGCTCCAATTGAGCTAATTAGCTTATTGTGAGAATATTACAAACGTCAGACCAAACTGAAAAATGTAAATTTCCAATTTCAACCAAACATGCTAGAAATGCTCCAATTGAGCTAATTAGCTTATTGTGAGAATATTACAAACGTCTGACCAAACTGAAAAATGTAAATTTCCAATTTCAACCAAACATGCTAGAAATGCTCCAATTGAGCTAATTAGCTTATTGTGAGAATATTACAAACGTCTGACCAAACTGAAAAATGTAAATTTCCAATTTCAACCAAACATGCTAGAAATGCTCCAATTGAGCTAATTAGCTTATTGTGAGAATATTGCAATTGTCTGACAAAAGTGAAAAATGTAAATTTCCAATTTCAACCAAACATGCTAGAAATGCTCCAATTGAGCTAATTAGCTTATTGTGAGAATATTACAAACGTCAGACCAAACTGAAAAATGTAAATTTCCAATTTCAACCAAACATGCTAGAAATGCTCCAATTGAGCTAATTAGCTTATTGTGAGAATATTACAAACGTCTGACCCAACTGAAAAATGTAAATTTCCAATTTCAACCAAACATGCTAGAAATGCTCCAATTGAGCTAATTAGCTTATTGTGAGAATATTACAAACGTCTGACAAAACTGAAAAATGTAAATTTCCAATTTCAACCAAACATGCTAGAAATGCTCCAATTGAGCTAATTAGCTTATTGTGAGAATATTACTAAGGTTTGACAAAACTGAAAAATGTAAATTTCCAATTTCAACCAAACATGCTAGAAATGCTCCAATTGAGCTAATTAGCTTATTGTGACAATATTACAAACGTCTGACAAAACTGAAAAATGTAAATTTCCAATTTCAACCAAACATGCTAGAAATGCTCCAATTGAGCTAATTAGCTTATTGTGACAATATTACAAACGTCTGACAAAACTGAAAAATGTAAATTTCCAATTTCAACCAAACATGCTAGAAATGCTCCAATTGAGCTAATTAGCTTATTGTGAGAATATTACAAACGTCTGACAAAAGTGAAAAATGTAAATTTCCAATTTCAACCAAACATGCTAGAAATGTTCCAATTGAGCTAATTAGCTTATTGTGAGAATATTACAAACGTCTGACAAAACTGAAAAATGTAAATTTCCAATTTCAACCAAACATGCTAGAAATGCTCCAATTGAGCTAATTAGCTTATTGTGAGAATATTGCAATTGTCTGACAAAAGTGAAAAATGTAAATTTCCAATTTCAACCAAACATGCTAGAAATGCTCCAATTGAGCTAATTAGCTTATTGTGAGAATATTACAAACGTCAGACCAAACTGAAAAATGTAAATTTCCAATTTCAACCAAACATGCTAGAAATGCTCCAATTGAGCTAATTAGCTTATTGTGAGAATATTACAAACGTCTGACCAAACTGAAAAATGTAAATTTCCAATTTCAACCAAACATGCTAGAAATGCTCCAATTGAGCTAATTAGCTTATTGTGAGAATATTGCAATTGTCTGACAAAAGTGAAAAATGTAAATTTCCAATTTCAACCAAACATGCTAGAAATGCTCCAATTGAGCTAATTAGCTTATTGTGAGAATATTACAAACGTCTGACCAAACTGAAAAATGTAATTTCCAATTTCAACCAAACATGCTAGAAATGCTCCAATTGAGCTAATTAGCTTATTGTGAGAATATTACAAACGTCTGACAAAACTGAAAAATGTAAATTTCCAATTTCAACCAAACATGCTAGAAATGCTACAATTGAGCTAATTAGCTTATTGGGAGAATATTACAAACGTCTGACAAAACTGAAAAATGTAAATTTCCCATTTCAACCAAACATGCTAGAAATGCTCCAATTGAGCTAATTAGCTTATTGTGAGAATATTACAAACGTCTGACAAAACTGAAAAATGTAAACTTCCAATTTCAACCAAACATGCTAGAAATGCTCCAATTGAGCTAATTAGCTTATTGTGAGAATATTACAAACGTCAGACCAAACTGAAAAATGTAAATTTCCAATTTCAACCAAACATGCTAGAAATGCTCCAATTGAGCTAATTAGCTTATTGTGAGAATATTACAAACGTCTGACCAAACTGAAAAATGTAAATTTCCAATTTCAACCAAACATGCTAGAAATGCTCCAATTGAGCTAATTAGCTTATTGTGAGAATATTACAAACGTCTGACAAAACTGAAAAATGTAAATTTCCATTTTCAACCAAACATGCTAGAAATGCTCCAATTGAGCTAATTAGCTTATTGTGAGAATATTACAAACGTCTGACAAAACTGAAAAATGTAAATTTCCAATTTCAACCAAACATGCTAGAAATGCTCCAATTGAGCTAATTAGCTAATTGTGAGAATATTACAAACGTCTGACAAAACTGAAAAATGTAAATTTTCAATTTCAACCAAACATGCTAGAAATGCTCCAATTGAGCTAATTAGCTTATTGTGAGAATATTACAAACGTCTGACAAAACTGAAAAATGTAAATTTCCAATTTCAACCAAACATGCTAGAAATGCTCCAATTGAGCTAATTAGCTTATTGTGAGAATATTACAAACGTCTGACCAAACTGAAAAATGTAAATTTCCAATTTCAACCAAACATGCTAGAAATGCTCCAATTGAGCTAATTAGCTTATTGTGAGAATATTACAAACGTCTGACCAAACTGAAAAATGTAAATTTCCAATTTCAACCAAACATGCTAGAAATGCTCCAATTGAGCTAATTAGCTTATTGTGAAAATATTACAAACGTCTGACAAAACTATAAAATGTAAATTTCCAATTTCAACCAAACATGCTAGAAATGCTCGAATTGCGAAATAAGCCTACTGTAAGAATTTTACAAACGTTTGACAAAACTGAAAAATGTAAATTTTCAATATCAACCAAACATGCTAGAAATGCTCCAACTGAGCTAATTAGCTTATTGTGAAAATATTACAAACGTCTGACCAAACTGAAAAATGTAAATTTCCAATTTCAACCAAACATGCTAGAAATGCTCCAATTGAGCTAATTAGCTTATTGTGAGAATATTACAAACGTCTGACCAAACTGAAAAATGTAAATTTCCAATTTCAACCAAACATGCTAGAAATGCTCCAATTGAGCTAATTAGCTTATTGTGAGAATATTACAAACGTCTGACAAAACTGAAAAATGTAAATTTCCAATTTCAACCAAACGTGCTAGAAATGCTCGAATTGCGAAATAAGCCTACTGTAAGAATTTTACAAACGTTTGACAAAACTGAAAAATGTAAATTTTCAATTTCAACCAAACATGCTAGAAATGCTCCAATTGAGCTAATTAGCTTATTGTGAGAATATTACAAACGTCTGACAAAACTGAAAAATTTAAATTTCCAATTTCAACCAAACATGCTAGAAATGCTCCAATTGAGCTAATTAGCTTATTGTGAGAATATTACAAACGTCTGACAAAACTGAAAAATTTAAATTTCCAATTTCAACCAAACATGCTAGAAATGCTCCAATTGAGCTAATTAGCTTATTGTGAGAATATTGCAATTGTCTGACAAAAGTGAAAAATGTAAATTTCCAATTTCAACCAAACATGCTAGAAATGCTCCAATTGAGCTAATTAGCTTATTGTGAGAATATTACAAACGTCTGACCAAACTGAAAAATGTAAATTTCCAATTTCAACCAAACATGCTAGAAATGCTCCAATTGAGCTAATTAGCTTATTGTGAGAATATTACAAACGTCTGACCAAACTGAAAAATGTAAATTTCCAATTTCAACCAAACATGCTAGAAATGCTCCAATTGAGCTAATTAGCTTATTGTGAGAATATTACAAACGTCTGACAAAACTGAAAAATGTAAATTTCCAATTTCAACCAAACATGCTAGAAATGCTCCAATTGAGCTAATTAGCTTATTGTGAGAATATTACAAAGGTCTGACAAAACTGAAAAATGTAAATTTCCAATTTCAACCAAACATGCTAGAAATGCTCCAATTGAGCTAATTAGCTTATTGTGAGAATATTACAAACGTCTGACAAAATTGAAAAATGTAAATTTCCAATTTCAACCAAACATGCTAGAAATGCTCCAATTGAGCTAATTAGCTTATTGTGACAATATTACAAACGTCTGACCAAACTGAAAAATGTAAATTTCCAATTTCAACCAAACATGCTAGAAATGCTCCAATTGAGCTAATTAGCTTATTGTGAGAATATTACAAACGTCTGACAAAACTGAAAAATGTAAATTTCCAATTTCAACCAAACATGCTAGAAATGCTCCAATTGAGCTAATTAGCTTATTGTGAGAATATTACAAACGTCTGACCAAACTGAAAAATGTAAATTTCCAATTTCAACCAAACATGCTAGAAATGCTCCAATTGAGCTAATTAGCTTATTGTGAGAATATTACAAACGTCTGACCAAACTGAAAAATGTAAATTTCCAATTTCAACCAAACATGCTAGAAATGCTCCAATTGAGCTAATTAGCTTATTGTGAAAATATTACAAACGTCTGACAAAACTATAAAATGTAAATTTCCAATTTCAACCAAACATGCTAGAAATGCTCGAATTGCGAAATAAGCCTACTGTAAGAATTTTACAAACGTTTGACAAAACTGAAAAATGTAAATTTTCAATATCAACCAAACATGCTAGAAATGCTCCAACTGAGCTAATTAGCTTATTGTGAAAATATTACAAACGTCTGACCAAACTGAAAAATGTAAATTTCCAATTTCAACCAAACATGCTAGAAATGCTCCAATTGAGCTAATTAGCTTATTGTGAGAATATTACAAACGTCTGACCAAACTGAAAAATGTAAATTTCCAATTTCAACCAAACATGCTAGAAATGCTCCAATTGAGCTAATTAGCTTATTGTGAGAATATTACAAACGTCTGACAAAACTGAAAAATGTAAATTTCCAATTTCAACCAAACGTGCTAGAAATGCTCGAATTGCGAAATAAGCCTACTGTAAGAATTTTACAAACGTTTGACAAAACTGAAAAATGTAAATTTTCAATTTCAACCAAACATGCTAGAAATGCTCCAATTGAGCTAATTAGCTTATTGTGAGAATATTACAAACGTCTGACAAAACTGAAAAATTTAAATTTCCAATTTCAACCAAACATGCTAGAAATGCTCCAATTGAGCTAATTAGCTTATTGTGAGAATATTACAAACGTCTGACAAAAGTGAAAAATTTAAATTTCCAATTTCAACCAAACATGCTAGAAATGCTCCAATTGAGCTAATTAGCTTATTGTGAGAATATTGCAATTGTCTGACAAAAGTGAAAAATGTAAATTTCCAATTTCAACCAAACATGCTAGAAATGCTCCAATTGAGCTAATTAGCTTATTGTGAGAATATTACAAACGTCTGACCAAACTGAAAAATGTAAATTTCCAATTTCAACCAAACATGCTAGAAATGCTCCAATTGAGCTAATTAGCTTATTGTGAGAATATTACAAACGTCTGACCAAACTGAAAAATGTAAATTTCCAATTTCAACCAAACATGCTAGAAATGCTCCAATTGAGCTAATTAGCTTATTGTGAGAATATTACAAACGTCTGACAAAACTGAAAAATGTAAAGTTCCAATTTCAACCAAACATGCTAGAAATGCTCCAATTGAGCTAATTAGCTTATTGTGAGAATATTACAAAGGTCTGACAAAACTGAAAAATGTAAATTTCCAATTTCAACCAAACATGCTAGAAATGCTCCAATTGAGCTAATTAGCTTATTGTGAGAATATTACAAACGTCTGACAAAATTGAAAAATGTAAATTTCCAATTTCAACCAAACATGCTAGAAATGCTCCAATTGAGCTAATTAGCTTATTGTGACAATATTACAAACGTCTGACCAAACTGAAAAATGTAAATTTCCAATTTCAACCAAACATGCTAGAAATGCTCCAATTGAGCTAATTAGCTTATTGTGAGAATATTACAAACGTCTGACAAAACTGAAAAATGTAAATTTCCAATTTCAACCAAACATGCTAGAAATGTTCCAATTGAGCTAATTAGCTTATTGTGAGAATATTACAAACGTCTGACAAAACTGAAAAATGTAAACTTCCAATTTCAACCAAACATGCTAGAAATGCTCCAATTGAGCTAATTAGCTTATTGTGACAATATTACAAACGTCTGACCAAACTGAAAAATGTAAATTTCCAATTTCAACCAAACATGCTAGAAATGCTCCAATTGAGCTAATTAGCTTATTGTGAGAATATTACAAACGTCAGACCAAACTGAAAAATGTAAATTTCCAATTTCAACCAAACATGCTAGAAATGCTCCAATTGAGCTAATTAGCTTATTGTGAGAATATTACAAACGTCTGACCCAACTGAAAAATGTAAATTTCCAATTTCAACCAAACATGCTAGAAATGCTCCAATTGAGCTAATTAGCTTATTGTGAGAATATTACAAACGTCTGACAAAACTGAAAAATGTAAATTTCCAATTTCAACCAAACATGCTAGAAATGCTCCAATTGAGCTAATTAGCTTATTGTGAGAATATTACAAAGGTTTGACAAAACTGAAAAATGTAAATTTCCAATTTCAACCAAACATGCTAGAAATGCTCCAATTGAGCTAATTAGCTTATTGTGACAATATTACAAACGTCTGACAAAACTGAAAAATGTAAATTTCCAATTTCAACCAAACATGCTAGAAATGCTCCAATTGAGCTAATTAGCTTATTGTGACAATATTACAAAC
The DNA here is from genome assembly GCF_963576615.1 of Watersipora subatra. Taxonomy (NCBI): domain Eukaryota; kingdom Metazoa; phylum Bryozoa; class Gymnolaemata; order Cheilostomatida; family Watersiporidae; genus Watersipora; species Watersipora subatra. The sequence goes on along the minus strand of NC_088710.1, from coordinate 41,059,929 downwards.
GTCTGACAAAACTGAAAAATGTAAATTTCCAATTTCAACCAAACATGCTAGAAATGCTCCAATTGAGCTAATTAGCTTATTGTGAGAATATTACAAACGTCTGACAAAAGTGAAAAATGTAAATTTCCAATTTCAACCAAACATGCTAGAAATGTTCCAATTGAGCTAATTAGCTTATTGTGAGAATATTACAAACGTCTGACAAAACTGAAAAATGTAAACTTCCAATTTCAACCAAACATGCTAGAAATGCTCCAATTAAGCTAATTAGTTTATTGTGAGAATATTACAAACGTCTGACAAAACTGAAAAATGTAAATTTCCAATTTCAACCAAACATGCTAGAAATGCTCCAATTGAACTAATTAGCTTATTGTGACAATATTACAAACGTCTGACAAAACTGAAAAATGTAAATTTCCAATTTCAACCAAACATGCTAGAAATGCTCCAATTGAGCTAATTAGCTTATTGTGAGAATATTGCAATTGTCTGACAAAAGTGAAAAATGTAAATTTCCAATTTCAACCAAACATGCTAGAAATGCTCCAATTGAGCTAATTAGCTTATTGTGAGAATATTACAAACGTCTGACCAAACTGAAAAATGTAAATTTCCAATTTCAACCAAACATGCTAGAAATGCTCCAATTGAGCTAATTAGCTTATTGTGAGAATATTGCAATTGTCTGACAAAAGTGAAAAATGTAAATTTCCAATTTCAACCAAACATGCTAGAAATGCTCCAATTGAGCTAATTAGCTTATTGTGAGAATATTACAAACGTCTGACCAAACTGAAAAATGTAATTTCCAATTTCAACCAAACATGCTAGAAATGCTCCAATTGAGCTAATTAGCTTATTGTGAGAATATTACAAACGTCTGACAAAACTGAAAAATGTAAATTTCCAATTTCAACCAAACATGCTAGAAATGCTCCAATTGAGCTAATTAGCTTATTGGGAGAATATTACAAACGTCTGACAAAACTGAAAAATGTAAATTTCCCATTTCAACCAAACATGCTAGAAATGCTCCAATTGAGCTAATTAGCTTATTGTGAGAATATTACAAACGTCTGACAAAACTGAAAAATGTAAACTTCCAATTTCAACCAAACATGCTAGAAATGCTCCAATTGAGCTAATTAGCTTATTGTGAGAATATTACAAACGTCTGACAAAACTGAAAAATGTAAATTTCCAATTTCAACCAAACATGCTAGAAATGCTCCAATTGAACTAATTAGCTTATTGTGACAATATTACAAACGTCTGACAAAACTGAAAAATGTAAATTTCCAATTTCAACCAAACATGCTAGAAATGCTCCAATTGAGCTAATTAGCTTATTGTGAGAATATTACAAACGTCTGACAAAACTGAAAAATGTAAATTTCCATTTTCAACCAAACATGCTAGAAATGCTCCAATTGAGCTAATTAGCTTATTGTGAGAATATTACAAACGTCAGACCAAACTGAAAAATGTAAATTTCCAATTTCAACCAAACATGCTAGAAATGCTCCAATTGAGCTAATTAGCTTATTGTGAGAATATTACAAACGTCTGACCAAACTGAAAAATGTAAATTTCCAATTTCAACCAAACATGCTAGAAATGCTCCAATTGAGCTAATTAGCTTATTGTGAGAATATTACAAACGTCTGACAAAACTGAAAAATGTAAATTTCCATTTTCAACCAAACATGCTAGAAATGCTCCAATTGAGCTAATTAGCTTATTGTGAGAATATTACAAACGTCTGACAAAACTGAAAAATGTAAATTTCCAATTTCAACCAAACATGCTAGAAATGCTCCAATTGAGCTAATTAGCTTATTGTGAGAATATTACAAACGTCTGACAAAACTGAAAAATGTAAATTTTCAATTTCAACCAAACATGCTAGAAATGCTCCAATTGAGCTAATTAGCTTATTGTGAGAATATTACAAACGTCTGACAAAACTGAAAAATGTAAATTTCCAATTTCAACCAAACATGCTAGAAATGCTCCAATTGAGCTAATTAGCTTATTGTGAGAATATTACAAACGTCTGACCAAACTGAAAAATGTAAATTTCCAATTTCAACCAAACATGCTAGAAATGCTCCAATTGAGCTAATTAGCTTATTGTGAGAATATTACAAACGTCTGACCAAACTGAAAAATGTAAATTTCCAATTTCAACCAAACATGCTAGAAATGCTCCAATTGAGCTAATTAGCTTATTGTGAAAATATTACAAACGTCTGACAAAACTGTAAAATGTAAATTTCCAATTTCAACCAAACATGCTAGAAATGCTCGAATTGCGAAATAAGCCTACTGTAAGAATTTTACAAACGTTTGACAAAACTGAAAAATGTAAATTTCCATTTTCAACCAAACATGCTAGAAATGCTCCAATTGAGCTAACTAGCTTATTGTGAGAATATTACAAACGTCTGACAAAACTGAAAAATGTAAATTTCCAATTTCAACCAAACATGCTAGAAATGCTCCAATTGAGCTAATTAGCTTATTGTGAGAATATTACAAACGTCTGACAAAACTGAAAAATCTAAACTTCCAATTTCAACCAAACATGCTAGAAATGCTCCAATTGAGCTAATTAGCTTATTGTGAGAATATTACAAACGTCTGACAAAACTGAAAAATGTAAATTTCCAATTTCAACCAAACATGCTAGAAATGCTCCAATTGAACTAATTAGCTTATTGTGACAATATTACAAACGTCTGACAAAACTGAAAAATGTAAATTTCCAATTTCAACCAAACATGCTAGAAATGCTCCAATTGAGCTAATTAGCTTATTGTGAGAATATTACAAACGTCTGACGAAACTGAAAAATGTAAATTTCCATTTTCAACCAAACATGCTAGAAATGCTCCAATTGAGCTAATTAGCTTATTGTGAGAATATTACAAACGTCAGACCAAACTGAAAAATGTAAATTTCCAATTTCAACCAAACATGCTAGAAATGCTCCAATTGAGCTAATTAGCTTATTGTGAGAATATTACAAACGTCTGACCAAACTGAAAAATGTAAATTTCCAATTTCAACCAAACATGCTAGAAATGCTCCAATTGAGCTAATTAGCTTATTGTGAGAATATTACAAACGTCTGACAAAACTGAAAAATGTAAATTTCCATTTTCAACCAAACATGCTAGAAATGCTCCAATTGAGCTAATTAGCTTATTGTGAGAATATTACAAACGTCTGACAAAACTGAAAAATGTAAATTTCCAATTTCAACCAAACATGCTAGAAATGCTCCAATTGAGCTAATTAGCTTATTGTGAGAATATTACAAACGTCTGACAAAACTGAAAAATGTAAATTTTCAATTTCAACCAAACATGCTAGAAATGCTCCAATTGAGCTAATTAGCTTATTGTGAGAATATTACAAACGTCTGACAAAACTGAAAAATGTAAATTTCCAATTTCAACCAAACATGCTAGAAATGCTCCAATTGAGCTAATTAGCTTATTGTGAGAATATTACAAACGTCTGACCAAACTGAAAAATGTAAATTTCCAATTTCAACCAAACATGCTAGAAATGCTCCAATTGAGCTAATTAGCTTATTGTGAGAATATTACAAACGTCTGACCAAACTGAAAAATGTAAATTTCCAATTTCAACCAAACATGCTAGAAATGCTCCAATTGAGCTAATTAGCTTATTGTGAAAATATTACAAACGTCTGACAAAACTGTAAAATGTAAATTTCCAATTTCAACCAAACATGCTAGAAATGCTCGAATTGCGAAATAAGCCTACTGTAAGAATTTTACAAACGTTTGACAAAACTGAAAAATGTAAATTTCCATTTTCAACCAAACATGCTAGAAATGCTCCAATTGAGCTAACTAGCTTATTGTGAGAATATTACAAACGTCTGACAAAACTGAAAAATGTAAATTTCCAATTTCAACCAAACATGCTAGAAATGCTCCAATTGAGCTAATTAGCTTATTGTGAGAATATTACAAACGTCTGACAAAACTGAAAAATGTAAATTTTCAATTTCAACCAAACATGCTAGAAATGCTCCAATTGAGCTAATTAGCTTATTGTGAGAATATTACAAACGTCTGACAAAACTGAAAAATGTAAATTTCCAATTTCAACCAAACATGCTAGAAATGCTCCAATTGAGCTAATTAGCTTATTGTGAGAATATTACAAACGTCTGACCAAACTGAAAAATGTAAATTTCCAATTTCAACCAAACATGCTAGAAATGCTCCAATTGAGCTAATTAGCTTATTGTGAGAATATTACAAACGTCTGACCAAACTGAAAAATGTAAATTTCCAATTTCAACCAAACATGCTAGAAATGCTCCAATTGAGCTAATTAGCTTATTGTGAAAATATTATAAAAAAATGACAAAACTGTAAAATGTAAATTTCCAATTTCAACCAAACATGCTAGAAATGCTCGAATTGCGAAATAAGCCTACTGTAAGAATTTTACAAACGTTTGACAAAACTGAAAAATGTAAATTTTCAATTTCAACCAAACATGCTAAAAATGCTCCAACTGAGCTAATTAGCTTATTGTGAAAATATTACAAACGTCTGACCAAACTGAAAAATGTAAATTTCCAATTTCAACCAAACATGCTAGAAATGCTCCAATTGAGCTAATTAGCTTATTGTGAGAATATTACAAACGTCTGACCAAACTGAAAAATGTAAATTTCCAATTTCAACCAAACATGCTAGAAATGCTCCAATTGAGCTAATTAGCTTATTGTGAGAATATTACAAACGTCTGACAAAACTGAAAAATGTAAATTTCCAATTTCAACCAAACATGCTAGAAATGCTCCAATTGAGCTAATTAGCTTATTGTGAGAATATTGCAATTGTCTGACAAAAGTGAAAAATGTAAATTTCCAATTTCAACCAAACATGCTAGAAATGCTCCAATTGAGCTAATTAGCTTATTGTGAGAATATTACAAACGTCTGACCAAACTGAAAAATGTAAATTTCCAATTTCAACCAAACATGCTAGAAATGCTCCAATTGAGCTAATTAGCTTATTGTGAGAATATTACAAACGTCTGACCAAACTGAAAAATGTAAATTTCCAATTTCAACCAAACATGCTAGAAATGCTCCAATTGAGCTAATTAGCTTATTGTGAGAATATTACAAACGTCTGACAAAACTGAAAAATGTAAATTTCCAATTTCAACCAAACATGCTAGAAATGCTCCAATTGAGCTAATTAGCTTATTGTGAGAATATTACAAACGTCTGACCAAACTGAAAAATGTAAATTTCCAATTTCAACCAAACATGCTAGAAATGCTCCAATTGAGCTAATTAGCTTATTGTGAGAATATTACAAACGTCTGACAAAACTGAAAAATGTAAATTTCCAATTTCAACCAAACATGCTAGAAATGCTCCAATTGAGCTAATTAGCTTATTGTGACAATATTACAAACGTCTGACCAAACTGAAAAATGTAAATTTCCAATTTCAACCAAACATGCTAGAAATGCTCCAATTGAGCTAATTAGCTTATTGTGAGAATATTACAAACGTCTGACAAAACTGAAAAATGTAAATTTCCAATTTCAACCAAACATGCTAGAAATGTTCCAATTGAGGTAATTAGCTTATTGTGAGAATATTACAAACGTCTGACAAAACTGAAAAATGTAAACTTCCAATTTCAACCAAACATGCTAGAAATGCTCCAATTGAGCTAATTAGCTTATTGTGAGAATATTACAAACGTCTGACAAAACTGAAAAATGTAAATTTCCAATTTCAACCAAACATGCTAGAAATGCTCCAATTGAACTAATTAGCTTATTGTGACAAGACTACAAACGTCTGACAAAACTGAAAAATGTAAATTTCCAATTTCAACCAAACATGCTAGAAATGCTCCAATTGAGCTAATTAGCTTATTGTGACAATATTGCAAACGTCTGACAAAACTGAAAAATGTAAATTTCCAATTTCAACCAAACATGCTAGAAATGCTCCAATTGAGCTAATTAGCTTATTGTGAGAATATTACAAACGTCTGACAAAACTGAAAAATGTAAATTTCCATTTTCAACCAAACATGCTAGAAATGTTCCAATTGAGGTAATTAGCTTATTGTGAGAATATTACAAACGTCTGACAAAACTGAAAAATGTAAACTTCCAATTTCAACCAAACATGCTAGAAATGCTCCAATTGAGCTAATTAGCTTATTGTGAGAATATTACAAACGTCTGACAAAACTGAAAAATGTAAATTTCCAATTTCAACCAAACATGCTAGAAATGCTCCAATTGAACTAATTAGCTTATTGTGAGAATATTACAAACGTCTGACAAAACTGAAAAATGTAAATTTCCAATTTCAACCAAACATGCTAGAAATGCTCCAATTGAGCTAATTAGCTTATTGTGAGAATATTGCAATTGTCAGACAAAAGTGAAAAATGTAAATTTCCAATTTCAACCAAACATGCTAGAAATGCTCCAATTGAGCTAATTAGCTTATTGTGAGAATATTACAAACGTCAGACCAAACTGAAAAATGTAAATTTCCAATTTCAACCAAACATGCTAGAAATGCTCCAATTGAGCTAATTAGCTTATTGTGAGAATATTACAAACGTCTGACCCAACTGAAAAATGTAAATTTCCAATTTCAACCAAACATGCTAGAAATGCTCATTGAGCTAATTAGCTTATTGTGAGAATATTACAAACGTCTGACAAAACTGAAAAATGTAAATTTCCAATTTCAACCAAACATGCTAGAAATGCTCCAATTGAGCTAATTAGCTTATTGTGAGAATATTACAAAGGTCTGACAAAACTGAAAAATGTAAATTTCCAATTTTAACCAAACATGCTAGAAATGCTCCAATTGAGCTAATTAGCTTATTGTGAGAATATTACAAACGTCTGACAAAACTGAAAAATGTAAATTTCCAATTTCAACCAAACATGCTAGAAATGCTCCAATTGAGCTAATTAGCTTATTGTGACAATATTACAAACGTCTGAAAAAACTGAAAAATGTAAATTTCCAATTTCAACCAAACATGCTAGAAATGCTCCAATTGAGCTAATTAGCTTATTGTGAGAATATTGCAATTCTCTGACAAAAGTGAAAAATGTAAATTTCCAATTTCAACCAAACATGCTAGAAATGCTCCAATTGAGCTAATTAGCTTATTGTGAGAATATTACAAACGTCAGACCAAACTGAAAAATGTAAATTTCCAATTTCAACCAAACATGCTAGAAATGCTCCAATTGAGCTAATTAGCTTATTGTGAGAATATTACAAACGTCTGACAAAACTGAAAAATGTAAATTTCCAATTTCAACCAAACATGCTAGAAATGCTCCAATTGAGCTAATTAGCTTATTGTGAGAATATTGCAATTGTCTGACAAAAGTGAAAAATGTAAATTTCCAATTTCAACCAAACATGCTAGAAATGCTCCAATTGAGCTAATTAGCTTATTGTGAGAATATTACAAACGTCTGACCAAACTGAAAAATGTAAATTTCCAATTTCAACCAAACATGCTAGAAATGCTCCAATTGAGCTAATTAGCTTATTGTGAGAATATTACAAAGGTCTGACAAAACTGAAAAATGTAAATTTCCAATTTCAACCAAACATGCTAGAAATGCTCCAATTGAGCTAATTAGCTTATTGTGAGAATATTACAAACGTCTGACAAAACTGAAAAATGTAAATTTCCAATTTCAACCAAACATGCTAGAAATGCTCCAATTGAGCTAATTAGCTTATTGTGAGAATATTACAAACGTCTGACAAAACTGAAAAATGTAAATTTCCAATTTCAACCAAACATGCTAGAAATGCTCCAATTGAGCTAATTAGCTTATTGTGAGAATATTACAAACGTCTGACAAAACTGAAAAATGTAAATTTCCAATTTCAACCAAACATGCTAGAAATGTTCCAATTGAGCTAATTAGCTTATTGTGAAAATATTACAAACGTCTGACAAAACTGAAAAATGTAAACTTCCAATTTCAACCAAACATGCTAGAAATGCTCCAATTGAGCTAATTAGCTTATTGTGAGAATATTACAAACGTCTGACAAAACTGAAAAATGTAAATTTCCAATTTCAACCAAACATGCTAGAAATGCTCCAATTGAACTAATTAGCTTATTGTGACAATATTACAAACGTCTGACAAAACTGAAAAATGTAAATTTCCAATTTCAACCAAACATGCTAGAAATGCTCTAATTGAGCTAATTAGCTTATTGTGAGAATAATACAAACGTCTGACAAAACTGAAAATGTAAATTTCCAATTTCAACCAAACATGCTAGAAATGTTCCAATTGAAGTAATTAGCTTATTGTGAGAATATTACAAACGTCTGACAAAACTGAAAAATGTAAACTTCCAATTTCAACCAAACATGCTAGAAATGCTCCAATTGAGCTAATTAGCTTATTGTGAGAATATTACAAACGTCTGACAAAACTGAAAAATGTTAATTTCCAATTTCAACCAAACATGCTAGAAATGCTCCAATTGAACTAATTAGCTTATTGTGAGAATATTACAAACGTCTGACAAAACTGAAAAATGTAAATTTCCAATTTTAACCAGACATGCTAGAAATGCTCCAATTGAGCTAATTAGCTTATTGTGACAATATTGCAAACGTCTGACAAAACTGAAAAATGTAAATTTCCAATTTCAACCAAACATGCTAGAAATGCTCCAATTGAGCTAATTAGCTTATTGTGAGAATATTACAAACGTCTGACAAAACTGAAAAATGTGAACTTCCAATTTCAACCAAACATGCTAGAAATGCTCCAATTGAGCTAATTAGCTTATTGTGAGAATATTACAAACGTCTGACAAAACTGAAAAATGTAAATTTCCAATTTCAACCAAACATGCTAGAAATGCTCCAATTGAACTAATTAGCTTATTGTGAGAATATTACAAACGTCTGACAAAACTGAAAAATGTAAATTTCCAATTTCAACCAAACATGCTAGAAATGCTCCAATTGAGCTAATTAGCTTATTGTGAGAATATTACAAACGTCAGACCAAACTGAAAAATGTAAATTTCCAATTTCAACCAAACATGCTAGAAATGCTCCAATTGAGCTAATTAGCTTATTGTGAGAATATTACAAACGTCTGACAAAACTGAAAAATGTAAATTTCCAATTTCAACCAAACATGCTAGAAATGCTCCAATTGAGCTAATTAGCTTATTGTGAGAATATTACAAAGGTTTGACAAAACTGAAAAATGTAAATTTCCAATTTCAACCAAACATGCTAGAAATGCTCCAATTGAGCTAATTAGCTTATTGTGAGAATATTACAAACGTCTGACAAAACTGAAAAATGTAAATTTCCAATTTCAACCAAACATGCTAGAAATGCTCCAATTGAGCTAATTAGCTTATTGTGAGAATATTACAAACGTCTGACAAAACTGAAAAATGTAAATTTCCAATTTCAACCAAACATGCTAGAAATGCTCCAATTGAGCTAATTAGCTTATTGTGAGAATATTACAAACGTCTGACAAAACTGAAAAATGTAAATTTCCAATTTCAACCAAACATGCTAGAAATGTTCCAATTGAGCTAATTAGCTTATTGTGAGAATATTACAAACGTCTGACAAAACTGAAAAATGTAAACTTCCAAATTCAACCAAACATGCTAGAAATGCTCCAATTGAGCTAATTAGTTTATTGTGAGAATATTACAAACGTCTGACAAAACTGAAAAATGTAAATTTCCAATTTCAACCAAACATGCTAGAAATGCTCCAATTGAACTAATTAGCTTATTGTGAGAATATTGCAATTGTCTGACAAAAGTGAAAAATGTAAATTTCCAATTTCAACCAAACATGCTAGAAATGCTCCAATTGAGCTAATTAGCTTATTGTGAGAATATTACAAACGTCAGACCAAACTGAAAAATGTAAATTTCCAATTTCAACCAAACATGCTAGAAATGCTCCAATTGAGCTAATTAGTTTATTGTGAGAATATTACAAACGTCTGACAAAACTGAAAAATGTAAATTTCCAATTTCAACCAAACATGCTAGAAATGCTCCAATTGAGCTAATTAGCTTATTGTGAGAATATTGCAATTGTCTGACAAAAGTGAAAAATGTAAATTTCCAATTTCAACCAAACATGCTAGAAATGCTCCAATTGAGCTAATTAGCTTATTGTGAGAATATTACAAACGTCAGACCAAACTGAAAAATGTAAATTTCCAATTTCAACCAAACATGCTAGAAATGCTCCAATTGAGCTAATTAGCTTATTGTGAGAATATTACAAACGTCTGACCAAACTGAAAAATGTAAATTTCCAATTTCAACCAAACATGCTAGAAATGCTCCAATTGAGCTAATTAGCTTATTGTGAGAATATTACAAACGTCTGACAAAACTGAAAAATGTAAATTTCCAATTTCAACCAAACATGCTAGAAATGCTCCAATTGAACTAATTAGCTTATTGTGACAATATTACAAACGTCTGACAAAACTGAAAAATGTAAATTTCCAATTTCAACCAAACATGCTAGAAATGCTCCAATTGAGCTAATTAGCTTATTGTGAGAATATTACAAACGTCTGACAAAACTGAAAAATGTAAATTTCCATTTTCAACCAAACATGCTAGAAATGCTCCAATTGAGCTAATTAGCTTATTGTGAGAATATTACAAACGTCTGACCAAACTGAAAAATGTAAATTTCCAATTTCAACCAAACATGCTAGAAATGCTCCAATTGAGCTAACTAGCTTATTGTGAGAATATTACAAACGTCTGACAAAACTGAAAAATGTAAACTTCCAAATTCAACCAAACATGCTAGAAATGCTCCAATTGAGCTAATTAGTTTATTGTGAGAATATTACAAACGTCTGACAAAACTGAAAAATGTAAATTTCCAATTTCAACCAAACATGCTAGAAATGCTCCAATTGAACTAATTAGCTTATTGTGAGAATATTGCAATTGTCTGACAAAAGTGAAAAATGTAAATTTCCAATTTCAACCAAACATGCTAGAAATGCTCCAATTGAGCTAATTAGCTTATTGTGAGAATATTACAAACGTCAGACCAAACTGAAAAATGTAAATTTCCAATTTCAACCAAACATGCTAGAAATGCTCCAATTGAGCTAATTAGTTTATTGTGAGAATATTACAAACGTCTGACAAAACTGAAAAATGTAAATTTCCAATTTCAACCAAACATGCTAGAAATGCTCCAATTGAGCTAATTAGCTTATTGTGAGAATATTGCAATTGTCTGACAAAAGTGAAAAATGTAAATTTCCAATTTCAACCAAACATGCTAGAAATGCTCCAATTGAGCTAATTAGCTTATTGTGAGAATATTACAAACGTCAGACCAAACTGAAAAATGTAAATTTCCAATTTCAACCAAACATGCTAGAAATGCTCCAATTGAGCTAATTAGCTTATTGTGAGAATATTACAAACGTCTGACCAAACTGAAAAATGTAAATTTCCAATTTCAACCAAACATGCTAGAAATGCTCCAATTGAGCTAATTAGCTTATTGTGAGAATATTACAAACGTCTGACAAAACTGAAAAATGTAAATTTCCAATTTCAACCAAACATGCTAGAAATGCTCCAATTGAACTAATTAGCTTATTGTGACAATATTACAAACGTCTGACAAAACTGAAAAATGTAAATTTCCAATTTCAACCAAACATGCTAGAAATGCTCCAATTGAGCTAATTAGCTTATTGTGAGAATATTACAAACGTCTGACAAAACTGAAAAATGTAAATTTCCATTTTCAACCAAACATGCTAGAAATGCTCCAATTGAGCTAATTAGCTTATTGTGAGAATATTACAAACGTCTGACAAAACTGAAAAATGTAAATTTCCAATTTCAACCAAACATGCTAGAAATGCTCCAATTGAGCTAACTAGCTTATTGTGAGAATATTACAAACGTCTGACAAAACTGAAAAATGTAAATTTCCAATTTCAACCAAACATGCTAGAAATGCTCCAATTGAGCTAACTAGCTTATTGTGAGAATATTACAAACGTCTGACAAAACTGAAAAATGTAAATTTCCAATTTCAACCAAACATGCTAGAAATGCTCCAATTGAGCTAATTAGCTTATTGTGAGAATATTACAAACGTCTGACAAAACTGAAAAATCTAAACTTCCAATTTCAACCAAACATGCTAGAAATGCTCCAATTGAGCTAATTAGCTTATTGTGAGAATATTACAAACGTCTGACAAAACTGAAAAATGTAAATTTCCAATTTCAACCAAACATGCTAGAAATGCTCCAATTGAACTAATTAGCTTATTGTGACAATATTACAAACGTCTGACAAAACTGAAAAATGTAAATTTCCAATTTCAACCAAACATGCTAGAAATGCTCCAATTGAGCTAATTAGCTTATTGTGAGAATATTACAAACGTCTGACAAAACTGAAAAATGTAAATTTCCATTTTCAACCAAACATGCTAGAAATGCTCCAATTGAGCTAATTAGCTTATTGTGAGAATATTACAAACGTCAGACCAAACTGAAAAATGTAAATTTCCAATTTCAACCAAACATGCTAGAAATGCTCCAATTGAGCTAATTAGCTTATTGTGAGAATATTACAAACGTCTGACCAAACTGAAAAATGTAAATTTCCAATTTCAACCAAACATGCTAGAAATGCTCCAATTGAGCTAATTAGCTTATTGTGAGAATATTACAAACGTCTGACAAAACTGAAAAATGTAAATTTCCATTTTCAACCAAACATGCTAGAAATGCTCCAATTGAGCTAATTAGCTTATTGTGAGAATATTACAAACGTCTGACAAAACTGAAAAATGTAAATTTCCAATTTCAACCAAACATGCTAGAAATGCTCCAATTGAGCTAATTAGCTTATTGTGAGAATATTACAAACGTCTGACAAAACTGAAAAATGTAAATTTTCAATTTCAACCAAACATGCTAGAAATGCTCCAATTGAGCTAATTAGCTTATTGTGAGAATATTACAAACGTCTGACAAAACTGAAAAATGTAAATTTCCAATTTCAACCAAACATGCTAGAAATGCTCCAATTGAGCTAATTAGCTTATTGTGAGAATATTACAAACGTCTGACCAAACTGAAAAATGTAAATTTCCAATTTCAACCAAACATGCTAGAAATGCTCCAATTGAGCTAATTAGCTTATTGTGAGAATATTACAAACGTCTGACCAAACTGAAAAATGTAAATTTCCAATTTCAACCAAACATGCTAGAAATGCTCCAATTGAGCTAATTAGCTTATTGTGAAAATATTACAAACGTCTGACAAAACTGTAAAATGTAAATTTCCAATTTCAACCAAACATGCTAGAAATGCTCGAATTGCGAAATAAGCCTACTGTAAGAATTTTACAAACGTTTGACAAAACTGAAAAATGTAAATTTCCATTTTCAACCAAACATGCTAGAAATGCTCCAATTGAGCTAACTAGCTTATTGTGAGAATATTACAAACGTCTGACAAAACTGAAAAATGTAAATTTCCAATTTCAACCAAACATGCTAGAAATGCTCCAATTGAGCTAATTAGCTTATTGTGAGAATATTACAAACGTCTGACAAAACTGAAAAATGTAAATTTTCAATTTCAACCAAACATGCTAGAAATGCTCCAATTGAGCTAATTAGCTTATTGTGAGAATATTACAAACGTCTGACAAAACTGAAAAATGTAAATTTCCAATTTCAACCAAACATGCTAGAAATGCTCCAATTGAGCTAATTAGCTTATTGTGAGAATATTACAAACGTCTGACCAAACTGAAAAATGTAAATTTCCAATTTCAACCAAACATGCTAGAAATGCTCCAATTGAGCTAATTAGCTTATTGTGAGAATATTACAAACGTCTGACCAAACTGAAAAATGTAAATTTCCAATTTCAACCAAACATGCTAGAAATGCTCCAATTGAGCTAATTAGTTTATTGTGAAAATATTATAAAAAAATGACAAAACTGTAAAATGTAAATTTCCAATTTCAACCAAACATGCTAGAAATGCTCGAATTGCGAAATAAGCCTACTGTAAGAATTTTACAAACGTTTGACAAAACTGAAAAATGTAAATTTTCAATTTCAACCAAACATGCTAAAAATGCTCCAACTGAGCTAATTAGCTTATTGTGAAAATATTACAAACGTCTGACCAAACTGAAAAATGTAAATTTCCAATTTCAACCAAACATGCTAGAAATGCTCCAATTGAGCTAATTAGCTTATTGTGAGAATATTACAAACGTCTGACCAAACTGAAAAATGTAAATTTCCAATTTCAACCAAACATGCTAGAAATGCTCCAATTGAGCTAATTAGCTTATTGTGAGAATATTACAAACGTCTGACAAAACTGAAAAATGTAAATTTCCAATTTCAACCAAACATGCTAGAAATGCTCCAATTGAGCTAATTAGCTTATTGTGAGAATATTGCAATTGTCTGACAAAAGTGAAAAATGTAAATTTCCAATTTCAACCAAACATGCTAGAAATGCTCCAATTGAGCTAATTAGCTTATTGTGAGAATATTACAAACGTCTGACCAAACTGAAAAATGTAAATTTCCAATTTCAACCAAACATGCTAGAAATGCTCCAATTGAGCTAATTAGCTTATTGTGAGAATATTACAAACGTCTGACCAAACTGAAAAATGTAAATTTCCAATTTCAACCAAACATGCTAGAAATGCTCCAATTGAGCTAATTAGCTTATTGTGAGAATATTACAAACGTCTGACAAAACTGAAAAATGTAAATTTCCAATTTCAACCAAACATGCTAGAAATGCTCCAATTGAGCTAATTAGCTTATTGTGAGAATATTACAAACGTCTGACCAAACTGAAAAATGTAAATTTCCAATTTCAACCAAACATGCTAGAAATGCTCCAATTGAGCTAATTAGCTTATTGTGAGAATATTACAAACGTCTGACAAAACTGAAAAATGTAAATTTCCAATTTCAACCAAACATGCTAGAAATGCTCCAATTGAGCTAATTAGCTTATTGTGACAATATTACAAACGTCTGACCAAACTGAAAAATGTAAATTTCCAATTTCAACCAAACATGCTAGAAATGCTCCAATTGAGCTAATTAGCTTATTGTGAGAATATTACAAACGTCTGACAAAACTGAAAAATGTAAATTTCCAATTTCAACCAAACATGCTAGAAATGTTCCAATTGAGGTAATTAGCTTATTGTGAGAATATTACAAACGTCTGACAAAACTGAAAAATGTAAACTTCCAATTTCAACCAAACATGCTAGAAATGCTCCAATTGAGCTAATTAGCTTATTGTGAGAATATTACAAACGTCTGACAAAACTGAAAAATGTAAATTTCCAATTTCAACCAAACATGCTAGAAATGCTCCAATTGAACTAATTAGCTTATTGTGACAATACTACAAACGTCTGACAAAACTGAAAAATGTAAATTTCCAATTTCAACCAAACATGCTAGAAATGCTCCAATTGAGCTAATTAGCTTATTGTGACAATATTGCAAACGTCTGACAAAACTGAAAAATGTAAATTTCCAATTTCAACCAAACATGCTAGAAATGCTCCAATTGAGCTAATTAGCTTATTGTGAGAATATTACAAACGTCTGACAAAACTGAAAAATGTAAATTTCCATTTTCAACCAAACATGCTAGAAATGCTCCAATTGAGCTAATTAGCTTATTGTGAGAATATTACAAACGTCTGACAAAACTGAAAAATGTAAATTTCCAATTTCAACCAAACATGCTAGAAATGCTCCAATTGAGCTAATTAGCTTATTGTGAGAATATTGCAATTGTCTGACAAAAGTGAAAAATGTAAATTTCCAATTTCAACCAAACATGCTAGAAATGCTCCAATTGAGCTAATTAGCTTATTGTGAGAATATTACAAACGTCTGACCAAACTGAAAAATGTAAATTTCCAATTTCAACCAAACATGCTAGAAATGCTCCAATTGAGCTAATTAGCTTATTGTGAGAATATTACAAACGTCTGACCAAACTGAAAAATGTAAATTTCCAATTTCAACCAAACATGCTAGAAATGCTCCAATTGAGCTAATTAGCTTATTGTGAGAATATTACAAACGTCTGACAAAACTGAAAAATGTAAATTTCCAATTTCAACCAAACATGCTAGAAATGCTCCAATTGAGCTAATTAGCTTATTGTGAGAATATTACAAACGTCTGACCAAACTGAAAAATGTAAATTTCCAATTTCAACCAAACATGCTAGAAATGCTCCAATTGAGCTAATTAGCTTATTGTGAGAATATTACAAACGTCTGACAAAACTGAAAAATGTAAATTTCCAATTTCAACCAAACATGCTAGAAATGCTCCAATTGAGCTAATTAGCTTATTGTGACAATATTACAAACGTCTGACCAAACTGAAAAATGTAAATTTCCAATTTCAACCAAACATGCTAGAAATGCTCCAATTGAGCTAATTAGCTTATTGTGAGAATATTACAAACGTCTGACAAAACTGAAAAATGTAAATTTCCAATTTCAACCAAACATGCTAGAAATGTTCCAATTGAGGTAATTAGCTTATTGTGAGAATATTACAAACGTCTGACAAAACTGAAAAATGTAAACTTCCAATTTCAACCAAACATGCTAGAAATGCTCCAATTGAGCTAATTAGCTTATTGTGAGAATATTACAAACGTCTGACAAAACTGAAAAATGTAAATTTCCAATTTCAACCAAACATGCTAGAAATGCTCCAATTGAACTAATTAGCTTATTGTGACAATACTACAAACGTCTGACAAAACTGAAAAATGTAAATTTCCAATTTCAACCAAACATGCTAGAAATGCTCCAATTGAGCTAATTAGCTTATTGTGACAATATTGCAAACGTCTGACAAAACTGAAAAATGTAAATTTCCAATTTCAACCAAACATGCTAGAAATGCTCCAATTGAGCTAATTAGCTTATTGTGAGAATATTACAAACGTCTGACAAAACTGAAAAATGTAAATTTCCATTTTCAACCAAACATGCTAGAAATGTTCCAATTGAGGTAATTAGCTTATTGTGAGAATATTACAAACGTCTGACAAAACTGAAAAATGTAAACTTCCAATTTCAACCAAACATGCTAGAAATGCTCCAATTGAGCTAATTAGCTTTTTGTGAGAATATTACAAACGTCTGACAAAACTGAAAAATGTAAATTTCCAATTTCAACCAAACATGCTAGAAATGCTCCAATTGAACTAATTAGCTTATTGTGAGAATATTACAAACGTCTGACAAAACTGAAAAATGTAAATTTCCAATTTCAACCAAACATGCTAGAAATGCTCCAATTGAGCTAATTAGCTTATTGTGAGAATATTGCAATTGTCAGACAAAAGTGAAAAATGTAAATTTCCAATTTCAACCAAACATGCTAGAAATGCTCCAATTGAGCTAATTAGCTTATTGTGAGAATATTACAAACGTCAGACCAAACTGAAAAATGTAAATTTCCAATTTCAACCAAACATGCTAGAAATGCTCCAATTGAGCTAATTAGCTTATTGTGAGAATATTACAAACGTCTGACCCAACTGAAAAATGTAAATTTCCAATTTCAACCAAACATGCTAGAAATGCTCATTGAGCTAATTAGCTTATTGTGAGAATATTACAAACGTCTGACAACACTGAAAAATGTAAATTTCCAATTTCAACCAAACATGCTAGAAATGCTCCAATTGAGCTAATTAGCTTATTGTGAGAATATTACAAAGGTCTGACAAAACTGAAAAATGTAAATTTCCAATTTTAACCAAACATGCTAGAAATGCTCCAATTGAGCTAATTAGCTTATTGTGAGAATATTACAAACGTCTGACAAAACTGAAAAATGTAAATTTCCAATTTCAACCAAACATGCTAGAAATGCTCCAATTGAGCTAATTAGCTTATTGTGACAATATTACAAACGTCTGAAAAAACTGAAAAATGTAAATTTCCAATTTCAACCAAACATGCTAGAAATGCTCCAATTGAGCTAATTAGCTTATTGTGAGAATATTGCAATTCTCTGACAAAAGTGAAAAATGTAAATTTCCAATTTCAACCAAACATGCTAGAAATGCTCCAATTGAGCTAATTAGCTTATTGTGAGAATATTACAAACGTCAGACCAAACTGAAAAATGTAAATTTCCAATTTCAACCAAACATGCTAGAAATGCTCCAATTGAGCTAATTAGCTTATTGTGAGAATATTACAAACGTCTGACAAAACTGAAAAATGTAAATTTCCAATTTCAACCAAACATGCTAGAAATGCTCCAATTGAGCTAATTAGCTTATTGTGAGAATATTGCAATTGTCTGACAAAAGTGAAAAATGTAAATTTCCAATTTCAACCAAACATGCTAGAAATGCTCCAATTGAGCTAATTAGCTTATTGTGAGAATATTACAAACGTCTGACCAAACTGAAAAATGTAAATTTCCAATTTCAACCAAACATGCTAGAAATGCTCCAATTGAGCTAATTAGCTTATTGTGAGAATATTACAAAGGTCTGACAAAACTGAAAAATGTAAATTTCCAATTTCAACCAAACATGCTAGAAATGCTCCAATTGAGCTAATTAGCTTATTGTGAGAATATTACAAACGTCTGACAAAACTGAAAAATGTAAATTTCCAATTTCAACCAAACATGCTAGAAATGCTCCAATTGAGCTAATTAGCTTATTGTGACAATATTACAAACGTCTGACAAAACTGAAAAATGTAAATTTCCAATTTCAACCAAACATGCTAGAAATGCTCCAATTGAGCTAATTAGCTTATTGTGAGAATATTACAAACGTCTGACAAAACTGAAAAATGTAAATTTCCAATTTCAACCAAACATGCTAGAAATGTTCCAATTGAGCTAATTAGCTTATTGTGAAAATATTACAAACGTCTGACAAAACTGAAAAATGTAAACTTCCAATTTCAACCAAACATGCTAGAAATGCTCCAATTGAGCTAATTAGCTTATTGTGAGAATATTACAAACGTCTGACAAAACTGAAAAATGTAAATTTCCAATTTCAACCAAACATGCTAGAAATGCTCCAATTGAACTAATTAGCTTATTGTGACAATATTACAAACGTCTGACAAAACTGAAAAATGTAAATTTCCAATTTCAACCAAACATGCTAGAAATGCTCTAATTGAGCTAATTAGCTTATTGTGAGAATAATACAAACGTCTGACAAAACTGAAAATGTAAATTTCCAATTTCAACCAAACATGCTAGAAATGTTCCAATTGAAGTAATTAGCTTATTGTGAGAATATTACAAACGTCTGACAAAACTGAAAAATGTAAACTTCCAATTTCAACCAAACATGCTAGAAATGCTCCAATTGAGCTAATTAGCTTATTGTGAGAATATTACAAACGTCTGACAAAACTGAAAAATGTTAATTTCAAATTTCAACCAAACATGCTAGAAATGCTCCAATTGAACTAATTAGCTTATTGTGAGAATATTACAAACGTCTGACAAAACTGAAAAATGTAAATTTCCAATTTTAACCAGACATGCTAGAAATGCTCCAATTGAGCTAATTAGCTTATTGTGACAATATTGCAAACGTCTGACAAAACTGAAAAATGTAAATTTCCAATTTCAACCAAACATGCTAGAAATGCTCCAATTGAGCTAATTAGCTTATTGTGAGAATATTACAAACGTCTGACAAAACTGAAAAATGTAAATTTCCATTTTCAACCAAACATGCTAGAAATGTTCCAATTGAGGTAATTAGCTTATTGTGAGAATATTACAAACGTCTGACAAAACTGAAAAATGTAAACTTCCAATTTCAACCAAACATGCTAGAAATGCTCCAATTGAGCTAATTAGCTTATTGTGAGAATATTACAAACGTCTGACAAAACTGAAAAATGTAAATTTCCAATTTCAACCAAACATGCTAGAAATGCTCCAATTGAACTAATTAGCTTATTGTGAGAATATTACAAACGTCTGACAAAACTGAAAAATGTAAATTTCCAATTTCAACCAAACATGCTAGAAATGCTCCAATTGAGCTAATTAGCTTATTGTGAGAATATTACAAACGTCAGACCAAACTGAAAAATGTAAATTTCCAATTTCAACCAAACATGCTAGAAATGCTCCAATTGAGCTAATTAGCTTATTGTGAGAATATTACAAACGTCTGACAAAACTGAAAAATGTAACTTTCCAATTTCAACCAAACATGCTAGAAATGCTCCAATTGAGCTAATTAGCTTATTGTGAGAATATTACAAAGGTTTGACAAAACTGAAAAATGTAAATTTCCAATTTCAACCAAACATGCTAGAAATGCTCCAATTGAGCTAATTAGCTTATTGTGAGAATATTACAAACGTCTGACAAAACTGAAAAATGTAAATTTCCAATTTCAACCAAACATGCTAGAAATGCTCCAATTGAGCTAATTAGCTTATTGTGAGAATATTACAAACGTCTGACAAAACTGAAAAATGTAAATTTCCAATTTCAACCAAACATGCTAGAAATGCTCCAATTGAGCTAATTAGCTTATTGTGAGAATATTACAAACGTCTGACAAAACTGAAAAATGTAAATTTCCAATTTCAACCAAACATGCTAGAAATGTTCCAATTGAGCTAATTAGCTTATTGTGAGAATATTACAAACGTCTGACAAAACTGAAAAATGTAAACTTCCAAATTCAACCAAACATGCTAGAAATGCTCCAATTGAGCTAATTAGTTTATTGTGAGAATATTACAAACGTCTGACAAAACTGAAAAATGTAAATTTCCAATTTCAACCAAACATGCTAGAAATGCTCCAATTGAACTAATTAGCTTATTGTGAGAATATTGCAATTGTCTGACAAAAGTGAAAAATGTAAATTTCCAATTTCAACCAAACATGCTAGAAATGCTCCAATTGAGCTAATTAGCTTATTGTGAGAATATTACAAACGTCAGACCAAACTGAAAAATGTAAATTTCCAATTTCAACCAAACATGCTAGAAATGCTCCAATTGAGCTAATTAGTTTATTGTGAGAATATTACAAACGTCTGACAAAACTGAAAAATGTAAATTTCCAATTTCAACCAAACATGCTAGAAATGCTCCAATTGAGCTAATTAGCTTATTGTGAGAATATTGCAATTGTCTGACAAAAGTGAAAAATGTAAATTTCCAATTTCAACCAAACATGCTAGAAATGCTCCAATTGAGCTAATTAGCTTATTGTGAGAATATTACAAACGTCAGACCAAACTGAAAAATGTAAATTTCCAATTTCAACCAAACATGCTAGAAATGCTCCAATTGAGCTAATTAGCTTATTGTGAGAATATTACAAACGTCTGACCAAACTGAAAAATGTAAATTTCCAATTTCAACCAAACATGCTAGAAATGCTCCAATTGAGCTAATTAGCTTATTGTGAGAATATTACAAACGTCTGACAAAACTGAAAAATGTAAATTTCCAATTTCAACCAAACATGCTAGAAATGCTCCAATTGAGCTAATTAGCTTATTGTGACAATATTGCAAACGTCTGACAAAACTGAAAAATGTAAATTTCCAATTTCAACCAAACATGCTAGAAATGCTCCAATTGAGCTAATTAGCTTATTGTGAGAATATTACAAACGTCTGACAAAACTGAAAAATGTAAATTTCCATTTTCAACCAAACATGCTAGAAATGTTCCAATTGAGGTAATTAGCTTATTGTGAGAATATTACAAACGTCTGACAAAACTGAAAAATGTAAACTTCCAATTTCAACCAAACATGCTAGAAATGCTCCAATTGAGCTAATTAGCTTTTTGTGAGAATATTACAAACGTCTGACAAAACTGAAAAATGTAAATTTCCAATTTCAACCAAACATGCTAGAAATGCTCCAATTGAACTAATTAGCTTATTGTGAGAATATTACAAACGTCTGACAAAACTGAAAAATGTAAATTTCCAATTTCAACCAAACATGCTAGAAATGCTCCAATTGAGCTAATTAGCTTATTGTGAGAATATTGCAATTGTCAGACAAAAGTGAAAAATGTAAATTTCCAATTTCAACCAAACATGCTAGAAATGCTCCAATTGAGCTAATTAGCTTATTGTGAGAATATTACAAACGTCAGACCAAACTGAAAAATGTAAATTTCCAATTTCAACCAAACATGCTAGAAATGCTCCAATTGAGCTAATTAGCTTATTGTGAGAATATTACAAACGTCTGACCCAACTGAAAAATGTAAATTTCCAATTTCAACCAAACATGCTAGAAATGCTCATTGAGCTAATTAGCTTATTGTGAGAATATTACAAACGTCTGACAACACTGAAAAATGTAAATTTCCAATTTCAACCAAACATGCTAGAAATGCTCCAATTGAGCTAATTAGCTTATTGTGAGAATATTACAAAGGTCTGACAAAACTGAAAAATGTAAATTTCCAATTTTAACCAAACATGCTAGAAATGCTCCAATTGAGCTAATTAGCTTATTGTGAGAATATTACAAACGTCTGACAAAACTGAAAAATGTAAATTTCCAATTTCAACCAAACATGCTAGAAATGCTCCAATTGAGCTAATTAGCTTATTGTGACAATATTACAAACGTCTGAAAAAACTGAAAAATGTAAATTTCCAATTTCAACCAAACATGCTAGAAATGCTCCAATTGAGCTAATTAGCTTATTGTGAGAATATTGCAATTCTCTGACAAAAGTGAAAAATGTAAATTTCCAATTTCAACCAAACATGCTAGAAATGCTCCAATTGAGCTAATTAGCTTATTGTGAGAATATTACAAACGTCAGACCAAACTGAAAAATGTAAATTTCCAATTTCAACCAAACATGCTAGAAATGCTCCAATTGAGCTAATTAGCTTATTGTGAGAATATTACAAACGTCTGACAAAACTGAAAAATGTAAATTTCCAATTTCAACCAAACATGCTAGAAATGCTCCAATTGAGCTAATTAGCTTATTGTGAGAATATTGCAATTGTCTGACAAAAGTGAAAAATGTAAATTTCCAATTTCAACCAAACATGCTAGAAATGCTCCAATTGAGCTAATTAGCTTATTGTGAGAATATTACAAACGTCTGACCAAACTGAAAAATGTAAATTTCCAATTTCAACCAAACATGCTAGAAATGCTCCAATTGAGCTAATTAGCTTATTGTGAGAATATTACAAAGGTCTGACAAAACTGAAAAATGTAAATTTCCAATTTCAACCAAACATGCTAGAAATGCTCCAATTGAGCTAATTAGCTTATTGTGAGAATATTACAAACGTCTGACAAAACTGAAAAATGTAAATTTCCAATTTCAACCAAACATGCTAGAAATGCTCCAATTGAGCTAATTAGCTTATTGTGACAATATTACAAACGTCTGACAAAACTGAAAAATGTAAATTTCCAATTTCAACCAAACATGCTAGAAATGCTCCAATTGAGCTAATTAGCTTATTGTGAGAATATTACAAACGTCTGACAAAACTGAAAAATGTAAATTTCCAATTTCAACCAAACATGCTAGAAATGTTCCAATTGAGCTAATTAGCTTATTGTGAAAATATTACAAACGTCTGACAAAACTGAAAAATGTAAACTTCCAATTTCAACCAAACATGCTAGAAATGCTCCAATTGAGCTAATTAGCTTATTGTGAGAATATTACAAACGTCTGACAAAACTGAAAAATGTAAATTTCCAATTTCAACCAAACATGCTAGAAATGCTCCAATTGAACTAATTAGCTTATTGTGACAATATTACAAACGTCTGACAAAACTGAAAAATGTAAATTTCCAATTTCAACCAAACATGCTAGAAATGCTCTAATTGAGCTAATTAGCTTATTGTGAGAATAATACAAACGTCTGACAAAACTGAAAATGTAAATTTCCAATTTCAACCAAACATGCTAGAAATGTTCCAATTGAAGTAATTAGCTTATTGTGAGAATATTACAAACGTCTGACAAAACTGAAAAATGTAAACTTCCAATTTCAACCAAACATGCTAGAAATGCTCCAATTGAGCTAATTAGCTTATTGTGAGAATATTACAAACGTCTGACAAAACTGAAAAATGTTAATTTCAAATTTCAACCAAACATGCTAGAAATGCTCCAATTGAACTAATTAGCTTATTGTGAGAATATTACAAACGTCTGACAAAACTGAAAAATGTAAATTTCCAATTTTAACCAGACATGCTAGAAATGCTCCAATTGAGCTAATTAGCTTATTGTGACAATATTGCAAACGTCTGACAAAACTGAAAAATGTAAATTTCCAATTTCAACCAAACATGCTAGAAATGCTCCAATTGAGCTAATTAGCTTATTGTGAGAATATTACAAACGTCTGACAAAACTGAAAAATGTAAATTTCCATTTTCAACCAAACATGCTAGAAATGTTCCAATTGAGGTAATTAGCTTATTGTGAGAATATTACAAACGTCTGACAAAACTGAAAAATGTAAACTTCCAATTTCAACCAAACATGCTAGAAATGCTCCAATTGAGCTAATTAGCTTATTGTGAGAATATTACAAACGTCTGACAAAACTGAAAAATGTAAATTTCCAATTTCAACCAAACATGCTAGAAATGCTCCAATTGAACTAATTAGCTTATTGTGAGAATATTACAAACGTCTGACAAAACTGAAAAATGTAAATTTCCAATTTCAACCAAACATGCTAGAAATGCTCCAATTGAGCTAATTAGCTTATTGTGAGAATATTACAAACGTCAGACCAAACTGAAAAATGTAAATTTCCAATTTCAACCAAACATGCTAGAAATGCTCCAATTGAGCTAATTAGCTTATTGTGAGAATATTACAAACGTCTGACAAAACTGAAAAATGTAACTTTCCAATTTCAACCAAACATGCTAGAAATGCTCCAATTGAGCTAATTAGCTTATTGTGAGAATATTACAAAGGTTTGACAAAACTGAAAAATGTAAATTTCCAATTTCAACCAAACATGCTAGAAATGCTCCAATTGAGCTAATTAGCTTATTGTGAGAATATTACAAACGTCTGACAAAACTGAAAAATGTAAATTTCCAATTTCAACCAAACATGCTAGAAATGCTCCAATTGAGCTAATTAGCTTATTGTGAGAATATTACAAACGTCTGACAAAACTGAAAAATGTAAATTTCCAATTTCAACCAAACATGCTAGAAATGCTCCAATTGAGCTAATTAGCTTATTGTGAGAATATTACAAACGTCTGACAAAACTGAAAAATGTAAATTTCCAATTTCAACCAAACATGCTAGAAATGTTCCAATTGAGCTAATTAGCTTATTGTGAGAATATTACAAACGTCTGACAAAACTGAAAAATGTAAACTTCCAAATTCAACCAAACATGCTAGAAATGCTCCAATTGAGCTAATTAGTTTATTGTGAGAATATTACAAACGTCTGACAAAACTGAAAAATGTAAATTTCCAATTTCAACCAAACATGCTAGAAATGCTCCAATTGAACTAATTAGCTTATTGTGAGAATATTGCAATTGTCTGACAAAAGTGAAAAATGTAAATTTCCAATTTCAACCAAACATGCTAGAAATGCTCCAATTGAGCTAATTAGCTTATTGTGAGAATATTACAAACGTCAGACCAAACTGAAAAATGTAAATTTCCAATTTCAACCAAACATGCTAGAAATGCTCCAATTGAGCTAATTAGTTTATTGTGAGAATATTACAAACGTCTGACAAAACTGAAAAATGTAAATTTCCAATTTCAACCAAACATGCTAGAAATGCTCCAATTGAGCTAATTAGCTTATTGTGAGAATATTGCAATTGTCTGACAAAAGTGAAAAATGTAAATTTCCAATTTCAACCAAACATGCTAGAAATGCTCCAATTGAGCTAATTAGCTTATTGTGAGAATATTACAAACGTCAGACCAAACTGAAAAATGTAAATTTCCAATTTCAACCAAACATGCTAGAAATGCTCCAATTGAGCTAATTAGCTTATTGTGAGAATATTACAAACGTCTGACCAAACTGAAAAATGTAAATTTCCAATTTCAACCAAACATGCTAGAAATGCTCCAATTGAGCTAATTAGCTTATTGTGAGAATATTACAAACGTCTGACAAAACTGAAAAATGTAAATTTCCAATTTCAACCAAACATGCTAGAAATGCTCCAATTGAACTAATTAGCTTATTGTGACAATATTACAAACGTCTGACAAAACTGAAAAATGTAAATTTCCAATTTCAACCAAACATGCTAGAAATGCTCTAATTGAGCTAATTAGCTTATTGTGAGAATAATACAAACGTCTGACAAAACTGAAAATGTAAATTTCCAATTTCAACCAAACATGCTAGAAATGTTCCAATTGAGGTAATTAGCTTATTGTGAGAATATTACAAACGTCTGACAAAACTGAAAAATGTAAACTTCCAATTTCAACCAAACATGCTAGAAATGCTCCAATTGAGCTAATTAGCTTATTCTGAGAATATTACAAACGTCTGACAAAACTGAAAAATGTAAATTTCCAATTTCAACCAAACATGCTAGAAATGCTCCAATTGAACTAATTAGCTTATTGTGAGAATATTACAAAGGTTTGACAAAACTGAAAAATGTAAATTTCCAATTTCAACCAAACATGCTAGAAATGCTCCAATTGAGCTAATTAGCTTATTGTGAGAATATTACAAACGTCTGACAAAACTGAAAAATGTAAATTTCCAATTTCAACCAAACATGCTAGAAATGCTCCAATTGAGCTAATTAGCTTATTGTGAGAATATTACAAACGTCTGACAAAACTGAAAAATGTAAATTTCCAATTTCAACCAAACATGCTAGAAATGCTCCAATTGAGCTAATTAGCTTATTGTGAGAATATTACAAACGTCTGACAAAACTGAAAAATGTAAATTTCCAATTTCAACCAAACATGCTAGAAATGTTCCAATTGAGCTAATTAGCTTATTGTGAGAATATTACAAACGTCTGACAAAACTGAAAAATGTAAACTTCCAATTTCAACCAAACATGCTAGAAATGCTCCAATTGAGCTAATTAGTTTATTGTGAGAATATTACAAACGTCTGACAAAACTGAAAAATGTAAATTTCCAATTTCAACCAAACATGCTAGAAATGCTCCAATTGAACTAATTAGCTTATTGTGACAATATTACAAACGTCTGACCAAACTGAAAAATGTAAATTTCCAATTTCAACCAAACATGCTAGAAATGCTCCAATTGAGCTAATTAGCTTATTGTGAGAATATTGCAATTGTCTGACAAAAGTGAAAAATGTAAATTTCCAATTTCAACCAAACATGCTAGAAATGCTCCAATTGAGCTAATTAGCTTATTGTGAGAATATTACAAACGTCAGACCAAACTGAAAAATGTAAATTTCCAATTTCAACCAAACATGCTAGAAATGCTCCAATTGAGCTAATTAGCTTATTGTGAGAATATTACAAACGTCTGACCAAACTGAAAAATGTAAATTTCCAATTTCAACCAAACATGCTAGAAATGCTCCAATTGAGCTAATTAGCTTATTGTGAGAATATTACAAACGTCTGACAAAACTGAAAAATGTAAATTTCCAATTTCAACCAAACATGCTAGAAATGCTCCAATTGAACTAATTAGCTTATTGTGACAATATTACAAACGTCTGACAAAACTGAAAAATGTAAATTTCCAATTTCAACCAAACATGCTAGAAATGCTCTAATTGAGCTAATTAGCTTATTGTGAGAATAATACAAACGTCTGACAAAACTGAAAATGTAAATTTCCAATTTCAACCAAACATGCTAGAAATGTTCCAATTGAGGTAATTAGCTTATTGTGAGAATATTACAAACGTCTGACAAAACTGAAAAATGTAAACTTCCAATTTCAACCAAACATGCTAGAAATGCTCCAATTGAGCTAATTAGCTTATTCTGAGAATATTACAAACGTCTGACAAAACTGAAAAATGTAAATTTCCAATTTCAACCAAACATGCTAGAAATGCTCCAATTGAACTAATTAGCTTATTGTGAGAATATTACAAACGTCTGACAGAACTGAAAAATGTAAATTTACAATTTCAACCAAACATGCTAGAAACGCTCCAATTGAGCTAATTAGCTTATTGTGACAATATTGCAAACGTCTGACAAAACTGAAAAATGTAAATTTCCAATTTCAACCAAACATGCTAGAAATGCTCCAATTGAGCTAATTAGCTTATTGTGAGAATATTACAAACGTCTGACAAAACTGAAAAATGTAAACTTCCAATTTCAACCAAACATGCTAGAAATGCTCCAATTGAGCTAATTAGCTTATTGTGAGAATATTACAAACGTCTGACAAAACTGAAAAATGTAAATTTCCAATTTCAACCAAACATGCTAGAAATGCTCCAATTGAACTAATTAGCTTATTGTGAGAATATTACAAACGTCTGACAAAACTGAAAAATGTAAATTTCCAATTTCAACCAAACATGCTAGAAATGCTCCAATTGAGCTAATTAGCTTATTGTGAGAATATTGCAATTGTCAGACAAAAGTGAAAAATGTAAATTTCCAATTTCAACCAAACATGCTAGAAATGCTCCAATTGAGCTAATTAGCTTATTGTGAGAATATTACAAACGTCAGACCAAACTGAAAAATGTAAATTTCCAATTTCAACCAAACATGCTAGAAATGCTCCAATTGAGCTAATTAGCTTATTCTGAGAATATTACAAACGTCTGACCCAACTGAAAAATGTAAATTTCCAAATTCAACCAAACATGCTAGAAATGCTCCAATTGAGCTAATTAGCTTATTGTGAGAATATTACAAACGTCTGACAAAACTGAAAAATGTAAATTTCCAATTCCAACCAAACATGCTAGAAATGCTCCAATTGAGCTAATTAGCTTATTGTGAGAATATTACAAAGGTTTGACAAAACTGAAAAATGTAAATTTCCAATTTCAACCAAACATGCTAGAAATGCTCCAATTGAGCTAATTAGCTTATTGTGAGAATATTACAAACGTCTGACAAAACTGAAAAATGTAAATTTCCAATTTCAACCAAACATGCTAGAAATGCTCCAATTGAGCTAATTAGCTTATTGTGAGAATATTACAAACGTCTGACAAAACTGAAAAATGTAAATTTCCAATTTCAACCAAACATGCTAGAAATGCTCCAATTGAGCTAATTAGCTTATTGTGAGAATATTACAAACGTCTGACAAAAGTGAAAAATGTAAATTTCCAATTTCAACCAAACATGCTAGAAATGCTCCAATTGAGCTAATTAGCTTATTGTGAGAATATTACAAACGTCAGACCAAACTGAAAAATGTAAATTTCCAATTTCAACCAAACATGCTAGAAATGCTCCAATTGAGCTAATTAGCTTATTGTGAGAATATTACAAACGAATGACCAAACTGAAAAATGTAAATTTCCAATTTCAACCAAACATGCTAGAAATGCTCCAATTGAGCTAATTAGCTTATTGTGAGAATATTACAAACGTCTGACCAAACTGAAAAATGTAAATTTCCAATTTCAACCAAACATGCTAGAAATGCTCCAATTGAGCTAATTAGCTTATTGTGAGAATATTACAAACGTCTGACAAAACTGAAAAATGTAAATTTCCAATTTCAACCAAACGTGCTAGAAATGCTCGAATTGCGAAATAAGCCTACTGTAAGAATTTTACAAACGTTTGACAAAACTGAAAAATGTAAATTTTCAATTTCAACCAAACATGCTAGAAATGCTCCAATTGAGCTAATTAGCTTATTGTGAGAATATTACAAACGTCTGACAAAACTGAAAAATTTAAATTTCCAATTTCAACCAAACATGCTAGAAATGCTCCAATTGAGCTAATTAGCTTATTGTGACAATATTACAAACGTCTGACAAAACTGAAAAATGTAAATTTCCAATTTCAACCAAACATGCTAGAAATGCTCCAATTGAACTAATTAGCTTATTGTGACAATATTACAAACGTCTGACAAAACTGAAAAATGTAAATTTCCAATTTCAACCAAACATGCTAGAAATGCTCTAATTGAGCTAATTAGCTTATTGTGAGAATAATACAAACGTCTGACAAAACTGAAAATGTAAATTTCCAATTTCAACCAAACATGCTAGAAATGTTCCAATTGAGGTAATTAGCTTATTGTGAGAATATTACAAACGTCTGACAAAACTGAAAAATGTTAATTTCCAATTTCAACCAAACATGCTAGAAATGCTCCAATTGAACTAATTAGCTTATTGTGAGAATATTACAAACGTCTGACAAAACTGAAAAATGTAAATTTCCAATTTCAACCAAACATGCTAGAAATGCTCCAATTGAGCTAATTAGCTTATTGTGAGAATATTACAAACGTCTGACAAAACTGAAAAATGTAAATTTCCATTTTCAACCAAACATGCTAGAAATGTTCCAATTGAGGTAATTAGCTTATTGTGAGAATATTACAAAACGTCTGACAAAACTGAAAAATGTAAACTTCCAATTTCAACCAAACATGCTAGAAATGCTCCAATTGAGCTAATTAGCTTATTGTGAGAATATTACAAACGTCTGACAAAACTGAAAAATGTAAATTTCCAATTTCAACCAAACATGCTAGAAATGCTCCAATTGAACTAATTAGCTTATTGTGAGAATATTACAAACGTCTGACAAAACTGAAAAATGTAAATTTCCAATTTCAACCAAACATGCTAGAAATGCTCCAATTGAGCTAATTAGCTTATTGTGAGAATATTGCAATTGTCAGACAAAAGTGAAAAATGTAAATTTCCAATTTCAACCAAACATGCTAGAAATGCTCCAATTGAGCTAATTAGCTTATTGTGAGAATATTACAAACGTCAGACCAAACTGAAAAATGTAAATTTCCAATTTCAACCAAACATGCTAGAAATGCTCCAATTGAGCTAATTAGCTTATTGTGAGAATATTACAAACGTCTGACCCAACTGAAAAATGTAAATTTCCAATTTCAACCAAACATGCTAGAAATGCTCCAATTGAGCTAATTAGCTTATTGTGAGAATATTACAAACGTCTGACAAAACTGAAAAATGTAAATTTCCAATTTCAACCAAACATGCTAGAAATGCTCCAATTGAGCTAATTAGCTTATTGTGAGAATATTACAAAGGTTTGACAAAACTGAAAAATGTAAATTTCCAATTTCAACCAAACATGCTAGAAATGCTCCAATTGAGCTAATTAGCTTATTGTGAGAATATTACAAAGGTCTGACAAAACTGAAAAATGTAAATTTCCAATTTCAACCAAACATGCTAGAAATGCTTCAATTGAGCTAATTAGCTTATTGTGAGAATATTACAAATGTCTGACAAAACTGAAAAATGTAAATTTCCAATTTCAACCAAACATGCTAGAAATGCTCCAATTGAGCTAATTAGCTTATTGTGAGAATATTACAAACGTCTGACAAAACTGAAAAATGTAAATTTCCAATTTCAACCAAGCATGCTAGAAATGTTCCAATTGAGCTAATTAGCTTATTGTGAGAATATTACAAACGTCTGACAAAACTGAAAAATGTAAATTCCAATTTCAACCAAACATGCTAGAAATGCTCCAATTGAGCTAATTAGTTTATTGTGAGAATATTACAAACGTCTGACAAAACTGAAAAATGTAAATTTCCAATTTCAACCAAACATGCTAGAAATGCTCCAATTGAACTAATTAGCTTATTGTGACAATATTACAAACGTCTGACAAAACTGAAAAATGTAAATTTCCAATTTCAACCAAACATGCTAGAAATGCTCCAATTGAGCTAATTAGCTTATTGTGAGAATATTGCAATTGTCTGACAAAAGTGAAAAATGTAAATTTCCAATTTCAACCAAACATGCTAGAAATGCTCCAATTGAGCTAATTAGCTTATTGTGAGAATATTACAAACGTCAGACCAAACTGAAAAATGTAAATTTCCAATTTCAACCAAACATGCTAGAAATGCTCCAATTGAGCTAATTAGCTTATTGTGAGAATATTACAAACGTCTGACCAAACTGAAAAATGTAAATTTCCAATTTCAACCAAACATGCTAGAAATGCTCCAATTGAGCTAATTAGCTTATTGTGAGAATATTACAAACGTCTGACCAAACTGAAAAATGTAAATTTCCAATTTCAACCAAACATGCTAGAAATGCTCCAATTGAGCTAATTAGCTTATTGTGAGAATATTACAAACGTCTGACAAAACTGAAAAATGTAAATTTCCAATTTCAACCAAACGTGCTAGAAATGCTCGAATTGCGAAATAAGCCTACTGTAAGAATTTTACAAACGTTTGACAAAACTGAAAAATGTAAATTTTCAATTTCAACCAAACATGCTAGAAATGCTCCAATTGAGCTAATTAGCTTATTGTGAGAATATTACAAACGTCTGACAAAACTGAAAAATTTAAATTTCCAATTTCAACCAAACATGCTAGAAATGCTCCAATTGAGCTAATTAGCTTATTGTGAGAATATTACAAACGTCTGACAAAACTGAAAAATGTAAATTTCCAATTTCAACCAAACATGCTAGAAATGCTCCAATTGAGCTAATTAGCTTATTGTGAGAATATTGCAATTGTCTGACAAAAGTGAAAAATGTAAATTTCCAATTTCAACCAAACATGCTAGAAATGCTCCAATTGAGCTAATTAGCTTATTGTGAGAATATTACAAACGTCTGACCAAACTGAAAAATGTAAATTTCCAATTTCAACCAAACATGCTAGAAATGCTCCAATTGAGCTAATTAGCTTATTGTGAGAATATTACAAACGTCTGACCAAACTGAAAAATGTAAATTTCCAATTTCAACCAAACATGCTAGAAATGCTCCAATTGAGCTAATTAGCTTATTGTGAGAATATTACAAACGTCTGACAAAACTGAAAAATGTAAATTTCGAATTTCAACCAAACATGCTAGAAATGCTCCAATTGAGCTAATTAGCTTATTGTGAGAATATTACAAAGGTCTGACAAAACTGAAAAATGTAAATTTCCAATTTCAACCAAACATGCTAGAAATGCTCCAATTGAGCTAATTAGCTTATTGTGAGAATATTACAAACGTCTGACAAAACTGAAAAATGTAAATTTCCAATTTCAACCAAACATGCTAGAAATGCTCCAATTGAACTAATTAGCTTATTGTGACAATATTACAAACGTCTGACAAAACTGAAAAATGTAAATTTCCAATTTCAACCAAACATGCTAGAAATGCTCCAATTGAGCTAATTAGCTTATTGTGACAATATTGCAAACGTCTGACAAAACTGAAAAATGTAAATTTCCAATTTCAACCAAACATGCTAGAAATGCTCCAATTGAGCTAATTAGCTTATTGTGAAAATATTACAAACGTCTGACAAAACTGAAAAATGTAAATTTCCAATTTCAACCAAACATGCTAGAAATGCTCCAATTGAGCTAATTAGCTTATTGTGAGAATATTACAAAGGTCTGACAAAACTGAAAAATGTAAATTTCCAATTTCAACCAAACATGCTAGAAATGCTCCAATTGAGCTAATTAGCTTATTGTGAGAATATTACAAACGTCTGACAAAACTGAAAAATGTAAATTTCCAATTTCAACCAAACATGCTAGAAATGCTCCAATTGAGCTAATTAGCTTATTGTGACAATATTACAAACGTCTGACAAAACTGAAAAATGTAAATTTCCAATTTCAACCAAACATGCTAGAAATGCTTCAATTGAGCTAATTAGCTTATTGTGAGAATATTACAAACGTCTGACAAAACTGAAAAATGTAAATTTCCAATTTCAACCAAACTTGCTAGAAATGTTCCAATTGAGCTAATTAGCTTATTGTGAAAATATTACAAACGTCTGACAAAACTGAAAAATGTAAACTTCCAATTTCAACCAAACATGCTAGAAATGCTCCAATTGAGCTAATTAGCTTATTGTGAGAATATTACAAACGTCTGACAAAACTGAAAAATGTAAATTTCCAATTTCAACCAAACATGCTAGAAATGCTCCAATTGAACTAATTAGCTTATTGTGACAATATTACAAACGTCTGACAAAACTGAAAAATGTAAATTTCCAATTTCAACCAAACATGCTAGAAATGCTCTAATTGAGCTAATTAGCTTATTGTGAGAATAATACAAACGTCTGACAAAACTGAAAATGTAAATTTCCAATTTCAACCAAACATGCTAGAAATGTTCCAATTGAGGTAATTAGCTTATTGTGAGAATATTACAAACGTCTGACAAAACTGAAAAATGTAAACTTCCAATTTCAACCAAACATGCTAGAAATGCTCCAATTGAGCTAATTAGCTTATTGTGAGAATATTACAAATGTCTGACAAAACTGAAAAATGTAAATTTCCAATTTCAACCAAACATGCTAGAAATGCTCCAATTGAACTAATTAGCTTATTGTGAGAATATTACAAACGTCTGACAAAACTGAAAAATGTAAATTTCCAATTTCAACCAAACATGCTAGAAATGCTCCAATTGAGCTAATTAGCTTATTGTGACAATATTGCAAACGTCTGACAAAACTGAAAAATGTAAATTTCCAATTTCAACCAAACATGCTAGAAATGCTCCAATTGAGCTAATTAGCTTATTGTGAGAATATTACAAACGTCTGACAAAACTGAAAAATGTAAATTTCCATTTTCAACCAAACATGCTAAAAATGTTCCAATTGAGGTAATTAGCTTATTGTGAGAATATTACAAAGGTTTGACAAAACTGAAAAATGTAAATTTCCAATTTCAACCAAACATGCTAGAAATGCTCCAATTGAGCTAATTAGCTTATTGTGAGAATATTACAAACGTCTGACAAAACTGAAAAATGTAAATTTCCAATTTCAACCAAACATGCTAGAAATGCTCCAATTGAGCTAATTAGC
The DNA here is from genome assembly GCF_963576615.1 of Watersipora subatra. Classification (NCBI taxonomy): domain Eukaryota; kingdom Metazoa; phylum Bryozoa; class Gymnolaemata; order Cheilostomatida; family Watersiporidae; genus Watersipora; species Watersipora subatra. The sequence continues at coordinate 41,024,692 of NC_088710.1, read as the reverse complement.
TTATTGTGAGAATATTACAAACGTCTGACAAAACTGAAAAATGTAAATTTCCAATTTCAACCAAACATGCTAGAAATGCTCCAATTGAGCTAATTAGCTTATTGTGAGAATATTACAAACGTCTGACAAAACTGAAAAATGTAAATTTCCAATTTCAACCAAACATGCTAGAAATGTTCCAATTGAGCTAATTAGCTTATTGTGAGAATATTACAAACGTCTGACAAAACTGAAAAATGTAAACTTCCAATTTCAACCAAACATGCTAGAAATGCTCCAATTGAGCTAATTAGTTTATTGTGAGAATATTACAAACGTCTGACAAAACTGAAAAATGTAAATTTCCAATTTCAACCAAACATGCTAGAAATGCTCCAATTGAACTAATTAGCTTATTGTGACAATATTACAAACGTCTGACAAAACTGAAAAATGTAAATTTCCAATTTCAACCAAACATGCTAGAAATGCTCCAATTGAGCTAATTAGCTTATTGTGAGAATATTGCAATTGTCTGACAAAAGTGAAAAATGTAAATTTCCAATTTCAACCAAACATGCTAGAAATGCTCCAATTGAGCTAATTAGCTTATTGTGAGAATATTACAAACGTCAGACCAAACTGAAAAATGTAAATTTCCAATTTCAACCAAACATGCTAGAAATGCTCCAATTGAGCTAATTAGCTTATTGTGAGAATATTACAAACGAATGACCAAACTGAAAAATGTAAATTTCCAATTTCAACCAAACATGCTAGAAATGCTCCAATTGAGCTAATTAGCTTATTGTGAGAATATTACAAACGTCTGACCAAACTGAAAAATGTAAATTTCCAATTTCAACCAAACATGCTAGAAATGCTCCAATTGAGCTAATTAGCTTATTGTGAGAATATTACAAACGTCTGACAAAACTGAAAAATGTAAATTTCCAATTTCAACCAATTGTGCTAGAAATGCTCGGATTGCGAAATAAGCCTACTGTAAGAATTTTACAAACGTTTGACAAAACTGAAAAATGTAAATTTTCAATTTCAACCAAACATGCTAGAAATGCTCCAATTGAGCTAATTAGCTTATTGTGAGAATATTACAAACGTCTGACAAAACTGAAAAATTTAAATTTCCAATTTCAACCAAACATGCTAGAAATGCTCCAATTGAGCTAATTAGCTTATTGTGACAATATTACAAACGTCTGACAAAACTGAAAAATGTAAATTTCCAATTTCAACCAAACATGCTAGAAATGCTCCAATTGAACTAATTAGCTTATTGTGACAATATTACAAACGTCTGACAAAACTGAAAAATGTAAATTTCCAATTTCAACCAAACATGCTAGAAATGCTCTAATTGAGCTAATTAGCTTATTGTGAGAATAATACAAACGTCTGACAAAACTGAAAATGTAAATTTCCAATTTCAACCAAACATGCTAGAAATGTTCCAATTGAGGTAATTAGCTTATTGTGAGAATATTACAAACGTCTGACAAAACTGAAAAATGTTAATTTCCAATTTCAACCAAACATGCTAGAAATGCTCCAATTGAACTAATTAGCTTATTGTGAGAATATTACAAACGTCTGACAAAACTGAAAAATGTAAATTTCCAATTTCAACCAAACATGCTAGAAATGCTCCAATTGAGCTAATTAGCTTATTGTGAGAATATTACAAACGTCTGACAAAACTGAAAAATGTAAATTTCCATTTTCAACCAAACATGCTAGAAATGTTCCAATTGAGGTAATTAGCTTATTGTGAGAATATTACAAAACGTCTGACAAAACTGAAAAATGTAAACTTCCAATTTCAACCAAACATGCTAGAAATGCTCCAATTGAGCTAATTAGCTTATTGTGAGAATATTACAAACGTCTGACAAAACTGAAAAATGTAAATTTCCAATTTCAACCAAACATGCTAGAAATGCTCCAATTGAACTAATTAGCTTATTGTGAGAATATTACAAACGTCTGACAAAACTGAAAAATGTAAATTTCCAATTTCAACCAAACATGCTAGAAATGCTCCAATTGAGCTAATTAGCTTATTGTGAGAATATTGCAATTGTCAGACAAAAGTGAAAAATGTAAATTTCCAATTTCAACCAAACATGCTAGAAATGCTCCAATTGAGCTAATTAGCTTATTGTGAGAATATTACAAACGTCAGACCAAACTGAAAAATGTAAATTTCCAATTTCAACCAAACATGCTAGAAATGCTCCAATTGAGCTAATTAGCTTATTGTGAGAATATTACAAACGTCTGACCCAACTGAAAAATGTAAATTTCCAATTTCAACCAAACATGCTAGAAATGCTCCAATTGAGCTAATTAGCTTATTGTGAGAATATTACAAACGTCTGACAAAACTGAAAAATGTAAATTTCCAATTTCAACCAAACATGCTAGAAATGCTCCAATTGAGCTAATTAGCTTATTGTGAGAATATTATAAAGGTTTGACAAAACTGAAAAATGTAAATTTCCAATTTCAACCAAACATGCTAGAAATGCTCCAATTGAGCTAATTAGCTTATTGTGAGAATATTACAAACGTCTGACAAAACTGAAAAATGTAAATTTCCAATTTCAACCAAACATGCTAGAAATGCTTCAATTGAGCTAATTAGCTTATTGTGAGAATATTACAAACGTCTGACAAAACTGAAAAATGTAAATTTCCAATTTCAACCAAACATGCTAGAAATGCTCCAATTGAGCTAATTAGCTTATTGTGAGAATATTACAAACGTCTGACAAAACTGAAAAATGTAAATTTCCAATTTCAACCAAGCATGCTAGAAATGTTCCAATTGAGCTAATTAGCTTATTGTGAGAATATTACAAACGTCTGACAAAACTGAAAAATGTAAATTCCAATTTCAACCAAACATGCTAGAAATGCTCCAATTGAGCTAATTAGTTTATTGTGAGAATATTACAAACGTCTGACAAAACTGAAAAATGTAAATTTCCAATTTCAACCAAACATGCTAGAAATGCTCCAATTGAACTAATTAGCTTATTGTGACAATATTACAAACGTCTGACAAAACTGAAAAATGTAAATTTCCAATTTCAACCAAACATGCTAGAAATGCTCCAATTGAGCTAATTAGCTTATTGTGAGAATATTGCAATTGTCTGACAAAAGTGAAAAATGTAAATTTCCAATTTCAACCAAACATGCTAGAAATGCTCCAATTGAGCTAATTAGCTTATTGTGAGAATATTACAAACGTCAGACCAAACTGAAAAATGTAAATTTCCAATTTCAACCAAACATGCTAGAAATGCTCCAATTGAGCTAATTAGCTTATTGTGAGAATATTACAAACGTCTGACCAAACTGAAAAATGTAAATTTCCAATTTCAACCAAACATGCTAGAAATGCTCCAATTGAGCTAATTAGCTTATTGTGAGAATATTACAAACGTCTGACCAAACTGAAAAATGTAAATTTCCAATTTCAACCAAACATGCTAGAAATGCTCCAATTGAGCTAATTAGCTTATTGTGAGAATATTACAAACGTCTGACAAAACTGAAAAATGTAAATTTCCAATTTCAACCAAACGTGCTAGAAATGCTCGAATTGCGAAATAAGCCTACTGTAAGAATTTTACAAACGTTTGACAAAACTGAAAAATGTAAATTTTCAATTTCAACCAAACATGCTAGAAATGCTCCAATTGAGCTAATTAGCTTATTGTGAGAATATTACAAACGTCTGACAAAACTGAAAAATTTAAATTTCCAATTTCAACCAAACATGCTAGAAATGCTCCAATTGAGCTAATTAGCTTATTGTGAGAATATTACAAACGTCTGACAAAACTGAAAAATGTAAATTTCCAATTTCAACCAAACATGCTAGAAATGCTCCAATTGAGCTAATTAGCTTATTGTGAGAATATTGCAATTGTCTGACAAAAGTGAAAAATGTAAATTTCCAATTTCAACCAAACATGCTAGAAATGCTCCAATTGAGCTAATTAGCTTATTGTGAGAATATTACAAACGTCTGACCAAACTGAAAAATGTAAATTTCCAATTTCAACCAAACATGCTAGAAATGCTCCAATTGAGCTAATTAGCTTATTGTGAGAATATTACAAACGTCTGACCAAACTGAAAAATGTAAATTTCCAATTTCAACCAAACATGCTAGAAATGCTCCAATTGAGCTAATTAGCTTATTGTGAGAATATTACAAACGTCTGACAAAACTGAAAAATGTAAATTTCGAATTTCAACCAAACATGCTAGAAATGCTCCAATTGAGCTAATTAGCTTATTGTGAGAATATTACAAAGGTCTGACAAAACTGAAAAATGTAAATTTCCAATTTCAACCAAACATGCTAGAAATGCTCCAATTGAGCTAATTAGCTTATTGTGAGAATATTACAAACGTCTGACAAAACTGAAAAATGTAAATTTCCAATTTCAACCAAACATGCTAGAAATGCTCCAATTGAACTAATTAGCTTATTGTGACAATATTACAAACGTCTGACAAAACTGAAAAATGTAAATTTCCAATTTCAACCAAACATGCTAGAAATGCTCCAATTGAGCTAATTAGCTTATTGTGACAATATTGCAAACGTCTGACAAAACTGAAAAATGTAAATTTCCAATTTCAACCAAACATGCTAGAAATGCTCCAATTGAGCTAATTAGCTTATTGTGAAAATATTACAAACGTCTGACAAAACTGAAAAATGTAAATTTCCAATTTCAACCAAACATGCTAGAAATGCTCCAATTGAGCTAATTAGCTTATTGTGAGAATATTACAAAGGTCTGACAAAACTGAAAAATGTAAATTTCCAATTTCAACCAAACATGCTAGAAATGCTCCAATTGAGCTAATTAGCTTATTGTGAGAATATTACAAACGTCTGACAAAACTGAAAAATGTAAATTTCCAATTTCAACCAAACATGCTAGAAATGCTCCAATTGAGCTAATTAGCTTATTGTGACAATATTACAAACGTCTGACAAAACTGAAAAATGTAAATTTCCAATTTCAACCAAACATGCTAGAAATGCTTCAATTGAGCTAATTAGCTTATTGTGAGAATATTACAAACGTCTGACAAAACTGAAAAATGTAAATTTCCAATTTCAACCAAACTTGCTAGAAATGTTCCAATTGAGCTAATTAGCTTATTGTGAAAATATTACAAACGTCTGACAAAACTGAAAAATGTAAACTTCCAATTTCAACCAAACATGCTAGAAATGCTCCAATTGAGCTAATTAGCTTATTGTGAGAATATTACAAACGTCTGACAAAACTGAAAAATGTAAATTTCCAATTTCAACCAAACATGCTAGAAATGCTCCAATTGAACTAATTAGCTTATTGTGACAATATTACAAACGTCTGACAAAACTGAAAAATGTAAATTTCCAATTTCAACCAAACATGCTAGAAATGCTCTAATTGAGCTAATTAGCTTATTGTGAGAATAATACAAACGTCTGACAAAACTGAAAATGTAAATTTCCAATTTCAACCAAACATGCTAGAAATGTTCCAATTGAGGTAATTAGCTTATTGTGAGAATATTACAAACGTCTGACAAAACTGAAAAATGTAAACTTCCAATTTCAACCAAACATGCTAGAAATGCTCCAATTGAGCTAATTAGCTTATTGTGAGAATATTACAAATGTCTGACAAAACTGAAAAATGTAAATTTCCAATTTCAACCAAACATGCTAGAAATGCTCCAATTGAACTAATTAGCTTATTGTGAGAATATTACAAACGTCTGACAAAACTGAAAAATGTAAATTTCCAATTTCAACCAAACATGCTAGAAATGCTCCAATTGAGCTAATTAGCTTATTGTGACAATATTGCAAACGTCTGACAAAACTGAAAAATGTAAATTTCCAATTTCAACCAAACATGCTAGAAATGCTCCAATTGAGCTAATTAGCTTATTGTGAGAATATTACAAACGTCTGACAAAACTGAAAAATGTAAATTTCCATTTTCAACCAAACATGCTAAAAATGTTCCAATTGAGGTAATTAGCTTATTGTGAGAATATTACAAACGTCTGACAAAACTGAAAAATGTAAACTTCCAATTTCAACCAAACATGCTAGAAATGCTCCAATTGAGCTAATTAGCTTATTGTGAGAATATTACAAACGTCTGACAAAACTGAAAAATGTAAATTTCCAATTTCAACCAAACATGCTAGAAATGCTCCAATTGAACTAATTAGCTTATTGTGAGAATATTACAAACGTCTGAGAAAACTGAAAAATGTAAATTTCCAATTTCAACCAAACATGCTAGAAATGCTCCAATTGAGCTAATTAGCTTATTGTGAGAATATTACAAACGTCTGACAAAACTGAAAAATGTAAATTTCCAATTTCAACCAAACATGCTAGAAATGCTCCAATTGAGCTAATTAGCTTATTGTGACAATATTACAAACGTCTGACAAAACTGAAAAATGTAAATTTCCAATTTCAACCAAACATGCTAGAAATGCTTCAATTGAGCTAATTAGCTTATTGTGAGAATATTACAAACGTCTGACAAAACTGAAAAATGTAAATTTCCAATTTCAACCAAACTTGCTAGAAATGTTCCAATTGAGCTAATTAGCTTATTGTGAAAATATTACAAACGTCTGACAAAACTGAAAAATGTAAACTTCCAATTTCAACCAAACATGCTAGAAATGCTCCAATTGAGCTAATTAGCTTATTGTGAGAATATTACAAACGTCTGACAAAACTGAAAAATGTAAATTTCCAATTTCAACCAAACATGCTAGAAATGCTCCAATTGAACTAATTAGCTTATTGTGACAATATTACAAACGTCTGACAAAACTGAAAAATGTAAATTTCCAATTTCAACCAAACATGCTAGAAATGCTCTAATTGAGCTAATTAGCTTATTGTGAGAATAATACAAACGTCTGACAAAACTGAAAATGTAAATTTCCAATTTCAACCAAACATGCTAGAAATGTTCCAATTGAGGTAATTAGCTTATTGTGAGAATATTACAACTGTCTGACAAAACTGAAAAATGTAAATTTCCAATTTCAACCAAACATGCTAGAAATGCTCCAATTGAGCTAATTAGCTTATTGTGAGAATATTACAAATGTCTGACAAAACTGAAAAATGTAAATTTCCAATTTCAACCAAACATGCTAGAAATGCTCCAATTGAACTAATTAGCTTATTGTGAGAATATTACAAACGTCTGACAAAACTGAAAAATGTAAATTTCCAATTTCAACCAAACATGCTAGAAATGCTCCAATTGAGCTAATTAGCTTATTGTGACAATATTGCAAACGTCTGACAAAACTGAAAAATGTAAATTTCCAATTTCAACCAAACATGCTAGAAATGCTCCAATTGAGCTAATTAGCTTATTGTGAGAATATTACAAACGTCTGACAAAACTGAAAAATGTAAATTTCCATTTTCAACCAAACATGCTAAAAATGTTCCAATTGAGGTAATTAGCTTATTGTGAGAATATTACAAACGTCTGACAAAACTGAAAAATGTAAACTTCCAATTTCAACCAAACATGCTAGAAATGCTCCAATTGAGCTAATTAGCTTATTGTGAGAATATTACAAACGTCTGACAAAACTGAAAAATGTAAATTTCCAATTTCAACCAAACATGCTAGAAATGCTCCAATTGAACTAATTAGCTTATTGTGAGAATATTACAAACGTCTGAGAAAACTGAAAAATGTAAATTTCCAATTTCAACCAAACATGCTAGAAATGCTCCAATTGAGCTAATTAGCTTATTGTGAGAATATTACAAACGTCTGACAAAACTGAAAAATGTAAATTTCCAATTTCAACCAAACATGCTAGAAATGCTCCAATTGAGCTAATTAGCTTATTGTGACAATATTACAAACGTCTGACAAAACTGAAAAATGTAAATTTCCAATTTCAACCAAACATGCTAGAAATGCTTCAATTGAGCTAATTAGCTTATTGTGAGAATATTACAAACGTCTGACAAAACTGAAAAATGTAAATTTCCAATTTCAACCAAACTTGCTAGAAATGTTCCAATTGAGCTAATTAGCTTATTGTGAAAATATTACAAACGTCTGACAAAACTGAAAAATGTAAACTTCCAATTTCAACCAAACATGCTAGAAATGCTCCAATTGAGCTAATTAGCTTATTGTGAGAATATTACAAACGTCTGACAAAACTGAAAAATGTAAATTTCCAATTTCAACCAAACATGCTAGAAATGCTCCAATTGAACTAATTAGCTTATTGTGACAATATTACAAACGTCTGACAAAACTGAAAAATGTAAATTTCCAATTTCAACCAAACATGCTAGAAATGCTCTAATTGAGCTAATTAGCTTATTGTGAGAATAATACAAACGTCTGACAAAACTGAAAATGTAAATTTCCAATTTCAACCAAACATGCTAGAAATGTTCCAATTGAGGTAATTAGCTTATTGTGAGAATATTACAAACGTCTGACAAAACTGAAAAATGTAAACTTCCAATTTCAACCAAACATGCTAGAAATGCTCCAATTGAGCTAATTAGCTTATTGTGAGAATATTACAAATGTCTGACAAAACTGAAAAATGTAAATTTCCAATTTCAACCAAACATGCTAGAAATGCTCCAATTGAACTAATTAGCTTATTGTGAGAATATTACAAACGTCTGACAAAACTGAAAAATGTAAATTTCCAATTTCAACCAAACATGCTAGAAATGCTCCAATTGAGCTAATTAGCTTATTGTGAGAATATTACAAACGTCTGACAAAACTGAAAAATGTAAATTTCCATTTTCAACCAAACATGCTAAAAATGTTCCAATTGAGGTAATTAGCTTATTGTGAGAATATTACAAACGTCTGACAAAACTGAAAAATGTAAATTTCCAATTTCAACCAAACATGCTAGAAATGCTCCAATTGAGCTAATTAGCTTATTGTGAGAATATTACAAACGTCTGACAAAACTGAAAAATGTAAACTTCCAATTTCAACCAAACATGCTAGAAATGCTTCAATTGAGCTAATTAGCTTATTGTGAGAATATTACAAACGTCTGACAAAACTGAAAAATGTAAATTTCCAATTTCAACCAAACATGCTAGAAATGCTCCAATTGAGCTAATTAGCTTATTGTGAGAATATTACAAACGTCTGACAAAACTGAAAAATGTAAATTTCCAATTTCAACCAAGCATGCTAGAAATGTTCCAATTGAGCTAATTAGCTTATTGTGAGAATATTACAAACGTCTGACAAAACTGAAAAATGTAAACTTCCAATTTCAACCAAACATGCTAGAAATGCTCCAATTGAGCTAATTAGTTTATTGTGAGAATATTACAAACGTCTGACAAAACTGAAAAATGTAAATTTCCAATTTCAACCAAACATGCTAGAAATGCTCCAATTGAACTAATTAGCTTATTGTGACAATATTACAAACGTCTGACAAAACTGAAAAATGTAAATTTCCAATTTCAACCAAACATGCTAGAAATGCTCCAATTGAGCTAATTAGCTTATTGTGAGAATATTGCAATTGTCTGACAAAAGTGAAAAATGTAAATTTCCAATTTCAACCAAACATGCTAGAAATGCTCCAATTGAGCTAATTAGCTTATTGTGAGAATATTACAAACGTCAGACCAAACTGAAAAATGTAAATTTCCAATTTCAACCAAACATGCTAGAAATGCTCCAATTGAGCTAATTAGCTTATTGTGAGAATATTACAAACGTCTGACCAAACTGAAAAATGTAAATTTCCAATTTCAACCAAACATGCTAGAAATGCTCCAATTGAGCTAATTAGCTTATTGTGAGAATATTACAAACGTCTGACCAAACTGAAAAATGTAAATTTCCAATTTCAACCAAACATGCTAGAAATGCTCCAATTGAGCTAATTAGCTTATTGTGAGAATATTACAAACGTCTGACAAAACTGAAAAATGTAAATTTCCAATTTCAACCAAACGTGCTAGAAATGCTCGAATTGCGAAATAAGCCTACTGTAAGAATTTTACAAACGTTTGACAAAACTGAAAAATGTAAATTTTCAATTTCAACCAAACATGCTAGAAATGCTCCAATTGAGCTAATTAGCTTATTGTGAGAATATTACAAACGTCTGACAAAACTGAAAAATTTAAATTTCCAATTTCAACCAAACATGCTAGAAATGCTCCAATTGAGCTAATTAGCTTATTGTGAGAATATTACAAACGTCTGACAAAACTGAAAAATGTAAATTTCCAATTTCAACCAAACATGCTAGAAATGCTCCAATTGAGCTAATTAGCTTATTGTGAGAATATTGCAATTGTCTGACAAAAGTGAAAAATGTAAATTTCCAATTTCAACCAAACATGCTAGAAATGCTCCAATTGAGCTAATTAGCTTATTGTGAGAATATTACAAACGTCTGACCAAACTGAAAAATTTAAATTTCCAATTTCAACCAAACATGCTAGAAATGCTCCAATTGAGCTAATTAGCTTATTGTGAGAATATTACAAACGTCTGACCAAACTGAAAAATGTAAATTTCCAATTTCAACCAAACATGCTAGAAATGCTCCAATTGAGCTAATTAGCTTATTGTGAGAATATTACAAACGTCTGACAAAACTGAAAAATGTAAATTTCGAATTTCAACCAAACATGCTAGAAATGCTCCAATTGAGCTAATTAGCTTATTGTGAGAATATTACAAAGGTCTGACAAAACTGAAAAATGTAAACTTCCAATTTCAACCAAACATGCTAGAAATGCTCCAATTGAGCTAATTAGCTTATTGTGAGAATATTACAAACGTCTGACAAAACTGAAAAATGTAAATTTCCAATTTCAACCAAACATGCTAGAAATGCTCCAATTGAACTAATTAGCTTATTGTGACAATATTACAAACGTCTGACCAAACTGAAAAATGTAAATTTCCAATTTCAACCAAACGTGCTAGAAATGCTCGAATTGCGAAATAAGCCTACTGTAAGAATTTTACAAACGTTTGACAAAACTGAAAAATGTAAATTTTCAATTTCAACCAAACATGCTAGAAATGCTCCAATTGAGCTAATTAGCTTATTGTGAGAATATTACAAACGTCTGACAAAACTGAAAAATTTAAATTTCCAATTTCAACCAAACATGCTAGAAATGCTCCAATTGAGCTAATTAGCTTATTGTGAGAATATTACAAACGTCTGACAAAACTGAAAAATGTAAATTTCCAATTTCAACCAAACATGCTAGAAATGCTCCAATTGAGCTAATTAGCTTATTGTGAGAATATTGCAATTGTCTGACAAAAGTGAAAAATGTAAATTTCCAATTTCAACCAAACATGCTAGAAATGCTCCAATTGAGCTAATTAGCTTATTGTGAGAATATTACAAACGTCTGACCAAACTGAAAAATGTAAATTTCCAATTTCAACCAAACATGCTAGAAATGCTCCAATTGAGCTAATTAGCTTATTGTGAGAATATTACAAACGTCTGACCAAACTGAAAAATGTAAATTTCCAATTTCAACCAAACATGCTAGAAATGCTCCAATTGAGCTAATTAGCTTATTGTGAGAATATTACAAACGTCTGACAAAACTGAAAAATGTAAATTTCGAATTTCAACCAAACATGCTAGAAATGCTCCAATTGAGCTAATTAGCTTATTGTGAGAATATTACAAAGGTCTGACAAAACTGAAAAATGTAAACTTCCAATTTCAACCAAACATGCTAGAAATGCTCCAATTGAGCTAATTAGCTTATTGTGAGAATATTACAAACGTCTGACAAAACTGAAAAATGTAAATTTCCAATTTCAACCAAACATGCTAGAAATGCTCCAATTGAACTAATTAGCTTATTGTGACAATATTACAAACGTCTGACAAAACTGAAAAATGTAAATTTCCAATTTCAACCAAACATGCTAGAAATGCTCCAATTGAGCTAATTAGCTTATTGTGACAATATTGCAAACGTCTGACAAAACTGAAAAATGTAAATTTCCAATTTCAACCAAACATGCTAGAAATGCTCCAATTGAGCTAATTAGCTTATTGTGAAAATATTACAAACGTCTGACAAAACTGAAAAATGTAAATTTCCAATTTCAACCAAACATGCTAGAAATGTTTCAATTGAGCTAATTAGCTTATTGTGAGAATATTACAAACGTCTGACAAAACTGAAAAATGTAAACTTCCAATTTCAACCAAACATGCTAGAAATGCTCCAATTGAGCTAATTAGCTTATTGTGAGAATATTACAAACGTCTGACAAAACTGAAAAATGTAAATTTCCAATTTCAACCAAACATGCTAGAAATGCTCCAATTGAGCTAATTAGCTTATTGTGAGAATATTACAAAGGTCTGACAAAACTGAAAAATGTAAATTTCCAATTTCAACCAAACATGCTAGAAATGCTCCAATTGAGCTAATTAGCTTATTGTGAGAATATTACAAACGTCTGACAAAACTGAAAAATGTAAATTTCCAATTTCAACCAAACATGCTAGAAATGCTCCAATTGAGCTAATTAGCTTATTGTGACAATATTACAAACGTCTGACAAAACTGAAAAATGTAAATTTCCAATTTCAACCAAACATGCTAGAAATGCTTCAATTGAGCTAATTAGCTTATTGTGAGAATATTACAAACGTCTGACAAAACTGAAAAATGTAAATTTCCAATTTCAACCAAACTTGCTAGAAATGTTCCAATTGAGCTAATTAGCTTATTGTGAAAATATTACAAACGTCTGACAAAACTGAAAAATGTAAACTTCCAATTTCAACCAAACATGCTAGAAATGCTCCAATTGAGCTAATTAGCTTATTGTGAGAATATTACAAACGTCTGACAAAACTGAAAAATGTAAATTTCCAATTTCAACCAAACATGCTAGAAATGCTCCAATTGAACTAATTAGCTTATTGTGACAATATTACAAACGTCTGACAAAACTGAAAAATGTAAATTTCCAATTTCAACCAAACATGCTAGAAATGCTCTAATTGAGCTAATTAGCTTATTGTGAGAATAATACAAACGTCTGACAAAACTGAAAATGTAAATTTCCAATTTCAACCAAACATGCTAGAAATGTTCCAATTGAGGTAATTAGCTTATTGTGAGAATATTACAAACGTCTGACAAAACTGAAAAATGTAAACTTCCAATTTCAACCAAACATGCTAGAAATGCTCCAATTGAGCTAATTAGCTTATTGTGAGAATATTACAAACGTCTGACAAAACTGAAAAATGTAAATTTCCAATTTCAACCAAACATGCTAGAAATGCTCCAATTGAACTAATTAGCTTATTGTGAGAATATTACAAACGTCTGACAAAACTGAAAAATGTAAATTTCCAATTTCAACCAAACATGCTAGAAATGCTCCAATTGAGCTAATTAGCTTATTGTGACAATATTGCAAACGTCTGACAAAACTGAAAAATGTAAATTTCCAATTTCAACCAAACATGCTAGAAATGCTCCAATTGAGCTAATTAGCTTATTGTGAGAATATTACAAACGTCTGACAAAACTGAAAAATGTAAATTTCCATTTTCAACCAAACATGCTAGAAATGTTCCAATTGAGGTAATTAGCTTATTGTGAGAATATTACAAACGTCTGACAAAACTGAAAAATGTAAACTTCCAATTTCAACCAAACATGCTAGAAATGCTCCAATTGAGCTAATTAGCTTATTGTGAGAATATTACAAACGTCTGACAAAACTGAAAAATGTAAATTTCCAATTTCAACCAAACATGCTAGAAATGCTCCAATTGAACTAATTAGCTTATTGTGAGAATATTACAAACGTCTGACAAAACTGAAAAATGTAAATTTCCAATTTCAACCAAACATGCTAGAAATGCTCCAATTGAGCTAATTAGCTTATTGTGAGAATATTACAAAGGTTTGACAAAACTGAAATGTAAATTTCCAATTTCAACCAAACATGCTAGAAATGCTCCAATTGAGCTAATTAGCTTATTGTGAGAATATTACAAACGTCTGACAAAACTGAAAAATGTAAATTTCCAATTTCAACCAAACATGCTAGAAATGCTCCCAATTGAGCTAATTAGCTTATTGTGAGAATACTACAAACGTCTGACAAAACTGAAAAATGTAAATTTCCAATTTCAACCAAAACATGCTAGAAATGCTCCAATTGAACTAATTAGCTTATTGTGACAATATTACAAACGTCTGACAAAACTGAAAAATGTAAATTTCCAATTTCAACCAAACATGCTAGAAATGCTCCAATTGAGCTAATTAGCTTATTGTGACAATATTGCAAACGTCTGACAAAACTGAAAAATGTAAATTTCCAATTTCAACCAAACATGCTAGAAATGCTCCAATTGAGCTAATTAGCTTATTGTGAAAATATTACAAACGTCTGACAAAACTGAAAAATGTAAATTTCCAATTTCAACCAAACATGCTAGAAATGTTTCAATTGAGCTAATTAGCTTATTGTGAGAATATTACAAACGTCTGACAAAACTGAAAAATGTAAACTTCCAATTTCAACCAAACATGCTAGAAATGCTCCAATTGAGCTAATTAGCTTATTGTGAGAATATTACAAACGTCTGACAAAACTGAAAAATGTAAATTCCCAATTTCAACCAAACATGCTAGAAATGCTCCAATTGAGCTAATTAGCTTATTGTGAGAATATTACAAAGGTCTGACAAAACTGAAAAATGTAAATTTCCAATTTCAACCAAACATGCTAGAAATGCTCCAATTGAGCTAATTAGCTTATTGTGAGAATATTACAAACGTCTGACAAAACTGAAAAATGTAAATTTCCAATTTCAACCAAACATGCTAGAAATGCTCCAATTGAGCTAATTAGCTTATTGTGACAATATTACAAACGTCTGACAAAACTGAAAAATGTAAATTTCCAATTTCAACCAAACATGCTAGAAATGCTTCAATTGAGCTAATTAGCTTATTGTGAGAATATTACAAACGTCTGACAAAACTGAAAAATGTAAATTTCCAATTTCAACCAAACTTGCTAGAAATGTTCCAATTGAGCTAATTAGCTTATTGTGAAAATATTACAAACGTCTGACAAAACTGAAAAATGTAAACTTCCAATTTCAACCAAACATGCTAGAAATGCTCCAATTGAGCTAATTAGCTTATTGTGAGAATATTACAAACGTCTGACAAAACTGAAAAATGTAAATTTCCAATTTCAACCAAACATGCTAGAAATGCTCCAATTGAACTAATTAGCTTATTGTGACAATATTACAAACGTCTGACAAAACTGAAAAATGTAAATTTCCAATTTCAACCAAACATGCTAGAAATGCTCTAATTGAGCTAATTAGCTTATTGTGAGAATAATACAAACGTCTGACAAAACTGAAAATGTAAATTTCCAATTTCAACCAAACATGCTAGAAATGTTCCAATTGAGGTAATTAGCTTATTGTGAGAATATTACAAACGTCTGACAAAACTGAAAAATGTAAACTTCCAATTTCAACCAAACATGCTAGAAATGCTCCAATTGAGCTAATTAGCTTATTGTGAGAATATTACAAACGTCTGACAAAACTGAAAAATGTAAATTTCCAATTTCAACCAAACATGCTAGAAATGCTCCAATTGAACTAATTAGCTTATTGTGAGAATATTACAAACGTCTGACAAAACTGAAAAATGTAAATTTCCAATTTCAACCAAACATGCTAGAAATGCTCCAATTGAGCTAATTAGCTTATTGTGACAATATTGCAAACGTCTGACAAAACTGAAAAATGTAAATTTCCAATTTCAACCAAACATGCTAGAAATGCTCCAATTGAGCTAATTAGCTTATTGTGAGAATATTACAAACGTCTGACAAAACTGAAAAATGTAAATTTCCATTTTCAACCAAACATGCTAGAAATGTTCCAATTGAGGTAATTAGCTTATTGTGAGAATATTACAAACGTCTGACAAAACTGAAAAATGTAAACTTCCAATTTCAACCAAACATGCTAGAAATGCTCCAATTGAGCTAATTAGCTTATTGTGAGAATATTACAAACGTCTGACAAAACTGAAAAATGTAAATTTCCAATTTCAACCAAACATGCTAGAAATGCTCCAATTGAACTAATTAGCTTATTGTGAGAATATTACAAACGTCTGACAAAACTGAAAAATGTAAATTTCCAATTTCAACCAAACATGCTAGAAATGCTCCAATTGAGCTAATTAGCTTATTGTGAGAATATTACAAAGGTTTGACAAAACTGAAAAATGTAAATTTCCAATTTCAACCAAACATGCTAGAAATGCTCCAATTGAGCTAATTAGCTTATTGTGACAATATTACAAACGTCTGACAAAACTGAAAAATGTAAATTTCCAATTTCAACCAAACATGCTAGAAATGCTCCAATTGAGCTAATTAGCTTATTGTGAGAATATTACAAACGTCTGACAAAACTGAAAAATGTAAATTTCCAATTTCAACCAAACATGCTAGAAATGTTCCAATTGAGCTAATTAGCTTATTGTGAGAATATTACAAACGTCTGACAAAACTGAAAAATGTAAACTTCCAATTTCAACCAAACATGCTAGAAATGCTCCAATTGAGCTAATTAGTTTATTGTGAGAATATTACAAACGTCTGACAAAACTGAAAAATGTAAATTTCCAATTTCAACCAAACATGCTAGAAATGCTCCAATTGAACTAATTAGCTTATTGTGAGAATATTACAAACGTCAGACAAAACTGAAAAATGTAAATTTCCAATTTCAACCAAACATGCTAGAAATGCTCCAATTGAGCTAATTAGCTTATTGTGAGAATATTGCAATTGTCTGACAAAAGTGAAAAATGTAAATTTCCAATTTCAACCAAACATGCTAGAAATGCTCCAATTGAGCTAATTAGCTTATTGTGAGAATATTACAAACGTCAGACCAAACTGAAAAATGTAAATTTCCAATTTCAACCAAACATGCTAGAAATGCTCCAATTGAGCTAATTAGCTTATTGTGAGAATATTACAAACGTCTGACCAAACTGAAAAATGTAAATTTCCAATTTCAACCAAACATGCTAGAAATGCTCCAATTGAGCTAATTAGCTTATTGTGAGAATATTACAAACGTCTGACCAAACTGAAAAATGTAAATTTCCAATTTCAACCAAACATGCTAGAAATGCTCCAATTGAGCTAATTAGCTTATTGTGAGAATATTACAAACGTCTGACAAAACTGAAAAATGTAAATTTCCAATTTCAACCAAACGTGCTAGAAATGCTCGAATTGCGAAATAAGCCTACTGTAAGAATTTTACAAACGTTTGACAAAACTGAAAAATGTAAATTTTCAATTTCAACCAAACATGCTAGAAATGCTCCAATTGAGCTAATTAGCTTATTGTGAGAATATTACAAACGTCTGACAAAACTGAAAAATTTAAATTTCCAATTTCAACCAAACATGCTAGAAATGCTCCAATTGAGCTAATTAGCTTATTGTGAGAATATTACAAACGTCTGACAAAACTGAAAAATGTAAATTTCCATTTTCAACCAAACATGCTAGAAATGCTCCAATTGAGCTAATTAGCTTATTGTGAGAATATTGCAATTGTCTGACAAAAGTGAAAAATGTAAATTTCCAATTTCAACCAAACATGCTAGAAATGCTCCAATTGAGCTTATTGTGAGAATATTACAAACGTCTGACCAAACTGAAAAATGTAAATTTCCAATTTCAACCAAACATGCTAGAAATGCTCCAATTGAGCTAATTAGCTTATTGTGAGAATATTACAAACGTCTGACCAAACTGAAAAATGTAAATTTCCAATTTCAACCAAACATGCTAGAAATGCTCCAATTGAGCTAATTAGCTTATTGTGAGAATATTACAAACGTCTGACAAAACTGAAAAATGTAAATTTCCAATTTCAACCAAACATGCTAGAAATGCTCCAATTGAGCTAATTAGCTTATTGTGAGAATATTACAAAGGTCTGACAAAACTGAAAAATGTAAATTTCCAATTTCAACCAAACATGCTAGAAATGCTCCAATTGAGCTAATTAGCTTATTGTGAGAATATTACAAACGTCTGACAAAACTGAAAAATGTAAATTTCCAATTTCAACCAAACATGCTAGAAATGCTCCAATTGAGCTAATTAGCTTATTGTGACAATATTACAAATGTCTGACAAAACTTAAAAATGTAAGTTTCCAATTTCAACCAAACATGCTAGAAATGCTCCAATTGAGCTAATTAGCTTATTGTGAGAATATTACAAACGTCTGACAAAACTGAAAAATGTAAATTTCCAATTTCAACCAAACATGCTAGAAATGTTCCAATTGAGGTAATTAGCTTATTGTGAGAATATTACAAACGTCTGACAAAACTGAAAAATGTAAATTTCCAATTTCAACCAAACATGCTAGAAATGCTCCAATTGAGCTAATTAGCTTATTGTGAGAATATTACAAACGTCTGACAAAACTGAAAAATGTAAACTTCCAATTTCAACCAAACATGCTAGAAATGCTCCAATTGAGCTAATTAGCTTATTGTGACAATATTACAAACGTCTGACAAAACTGAAAAATGTAAATTTCCAATTTCAACCAAACGTGCTAGAAATGCTCGAATTGCGAAATAAGCCTACTGTAAGAATTTTACAAACGTCCGACAAAACTGAAAAATGTAAATTTCCAATTTCAACCAAACATGCTAGAAATGCTCCAATTGAGCTAATTAGCTTATTGTGAGAATATTACAAACGTCTGACAAAACTGAAAAATGTAAATTTCCAATTTCAACCAAACGTGCTAGAAATGCTCGAATTGCGAAATAAGCCTACTGTAAGAATTTTACAAACGTTTGACAAAACTGAAAAATGTAAATTTTCAATTTCAACCAAACATGCTAGAAATGCTCCAATTGAGCTAATTAGCTTATTGTGAGAATATTACAAACGTCTGACAAAACTGAAAAATTTAAATTTCCAATTTCAACCAAACATGCTAGAAATGCTCCAATTGAGCTAATTAGCTTATTGTGAGAATATTACAAACGTCTGACCAAACTGAAAAATGTAAATTTCCATTTTCAACCAAACATGCTAGAAATGCTCCAATTGAGCTAATTAGCTTATTGTGAGAATATTGCAATTGTCTGACAAAAGTGAAAAATGTAAATTTCCAATTTCAACCAAACATGCTAGAAATGCTCCAATTGAGCTTATTGTGAGAATATTACAAACGTCTGACCAAACTGAAAAATGTAAATTTCCAATTTCAACCAAACATGCTAGAAATGCTCCAATTGAGCTAATTAGCTTATTGTGAGAATATTACAAACGTCTGACCAAACTGAAAAATGTAAATTTCCAATTTCAACCAAACATGCTAGAAATGCTCCAATTGAGCTAATTAGCTTATTGTGAGAATATTACAAACGTCTGACAAAACTGAAAAATGTAAATTTCCAATTTCAACCAAACATGCTAGAAATGCTCCAATTGAGCTAATTAGCTTATTGTGAGAATATTACAAAGGTCTGACAAAACTGAAAAATGTAAATTTCCAATTTCAACCAAACATGCTAGAAATGCTCCAATTGAGCTAATTAGCTTATTGTGAGAATATTACAAACGTCTGACAAAACTGAAAAATGTAAATTTCCAATTTCAACCAAACATGCTAGAAATGCTCCAATTGAGCTAATTAGCTTATTGTGACAATATTACAAACGTCTGACAAAACTTAAAAATGTAAGTTTCCAATTTCAACCAAACATGCTAGAAATGCTCCAATTGAGCTAATTAGCTTATTGTGAGAATATTACAAACGTCTGACAAAACTGAAAAATGTAAATTTCCAATTTCAACCAAACATGCTAGAAATGTTCCAATTGAGGTAATTAGCTTATTGTGAGAATATTACAAACGTCTGACAAAACTGAAAAATGTAAACTTCCAATTTCAACCAAACATGCTAGAAATGCTCCAATTGAGCTAATTAGCTTATTGTGAGAATATTACAAACGTCTGACAAAACTGAAAAATGTAAACTTCCAATTTCAACCAAACATGCTAGAAATGCTCCAATTGAGCTAATTAGCTTATTGTGACAATATTACAAACGTCTGACAAAACTGAAAAATGTAAATTTCCAATTTCAACCAAACATGCTAGAAATGTTCCAATTGAGCTAATTAGCTTATTGTGAGAATATTACAAACGTCTGACAAAACTGAAAAATGTAAATTTCCAATTTCAACCAAACATGCTAGAAATGTTCCAATTGAGCTAATTAGCTTATTGTGAGAATATTACAAACGTCTGACAAAACTGAAAAATGTAAACTTCCAATTTCAACCAAACATGCTAGAAATGCTCCAATTGAGCTAATTAGTTTATTGTGAGAATATTACAAACGTCTGACAAAACTGAAAAATGTAAATTTCCAATTTCAACCAAACATGCTAGAAATGCTCCAATTGAACTAATTAGCTTATTGTGAGAATATTACAAACGTCAGACAAAACTGAAAAATGTAAATTTCCAATTTCAACCAAACATGCTAGAAATGCTCCAATTGAGCTAATTAGCTTATTGTGAGAATATTGCAATTGTCTGACAAAAGTGAAAAATGTAAATTTCCAATTTCAACCAAACATGCTAGAAATGCTCCAATTGAGCTAATTAGCTTATTGTGAGAATATTACAAACGTCAGACCAAACTGAAAAATGTAAATTTCCAATTTCAACCAAACATGCTAGAAATGCTCCAATTGAGCTAATTAGCTTATTGTGAGAATATTACAAACGTCTGACCAAACTGAAAAATGTAAATTTCCAATTTCAACCAAACATGCTAGAAATGCTCCAATTGAGCTAATTAGCTTATTGTGAGAATATTACAAACGTCTGACCAAACTGAAAAATGTAAATTTCCAATTTCAACCAAACATGCTAGAAATGCTCCAATTGAGCTAATTAGCTTATTGTGAGAATATTACAAACGTCTGAGCAAACTGAAAAATGTAAATTTCCAATTTCAACCAAACGTGCTAGAAATGCTCGAATTGCGAAATAAGCCTACTGTAAGAATTTTACAAACGTTTGACAAAACTGAAAAATGTAAATTTTCAATTTCAACCAAACATGCTAGAAATGCTCCAATTGAGCTAATTAGCTTATTGTGAGAATATTACAAACGTCTGACAAAACTGAAAAATTTAAATTTCCAATTTCAACCAAACATGCTAGAAATGCTCCAATTGAGCTAATTAGCTTATTGTGAGAATATTACAAACGTCTGACAAAACTGAAAAATGTAAATTTCCATTTTCAACCAAACATGCTAGAAATGCTCCAATTGAGCTAATTAGCTTATTGTGAGAATATTGCAATTGTCTGACAAAAGTGAAAAATGTAAATTTCCAATTTCAACCAAACATGCTAGAAATGCTCCAATTGAGCTTATTGTGAGAATATTACAAACGTCTGACCAAACTGAAAAATGTAAATTTCCAATTTCAACCAAACATGCTAGAAATGCTCCAATTGAGCTAATTAGCTTATTGTGAGAATATTACAAACGTCTGACCAAACTGAAAAATGTAAATTTCCAATTTCAACCAAACATGCTAGAAATGCTCCAATTGAGCTAATTAGCTTATTGTGAGAATATTACAAACGTCTGACAAAACTGAAAAATGTAAATTTCCAATTTCAACCAAACATGCTAGAAATGCTCCAATTGAGCTAATTAGCTTATTGTGAGAATATTACAAAGGTCTGACAAAACTGAAAAATGTAAATTTCCAATTTCAACCAAACATGCTAGAAATGCTCCAATTGAGCTAATTAGCTTATTGTGAGAATATTACAAACGTCTGACAAAACTGAAAAATGTAAATTTCCAATTTCAACCAAACATGCTAGAAATGCTCCAATTGAGCTAATTAGCTTATTGTGACAATATTACAAACGTCTGACAAAACTTAAAAATGTAAGTTTCCAATTTCAACCAAACATGCTAGAAATGCTCCAATTGAGCTAATTAGCTTATTGTGAGAATATTACAAACGTCTGACAAAACTGAAAAATGTAAATTTCCAATTTCAACCAAACATGCTAGAAATGTTCCAATTGAGGTAATTAGCTTATTGTGAGAATATTACAAACGTCTGACAAAACTGAAAAATGTAAATTTCCAATTTCAACCAAACATGCTAGAAATGCTCCAATTGAGCTAATTAGCTTATTGTGAGAATATTACAAACGTCTGACAAAACTGAAAAATGTAAACTTCCAATTTCAACCAAACATGCTAGAAATGCTCCAATTGAGCTAATTAGCTTATTGTGACAATATTACAAACGTCTGACAAAACTGAAAAATGTAAATTTCCAATTTCAACCAAACGTGCTAGAAATGCTCGAATTGCGAAATAAGCCTACTGTAAGAATTTTACAAACGTCCGACAAAACTGAAAAATGTAAATTTCCAATTTCAACCAAACATGCTAGAAATGCTCCAATTGAGCTAATTAGCTTATTGTGAGAATATTACAAACGTCTGACAAAACTGAAAAATGTAAATTTCCAATTTCAACCAAACGTGCTAGAAATGCTCGAATTGCGAAATAAGCCTACTGTAAGAATTTTACAAACGTTTGACAAAACTGAAAAATGTAAATTTTCAATTTCAACCAAACATGCTAGAAATGCTCCAATTGAGCTAATTAGCTTATTGTGAGAATATTACAAACGTCTGACAAAACTGAAAAATTTAAATTTCCAATTTCAACCAAACATGCTAGAAATGCTCCAATTGAGCTAATTAGCTTATTGTGAGAATATTACAAACGTCTGACAAAACTGAAAAATGTAAATTTCCATTTTCAACCAAACATGCTAGAAATGCTCCAATTGAGCTAATTAGCTTATTGTGAGAATATTGCAATTGTCTGACAAAAGTGAAAAATGTAAATTTCCAATTTCAACCAAACATGCTAGAAATGCTCCAATTGAGCTTATTGTGAGAATATTACAAACGTCTGACCAAACTGAAAAATGTAAATTTCCAATTTCAACCAAACATGCTAGAAATGCTCCAATTGAGCTAATTAGCTTATTGTGAGAATATTACAAACGTCTGACCAAACTGAAAAATGTAAATTTCCAATTTCAACCAAACATGCTAGAAATGCTCCAATTGAGCTAATTAGCTTATTGTGAGAATATTACAAACGTCTGACAAAACTGAAAAATGTAAATTTCCAATTTCAACCAAACATGCTAGAAATGCTCCAATTGAGCTAATTAGCTTATTGTGAGAATATTACAAAGGTCTGACAAAACTGAAAAATGTAAATTTCCAATTTCAACCAAACATGCTAGAAATGCTCCAATTGAGCTAATTAGCTTATTGTGAGAATATTACAAACGTCTGACAAAACTGAAAAATGTAAATTTCCAATTTCAACCAAACATGCTAGAAATGCTCCAATTGAGCTAATTAGCTTATTGTGACAATATTACAAACGTCTGACAAAACTTAAAAATGTAAGTTTCCAATTTCAACCAAACATGCTAGAAATGCTCCAATTGAGCTAATTAGCTTATTGTGAGAATATTACAAACGTCTGACAAAACTGAAAAATGTAAATTTCCAATTTCAACCAAACATGCTAGAAATGTTCCAATTGAGGTAATTAGCTTATTGTGAGAATATTACAAACGTCTGACAAAACTGAAAAATGTAAACTTCCAATTTCAACCAAACATGCTAGAAATGCTCCAATTGAGCTAATTAGCTTATTGTGAGAATATTACAAACGTCTGACAAAACTGAAAAATGTAAACTTCCAATTTCAACCAAACATGCTAGAAATGCTCCAATTGAGCTAATTAGCTTATTGTGACAATATTACAAACGTCTGACAAAACTGAAAAATGTAAATTTCCAATTTCAACCAAACATGCTAGAAATGTTCCAATTGAGCTAATTAGCTTATTGTGAGAATATTACAAACGTCTGACAAAACTGAAAAATGTAAACTTCCAATTTCAACCAAACATGCTAGAAATGCTCCAATTGAGCTAATTAGCTTATTGTGAGAATATTACAAACGTCTGACAAAACTGAAAAATGTAAATTTCCAATTTCAACCAAACATGCTAGAAATGCTCCAATTGAACTAATTAGCTTATTGTGACAATATTACATACGTCTGACCCAACTGAAAAATGTAAATTTCCAATTTCAACCAAACATGCTAGAAATGCTCCAATTGAGCTAATTAGCTTATTGTGAGAATATTACAAACGTCTGACAAAACTGAAAAATGTAAATTTCCAATTTCAACCAAACATGCTAGAAATGCTCCAATTGAGCTAATTAGCTTATTGTGAGAATATTACAAAGGTTTGACAAAACTGAAAAATGTAAATTTCCAATTTCAACCAAACATGCTAGAAATGCTCCAATTGAGCTAATTAGCTCATTGTGACAATATTACAAACGTCTGACAAAACTGAAAAATGTAAATTTCCAATTTCAACCAAACATGCTAGAAATGCTCCAATTGAGCTAATTAGCTTATTGTGACAATATTACAAACGTCTGACAAAACTGAAAAATGTAAATTTCCAATTTCAACCAAACATGCTAGAAATGTTCCAATTGAGCTAATTAGCTTATTGTGAGAATATTACAAACGTCTGACAAAACTGAAAAATGTAAACTTCCAATTTCAACCAAACATGCTAGAAATGCTCCAATTGAGCTAATTAGTTTATTGTGAGAATATTACAAACGTCTGACAAAACTGAAAAATGTAAATTTCCAATTTCAACCAAACATGCTAGAAATGCTCCAATTGAACTAATTAGCTTATTGTGACAATATTACAAACGTCTGACAAAACTGAAAAATGTAAATTTCCAATTTCAACCAAACATGCTAGAAATGCTCCAATTGGGCTAATTAGCTTATTGTGAGAATATTGCAATTGTCTGACAAAAGTGAAAAATGTAAATTTCCAATTTCAACCAAACATGCTAGAAATGCTCCAATTGAGCTAATTAGCTTATTGTGAGAATATTACAAACGTCAGACCAAACTGAAAAATGTAAATTTCCAATTTCAACCAAACATGCTAGAAATGCTCCAATTGAGCTAATTAGCTTATTGTGAGAATATTACAAACGTCTGACCAAACTGAAAAATGTAAATTTCCAATTTCAACCAAACATGCTAGAAATGCTCCAATTGAGCTAATTAGCTTATTGTGAGAATATTACAAACGTCTGACCAAACTGAAAAATGTAAATTTCCAATTTCAACCAAACATGCTAGAAATGCTCCAAGTGAGCTAATTAGCTTATTGTGAGAATATTACAAACGTCTGACAAAACTGAAAAATGTAAATTTCCAATTTCAACCAAACGTGCTAGAAATGCTCGAATTGCGAAATAAGCCTACTGTAAGAATTTTACAAACGTTTGACAAAACTGAAAAATGTAAATTTTCAATTTCAACCAAACATGCTAGAAATGCTCCAATTGAGCTAATTAGCTTATTGTGAGAATATTACAAACGTCTGACAAAACTGAAAAATTTAAATTTCCAATTTCAACCAAACATGCTAGAAATGCTCCAATTGAGCTAATTAGCTTATTGTGAGAATATTACAAACGTGTGACAAAACTGAAAAATGTAAATTTCCAATTTCAACCAAACATGCTAGAAATGCTCCAATTGAGCTAATTAGCTTATTGTGAGAATATTGCAATTGTCTGACAAAAGTGAAAAATGTAAATTTCCAATTTCAACCAAACATGCTAGAAATGCTCCAATTGAGCTAATTAGCTTATTGTGAGAATATTACAAACGTCTGACCAAACTGAAAAATGTAAATTTCCAATTTCAACCAAACATGCTAGAAATGCTCCAATTGAGCTAATTAGCTTATTGTGAGAATATTACAAACGTCTGACCAAACTGAAAAATGTAAATTTCCAATTTCAACCAAACATGCTAGAAATGCTCCAATTGAGCTAATTAGCTTATTGTGAGAATATTACAAACGTCTGACAAAACTGAAAAATGTAAATTTCCAATTTCAACCAAACATGCTAGAAATGCTCCAATTGAGCTAATTAGCTTATTGTGAGAATATTACAAAGGTCTGACAAAACTGAAAAATGTGAATTTCCAATTTCAACCAAACATGCTAGAAACGCTCCAATTGAGCTAATTAGCTTATTGTGAGAATATTACAAACGTCTGACAAAACTGAAAAATGTAAATTTCCAATTTCAACCAAACATGCTAGAAATGCTCCAATTGAGCTAATTAGCTTATTGTGACAATATTACAAACGTCTGACAAAACTGAAAAATGTAAGTTTCCAATTTCAACCAAACATGCTAGAAATGCTCCAATTGAGCTAATTAGCTTATTGTGAGAATATTACAAACGTCTGACAAAACTGAAAAATGTAAATTTCCAATTTCAACCAAACATGCTAGAAATGTTCCAATTGAGGTAATTAGCTTATTGTGAGAATATTACAAACGTCTGACAAAACTGAAAAATGTAAACTTCCAATTTCAACCAAACATGCTAGAAATGCTCCAATTGAGCTAATTAGCTTATTGTGAGAATATTACAAACGTCTGACAAAACTGAAAAATGTAAATTTCCAATTTCAACCAAACATGCTAGAAATGCTCCAATTGAACTAATTAGCTTATTGTGACAATATTACAAACGTCTGACAAAACTGAAAAATGTAAACTTCCAATTTCAACCAAACATGCTAGAAATGCTCCAATTGAGCTAATTAGCTTATTGTGACAATATTGCAAACGTCTGACAAAACTGAAAAATGTAAATTTCCAATTTCAACCAAACATGCTAGAAATGCTCCAATTGAGCTAATTAGCTTATTGTGAAAATATTACAAACGTCTGACAAAACTGAAAAATGTAAATTTCCAATTTCAACCAAACATGCTAGAAATGTTCCAATTGAGCTAATTAGCTTATTGTGAGAATATTCCAAACGTCTGACAAAACTGAAAAATGTAAACTTCCAATTTCAACCAAACATGCTAGAAATGCTCCAATTGAGCTAATTAGCTTATTGTGAGAATATTACAAACGTCTGACAAAACTGAAAAATGTAAATTTCCAATTTCAACCAAACATGCTAGAAATGCTCCAATTGAACTAATTAGCTTATTGTGACAATATTACAAACGTCTGACAAAACTGAAAAATGTAAATTTCCAATTTCAACCAAACATGCTAGAAATGCTCCAATTGAGCTAATTAGCTTATTGTGAGAATATTGCAATTGTCTGACAAAAGTGAAAAATGTAAATTTCCAATTTCAACCAAACATGCTAGAAATGCTCCAATTGAGCTAATTAGCTTATTGTGAGAATATTACAAACGTCAGACCAAACTGAAAAATGTAAATTTCCAATTTCAACCAAACATGCTAGAAATGCTCCAATTGAGCTAATTAGCTTATTGTGAGAATATTACAAACGTCTGACAAAACTGAAAAATGTAAATTTCCAATTTCAACCAAACATGCTAGAAATGCTCCAATTGAGCTAATTAGCTTATTGTGAGAATATTACAAACGTCTGACAAAACTGAAAAATGTAAATTTCCAATTTCAACCAAACATGCTAGAAATGCTCCAATTGAGCTAATTAGCTTATTGTGAGAATATTACAAAGGTCTGACAAAACTGAAAAATGTGAATTTCCAATTTCAACCAAACATGCTAGAAATGCTCCAATTGAGCTAATTAGCTTATTGTGAGAATATTGCAATTGTCTGACAAAAGTGAAAAATGTAAATTTCCAATTTCAACCAAACATGCTAGAAATGCTCCAATTGAGCTAATTAGCTTATTGTGAGAATATTACAAACGTCAGACCAAACTGAAAAATGTAAATTTCCAATTTCAACCAAACATGCTAGAAATGCTCCAATTGAGCTAATTAGCTTATTGTGAGAATATTACAAACGTCTGACAAAACTGAAAAATGTAAATTTCCAATTTCAACCAAACATGCTAGAAATGCTCCAATTGAGCTAATTAGCTTATTGTGAGAATATTGCAATTGTCTGACAAAAGTGAAAAATGTAAATTTCCAATTTCAACCAAACATGCTAGAAATGCTCCAATTGAGCTAATTAGCTTATTGTGAGAATATTACAAACGTCTGACCAAACTGAAAAATGTAAATTTCCAATTTCAACCAAACATGCTAGAAATGCTCCAATTGAGCTAATTAGCTTATTGTGAGAATATTACAAACGTCTGACCAAACTGAAAAATGTAAATTTCCAATTTCAACCAAACATGCTAGAAATGCTCCAATTGAGCTAATTAGCTTATTGTGAGAATATTACAAACGTCTGGCCAAACTGAAAAATGTAAATTTCCAATTTCAACCAAACATGCTAGAAATGCTCCAATTGAGCTAATTAGCTTATTGTGAGAATATTACAAACGTCTGACAAAACTGAAAAATGTAAATTTCCAATTTCAACCAAACATGCTAGAAATGCTCCAATTGAACTAATTAGCTTATTGTGACAATATTACAAACGTCTGACAAAACTGAAAAATGTAAATTTCCAATTTCAACCAAACATGCTAGAAATGCTCCAATTGAGCTAATTAGCTTATTGTGACAATATTGCAAACGTCTGACAAAACTGAAAAATGTAAATTTCCAATTTCAACCAAACATGCTAGAAATGCTCCAATTGAGCTAATTAGCTTATTGTGAAAATATTACAAACGTCTGACAAAACTGAAAAATGTAAATTTCCAATTTCAACCAAACATGCTAGAAATGTTCCAATTGAGCTAATTAGCTTATTGTGAGAATATTACAAACGTCTGACAAAACTGAAAAATGTAAACTTCCAATTTCAACCAAACATGCTAGAAATGCTCCAATTGAGCTAATTAGCTTATTGTGAGAATATTACAAACGTCTGACAAAACTGAAAAATGTAAATTTCCAATTTCAACCAAACATGCTAGAAATGCTCCAATTGAACTAATTAGCTTATTGTGACAATATTACAAACGTCTGACAAAACTGAAAAATGTAAATTTCCAATTTCAACCAAACATGCTAGAAATGCTCCAATTGAGCTAATTAGCTTATTGTGAGAATATTGCAATTGTCTGACAAAAGTGAAAAATGTAAATTTCCAATTTCAACCAAACATGCTAGAAATGCTCCAATTGAGCTAATTAGCTTATTGTGAGAATATTACAAACGTCAGACCAAACTGAAAAATGTAAATTTCCAATTTCAACCAAACATGCTAGAAATGCTCCAATTGAGCTAATTAGCTTATTGTGAGAATATTACAAACGTCTGACAAAACTGAAAAATGTAAATTTCCAATTTCAACCAAACATGCTAGAAATGCTCCAATTGAGCTAATTAGCTTATTGTGAGAATATTACAAACGTCTGACAAAACTGAAAAATGTAAATTTCCAATTTCAACCAAACATGCTAGAAATGCTCCAATTGAGCTAATTAGCTTATTGTGAGAATATTACAAAGGTCTGACAAAACTGAAAAATGTGAATTTCCAATTTCAACCAAACATGCTAGAAATGCTCCAATTGAGCTAATTAGCTTATTGTGAGAATATTGCAATTGTCTGACAAAAGTGAAAAATGTAAATTTCCAATTTCAACCAAACATGCTAGAAATGCTCCAATTGAGCTAATTAGCTTATTGTGAGAATATTACAAACGTCTGACCAAACTGAAAAATGTAAATTTCCAATTTCAACCAAACATGCTAGAAATGCTCCAATTGAGCTAATTAGCTTATTGTGAGAATATTACAAACGTCTGACAAAACTGAAAAATGTAAATTTCCAATTTCAACCAAACATGCTAGAAATGCTCCAATTGAGCTAATTAGCTTATTGTGAGAATATTGCAATTGTCTGACAAAAGTGAAAAATGTAAATTTCCAATTTCAACCAAACATGCTAGAAATGCTCCAATTGAGCTAATTAGCTTATTGTGAGAATATTACAAACGTCTGACCAAACTGAAAAATGTAAATTTCCAATTTCAACCAAACATGCTAGAAATGCTCCAATTGAGCTAATTAGCTTATTGTGAGAATATTACAAACGTCTGACCAAACTGAAAAATGTAAATTTCCAATTTCAACCAAACATGCTAGAAATGCTCCAATTGAGCTAATTAGCTTATTGTGAGAATATTACAAACGTCTGACAAAACTGAAAAATGTAAATTTCCAATTTCAACCAAACATGCTAGAAATGCTCCAATTGAGCTAATTAGCTTATTGTGAGAATATTACAAAGGTCTGACAAAACTGAAAAATGTGAATTTCCAATTTCAACCAAACATGCTAGAAATGCTCCAATTGAGCTAATTAGCTTATTGTGAGAATATTACAAACGTCTGACAAAACTGAAAAATGTAAATTTCCAATTTCAACCAAACATGCTAGAAATGCTCCAATTGAGCTAATTAGCTTATTGTGACAATATTACAAACGTCTGACAAAACTGAAAAATGTAAGTTTCCAATTTCAACCAAACATGCTAGAAATGCTCCAATTGAGCTAATTAGCTTATTGTGAGAATATTACAAACGTCTGACAAAACTGAAAAATGTAAATTTCCAATTTCAACCAAACATGCTAGAAATGTTCCAATTGAGGTAATTAGCTTATTGTGAGAATATTACAAACGTCTGACAAAACTGAAAAATGTAAACTTCCAATTTCAACCAAACATGCTAGAAATGCTCCAATTGAGCTAATTAGCTTATTGTGAGAATATTACAAACGTCTGACAAAACTGAAAAATGTAAATTTCCAATTTCAACCAAACATGCTAGAAATGCTCCAATTGAACTAATTAGCTTATTGTGACAATATTACAAACGTCTGACAAAACTGAAAAATGTAAATTTCCAATTTCAACCAAACATGCTAGAAATGCTCCAATTGAGCTAATTAGCTTATTGTGACAATATTGCAAACGTCTGACAAAACTGAAAAATGTAAATTTCCAATTTCAACCAAACATGCTAGAAATGCTCCAATTGAGCTAATTAGCTTATTGTGAAAATATTACAAACGTCTGACAAAACTGAAAAATGTAAATTTCCAATTTCAACCAAACATGCTAGAAATGTTCCAATTGAGCTAATTAGCTTATTGTGAGAATATTACAAACGTCTGACAAAACTGAAAAATGTAAACTTCCAATTTCAACCAAACATGCTAGAAATGCTCCAATTGAGCTAATTAGCTTATTGTGAGAATATTACAAACGTCTGACAAAACTGAAAAATTTAAATTTCCAATTTCAACCAAACATGCTAGAAATGCTCCAATTGAACTAATTAGCTTATTGTGACAATATTACAAACGTCTGACAAAACTGAAAAATGTAAATTTCCAATTTCAACCAAACATGCTAGAAATGCTCCAATTGAGCTAATTAGCTTATTGTGAGAATATTGCAATTGTCTGACAAAAGTGAAAAATGTAAATTTCCAATTTCAACCAAACATGCTAGAAATGCTCCAATTGAGCTAATTAGCTTATTGTGAGAATATTACAAACGTCAGACCAAACTGAAAAATGTAAATTTCCAATTTCAACCAAACATGCTAGAAATGCTCCAATTGAGCTAATTAGCTTATTGTGAGAATATTACAAACGTCTGACCAAACTGAAAAATGTAAATTTCCAATTTCAACCAAACATGCTAGAAATGCTCCAATTGAGCTAATTAGCTTATTGTGAGAATATTACAAACGTCTGACCAAACTGAAAAATGTAAATTTCCAATTTCAACCAAACATGCTAGAAATGCTCCAATTGAGCTAATTAGCTTATTGTGAGAATATTACAAACGTCTGACAAAACTGAAAAATGTAAATTTCCAATTTCAACCAAACATGCTAGAAATGCTCCAATTGAGCTAATTAGCTTATTGTGAGAATATTACAAACGTCTGACCAAACTGAAAAATGTAAATTTCCAATTTCAACCAAACATGCTAGAAATGCTCCAATTGAGCTAATTAGCTTATTGTGAGAATATTACAAATGTCTGACCAAACTGAAAAATGTAAATTTCCAATTTCAACCAAACATGCTAGAAATGCTCCAATTGAGCTAATTAGCTTATTGTGAGAATATTACAAACGTCTGACAAAACTGAAAAATGTAAATTTCCAATTTCAACCAAACATGCTAGAAATGCTCCAATTGAGCTAATTAGCTTATTGTGAGAATATTACAAAGGTCTGACAAAACTGAAAAATGTAAATTTCCAATTTCAACCAAACATGCTAGAAATGCTCCAATTGAGCTAATTAGCTTATTGTGAGAATATTACAAACGTCTGACAAAACTGAAAAATGTAAATTTCCAATTTCAACCAAACATGCTAGAAATGCTCCAATTGAGCTAATTAGCTTATTGTGACAATATTACAAACGTCTGACAAAACTGAAAAATGTAAGTTTCCAATTTCAACCAAACATGCTAGAAATGCTCCAATTGAGCTAATTAGCTTATTGTGAGAATATTACAAACGTCTGACAAAACTGAAAAATGTAAATTTCCAATTTCAACCAAACATGCTAGAAATGTTCCAATTGAGGTAATTAGCTTATTGTGAGAATATTACAAACGTCTGACAAAACTGAAAAATGTAAACTTCCAATTTCAACCAAACATGCTAGAAATGCTCCAATTGAGCTAATTAGCTTATTGTGAGAATATTACAAACGTCTGACAAAACTGAAAAATGTAAATTTCCAATTTCAACCAAACATGCTAGAAATGCTCCAATTGAACTAATTAGCTTATTGTGACAATATTACAAACGTCTGACAAAACTGAAAAATGTAAACTTCCAATTTCAACCAAACATGCTAGAAATGCTCCAATTGAGCTAATTAGCTTATTGTGACAATATTGCAAACGTCTGACAAAACTGAAAAATGTAAATTTCCAATTTCAACCAAACATGCTAGAAATGCTCCAATTGAGCTAATTAGCTTATTGTGAGAATATTACAAACGTCTGACAAAACTGAAAAATGTAAATTTCCAATTTCAACCAAACATGCTAGAAATGTTCCATTTGAGCTAATTAGCTTATTGTGAGAATATTACAAACGTCTGACAAAACTGAAAAATGTAAACTTCCAATTTCAACCAAACATGCTAGAAATGCTCCAATTGAGCTAATTAGCTTATTGTGAGAATATTACAAACGTCTGACAAAACTGAAAAATGTAAATTTCCAATTTCAACCAAACATGCTAGAAATGCTCCAATTGAACTAATTAGCTTATTGTGACAATATTACAAACGTCTGACAAAACTGAAAAATGTAAATTTCCAATTTCAACCAAACATGCTAGAAATGCTCCAATTGAGCTAATTAGCTTATTGTGAGAATATTGCAATTGTCTGACAAAAGTGAAAAATGTAAATTTCCAATTTCAACCAAACATGCTAGAAATGCTCCAATTGAGCTAATTAGCTTATTGTGAGAATATTACAAACGTCAGACCAAACTGAAAAATGTAAATTTCCAATTTCAACCAAACATGCTAGAAATGCTCCAATTGAGCTAATTAGCTTATTGTGAGAATATTACAAACGTCTGACCAAACCTAAAAATGTAAATTTCCAATTTCAACCAAACATGCTAGAAATGCTCCAATTGAGCTAATTAGCTTATTGTGAGAATACTACAAACGTCTGACCAAACTGAAAAATGTAAATTTCCAATATCAACCAAACATGCTAGAAATGCTCCAATTGAGCTAATTAGCTTATTGTGAGAATATTACAAACGTCTGACAAAACTGAAAAATGTAAATTTCCAATTTCAACCAAACGTGCTAGAAATGCTCGAATTGCGAAATAAGCCTACTGTAAAAATTTTACAAACGTTTGACAAAACTGAAAAATGTAAATTTTCAATTTCAACCAAACATGCTAGAAATGCTCCAATTGAGCTAATTAGCTTATTGTGAGAATATTACAAACGTCTGACAAAACTGAAAAATTTAAATTTCCAATTTCAACCAAACATGCTAGAAATGCTCCAATTAAGCTAATTAGCTTATTGTGAGAATATTACAAACGTCTGTCAAAACTGAAAAATGTAAATTTCCAATTTCAACCAAACATGCTAGAAATGTTCCAATTGAGCTAATTAGCTTATTGTGAGAATATTACAAACGTCTGACAAAACTGAAAAATGTAAACTTCCAATTTCAACCAAACATGCTAGAAATGCTCCAATTGAGCTAATTAGCTTATTGTGAGAATATTACAAACGTCTGACAAAACTGAAAAATGTAAATTTCCAATTTCAACCAAACATGCTAGAAATGCTCCAATTGAACTAATTAGCTTATTGTGAGAATATTACAAACGTCTGACAAAACTGAAAAATGTAAATTTCCAATTTCAACCAAACATGCTAGAAATGCTCCAATTGAGCTAATTAGCTTATTGTGAGAATATTGCAATTGTCTGACAAAAGTGAAAAATGTAAATTTCCAATTTCAACCAAACATGCTAGAAATGTTCCAATTGAGCTAATTAGCTTATTGTGAGAATATTACAAACGTCAGACCAAACTGAAAAATGTAAATTTCCAATTTCAACCAAACATGCTAGAAATGCTCCAATTGAGCTAATTAGCTTATTGTGAGAATATTACAAACGTCTGCCAAACTGAAAAATGTAAATTTCCAATTTCAACCAAACATGCTAGAAATGCTCCAATTGAGCTAATTAGCTTATTGTGAGAATATTACAAACGTCTGACCAAACTGAAAAATATAAATTTCCAATTTCAACCAAACATGCTAGAAATGCTCCAATTGAGCTAATTAGCTTATTGTGAGAATATTACAAACATCAGACCAAACTGAAAAATGTAAATTTCCAATTTCAACCAAACATGCTAGAAATGCTCCAATTGAGCTAATTAGCTTATTGTGAGAATATTACAAACGTCTGCCAAACTGAAAAATGTAAATTTCCAATTTCAACCAAACATGCTAGAAATGCTCCAATTGAGCTAATTAGCTTATTGTGAGAATATTACAAACGTCTGACCAAACTGAAAAATGTAAATTTCCAATTTCAACCAAACATGCTAGAAATGCTCCAATTGAGCTAATTAGCTTATTGTGAGAATATTACAAACGTCTGACAAAACTGAAAAATGTAAATTTCCAATTTCAACCAAACGTGCTAGAAATGCTCGAATTGCGAAATAAGCCTACTGTAAGAATTTTACAAACGTTTGACAAAACTGAAAAATGTAAATTTTCAATTTCAACCAAACATGCTAGAAATGCTCCAATTGAGCTAATTAGCTTATTGTGAGAATATTACAAACGTCTGACAAAACTGAAAAATTTAAACTTCCAATTTCAACCAAACATGCTAGAAATGCTCCAATTGAGCTAATTAGCTTATTGTGAGAATATTACAAACGTCTGACAAAACTGAAAAATGTAAATTTCCAAATTCAACCAAACATGCTAGAAATGCTCCAATTGAGCTAATTAGCTTATTGTGAGAATATTGCAATTGTCTGACAAAAGTGAAAAATGTAAATTTCCAATTTCAACCAAACATGCTAGAAATGCTCCAATTGAGCTAATTAGCTTATTGTGAGAATATTACAAACGTCTGACCAAACTGAAAAATGTAAATTTCCAATTTCAACCAAACATGCTAGAAATGCTCCAATTGAGCTAATTAGCTTATTGTGAGAATATTACAAACGTCTGACCAAACTGAAAAATGTAAATTTCCAATTTCAACCAAACATGCTAGAAATGCTCCAATTGAGCTAATTAGCTTATTGTGAGAATATTACAAACGTCTGACAAAACTGAAAAATGTAAATTTCCAATTTCAACCAAACATGCTAGAAATGCTCCAATTGAGCTAATTAGCTTATTGTGAGAATATTACAAACGTCAGACCAAACTGAAAAATGTAAATTTCCAATTTCAACCAAACATGCTAGAAATGCTCCAATTGAGCTAATTAGCTTATTGTGAGAATATTACAAACGTCTGACCAAACTGAAAAATGTAAATTTCCAATTTCAACCAAACATGCTAGAAATGCTCCAATTGAGCTAATTAGCTTATTGTGACAATATTACAAACGTCTGACAAAACTGAAAAATGTAAATTTCCAATTTCAACCAAACATGCTAGAAATGCTCCAATTGAGCTAATTAGCTTATTGTGAGAATATTACAAACGTCTGACAAAACTGAAAAATGTAAATTTCCAATTTCAACCAAACATGCTAGAAATGTTCCAATTGAGGTAATTAGCTTATTGTGAGAATATTACAAACGTCTGAAAAAACTGAAAAATGTAAACTTCCAATTTCAACCAAACATGCTAGAAATGCTCCAATTGAGCTAATTAGCTTATTGTGAGAATATTACAAACGTCTGACAAAACTGAAAAATGTAAATTTCCAATTTCAACCAAACATGCTAGAAATGCTCCAATTGAACTAATTAGCTTATTATGACAATATTACAAACGTCTGACAAAACTGAAAAATGTAAATTTCCAATTTCAACCAAACATGCTAGAAATGCTCCAATTGAGCTAATTAGCTTATTGTGACAATATTGCAAACGTCTGACAAAACTGAAAAATGTAAATTTCCAATTTCAACCAAACATGCTAGAAATGCTCCAATTGAGCTAATTAGCTTATTGTGAGAATAATACAAACGTCTGACAAAACTGAAAAATGTAAATTTCCATTTTCAACCAAACATGCTAGAAATGTTCCAATTGAGGTAATTAGCTTATTGTGAGAATATTACAAACGTCTGACAAAACTGAAAAATGTAAACTTCCAATTTCAACCAAACATGCTAGAAATGCTCCAATTGAGCTAATTAGCTTATTGTGAGAATATTACAAACGTCTGACAAAACTGAAAAATGTAAATTTCCAATTTCAACCAAACATGCTAGAAATGCTCCAATTGAACTAATTTGCTTATTGTGACAATATTACAAACGTCTGACAAAAGTGAAAAATGTAAATTTCCAATTTCAACCAAACATGCTAGAAATGCTCCAATTGAGCTAATTAGCTTATTGTGAGAATATTGCAATTGTCAGACAAAAGTGAAAAATGTAAATTTCCAATTTCAACCAAACATGCTAGAAATGCTCCAATTGAGCTAATTAGCTTATTGTGAGAATATTACAAACGTCAGACCAAACTGAAAAATGTAAATTTCCAATTTCAACCAAACATGCTAGAAATGCTCCAATTGAGCTAATTAGCTTATTGTGAGAATATTACAAACGTCTGACCCAACTGAAAAATGTAAATTTCCAATTTCAACCAAACATGCTAGAAATGCTCCAATTGAGCTAATTAGCTTATTGTGAGAATATTACAAACGTCTGACAAAACTGAAAAATGTAAATTTCCAATTTCAACCAAACATGCTAGAAATGCTCCAATTGAGCTAATTAGCTTATTGTGAGAATATTACAAAGGTCTGACAAAACTGAAAAATGTAAATTTCCAATTTCAACCAAACATGCTAGAAATGCTCCAATTGAGCTAATTAGCTTATTGTGAGAATATTACAAACGTCTGACAAAACTGAAAAATGTAAATTTCCAATTTCAACCAAACATGCTAGAAATGCTCCAATTGAGCTAATTAGCTTATTGTGACAATATTACAAACGTCTGACAAAACTGAAAAATGTAAATTTCCAATTTCAACCAAACATGCTAGAAATGCTCCAATTGAGCTAATTAGCTTACTGTGAGAATATTACAAACGTCTGACAAAACTGAAAAATGTAAATTTCCAATTTCAACCAAACATGCTAGAAATGTTCCAATTGAGCTAATTAGCTTATTGTGAGAATATTACAAACGTCTGACAAAACTGAAAAATGTAAACTTCCAATTTCAACCAAACATGCTAGAAATGCTCCAATTGAGCTAATTAGCTTATTGTGAGAATATTGCAATTGTCTGACAAAAGTGAAAAATGTAAATTTCCAATTTCAACCAAACATGCTAGAAATGCTCCAATTGAGCTAATTAGCTTATTGTGAGAATATTACAAACGTCAGACCAAACTGAAAAATGTAAATTTCCAATTTCAACCAAACATGCTAGAAATGCTCCAATTGAGCTAATTAGCTTATTGTGAGAATATTACAAACGTCTGACCAAACCTAAAAATGTAAATTTCCAATTTCAACCAAACATGCTAGAAATGCTCCAATTGAGCTAATTAGCTTATTGTGAGAATACTACAAACGTCTGACCAAACTGAAAAATGTAAATTTCCAATATCAACCAAACATGCTAGAAATGCTCCAATTGAGCTAATTAGCTTATTGTGAGAATATTACAAACGTCTGACAAAACTGAAAAATGTAAATTTCCAATTTCAACCAAACGTGCTAGAAATGCTCGAATTGCGAAATAAGCCTACTGTAAAAATTTTACAAACGTTTGACAAAACTGAAAAATGTAAATTTTCAATTTCAACCAAACATGCTAGAAATGCTCCAATTGAGCTAATTAGCTTATTGTGAGAATATTACAAACGTCTGACAAAACTGAAAAATTTAAATTTCCAATTTCAACCAAACATGCTAGAAATGCTCCAATTGAGCTAATTAGCTTATTGTGAGAATATTACAAACGTCTGACAAAACTGAAAAATGTAAATTTCCAATTTCAACCAAACATGCTAGAAATGTTCCAATTGAGCTAATTAGCTTATTGTGAGAATATTACAAACGTCTGACAAAACTGAAAAATGTAAACTTCCAATTTCAACCAAACATGCTAGAAATGCTCCAATTGAGCTAATTAGCTTATTGTGAGAATATTGCAATTGTCTGACAAAAGTGAAAAATGTAAATTTCCAATTTCAACCAAACATGCTAGAAATGCTCCAATTGAGCTAATTAGCTTATTGTGAGAATATTACAAACGTCAGACCAAACTGAAAAATGTAAATTTCCAATTTCAACCAAACATGCTAGAAATGCTCCAATTGAGCTAATTAGCTTATTGTGAGAATATTACAAACGTCTGACCAAACCTAAAAATGTAAATTTCCAATTTCAACCAAACATGCTAGAAATGCTCCAATTGAGCTAATTAGCTTATTGTGAGAATACTACAAACGTCTGACCAAACTGAAAAATGTAAATTTCCAATATCAACCAAACATGCTAGAAATGCTCCAATTGAGCTAATTAGCTTATTGTGAGAATATTACAAACGTCTGACAAAACTGAAAAATGTAAATTTCCAATTTCAACCAAACGTGCTAGAAATGCTCGAATTGCGAAATAAGCCTACTGTAAAAATTTTACAAACGTTTGACAAAACTGAAAAATGTAAATTTTCAATTTCAACCAAACATGCTAGAAATGCTCCAATTGAGCTAATTAGCTTATTGTGAGAATATTACAAACGTCTGACAAAACTGAAAAATTTAAATTTCCAATTTCAACCAAACATGCTAGAAATGCTCCAATTGAGCTAATTAGCTTATTGTGAGAATATTACAAACGTCTGACAAAACTGAAAAATGTAAATTTCCAATTTCAACCAAACATGCTAGAAATGTTCCAATTGAGCTAATTAGCTTATTGTGAAAATATTACAAACGTCTGACAAAACTGAAAAATGTAAACTTCCAATTTCAACCAAACATGCTAGAAATGCTCCAATTGAGCTAATTAGCTTATTGTGAGAATATTACAAACGTCTGACAAAACTGAAAAATGTAAATTTCCAATTTCAACCAAACATGCTAGAAATGCTCCAATTGAACTAATTAGCTTATTGTGAGAATATTACAAACGTCTGACAAAACTGAAAAATGTAAATTTCCAATTTCAACCAAACATGCTAGAAATGCTCCAATTGAGCTAATTAGCTTATTGTGAGAATATTGCAATTGTCTGACAAAAGTGAAAAATGTAAATTTCCAATTTCAACCAAACATGCTAGAAATGTTCCAATTGAGCTAATTAGCTTATTGTGAGAATATTACAAACGTCAGACCAAACTGAAAAATGTAAATTTCCAATTTCAACCAAACATGCTAGAAATGCTCCAATTGAGCTAATTAGCTTATTGTGAGAATATTACAAACGTCTGCCAAACTGAAAAATGTAAATTTCCAATTTCAACCAAACATGCTAGAAATGCTCCAATTGAGCTAATTAGCTTATTGTGAGAATATTACAAACGTCTGACCAAACTGAAAAATGTAAATTTCCAATTTCAACCAAACATGCTAGAAATGCTCCAATTGAGCTAATTAGCTTATTGTGAGAATATTACAAACATCAGACCAAACTGAAAAATGTAAATTTCCAATTTCAACCAAACATGCTAGAAATGCTCCAATTGAGCTAATTAGCTTATTGTGAGAATATTACAAACGTCTGCCAAACTGAAAAATGTAAATTTCCAATTTCAACCAAACATGCTAGAAATGCTCCAATTGAGCTAATTAGCTTATTGTGAGAATATTACAAACGTCTGACCAAACTGAAAAATGTAAATTTCCAATTTCAACCAAACATGCTAGAAATGCTCCAATTGAGCTAATTAGCTTATTGTGAGAATATTACAAACGTCTGACAAAACTGAAAAATGTAAATTTCCAATTTCAACCAAACGTGCTAGAAATGCTCGATTTGCGAAATAAGCCTACTGTAAGAATTTTACAAACGTTTGACAAATCTGAAAAATGTAAATTTTCAATTTCAACCAAACATGCTAGAAATGCTCCAATTGAGCTAATTAGCTTATTGTGAGAATATTACAAACGTCTGACAAAACTGAAAAATTTAAACTTCCAATTTCAACCAAACATGCTAGAAATGCTCCAATTGAGCTAATTAGCTTATTGTGAGAATATTACAAACGTCTGACAAAACTGAAAAATGTAAATTTCCAATTTCAACCAAACATGCTAGAAATGCTCCAATTGAGCTAATTAGCTTATTGTGAGAATATTGCAATTGTCTGACAAAAGTGAAAAATGTAAACTTCCAATTTCAACCAAACATGCTAGAAATGCTCCAATTGAGCTAATTAGCTTATTGTGAGAATATTACAAACGTCTGACCAAACTGAAAAATGTAAATTTCCAATTTCAACCAAACATGCTAGAAATGCTCCAATTGAGCTAATTAGCTTATTGTGAGAATATTACAAACGTCTGACCAAACTGAAAAATGTAAATTTCCAATTTCAACCAAACATGCTAGAAATGCTCCAATTGAGCTAATTAGCTTATTGTGAGAATATTACAAACGTCTGACAAAACTGAAAAATGTAAATTTCCAATTTCAACCAAACATGCTAGAAATGCTCCAATTGAGCTAATTAGCTTATTGTGAGAATATTACAAACGTCAGACCAAACTGAA
This sequence comes from Watersipora subatra, assembly GCF_963576615.1. NCBI lineage: Eukaryota > Metazoa > Bryozoa > Gymnolaemata > Cheilostomatida > Watersiporidae > Watersipora > Watersipora subatra. The sequence continues at coordinate 40,982,964 of NC_088710.1, read as the reverse complement.
AAATGTAAATTTCCAATTTCAACCAAACATGCTAGAAATGCTCCAATTGAGCTAATTAGCTTATTGTGAGAATATTACAAACGTCTGACCAAACTGAAAAATGTAAATTTCCAATTTCAACCAAACATGCTAGAAATGCTCCAATTGAGCTAATTAGCTTATTGTGACAATATTACAAACGTCTGACAAAACTGAAAAATGTAAATTTCCAATTTCAACCAAACATGCTAGAAATGCTCCAATTGAGCTAATTAGCTTATTGTGAGAATATTACAAACGTCTGACAAAACTGAAAAATGTAAATTTCCAATTTCAACCAAACATGCTAGAAATGTTCCAATTGAGGTAATTAGCTTATTGTGAGAATATTACAAACGTCTGAAAAAACTGAAAAATGTAAACTTCCAATTTCAACCAAACATGCTAGAAATGCTCCAATTGAGCTAATTAGCTTATTGTGAGAATATTACAAACGTCTGACAAAACTGAAAAATGTAAATTTCCAATTTCAACCAAACATGCTAGAAATGCTCCAATTGAACTAATTAGCTTATTATGACAATATTACAAACGTCTGACAAAACTGAAAAATGTAAATTTCCAATTTCAACCAAACATGCTAGAAATGCTCCAATTGAGCTAATTAGCTTATTGTGACAATATTGCAAACGTCTGACAAAACTGAAAAATGTAAATTTCCAATTTCAACCAAACATGCTAGAAATGCTCCAATTGAGCTAATTAGCTTATTGTGAGAATAATACAAACGTCTGACAAAACTGAAAAATGTAAATTTCCATTTTCAACCAAACATGCTAGAAATGTTCCAATTGAGGTAATTAGCTTATTGTGAGAATATTACAAACGTCTGACAAAACTGAAAAATGTAAACTTCCAATTTCAACCAAACATGCTAGAAATGCTCCAATTGAGCTAATTAGCTTATTGTGAGAATATTACAAACGTCTGACAAAACTGAAAAATGTAAATTTCCAATTTCAACCAAACATGCTAGAAATGCTCCAATTGAACTAATTTGCTTATTGTGACAATATTACAAACGTCTGACAAAAGTGAAAAATGTAAATTTCCAATTTCAACCAAACATGCTAGAAATGCTCCAATTGAGCTAATTAGCTTATTGTGAGAATATTGCAATTGTCAGACAAAAGTGAAAAATGTAAATTTCCAATTTCAACCAAACATGCTAGAAATGCTCCAATTGAGCTAATTAGCTTATTGTGAGAATATTACAAACGTCAGACCAAACTGAAAAATGTAAATTTCCAATTTCAACCAAACATGCTAGAAATGCTCCAATTGAGCTAATTAGCTTATTGTGAGAATATTACAAACGTCTGACCCAACTGAAAAATGTAAATTTCCAATTTCAACCAAACATGCTAGAAATGCTCCAATTGAGCTAATTAGCTTATTGTGAGAATATTACAAAGGTCTGACAAAACTGAAAAATGTAAATTTCCAATTTCAACCAAACATGCTAGAAATGCTCCAATTGAGCTAATTAGCTTATTGTGAGAATATTACAAAGGTCTGACAAAACTGAAAAATGTAAATTTCCAATTTCAACCAAACATGCTAGAAATGCTCCAATTGAGCTAATTAGCTTATGGTGAGAATATTACAAACGTCTGACAAAACTGAAAAATGTAAATTTCCAATTTCAACCAAACATGCTAGAAATGCTCCAATTGAGCTAATTAGCTTATTGTGACAATATTACAAACGTCTGACAAAACTGAAAAATGTAAATTTCCAATTTCAACCAAACATGCTAGAAATGCTCCAATTGAGCTAATTAGCTTACTGTGAGAATATTACAAACGTCTGACAAAACTGAAAAATGTAAATTTCCAATTTCAACCAAACATGCTAGAAATGTTCCAATTGAGCTAATTAGCTTATTGTGAGAATATTACAAACGTCTGACAAAACTGAAAAATGTAAACTTCCAATTTCAACCAAACATGCTAGAAATGCTCCAATTGAGCTAATTAGCTTATTGTGAGAATATTACAAACGTCTGACAAAACTGAAAAATGTAAATTTCCAATTTCAACCAAACATGCTAGAAATGCTCCAATTGAACTAATTAGCTTATTGTGACAATATTACAAACGTCTGACAAAACTGAAAATTGTAAATTTCCAATTTCAACCAAACATGCTAGAAATGCTCCAATTGAGCTAATTAGCTTATTGTGAGAATATTGCAATTGTCTGACAAAAGTGAAAAATGTAAATTTCCAATTTCAACCAAACATGCTAGAAATGCTCCAATTGAGCTAATTAGCTTATTGTGAGAATATTACAAACGTCTGACAAAACTGAAAAATGTAAATTTCCAATTTCAACCAAACGTGCTAGAAATGCTCGATTTGCGAAATAAGCCTACTGTAAGAATTTTACAAACGTTTGACAAATCTGAAAAATGTAAATTTTCAATTTCAACCAAACATGCTAGAAATGCTCCAATTGAGCTAATTAGCTTATTGTGAGAATATTACAAACGTCTGACAAAACTGAAAAATTTAAACTTCCAATTTCAACCAAACATGCTAGAAATGCTCCAATTGAGCTAATTAGCTTATTGTGAGAATATTACAAACGTCTGACAAAACTGAAAAATGTAAATTTCCAATTTCAACCAAACATGCTAGAAATGCTCCAATTGAGCTAATTAGCTTATTGTGAGAATATTGCAATTGTCTGACAAAAGTGAAAAATGTAAATTTCCAATTTCAACCAAACATGCTAGAAATGCTCCAATTGAGCTAATTAGCTTATTGTGAGAATATTACAAACGTCTGACCAAACTGAAAAATGTAAATTTCCAATTTCAACCAAACATGCTAGAAATGCTCCAATTGAGCTAATTAGCTTATTGTGAGAATATTACAAACGTCTGACCAAACTGAAAAATGTAAATTTCCAATTTCAACCAAACATGCTAGAAATGCTCCAATTGAGCTAATTAGCTTATTGTGAGAATATTACAAACGTCTGACAAAACTGAAAAATGTAAATTTCCAATTTCAACCAAACATGCTAGAAATGCTCCAATTGAGCTAATTAGCTTATTGTGAGAATATTACAAACGTCAGACCAAACTGAAAAATGTAAATTTCCAATTTCAACCAAACATGCTAGAAATGCTCCAATTGAGCTAATTAGCTTATTGTGAGAATATTACAAACGTCTGACCAAACTGAAAAATGTAAATTTCCAATTTCAACCAAACATGCTAGAAATGCTCCAATTGAGCTAATTAGCTTATTGTGACAATATTACAAACGTCTGACAAAACTGAAAAATGTAAATTTCCAATTTCAACCAAACATGCTAGAAATGCTCCAATTGAGCTAATTAGCTTATTGTGAGAATATTACAAACGTCTGACAAAACTGAAAAATGTAAATTTCCAATTTCAACCAAACATGCTAGAAATGTTCCAATTGAGGTAATTAGCTTATTGTGAGAATATTACAAACGTCTGAAAAAACTGAAAAATGTAAACTTCCAATTTCAACCAAACATGCTAGAAATGCTCCAATTGAGCTAATTAGCTTATTGTGAGAATATTACAAACGTCTGACAAAACTGAAAAATGTAAATTTCCAATTTCAACCAAACATGCTAGAAATGCTCCAATTGAACTAATTAGCTTATTATGACAATATTACAAACGTCTGACAAAACTGAAAAATGTAAATTTCCAATTTCAACCAAACATGCTAGAAATGCTCCAATTGAGCTAATTAGCTTATTGTGACAATATTGCAAACGTCTGACAAAACTGAAAAATGTAAATTTCCAATTTCAACCAAACATGCTAGAAATGCTCCAATTGAGCTAATTAGCTTATTGTGAGAATAATACAAACGTCTGACAAAACTGAAAAATGTAAATTTCCATTTTCAACCAAACATGCTAGAAATGTTCCAATTGAGGTAATTAGCTTATTGTGAGAATATTACAAACGTCTGACAAAACTGAAAAATGTAAACTTCCAATTTCAACCAAACATGCTAGAAATGCTCCAATTGAGCTAATTAGCTTATTGTGAGAATATTACAAACGTCTGACAAAACTGAAAAATGTAAATTTCCAATTTCAACCAAACATGCTAGAAATGCTCCAATTGAACTAATTTGCTTATTGTGACAATATTACAAACGTCTGACAAAAGTGAAAAATGTAAATTTCCAATTTCAACCAAACATGCTAGAAATGCTCCAATTGAGCTAATTAGCTTATTGTGAGAATATTGCAATTGTCAGACAAAAGTGAAAAATGTAAATTTCCAATTTCAACCAAACATGCTAGAAATGCTCCAATTGAGCTAATTAGCTTATTGTGAGAATATTACAAACGTCAGACCAAACTGAAAAATGTAAATTTCCAATTTCAACCAAACATGCTAGAAATGCTCCAATTGAGCTAATTAGCTTATTGTGAGAATATTACAAACGTCTGACCCAACTGAAAAATGTAAATTTCCAATTTCAACCAAACATGCTAGAAATGCTCCAATTGAGCTAATTAGCTTATTGTGAGAATATTACAAACGTCTGACAAAACTGAAAAATGTAAATTTCCAATTTCAACCAAACATGCTAGAAATGCTCCAATTGAGCTAATTAGCTTATTGTGAGAATATTACAAAGGTCTGACAAAACTGAAAAATGTAAATTTCCAATTTCAACCAAACATGCTAGAAATGCTCCAATTGAGCTAATTAGCTTATGGTGAGAATATTACAAACGTCTGACAAAACTGAAAAATGTAAATTTCCAATTTCAACCAAACATGCTAGAAATGCTCCAATTGAGCTAATTAGCTTATTGTGACAATATTACAAACGTCTGACAAAACTGAAAAATGTAAATTTCCAATTTCAACCAAACATGCTAGAAATGCTCCAATTGAGCTAATTAGCTTACTGTGAGAATATTACAAACGTCTGACAAAACTGAAAAATGTAAATTTCCAATTTCAACCAAACATGCTAGAAATGTTCCAATTGAGCTAATTAGCTTATTGTGAGAATATTACAAACGTCTGACAAAACTGAAAAATGTAAACTTCCAATTTCAACCAAACATGCTAGAAATGCTCCAATTGAGCTAATTAGCTTATTGTGAGAATATTACAAACGTCTGACAAAACTGAAAAATGTAAATTTCCAATTTCAACCAAACATGCTAGAAATGCTCCAATTGAACTAATTAGCTTATTGTGACAATATTACAAACGTCTGACAAAACTGAAAATTGTAAATTTCCAATTTCAACCAAACATGCTAGAAATGCTCCAATTGAGCTAATTAGCTTATTGTGAGAATATTGCAATTGTCTGACAAAAGTGAAAAATGTAAATTTCCAATTTCAACCAAACATGCTAGAAATGCTCCAATTGAGCTAATTAGCTTATTGTGAGAATATTACAAACGTCAGACCAAACTGAAAAATGTAAATTTCCAATTTCAACCAAACATGCTAGAAATGCTCCAATTGAGCTAATTAGCTTATTGTGAGAATATTACAAACGTCTGACCAAACTGAAAAATGTAAATTTTCAATTTCAACCAAACATGCTAGAAATGCTCCAATTGAGCTAATTAGCTTATTGTGAGAATATTACAAACGTCTGACCAAACTGAAAAATGTAAATTTCCAATTTCAACCAAACATGCTAGAAATGCTCCAATTGAGCTAATTAGCTTATTGTGAAAATATTACAAACGTCTGACAAAACTGAAAAATGTAAATTTCCAATTTCAACCAAACATGCTAGAAATGCTCGAATTGCGAAAGAAGCCTACTGTAAGAATTTTACAAACGTTTGACAAAACTGAAAAATGTAAATTTTCAATTTCAACCAAACATGATAGAAATGCTCCAATTGAGCTAATTAGCTTATTGTGAGAATATTACAAACGTCTGACCAAACTGAAAAATGTAAATTTCCAATTTCAACCAAACATGCTAGAAATGCTCCAATTGAGCTAATTAGCTTATTGTGAGAATATTACAAACGTCTGACAAAACTGAAAAATGTAAATCTCCAATTTCAACCAAACATGCTAGAAATGCTCCAATTGAGCTAATTAGCTTATTGTGAGAATATTACAAACGTCTGCCAAACTGAAAAATGTAAATTTCCAATTTCAACCAAACATGCTAGAAATGCTCCAATTGAGCTAATTAGCTTATTGTGAGAATATTACAAACGTCTGACCAAACTGAAAAATGTAAATTTCCAATTTCAACCAATCATGCTAGAAATGCTCCAATTGAGCTAATTAGCTTATTGTGAGAATATTACAAACGTCTGACAAAACTGAAAAATGTAAATTTCCAATTTCAACCAAACGTGCTAGAAATGCTCGAATTGCGAAATAAGCCTACTGTAAGAATTTTACAAACGTTTGACAAAACTGAAAAATGTAAAATTTCAATTTCAACCAAACATGCTAGAAATGCTCCAATTGAGCTAATTAGCTTATTGTGAGAATATTACAAACGTCTGACAAAACTGAAAAATTTAAACTTCCAATTTCAACCAAACATGCTAGAAATGCTCCAATTGAGCTAATTAGCTTATTGTGAGAATATTACAAACGTCTGACAAAACTGAAAAATGTAAATTTCCAATTTCAACCAAACATGCTAGAAATGCTCCAATTGAGCTAATTAGCTTATTGTGAGAATATTGCAATTGTCTGACAAAAGTGAAAAATGTAAATTTCCAATTTCAACCAAACATGCTAGAAATGCTCCAATTGAGCTAATTAGCTTATTGTGAGAATATTACAAACGTCTGACCAAACTGAAAAATGTAAATTTCCAATTTCAACCAAACATGCTAGAAATGCTCCAATTGAGCTAATTAGCTTATTGTGAGAATATTACAAACCTCTGACCAAACTGAAAAATGTAAATTTCCAATTTCAACCAAACATGCTAGAAATGCTCCAATTGAGCTAATTAGCTTATTGTGAGAATATTACAAACGTCTGACAAAACTGAAAAATGTAAATTTCCAATTTCAACCAAACATGCTAGAAATGCTCCAATTGAGCTAATTAGCTTATTGTGAGAATATTACAAACGTCAGACCAAACTGAAAAATGTAAATTTCCAATTTCAACCAAACATGCTAGAAATGCTCCAATTGAGCTAATTAGCTTATTGTGAGAATATTACAAACGTCTGACCAAACTGAAAAATGTAAATTTCCAATTTCAACCAAACATGCTAGAAATGCTCCAATTGAGCTAATTAGCTTATTGTGAGAATATTACAAACGTCTGACAGAACTGAAAAATGTAAATTTCCAATTTCAACCAAACATGCTAGAAATGCTCCAATTGAGCTAATTAGCTTATTGTGAGAATATTACAAACGTCTGACAAAACTGAAAAATGTAAATTTCCAATTTCAACCAAACATGCTAGAAATGTTCCAATTGAGGTAATTAGCTTATTGTGAGAATATTACAAACGTCTGAAAAAACTGAAAAATGTAAACTTCCAATTTCAACCAAACATGCTAGAAATGCTCCAATTGAGCTAATTAGCTTATTGTGAGAATATTACAAACGTCTGACAAAACTGAAAAATGTAAATTTCCAATTTCAACCAAACATGCTAGAAATGCTCCAATTGAGGTAATTAGCTTATTGTGAGAATATTACAAACGTCTGACAAAACTGAAAAATGTAAACTTCCAATTTCAACCAAACATGCTAGAAATGCTCCAATTGAGCTAATTAGCTTATTGTGAGAATATTACAAACGTCTGACAAAACTGAAAAATGTAAATTTCCAATTTCAACCAAACATGCTAGAAATGCTCCAATTGAGCTAATTAGCTTATTGTGACAATATTACAAACGTCTGACAAAAGTGAAAAATGTAAATTTCCAATTTCAACCAAACATGCTAGAAATGCTCCAATTGAGCTAATTAGCTTATTGTGAGAATATTGCAATTGTCAGACAAAAGTGAAAAATGTAAATTTCCAATTTCAACCAAACATGCTAGAAATGCTCCAATTGAGCTAATTAGCTTATTGTGAGAATATTACAAACGTCAGACCAAACTGAAAAATGTAAATTTCCAATTTCAACCAAACATGCTAGAAATGCTCCAATTGAGCTAATTAGCTTATTGTGAGAATATTACAAACGTCTGACCCAACTGAAAAATGTAAATTTCCAATTTCAACCAAACATGCTAGAAATGCTCCAATTGAGCTAATTAGCTTATTGTGAGAATATTACAAACGTCTGACAAAACTGAAAAATGTAAATTTCCAATTTCAACCAAACATGCTAGAAATGCTCCAATTGAGCTAATTAGTTTATTGTGAGAATATTACAAAGGTCTGACAAAACTGAAAAATGTAAATTTCCAATTTCAACCAAACATGCTAGAAATGCTCCAATTGAGCTAATTAGCTTATTGTGAGAATATTACAAACGTCTGACAAAACTGAAAAATGTAAATTTCCAATTTCAACCAAACATGCTAGAAATGCTCCAATTGAGCTAATTAGCTTACTGTGACAATATTACAAACGTCTGACAAAACTGAAAAATGTAAATTTCCAATTTCAACCAAACATGCTAGAAATGCTCCAATTGAGCTAATTAGCTTACTGTGAGAATATTACAAACGTCTGACAAAACTGAAAAATGTAAATTTCCAATTTCAACCAAACATGCTAGAAATGCTCCAATTGAGCTAATTAGCTTATTGTGAGAATATTGCAATTGTCTGACAAAAGTGAAAAATGTAAATTTCCAATTTCAACCAAACATGCTAGAAATGCTCCAATTGAGCTAATTAGCTTATTGTGAGAATATTACAAACGTCTGACCAAACTGAAAAATGTAAATTTCCAATTTCAACCAAACATGCTAGAAATGCTCCAATTGAGCTAATTAGCTTATTGTGAGAATATTACAAACGTCTGACCAAACTGAAAAATGTAAATTTCCAATTTCAACCAAACATGCTAGAAATGCTCCAATTGAGCTAATTAGCTTATTGTGAGAATATTACAAACGTCTGACCAAACTGAAAAATGTAAATTTCCAATTTCAACCAAACATGCTAGAAATGCTCCAATTGAGCTAATTAGCTTATTGTGAAAATATTACAAACGTCTGACAAAACTGAAAAATGTAAATTTCCAATTTCAACCAAACATGCTAGAAATGCTCGAATTGCGAAAGAAGCCTACTGTAAGAATTTTACAAACGTTTGACAAAACTGAAAAATGTAAATTTTCAATTTCAACCAAACATGATAGAAATGCTCCAATTGAGCTAATTAGCTTATTGTGAGAATATTACAAACGTCTGACCAAACTGAAAAATGTAAATTTCCAATTTCAACCAAACATGCTAGAAATGCTCCAATTGAGCTAATTAGCTTATTGTGAGAATATTACAAACGTCTGACAAAACTGAAAAATGTAAATCTCCAATTTCAACTAAACGTGCTAGAAATGCTCGAATTGCGAAATAAGCCTACTGTAAAAATTTTACAAACGTTTGACAAAACTGAAAAATGTAAATTTTCAATTTCAACCAAACATGCTAGAAATGCTCCAATTGAGCTAATTAGCTTATTGTGAGAATATTACAAACGTCTGACAAAACTGAAAAATGTAAATTTCCAATTTCAACCAAACATGCTAGAAATGCTCCAATTGAACTAATTAGCTTATTGTGACAATATTACAAACGTCTGACAAAACTGAAAAATGTAAATTTCCAATTTCAACCAAACATGCTAGAAATGCTCCAATTGAGCTAATTAGCTTATTGTGAGAATATTGCAATTGTCAGACAAAAGTGAAAAATGTAAATTTCCAATTTCAACCAAACATGCTAGAAATGCTCCAATTGAGCTAATTAGCTTATTGTGAGAATATTACAAACGTCAGACCAAACTGAAAAATGTAAATTTCCAATTTCAACCAAACATGCTAGAAATGCTCCAATTGAGCTAATTAGCTTATTGTGAGAATATTACAAACGTCTGACAAAACTGAAAAATGTAAATTTCCAATTTCAACCAAACATGCTAGAAATGCTCCAATTGAGCTAATTAGCTTATTGTGAGAATATTGCAAACGTCTGACAAAACTGAAAAATGTAAATTTCCAATTTCAACCAAACATGCTAGAAATGCTCCAATTGAGCTAATTAGCTTATTGTGAGAATATTACAAAGGTCTGACAAAACTGAAAAATGTAAATTTCCAATTTCAACCAAACATGCTAGAAATGCTCCAATTGAGCTAATTAGCTTATTGTGAAAATATTACAAACGTCTGACAAAACTGAAAAATGTAAATTTCCAATTTCAACCAAACATGCTAGAAATGCTCCAATTGAGCTAATTAGCTTATTGTGACAATATTACAAACGTCTGACAAAACTGAAAAATGTAAATTTCCAATTTCAACCAAACATGCTAGAAATGCTCCAATTGAGCTAATTAGCTTATTGTGAGAATATTACAAACGTCTGACAAAACTGAAAAATGTAAATTTCCAATTTCAACCAAACATGCTAGAAATGTTCCAATTGAGCTAATTAGCTTATTGTGAGAATATTACAAACGTCTGACAAAACTGAAAAATGTAAACTTCCAATTTCAACCAAACATGCTAGAAATGCTCCAATTGAGCTAATTAGCTTATTGTGAGAATATTACAAACGTCTGACAAAACTGAAAAATGTAAATTTCCAATTTCAACCAAACATGCTAGAAATGCTCCAATTGAACTAATTAGCTTATTGTGACAATATTACAAACGTCTGACAAAACTGAAAAATGTAAATTTCCAATTTCAACCAAACATGCTAGAAATGCTCCAATTGAGCTAATTAACTTATTGTGAGAATATTGCAATTGTCTGACAAAAGTGAAAAATGTAAATTTCCAATTTCAACCAAACATGCTAGAAATGCTCCAATTGAGCTAATTAGCTTATTGTGAGAATATTACAAACGTCTGACAAAACTGAAAAATGTAAATTTCCAATTTCAACCAAACGTGCTAGAAATGCTCGAATTGCGAAATAAGCCTACTGTAAGAATTTTACAAACGTTTGACAAAACTGAAAAATGTAAATTTTCAATTTCAACCAAACATGCTAGAAATGCTCCAATTGAGCTAATTAGCTTATTGTGAGAATATTACAAACGTCTGACAAAACTGAAAAATTTAAATTTCCAATTTCAACCAAACATGCTAGAAATGCTCCAATTGAGCTAATTAGCTTATTGTGAGAATATTACAAACGTCTGACAAAACTGAAAAATGTAAATTTCCAATTTCAACCAAACATGCTAGAAATGCTCCAATTGAGCTAATTAGCTTATTGTGAGAATATTGCAATTGTCTGACAAAAGTGAAAAATGTAAATTTCCAATTTCAACCAAACATGCTAGAAATGCTCCAATTGAGCTAATTAGCTTATTGTGAGAATATTACAAACGTCTGACCAAACTGAAAAATGTAAATTTCCAATTTCAACCAAACATGCTAGAAATGCTCCAATTGAGCTAATTAGCTTATTGTGAGAATATTACAAACGTCTGACCAAACTGAAAAATGTAAATTTCCAATTTCAACCAAACATGCTAGAAATGTTCCAATTGAGCTAATTAGCTTATTGTGAGAATATTACAAACGTCTGACAAAACTGAAAAATGTAAACTTCCAATTTCAACCAAACATGCTAGAAATGCTCCAATTGAGCTAATTAGCTTATTGTGAGAATATTACAAACGTCTGACAAAACTGAAAAATGTAAATTTCCAATTTCAACCAAACATGCTAGAAATGCTCCAATTGAACTAATTAGCTTATTGTGACAATATTACAAACGTCTGACAAAACTGAAAAATGTAAATTTCCAATTTCAACCAAACATGCTAGAAATGCTCCAATTGAGCTAATTAGCTTATTGTGAGAATATTGCAATTGTCTGACAAAAGTGAAAAATGTAAATTTCCAATTTCAACCAAACATGCTAGAAATGCTCCAATTGAGCTAATTAGCTTATTGTGAGAATATTACAAACGTCAGACCAAACTGAAAAATGTAAATTTCCAATTTCAACCAAACATGCTAGAAATGCTCCAATTGAGCTAATTAGCTTATTGTGAGAATATTACAAACGTCTGACCAAACTGAAAAATGTAAATTTCCAATTTCAACCAAACATGCTAGAAATGCTCCAATTGAGCTAATTAGCTTATTGTGAGAATATTACAAACGTCTGACCAAACTGAAAAATGTAAATTTCCAATTTCAACCAAACATGCTAGAAATGCTCCAATTGAGCTAATTAGCTTATTGTGAAAATATTACAAACGTCTGACAAAACTGAAAAATGTAAATTTCCAATTTCAACCAAACATGCTAGAAATGCTCGAATTGCGAAAGAAGCCTACTGTAAGAATTTTACAAACGTTTGACAAAACTGAAAAATGTAAATTTTCAATTTCAACCAAACATGATAGAAATGCTCCAATTGAGCTAATTAGCTTATTGTGAGAATATTACAAACGTCTGACCAAACTGAAAAATGTAAATTTCCAATTTCAACCAAACATGCTAGAAATGCTCCAATTGAGCTAATTAGCTTATTGTGAGAATATTACAAACGTCTGACAAAACTGAAAAATGTAAATCTCCAATTTCAACCAAACGTGCTAGAAATGCTCGAATTGCGAAATAAGCCTACTGTAAGAATTTTACAAACGTTTGACAAAACTGAAAAATGTAAATTTTCAATTTCAACCAAACATGCTAGAAATGCTCCAATTGAGCTAATTAGCTTATTGTGAGAATATTACAAACGTCTGACAAAACTGAAAAATGTAAACTTCCAATTTCAACCAAACATGCTAGAAATGCTCCAATTGAGCTAATTAGCTTATTGTGAGAATATTACAAACGTCTGACAAAACTGAAAAATGTAAATTTCCAATTTCAACCAAACATGCTAGAAAGGCTCCAATTGAACTAATTAGCTTATCGTGACAATATTACAAACGTCTGACAAAACTGAAAAATGTAAATTTCCAATTTCAACCAAACATGCTAGAAATGCTCCAATTGAGCTAATTAGCTTATTGTGAGAATATTGCAATTGTCAGACAAAAGTGAAAAATGTAAATTTCCAATTTCAACCAAACATGCTAGAAATGTTCCAATTGAGGTAATTAGCTTATTGTGAGAATATTACAAACGTCTGACAAAACTGAAAAATGTAAACTTCCAATTTCAACCAAACATGCTAGAAATGCTCCAATTGAGCTAATTAGCTTATTGTGAGAATATTACAAACGTCTGACAAAACTGAAAAATGTAAATTTCCAATTTCAACCAAACATGCTAGAAATGCTCCAATTGAACTAATTAGCTTATTGTGACAATATTACAAACGTCTGACAAAACTGAAAAATGTAAATTTCCAATTTCAACCAAACATGCTAGAAATGCTCCAATTGAGCTAATTAGCTTATTGTGACAATATTGCAAACGTCTGACAAAACTGAAAAATGTAAATTTCCAATTTCAACCAAACATGCTAGAAATGCTCCAATTGAGCTAATTAGCTTATTGTGAGAATATTACAAACGTCTGACAAAACTGAAAAATGTAAATTTCCATTTTCAACCAAACATGCTAGAAATGTTCCAATTGAGGTAATTAGCTTATTGTGAGAATATTACAAACGTCTGACAAAACTGAAAAATGTAAATTTCCAATTTCAACCAAACATGCTAGAAATGCTCCAATTGAGCTAATTAGCTTATTGTGAGAATATTACAAACGTCTGACAAAACTGAAAAATGTAAATTTCCAATTTCAACCAAACATGCTAGAAATGCTCCAATTGAACTAATTAGCTTATTGTGACAATATTACAAACGTCTGACAAAAGTGAAAAATGTAAATTTCCAATTTCAACCAAACATGCTAGAAATGCTCCAATTGAGCTAATTAGCTTATTGTGAGAATATTGCAATTGTCAGACAAAAGTGAAAAATGTAAATTTCCAATTTCAACCAAACATGCTAGAAATGCTCCAATTGAGCTAATTAGCTTATTGTGAGAATATTACAAACGTCAGACCAAACTGAAAAATGTAAATTTCCAATTTCAACCAAACATGCTAGAAATGCTCCAATTGAGCTAATTAGCTTATTGTGACAATATTACAAACGTCTGACAAAACTGAAAAATGTAAGTTTCCAATTTCAACCAAACATGCTAGAAATGCTCCAATTGAACTAATTAGCTTATTGTGACAATATTACAAACGTCTGACAAAACTGAAAAATGTAAATTTCCAATTTCAACCAAACATGCTAGAAATGCTCCAATTGAGCTAATTAGCTTATTGTGAGAATATTACAAACGTCTGACAAAACTGAAAAATGTAAATTTCCAATTTCAACCAAACATGCTAGAAATGTTCCAATTGAGCTAATTAGCTTATTGTGAGAATATTACAAACGTCTGACAAAACTGAAAAATGTAAACTTCCAATTTCAACCAAACATGCTAGAAATGCTCCAATTGAGCTAATTAGCTTATTGTGAGAATATTGCAATTGTCTGACAAAAGTGAAAAATGTAAATTTCCAATTTCAACCAAACATGCTAGAAATGCTCCAATTGAGCTAATTAGCTTATTGTGAGAATATTACAAACGTCAGACCAAACTGAAAAATGTAAATTTCCAATTTCAACCAAACATGCTAGAAATGCTCCAATTGAGCTAATTAGCTTATTGTGAGAATATTACAAACGTCTGACCAAACTGAAAAATGTAAATTTCCAATTTCAACCAAACATGCTAGAAATGCTCCAATTGAGCTAATTAGCTTATTGTGAGAATATTACAAACGTCTGACCAAACTGAAAAATGTAAATTTCCAATTTCAACCAAACATGCTAGAAATGCTCCAATTGAGCTAATTAGCTTATTGTGAGAATATTACAAACGTCTGACAAAACTGAAAAATGTAAATTTCCAATTTCAACCAAACGTGCTAGAAATGCTCGAATTGCGAAATAAGCCTACTGTAAGAATTTTACAAACGTTTGACAAAACTGAAAAATGTAAATTTTCAATTTCAACCAAACATGCTAGAAATGCTCCAATTGAGCTAATTAGCTTATTGTGAGAATATTACAAACGTCTGACAAAACTGAAAAATTTAAATTTCCAATTTCAACCAAACATGCTAGAAATGCTCCAATTGAGCTAATTAGCTTATTGTGAGAATATTACAAACGTCTGACAAAACTGAAAAATGTAAATTTCCAATTTCAACCAAACATGCTAGAAATGTTCCAATTGAGCTAATTAGCTTATTGTGAGAATATTACAAACGTCTGACAAAACTGAAAAATGTAAACTTCCAATTTCAACCAAACATGCTAGAAATGCTCAAATTGAGCTAATTAGCTTATTGTGAGAATATTACAAACGTCTGACAAAACTGAAAAATGTAAATTTCCAATTTCAACCAAACATGCTAGAAATGCTCCAATTGAACTAATTAGCTTATTGTGAGAATATTACAAACGTCTGACAAAACTGAAAAATGTAAATTTCCAATTTCAACCAAACATGCTAGAAATGCTCCAATTGAGCTAATTAGCTTATTGTGAGAATATTGCAATTGTCTGACAAAAGTGAAAAATGTAAATTTCCAATTTCAACCAAACATGCTAGAAATGCTCCAATTGAGCTAATTAGCTTATTGTGAGAATATTACAAACGTCAGACCAAACTGAAAAATGTAAATTTCCAATTTCAACCAAACATGCTAGAAATGCTCCAATTGAGCTAATTAGCTTATTGTGAGAATATTACAAACGTCTGACCAAACTGAAAAATGTAAATTTCCAATTTCAACCAAACATGCTAGAAATGCTCCAATTGAGCTAATTAGCTTATTGTGAGAATATTACAAACGTCTGACCAAACTGAAAAATGTAAATTTCCAATTTCAACCAAACATGCTAGAAATGCTCCAATTGAGCTAATTAGCTTATTGTGAGAATATTACAAACGTCTGACAAAACTGAAAAATGTAAATTTCCAATTTCAACCAAACGTGCTAGAAATGCTCGAATTGCGAAATAAGCCTACTGTAAGAATTTTACAAACGTTTGACAAAACTGAAAAATGTAAATTTTCAATTTCAACCAAACATGCTAGAAATGCTCCAATTGAGCTAATTAGCTTATTGTGAGAATATTACAAACGTCTGACAAAACTGAAAAATGTAAATTTCCAATTTCAACCAAACATGCTAGAAATGCTCCAATTGAGCTAATTAGCTTATTGTGAGAATATTACAAACGTCTGACAAAACTGAAAAATGTAAATTTCCAATTTCAACCAAACATGCTAGAAATGCTCCAATTGAGCTAATTAGCTTATTGTGAGAATATTACAAAGGTCTGACAAAACTGAAAAATGTAAATTTCCAATTTCAACCAAACATGCTAGAAATGCTCCAATTGAGCTAATTAGCTTATTGTGAGAATATTACAAACGTCTGACAAAAGTGAAAAATGTAAATTTCCAATTTCAACCAAACATGCTAGAAATGCTCCAATTGAGCTAATTAGCTTATTGTGACAATATTACAAACGTCTGACAAAACTGAAAAATGTAAACTTCCAATTTCAACCAAACATGCTAGAAATGCTCCAATTGAGCTAATTAGCTTATTGTGAGAATATTACAAACGTCTGACAAAACTGAAAAATGTAAATTTCCAATTTCAACCAAACATGCTAGAAATGCTCCAATTGAACTAATTAGCTTATTGTGACAATATTACAAACGTCTGACAAAAGTGAAAAATGTAAATTTCCAATTTCAACCAAACATGCTAGAAATGCTCCAATTGAGCTAATTAGCTTATTGTGAGAATATTGCAATTGTCAGACAAAAGTGAAAAATGTAAATTTCCAATTTCAACCAAACATGCTAGAAATGCTCCAATTGAACTAATTAGCTTATTGTGACAATATTACAAACGTCTGACAAAACTGAAAAATGTAAATTTCCAATTTCAACCAAACATGCTAGAGATGCTCCAATTGAGCTAATTAGCTTATTGTGACAATATTGCAAACGTCTGACAAAACTGAAAAATGTAAATTTCCAATTTCAACCAAACATGCTAGAAATGCTCCAATTGAGCTAATTAGCTTATTGTGAGAATATTACAAACGTCTGACAAAACTGAAAAATGTAAATTTCCATTTTCAACCAAACATGCTAGAAATGTTCCAATTGAGGTAATTAGCTTATTGTGAGAATATTACAAACGTCTGACAAAACTGAAAAATGTAAACTTCCAATTTCAACCAAACATGCTAGAAATGCTCCAATTGAGCTAATTAGCTTATTGTGAGAATATTACAAACGTCTGACAAAACTGAAAAATGTAAATTTCCAATTTCAACCAAACATGCTAGAAATGCTCCAATTGAACTAATTAGCTTATTGTGACAATATTACAAACGTCTGACAAAAGTGAAAAATGTAAATTTCCAATTTCAACCAAACATGCTAGAAATGCTCCAATTGAGCTAATTAGCTTATTGTGAGAATATTACAAACGTCAGACCAAACTGAAAAATGTAAATTTCCAATTTCAACCAAACATGCTAGAAATGCTCCAATTGAGCTAATTAGCTTATTGTGAGAATATTACAAACGTCTGACAAAACTGAAAAATGTAAATTTCCAATTTCAACCAAACATGCTAGAAATGCTCCAATTGAGCTAATTAGCTTATTGTGAGAATATTACAAAGGTCTGACAAAACTGAAAAATGTAAAATTCCAATTTCAACCAAACATGCTAGAAATGCTCCAATTGAGCTAATTAGCTTATTGTGAGAATATTACAAACGTCTGACAAAACTGAAAAATGTAAATTTCCAATTTCAACCAAACATGCTAGAAATGCTCCAATTGAGCTAATTAGCTTATTGTGACAATATTACAAACGTCTGACAAAACTGAAAAATGTAAATTTCCAATTTCAACCAAACATGCTAGAAATGCTCCAATTGAGCTAATTAGCTTATTGTGACAATATTACAAACGTCTGACAAAACTGAAAAATGTAAGTTTCCAATTTCAACCAAACATGCTAGAAATGCTCCAATTGAGCTAATTAGCTTATTGTGAGAATATTACAAACGTCTGACAAAACTGAAAAATGTAAATTTCCAATTTCAACCAAACATGCTAGAAATGTTCCAATCGAGGTAATTAGCTTATTGTGAGAATATTACAAACGTCTGACAAAACTGAAAAATGTAAACTTCCAATTTCAACCAAACATGCTAGAAATGCTCCAATTGAGCTAATTAGCTTATTGTGAGAATATTACAAACGTCTGACAAAACTGAAAAATGTAAATTTCCAATTTCAACCAAACATGCTAGAAATGCTCCAATTGAACTAATTAGCTTATTGTGACAATATTACAAACGACTGACAAAACTGAAAAATGTAAATTTCCAATTTCAACCAAACATGCTAGAAATGCTCCAATTGAGCTAATTAGCTTATTGTGACAATATTGCAAACGTCTGACAAAACTGAAAAATGTAAATTTCCAATTTCAACCAAACATGCTAGAAATGCTCCAATTGAGCTAATTAGCTTATTGTGAGAATATTACAAACGTCTGACAAAACTGAAAAATGTAAATTTCCAATTTCAACCAAACATGCTAGAAATGTTCCAATTGAGCTAATTAGCTTATTGTGAGAATATTACAAACGTCTGACAAAACTGAAAAATGTAAACTTCCAATTTCAACCAAACATGCTAGAAATGCTCCAATTGAGCTAATTAGCTTATTGTGAGAATATTGCAATTGTCTGACAAAAGTGAAAAATGTAAATTTCCAATTTCAACCAAACATGCTAGAAATGCTCCAATTGAGCTAATTAGCTTATTGTGAGAATATTACAAACGTCAGACCAAACTGAAAAATGTAAATTTCCAATTTCAACCAAACATGCTAGAAATGCTCCAATTGAGCTAATTAGCTTATTGTGAGAATATTACAAACGTCTGACCAAACTGAAAAATGTAAATTTCCAATTTCAACCAAACATGCTAGAAATGCTCCAATTGAGCTAATTAGCTTATTGTGAGAATATTACAAACGTCTGACCAAACTGAAAAATGTAAATTTCCAATTTCAACCAAACATGCTAGAAATGCTCCAATTGAGCTAATTAGCTTATTGTGAGAATATTACAAACGTCTGACAAAACTGAAAAATGTAAATTTCCAATTTCAACCAAACGTGCTAGAAATGCTCGAATTGCGAAATAAGCCTACTGTAAGAATTTTACAAACGTTTGACAAAACTGAAAAATGTAAATTTTCAATTTCAACCAAACATGCTAGAAATGCTCCAATTGAGCTAATTAGCTTATTGTGACAATATTACAAACGTCTGACAAAACTGAAAAATTTAAATTTCCAATTTCAACCAAACATGCTAGAAATGCTCCAATTGAGCTAATTAGCTTATTGTGAGAATATTACAAACAGCTGACAAAACTGAAAAATGTAAATTTCCAATTTCAACCAAACATGCTAGAAATGTTCCAATTGAGCTAATTAGCTTATTGTGAGAATATTACAAACGTCTGACAAAACTGAAAAATGTAAACTTCCAATTTCAACCAAACATGCTAGAAATGCTCCAATTGAGCTAATTAGCTTATTGTGAGAATATTACAAACGTCTGACAAAACTGAAAAATGTAAATTTCCAATTTTAACCAAACATGCTAGAAATGCACCAATTGAACTAATTAGCTTATTGTGAGAATATTACAAACGTCTGACAAAACTGAAAAATGTAAATTTCCAATTTCAACCAAACATGCTAGAAATGCTCCAATTGAGCTAATTAGCTTATTGTGAGAATATTGCAATTGTCTGACAAAAGTGAAAAATGTAAATTTCCAATTTCAACCAAACATGCTAGAAATGCTCCAATTGAGCTAATTAGCTTATTGTGAGAATATTACAAACGTCAGACCAAACTGAAAAATGTAAATTTCCAATTTCAACCAAACATGCTAGAAATGCTCCAATTGAGCTAATTAGCTTATTGTGAGAATATTACAAACGTCTGACCAAACTGAAAAATGTAAATTTCCAATTTCAACCAAACATGCTAGAAATGCTCCAATTGAGCTAATTAGCTTATTGTGAGAATATTACAAACGTCTGACCAAACTGAAAAATGTAAATTTCCAATTTCAACCAAACATGCTAGAAATGCTCCAATTGAGCTAATTAGCTTATTGTGAGAATATTACAAACGTCTGACAAAACTGAAAAATGTAAATTTCCAATTTCAACCAAACATGCTAGAAATGCTCCAATTGAACTAATTAGCTTATTGTGAGAATATTACAAACGTCTGACAAAACTGAAAAATGTAAATTTCCAATTTCAACCAAACATGCTAGAAATGCTCCAATTGAGCTAATTAGCTTATTGTGAGAATATTGCAATTGTCTGACAAAAGTGAAAAATGTAAATTTCCAATTTCAACCAAACATGCTAGAAATGCTCCAATTGAGCTAATTAGCTTATTGTGAGAATATTACAAACGTCAGACCAAACTGAAAAATGTAAATTTCCAATTTCAACCAAACATGCTAGAAATGCTCCAATTGAGCTAATTAGCTTATTGTGAGAATATTACAAACGTCTGACCAAACTGAAAAATGTAAATTTCCAATTTCAACCAAACATGCTAGAAATGCTCCAATTGAGCTAATTAGCTTATTGTGAGAATATTACAAACGTCTGACCAAACTGAAAAATGTAAATTTCCAATTTCAACTAAACATGCTAGAAATGCTCCAATTGAGCTAATTAGCTTATTGTGAGAATATTACAAACGTCTGACAAAACTGAAAAATGTAAATTTCCAATTTCAACCAAACGTGCTAGAAATGCTCGAATTGCGAAATAAGCCTACTGTAAGAATTTTACAAACGTTTGACAAAACTGAAAAATGTAAATTTTCAATTTTAACCAAACATGCTAGAAATGCTCCAATTGAGCTAATTAGCTTATTGTGAGAATATTGCAATTGTCTGACAAAAGTGAAAAATGTAAATTTCCAATTTCAACCAAACATGCTAGAAATGCTCCAATTGAGCTAATTAGCTTATTGTGAGAATATTACAAACGTCAGACCAAACTGAAAAATGTAAATTTCCAATTTCAACCAAACATGCTAGAAATGCTCCAATTGAGCTAATTAGCTTATTGTGAGAATATTACAAACGTCTGACCAAACTGAAAAATGTAAATTTCCAATTTCAACCAAACATGCTAGAAATGCTCCAATTGAGCTAATTAGCTTATTGTGAGAATATTACAAACGTCTGACCAAACTGAAAAATGTAAATTTCCAATTTCAACCAAACATGCTAGAAATGCTCCAATTGAGCTAATTAGCTTATTGTGAGAATATTACAAACGTCTGACAAAACTGAAAAATGTAAATTTCCAATTTCAACCAAACATGCTAGAAATGCTCCAATTGAGCTAATTAGCTTATTGTGAGAATATTACAAACGTCTGACAAAACTGAAAAATGTAAATTTCCAATTTCAACCAAACATGCTAGAAATGTTCCAATTGAGCTAATTAGCTTATTGTGAGAATATTACAAACGTCTGACAAAACTGAAAAATGTAAACTTCCAATTTCAACCAAACATGCTAGAAATGCTCCAATTGAGCTAATTAGCTTATTGTGAGAATATTGCAATTGTCTGACAAAAGTGAAAAATGTAAATTTCCAATTTCAACCAAACATGCTAGAAATGCTCCAATTGAGCTAATTAGCTTATTGTGAGAATATTACAAACGTCAGACCAAACTGAAAAATGTAAATTTCCAATTTCAACCAAACATGCTAGAAATGCTCCAATTGAGCTAATTAGCTTATTGTGAGAATATTACAAACGTCTGACCAAACTGAAAAATGTAAATTTCCAATTTCAACCAAACATGCTAGAAATGCTCCAATTGAGCTAATTAGCTTATTGTGAGAATATTACAAACGTCTGACCAAACTGAAAAATGTAAATTTCCAATTTCAACCAAACATGCTAGAAATGCTCCAATTGAGCTAATTAGCTTATTGTGAGAATATTACAAACGTCTGACAAAACTGAAAAATGTAAATTTCCAATTTCAACCAAACGTGCTAGAAATGCTCGAATTGCGAAATAAGCCTACTGTAAGAATTTTACAAACGTTTGACAAAACTGAAAAATGTAAATTTTCAATTTCAACCAAACATGCTAGAAATGCTCCAATTGAGCTAATTAGCTTATTGTGACAATATTACAAACGTCTGACAAAACTGAAAAATTTAAATTTCCAATTTCAACCAAACATGCTAGAAATGCTCCAATTGAGCTAATTAGCTTATTGTGAGAATATTACAAACGTCTGACAAAACTGAAAAATGTAAATTTCCAATTTCAACCAAACATGCTAGAAATGTTCCAATTGAGCTAATTAGCTTATTGTGAGAATATTACAAACGTCTGACAAAACTGAAAAATGTAAACTTCCAATTTCAACCAAACATGCTAGAAATGCTCCAATTGAGCTAATTAGCTTATTGTGAGAATATTACAAACGTCTGACAAAACTGAAAAATGTAAATTTCCAATTTTAACCAAACATGCTAGAAATGCACCAATTGAACTAATTAGCTTATTGTGAGAATATTACAAACGTCTGACAAAACTGAAAAATGTAAATTTCCAATTTCAACCAAACATGCTAGAAATGCTCCAATTGAGCTAATTAGCTTATTGTGAGAATATTGCAATTGTCTGACAAAAGTGAAAAATGTAAATTTCCAATTTCAACCAAACATGCTAGAAATGCTCCAATTGAGCTAATTAGCTTATTGTGAGAATATTACAAACGTCAGACCAAACTGAAAAATGTAAATTTCCAATTTCAACCAAACATGCTAGAAATGCTCCAATTGAGCTAATTAGCTTATTGTGAGAATATTACAAACGTCTGACCAAACTGAAAAATGTAAATTTCCAATTTCAACCAAACATGCTAGAAATGCTCCAATTGAGCTAATTAGCTTATTGTGAGAATATTACAAACGTCTGACCAAACTGAAAAATGTAAATTTCCAATTTCAACCAAACATGCTAGAAATGCTCCAATTGAGCTAATTAGCTTATTGTGAGAATATTACAAACGTCTGACAAAACTGAAAAATGTAAATTTCCAATTTCAACCAAACATGCTAGAAATGCTCCAATTGAACTAATTAGCTTATTGTGAGAATATTACAAACGTCTGACAAAACTGAAAAATGTAAATTTCCAATTTCAACCAAACATGCTAGAAATGCTCCAATTGAGCTAATTAGCTTATTGTGAGAATATTGCAATTGTCTGACAAAAGTGAAAAATGTAAATTTCCAATTTCAACCAAACATGCTAGAAATGCTCCAATTGAGCTAATTAGCTTATTGTGAGAATATTACAAACGTCAGACCAAACTGAAAAATGTAAATTTCCAATTTCAACCAAACATGCTAGAAATGCTCCAATTGAGCTAATTAGCTTATTGTGAGAATATTACAAACGTCTGACCAAACTGAAAAATGTAAATTTCCAATTTCAACCAAACATGCTAGAAATGCTCCAATTGAGCTAATTAGCTTATTGTGAGAATATTACAAACGTCTGACCAAACTGAAAAATGTAAATTTCCAATTTCAACTAAACATGCTAGAAATGCTCCAATTGAGCTAATTAGCTTATTGTGAGAATATTACAAACGTCTGACAAAACTGAAAAATGTAAATTTCCAATTTCAACCAAACGTGCTAGAAATGCTCGAATTGCGAAATAAGCCTACTGTAAGAATTTTACAAACGTTTGACAAAACTGAAAAATGTAAATTTTCAATTTTAACCAAACATGCTAGAAATGCTCCAATTGAGCTAATTAGCTTATTGTGAGAATATTGCAATTGTCTGACAAAAGTGAAAAATGTAAATTTCCAATTTCAACCAAACATGCTAGAAATGCTCCAATTGAGCTAATTAGCTTATTGTGAGAATATTACAAACGTCAGACCAAACTGAAAAATGTAAATTTCCAATTTCAACCAAACATGCTAGAAATGCTCCAATTGAGCTAATTAGCTTATTGTGAGAATATTACAAACGTCTGACCAAACTGAAAAATGTAAATTTCCAATTTCAACCAAACATGCTAGAAATGCTCCAATTGAGCTAATTAGCTTATTGTGAGAATATTACAAACGTCTGACCAAACTGAAAAATGTAAATTTCCAATTTCAACCAAACATGCTAGAAATGCTCCAATTGAGCTAATTAGCTTATTGTGAGAATATTACAAACGTCTGACAAAACTGAAAAATTTAAATTTCCAATTTCAACCAAACGTGCTAGAAATGCTCGAATTGCGAAATAAGCCTACTGTAAGAATTTTACAAACGTTTGACAAAACTGAAAAATGTAAACTTCCAATTTCAACCAAACATGCTAGAAATGCTCCAATTGAGCTAATTAGCTTATTGTGAGAATATTACAAACGTCTGACAAAACTGAAAAATGTAAATTTCCAATTTCAACCAAACATGCTAGAAATGCTCCAATTGAACTAATTAGCTTATTGTGACAATATTACAAACGTCTGACAAAACTGAAAAATGTAAATTTCCAATTTCAACCAAACATGCTAGAAATGCTCCAATTGAGCTAATTAGCTTATTGTGAGAATATTGCAATTGTCTGACAAAAGTGAAAAATGTAAATTTCCAATTTCAACCAAACATGCTAGAAATGCTCCAATTGAGCTAATTAGCTTATTGTGAGAATATTACAAACGTCAGACCAAACTGAAAAATGTAAATTTCCAATTTCAACCAAACATGCTAGAAATGCTCCAATTGAGCTAATTAGCTTATTGTGAGAATATTACAAACGTCTGACCAAACTGAAAAATGTAAATTTCCAATTTCAACCAAACATGCTAGAAATGCTCCAATTGAGCTAATTAGCTTATTGTGAGAATATTACAAACGTCTGACCAAACTGAAAAATGTAAATTTCCAATTTCAACCAAACATGCTAGAAATGCTCCAATTGAGCTAATTAGCTTATTGTGAGAATATTACAAACGTCTGACAAAACTGAAAAATGTAAATTTCCAATTTCAACCAAACATGCTAGAAATGCTCGAATTGCGAAATAAGCCTACTGTAAGAATTTTACAAACGTTTGACAAAACTGAAAAATGTAAATTTTCAATTTCAACCAAACATGCTAGAAATGCTCCAATTGAGCTAATTAGCTTATTGTGACAATATTACAAACGTCTGACAAAACTGAAAAATTTAAATTTCCAATTTCAACCAAACATGCTAGAAATGCTCCAATTGAGCTAATTAGCTTATTGTGAGAATATTACAAACGTCTGACAAAACTGAAAAATGTAAATTTCCAATTTCAACCAAACATGCTAGAAATGTTCCAATTGAGCAAATTAGCTTATTGTGAGAATATTACAAACGTCTGACAAAACTGAAAAATGTAAACTTCCAATTTCAACCAAACATGCTAGAAATGCTCCAATTGAGCTAATTAGCTTATTGTGAGAATATTACAAACGTCTGACAAAACTGAAAAATGTAAATTTCCAATTTCAACCAAACATGCTAGAAATGTTCCAATTGAGCTAATTAGCTTATTGTGAGAATATTACAAACGTCTGACAAACTGAAAAATGTAAACTTCCAATTTCAACCAAACATGCTAGAAATGCTCCAATTGAGCTAATTAGCTTATTGTGAGAATATTACAAACGTCTGACAAAACTGAAAAATGTAAATTTCCAATTTCAACCAAACATGCTAGAAATGCTCCAATTGAACTAATCAGCTTATTGTGACAATATTACAAACGTCTGACAAAACTGAAAAATGTAAACTTCCAATTTCAACCAAACATGCTAGAAATGCTCCAATTGAGCTAATTAGCTTATTGTGAGAATATTGCAATTGTCTGACAAAAGTGAAAAATGTAAATTTCCAATTTCAACCAAACATGCTAGAAATGCTCCAATTGAGCTAATTAGCTTGTTGTGAGAATATTACAAACGTCAGACCAAACTGAAAAATGTAAATTTCCAATTTCAACCAAACATGCTAGAAATGCTCCAATTGAGCTAATTAGCTTATTGTGAGAATATTACAAACGTCTGACCAAACTGAAAAATGTAAATTTCCAATTTCAACCAAACATGCTAGAAATGCTCCAATTGAGCTAATTAGCTTATTGTGAGAATATTACAAACGTCTGACCAAACTGAAAAATGTAAATTTCCAATTTCAACCAAACATGCTAGAAATGCTCCAATTGAGCTAATTAGCTTATTGTGAGAATATTACAAACGTCTGACAAAACTGAAAAATGTAAATTTCCAATTTCAACCAAACGTGCTAGAAATGCTCGAATTGCGAAATAAGCCTACTGTAAGAATTTTACAAACGTTTGACAAAACTGAAAAATGTAAATTTTCAATTTCAACCAAACATGCTAGAAATGCTCCAATTGAGCTAATTAGCTTATTGTGAGAATATTACAAACGTCTGACAAAACTGAAAAATGTAAATTTCCAATTTCAACCAAACATGCTAGAAATGCTCCAATTGAGCTAATTAGCTTATTGTGAGAATATTACAAACGTCTGACAAAACTGAAAAATGTAAATTTCCAATTTCAACCAAACATGCTAGAAATGCTCCAATTGAGCTAATTAGCTTATTGTGAGAATATTACAAAGGTCTGACAAAACTGAAAAATGTAAATTTCCAATTTCAACCAAACATGCTAGAAATGCTCCAATTGAGCTAATTAGCTTATTGTGAGAATATTACAAACGTCTGACAAAAGTGAAAAATGTAAATTTCCAATTTCAACCAAACATGCTAGAAATGCTCCAATTGAGCTAATTAGCTTATTGTGACAATATTACAAACGTCTGACAAAACTGAAAAATGTAAACTTCCAATTTCAACCAAACATGCTAGAAATGCTCCAATTGAGCTAATTAGCTTATTGTGAGAATATTACAAACGTCTGACAAAACTGAAAAATGTAAATTTCCAATTTCAACCAAACATGCTAGAAATGCTCCAATTGAACTAATTAGCTTATTGTGACAATATTACAAACGTCTGACAAAAGTGAAAAATGTAAATTTCCAATTTCAACCAAACATGCTAGAAATGCTCCAATTGAGCTAATTAGCTTATTGTGAGAATATTGCAATTGTCAGACAAAAGTGAAAAATGTAAATTTCCAATTTCAACCAAACATGCTAGAAATGCTCCAATTGAACTAATTAGCTTATTGTGACAATATTACAAACGTCTGACAAAACTGAAAAATGTAAATTTCCAATTTCAACAAAACATGCTAGAAATGCTCCAATTGAGCTAATTAGCTTATTGTGACAATATTGCAAACGTCTGACAAAACTGAAAAATGTAAATTTCCAATTTCAACCAAACATGCTAGAAATGCTCCAATTGAGCTAATTAGCTTATTGTGAGAATATTACAAACGTCTGACAAAACTGAAAAATGTAAATTTCCATTTTCAACCAAACATGCTAGAAATGTTCCAATTGAGGTAATTAGCTTATTGTGAGAATATTACAAACGTCTGACAAAACTGAAAAATGTAAACTTCCAATTTCAACCAAACATGCTAGAAATGCTCCAATTGAGCTAATTAGCTTATTGTGAGAATATTACAAACGTCTGACAAAACTGAAAAATGTAAATTTCCAATTTCAACCAAACATGCTAGAAATGCTCCAATTGAACTAATTAGCTTATTGTGACAATATTACAAACGTCTGACAAAAGTGAAAAATGTAAATTTCCAATTTCAACCAAACATGCTAGAAATGCTCCAATTGAGCTAATTAGCTTATTGTGAGAATATTACAAACGTCAGACCAAACTGAAAAATGTAAATTTCCAATTTCAACCAAACATGCTAGAAATGCTCCAATTGAGCTAATTAGCTTATTGTGAGAATATTACAAACGTCTGACAAAACTGAAAAATGTAAATTTCCAATTTCAACCAAACATGCTAGAAATGCTCCAATTGAGCTAATTAGCTTATTGTGAGAATATTACAAAGGTCTGACAAAACTGAAAAATGTAAAATTCCAATTTCAACCAAACATGCTAGAAATGCTCCAATTGAGCTAATTAGCTTATTGTGAGAATATTACAAACGTCTGACCAAACTGAAAAATGTAAATTTCCAATTTCAACCAAACATGCTAGAAATGCTCCAATTGAGCTAATTAGCTTATTGTGACAATATTACAAACGTCTGACAAAACTGAAAAATGTAAATTTCCAATTTCAACCAAACATGCTAGAAATGCTCCAATTGAGCTAATTAGCTTATTGTGACAATATTACAAACGTCTGACAAAACTGAAAAATGTAAGTTTCCAATTTCAACCAAACATGCTAGAAATGCTCCAATTGAGCTAATTAGCTTATTGTGAGAATATTACAAACGTCTGACAAAACTGAAAAATGTAAATTTCCAATTTCAACCAAACATGCTAGAAATGTTCCAATTGAGGTAATTAGCTTATTGTGAGAATATTACAAACGTCTGACAAAACTGAAAAATGTAAACTTCCAATTTCAACCAAACATGCTAGAAATGCTCCAATTGAGCTAATTAGCTTATTGTGAGAATATTACAAACGTCTGACAAAACTGAAAAATGTAAATTTCCAATTTCAACCAAACATGCTAGAAATGCTCCAATTGAACTAATTAGCTTATTGTGACAATATTACAAACGACTGACAAAACTGAAAAATGTAAATTTCCAATTTCAACCAAACATGCTAGAAATGCTCCAATTGAGCTAATTAGCTTATTGTGACAATATTGCAAACGTCTGACAAAACTGAAAAATGTAAATTTCCAATTTCAACCAAACATGCTAGAAATGCTCCAATTGAGCTAATTAGCTTATTGTGAGAATATTACAAACGTCTGACAAAACTGAAAAATGTAAATTTCCAATTTCAACCAAACATGCTAGAAATGTTCCAATTGAGCTAATTAGCTTATTGTGAGAATATTACAAACGTCTGACAAAACTGAAAAATGTAAACTTCCAATTTCAACCAAACATGCTAGAAATGCTCCAATTGAGCTAATTAGCTTATTGTGAGAATATTGCAATTGTCTGACAAAAGTGAAAAATGTAAATTTCCAATTTCAACCAAACATGCTAGAAATGCTCCAATTGAGCTAATTAGCTTATTGTGAGAATATTACAAACGTCAGACCAAACTGAAAAATGTAAATTTCCAATTTCAACCAAACATGCTAGAAATGCTCCAATTGAGCTAATTAGCTTATTGTGAGAATATTACAAACGTCTGACCAAACTGAAAAATGTAAATTTCCAATTTCAACCAAACATGCTAGAAATGCTCCAATTGAGCTAATTAGCTTATTGTGAGAATATTACAAACGTCTGACCAAACTGAAAAATGTAAATTTCCAATTTCAACCAAACATGCTAGAAATGCTCCAATTGAGCTAATTAGCTTATTGTGAGAATATTACAAACGTCTGACAAAACTGAAAAATGTAAATTTCCAATTTCAACCAAACGTGCTAGAAATGCTCGAATTGCGAAATAAGCCTACTGTAAGAATTTTACAAACGTTTGACAAAACTGAAAAATGTAAATTTTCAATTTCAACCAAACATGCTAGAAATGCTCCAATTGAGCTAATTAGCTTATTGTGACAATATTACAAACGTCTGACAAAACTGAAAAATTTAAATTTCCAATTTCAACCAAACATGCTAGAAATGCTCCAATTGAGCTAATTAGCTTATTGTGAGAATATTACAAACGTCTGACAAAACTGAAAAATGTAAATTTCCAATTTCAACCAAACATGCTAGAAATGTTCCAATTGAGCTAATTAGCTTATTGTGAGAATATTACAAACGTCTGACAAAACTGAAAAATGTAAACTTCCAATTTCAACCAAACATGCTAGAAATGCTCCAATTGAGCTAATTAGCTTATTGTGAGAATATTACAAACGTCTGACAAAACTGAAAAATGTAAATTTCCAATTTTAACCAAACATGCTAGAAATGCTCCAATTGAACTAATTAGCTTATTGTGAGAATATTACAAACGTCTGACAAAACTGAAAAATGTAAATTTCCAATTTCAACCAAACATGCTAGAAATGCTCCAATTGAGCTAATTAGCTTATTGTGAGAATATTGCAATTGTCTGACAAAAGTGAAAAATGTAAATTTCCAATTTCAACCAAACATGCTAGAAATGCTCCAATTGAGCTAATTAGCTTATTGTGAGAATATTACAAACGTCAGACCAAACTGAAAAATGTAAATTTCCAATTTCAACCAAACATGCTAGAAATGCTCCAATTGAGCTAATTAGCTTATTGTGAGAATATTACAAACGTCTGACCAAACTGAAAAATGTAAATTTCCAATTTCAACCAAACATGCTAGAAATGCTCCAATTGAGCTAATTAGCTTATTGTGAGAATATTACAAACGTCTGACAAAACTGAAAAATGTAAATTTCCAATTTCAACCAAACATGCTAGAAATGCTCCAATTGAACTAATTAGCTTATTGTGAGAATATTACAAACGTCTGACAAAACTGAAAAATGTAAATTTCCAATTTCAACCAAACATGCTAGAAATGCTCCAATTGAGCTAATTAGCTTATTGTGAGAATATTGCAATTGTCTGACAAAAGTGAAAAATGTAAATTTCCAATTTCAACCAAACATGCTAGAAATGCTCCAATTGAGCTAATTAGCTTATTGTGAGAATATTACAAACGTCAGACCAAACTGAAAAATGTAAATTTCCAATTTCAACCAAACATGCTAGAAATGCTCCAATTGAGCTAATTAGCTTATTGTGAGAATATTACAAACGTCTGACCAAACTGAAAAATGTAAATTTCCAATTTCAACCAAACATGCTAGAAATGCTCCAATTGAGCTAATTAGCTTATTGTGAGAATATTACAAACGTCTGACCAAACTGAAAAATGTAAATTTCCAATTTCAACTAAACATGCTAGAAATGCTCCAATTGAGCTAATTAGCTTATTGTGAGAATATTACAAACGTCTGACAAAACTGAAAAATGTAAATTTCCAATTTCAACCAAACGTGCTAGAAATGCTCGAATTGCGAAATAAGCCTACTGTAAGAATTTTACAAACGTTTGACAAAACTGAAAAATGTAAATTTTCAATTTTAACCAAACATGCTAGAAATGCTCCAATTGAGCTAATTAGCTTATTGTGAGAATATTGCAATTGTCTGACAAAAGTGAAAAATGTAAATTTCCAATTTCAACCAAACATGCTAGAAATGCTCCAATTGAGCTAATTAGCTTATTGTGAGAATATTACAAACGTCAGACCAAACTGAAAAATGTAAATTTCCAATTTCAACCAAACATGCTAGAAATGCTCCAATTGAGCTAATTAGCTTATTGTGAGAATATTACAAACGCTGACCAAACTGAAAAATGTAAATTTCCAATTTCAACCAAACATGCTAGAAATGCTCCAATTGAGCTAATTAGCTTATTGTGAGAATATTACAAACGTCTGACCAAACTGAAAAATGTAAATTTCCAATTTCAACCAAACATGCTAGAAATGCTCCAATTGAGCTAATTAGCTTATTGTGAGAATATTACAAACGTCTGACAAAACTGAAAAATTTAAATTTCCAATTTCAACCAAACGTGCTAGAAATGCTCGAATTGCGAAATAAGCCTACTGTAAGAATTTTACAAACGTTTGACAAAACTGAAAAATGTAAACTTCCAATTTCAACCAAACATGCTAGAAATGCTCCAATTGAGCTAATTAGCTTATTGTGAGAATATTACAAACGTCTGACAAAACTGAAAAATGTAAATTTCCAATTTCAACCAAACATGCTAGAAATGCTCCAATTGAACTAATTAGCTTATTGTGACAATATTACAAACGTCTGACAAAACTGAAAAATGTAAATTTCCAATTTCAACCAAACATGCTAGAAATGCTCCAATTGAGCTAATTAGCTTATTGTGAGAATATTGCAATTGTCTGACAAAAGTGAAAAATGTAAATTTCCAATTTCAACCAAACATGCTAGAAATGCTCCAATTGAGCTAATTAGCTTATTGTGAGAATATTACAAACGTCAGACCAAACTGAAAAATGTAAATTTCCAATTTCAACCAAACATGCTAGAAATGCTCCAATTGAGCTAATTAGCTTATTGTGAGAATATTACAAACGTCTGACCAAACTGAAAAATGTAAATTTCCAATTTCAACCAAACATGCTAGAAATGCTCCAATTGAGCTAATTAGCTTATTGTGAGAATATTACAAACGTCTGACCAAACTGAAAAATGTAAATTTCCAATTTCAACCAAACATGCTAGAAATGCTCCAATTGAGCTAATTAGCTTATTGTGAGAATATTACAAACGTCTGACAAAACTGAAAAATGTAAATTTCCAATTTCAACCAAACGTGCTAGAAATGCTCGAATTGCGAAATAAGCCTACTGTAAGAATTTTACAAACGTTTGACAAAACTGAAAAATGTAAATTTTCAATTTCAACCAAACATGCTAGAAATGCTCCAATTGAGCTAATTAGCTTATTGTGACAATATTACAAACGTCTGACAAAACTGAAAAATTTAAATTTCCAATTTCAACCAAACATGCTAGAAATGCTCCAATTGAGCTAATTAGCTTATTGTGAGAATATTACAAACGTCTGACAAAACTGAAAAATGTAAATTTCCAATTTCAACCAAACATGCTAGAAATGTTCCAATTGAGCAAATTAGCTTATTGTGAGAATATTACAAACGTCTGACAAAACTGAAAAATGTAAACTTCCAATTTCAACCAAACATGCTAGAAATGCTCCAATTGAGCTAATTAGCTTATTGTGAGAATATTACAAACGTCTGACAAAAGTGAAAAATGTAAATTTCCAATTTCAACCAAACATGCTAGAAATGTTCCAATTGAGCTAATTAGCTTATTGTGAGAATATTACAAACGTCTGACAAACTGAAAAATGTAAACTTCCAATTTCAACCAAACATGCTAGAAATGCTCCAATTGAGCTAATTAGCTTATTGTGAGAATATTACAAACGTCTGACCAAACTGAAAAATGTAAATTTCCAATTTCAACCAAACATGCTAGAAATGCTCCAATTGAACTAATCAGCTTATTGTGACAATATTACAAACGTCTGACAAAACTGAAAAATGTAAACTTCCAATTTCAACCAAACATGCTAGAAATGCTCCAATTGAGCTAATTAGCTTATTGTGAGAATATTGCAATTGTCTGACAAAAGTGAAAAATGTAAATTTCCAATTTCAACCAAACATGCTAGAAATGCTCCAATTGAGCTAATTAGCTTGTTGTGAGAATATTACAAACGTCAGACCAAACTGAAAAATGTAAATTTCCAATTTCAACCAAACATGCTAGAAATGCTCCAATTGAGCTAATTAGCTTATTGTGAGAATATTACAAACGTCTGACCAAACTGAAAAATGTAAATTTCCAATTTCAACCAAACATGCTAGAAATGCTCCAATTGAGCTAATTAGCTTATTGTGAGAATATTACAAACGTCTGACCAAACTGAAAAATGTAAATTTCCAATTTCAACCAAACATGCTAGAAATGCTCCAATTGAGCTAATTAGCTTATTGTGAGAATATTACAAACGTCTGACAAAACTGAAAAATGTAAATTTCCAATTTCAACCAAACGTGCTAGAAATGCTCGAATTGCGAAATAAGCCTACTGTAAGAATTTTACAAACGTTTGACAAGACTGAAAAATGTAAATTTTCAATTTCAACCAAACATGCTAGAAATGCTCCAATTGAGCTAATTAGCTTATTGTGACAATATTACAAACGTCTGACAAAACTGAAAAATTTAAATTTCCAATTTCAACCAAACATGCTAGAAATGCTCCAATTGAGCTAATTAGCTTATTGTGAGAATATTACAAACGTCTGACAAAACTGAAAAATGTAAATTTCCAATTTCGACCAAACATGCTAGAAATGTTCCAATTGAGCTAATTAGCTTATTGTGAGAATATTACAAACGTCTGACAAAACTGAAAAATGTAAACTTCCAATTTCAACCAAACATGCTAGAAATGCTCCAATTGAGCTAATTAGCTTATTGTGAGAATATTACAAACGTCTGACAAAACTGAAAAATGTAAATTTCCAATTTCAACCAAACATGCTAGAAATGCTCCAATTGAACTAATTAGCTTATTGTGAGAATATTACAAACGTCTGACAAAACTGAAAAATGTAAATTTCCAATTTCAACCAAACATGCTAGAAATGCTCCAATTGAGCTAATTAGCTTATTGTGAGAATATTGCAATTGTCTGACAAAAGTGAAAAATGTAAATTTCCAATTTCAACCAAACATGCTAGAAATGCTCCAATTGAGCTAATTAGCTTATTGTGAGAATATTACAAACGTCAGACCAAACTGAAAAATGTAAATTTCCAATTTCAACCAAACATGCTAGAAATGCTCCAATTGAGCTAATTAGCTTATTGTGAGAATATTACAAACGTCTGACCAAACTGAAAAATGTAAATTTCCAATTTCAACCAAACATGCTAGAAATGCTCCAATTGAGCTAATTAGCTTATTGTGAGAATATTACAAACGTCTGACAAAACTGAAAAATGTAAATTTCCAATTTCAACCAAACATGCTAGAAATGCTCCAATTGAACTCATTAGCTTTTTGTGAGAATATTACAAACGTCTGACAAAACTGAAAAATGTAAATTTCCAATTTCAACCAAACATGCTAGAAATGCTCCAATTGAGCTAATTAGCTTATTGTGAGAATATTGCAATTGTCTGACAAAAGTGAAAAATGTAAATTTCCAATTTCAACCAAACATGCTAGAAATGCTCCAATTGAGCTAATTAGCTTATTGTGAGAATATTACAAACGTCAGACCAAACTGAAAAATGTAAATTTCCAATTTCAACCAAACATGCTAGAAATGCTCCAATTGAGCTAATTAGCTTATTGTGAGAATATTACAAACGTCTGACCAAACTGAAAAATGTAAATTTCCAATTTCAACCAAACATGCTAGAAATGCTCCAATTGAGCTAATTAGCTTATTGTGAGAATATTACAAACGTCTGACAAAACTGAAAAATGTAAATTTCCAATTTCAACCAAACGTGCTAGAAATGCTCGAATTGCGAAATAAGCCTACTGTAAGAATTTTACAAACGTTTGACAAAACTGAAAAATGTAAATTTTCAATTTTAACCAAACATGCTAGAAATGCTCCAATTGAGCTAATTAGCTTATTGTGAGAATATTGCAATTGTCTGACAAAAGTGAAAAATGTAAATTTCCAATTTCAACCAAACATGCTAGAAATGCTCCAATTGAGCTAATTAGCTTATTGTGAGAATATTACAAACGTCAGACCAAACTGAAAAATGTAAATTTCCAATTTCAACCAAACATGCTAGAAATGCTCCAATTGAGCTAATTAGCTTATTGTGAGAATATTACAAACGTCTGACCAAACTGAAAAATGTAAATTTCCAATTTCAACCAAACATGCTAGAAATGCTCCAATTGAGCTAATTAGCTTATTGTGAGAATATTACAAACGTCTGACCAAACTGAAAAATGTAAATTTCCAATTTCAACCAAACATGCTAGAAATGCTCCAATTGAGCTAATTAGCTTATTGTGAGAATATTACAAACGTCTGACAAAACTGAAAAATGTAAATTTCCAATTTCAACCAAACGTGCTAGAAATGCTCCAATTGAGCTAATTAGCTTATTGTGAGAATATTGCAATTGTCTGACAAAAGTGAAAAATGTAAATTTCCAATTTCAACCAAACATGCTAGAAATGCTCCAATTGAGCTAATTAGCTTATTGTGAGAATATTACAAACGTCAGACCAAACTGAAAAATGTAAATTTCCAATTTCAACCAAACATGCTAGAAATGCTCCAATTGAGCTAATTAGCTTATTGTGAGAATATTACAAACGTCTGACAAAACTGAAAAATGTAAATTTCCAATTTCAACCAAACGTGCTAGAAATGCTCGAATTGCGAAATAAGCCTACTGTAAGAATTTTACAAACGTTTGACAAAACTGAAAAATGTAAATTTTCAATTTTAACCAAACATGCTAGAAATGCTCCAATTGAGCTAATTAGCTTATTGTGAGAATATTGCAATTGTCTGACAAAAGTGAAAAATGTAAATTTCCAATTTCAACCAAACATGCTAGAAATGCTCCAATTGAGCTAATTAGCTTATTGTGAGAATATTACAAACGTCAGACCAAACTGAAAAATGTAAATTTCCAATTTCAACCAAACATGCTAGAAATGCTCCAATTGAGCTAATTAGCTTATTGTGAGAACATTACAAACGT
Source organism: Watersipora subatra (assembly GCF_963576615.1). Taxonomy (NCBI): domain Eukaryota; kingdom Metazoa; phylum Bryozoa; class Gymnolaemata; order Cheilostomatida; family Watersiporidae; genus Watersipora; species Watersipora subatra. The sequence goes on along the minus strand of NC_088710.1, from coordinate 40,946,158 downwards.
CTGACCAAACTGAAAAATGTAAATTTCCAATTTCAACCAAACATGCTAGAAATGCTCCAATTGAGCTAATTAGCTTATTGTGAGAATATTACAAACGTCTGACCAAACTGAAAAATGTAAATTTCCAATTTCAACCAAACATGCTAGAAATGCTCCAATTGAGCTAATTAGCTTATTGTGAGAATATTACAAACGTCTGACAAAACTGAAAAATGTAAATTTCCAATTTCAACCAAACGTGCTAGAAATGCTCGAATTGCGAAATAAGCCTACTGTAAGAATTTTACAAACGTTTGACAAAACTGAAAAATGTAAATTTTCAATTTTAACCAAACATGCTAGAAATGCTCCAATTGAGCTAATTAGCTTATTGTGAGAATATTGCAATTGTCTGACAAAAGTGAAAAATGTAAATTTCCAATTTCAACCAAACATGCTAGAAATGCTCCAATTGAGCTAATTAGCGTATTGTGAGAATATTACAAACGTCAGACCAAACTGAAAAATGTAAATTTCCAATTTCAACCAAACATGCTAGAAATGCTCCAATTGAGCTAATTAGCTTATTGTGAGAATATTACAAACGTCTGACCAAACTGAAAAATGTAAATTTCCAATTTCAACCAAACATGCTAGAAATGCTCCAATTGAGCTAATTAGCTTATTGTGAGAATATTACAAACGTCTGACCAAACTGAAAAATGTAAATTTCCAATTTCAACCAAACATGCTAGAAATGCTCCAATTGAGCTAATTAGCTTATTGTGAGAATATTACAAACGTCTGACAAAACTGAAAAATGTAAATTTCCAATTTCAACCAAACGTGCTAGAAATGCTCGAATTGAGCTAATTAGCTTATTGTGAGAATATTACAAACGTCTGACAAAACTGAAAAATGTAAATTTCCAATTTCAACCAAACATGCTAGAAATGCTCCAATTGAGCTAATTAGCTTATTGTGAGAATATTGCAATTGTCTGACAAAAGTGAAAAATGTAAATTTCCAATTTCAACCAAACATGCTAGAAATGCTCCAATTGAGCTAATTAGCTTATTGTGAGAATATTACAAACGTCAGACCAAACTGAAAAATGTAAATTTCCAATTTCAACCAAACATGCTAGAAATGCTCCAATTGAGCTAATTAGCTTATTGTGAGAATATTACAAACGTCTGACCAAACTGAAAAATGTAAATTTCCAATTTCAACCAAACATGCTAGAAATGCTCCAATTGAGCTAATTAGCTTATTGTGAGAATATTACAAACGTCTGACCAAACTGAAAAATGTAAATTTCCAATTTCAACCAAACATGCTAGAAATGCTCCAATTGAGCTAATTAGCTTATTGTGAGAATATTACAAACGTCTGACAAAACTGAAAAATGTAAATTTCCAATTTCAACCAAACGTGCTAGAAATGCTCGAATTGCGAAATAAGCCTACTGTAAGAATTTTACAAACGTTTGACAAAACTGAAAAATGTAAATTTTCAATTTCAACCAAACATGCTAAAAATGCTCCAATTGAGCTAATTAGCTTATTGTGACAATATTACAAACGTCTGACAAACTGAAAAATTTAAATTTCCAATTTCAACCAAACATGCTAGAAATGCTCCAATTGAGCTAATTAGCTTATTGTGAGAATATTACAAACGTCTGACAAAACTGAAAAATGTAAATTTCCAATTTCAACCAAACATGCTAGAAATGTTCCAATTGAGCAAATTAGCTTATTGTGAGAATATTACAAACGTCTGACAAAACTGAAAAATGTAAACTTCCAATTTCAACCAAACATGCTAGAAATGCTCCAATTGAGCTAATTAGCTTATTGTGAGAATATTACAAACGTCTGACAAAACTGAAAATTGTAAATTTCCAATTTCAACCAAACATGCTAGAAATGCTCCAATTGAACTAATTAGCTTATTGTGAGAATATTACAAACGTCCGACAAAACTGAAAAATGTAAATTTCCAATTTCAACCAAACATGCTAGAAATGCTCCAATTGAGCTAATTAGCTTATTGTGAGAATATTGCAATTGTCTGACAAAAGTGAAAAATGTAAATTTCCAATTTCAACCAAACATGCTAGAAATGCTCCAATTGAGCTAATTAGCTTATTGTGAGAATATTACAAACGTCAGACCAAACTGAAAAATGTAAATTTCCAATTTCAACAAAACATGCTAGAAATGCTCCAATTGAGCTAATTAGCTTATTGTGAGAATATTACAAACGTCTGACCAAACTGAAAAATGTAAATTTCCAATTTCAACCAAACATGCTAGAAATGCTCCAATTGAGCTAATTAGCTTATTGTGAGAATATTACAAACGTCTGACCAAACTGAAAAATGTAAATTTCCAATTTCAACCAAACATGCTAGAAATGCTCCAATTGAGCTAATTAGCTTATTGTGAGAATATTACAAACGTCTGACAAAACTGAAAAATGTAAATTTCCAATTTCAACCAAACGTGCTAGAAATGCTCGAATTGCGAAATAAGCCTACTGTAAGAATTTTACAAACGTTTGACAAAACTGAAAAATGTAAATTTTCAATTTTAACCAAACATGCTAGAAATGCTCCAATTGAGCTAATTAGCTTATTGTGAGAATATTGCAATTGTCTGACAAAAGTGAAAAATGTAAATTTCCAATTTCAACCAAACATGCTAGAAATGCTCCAATTGAGCTAATTAGCTTATTGTGAGAATATTACAAACGTCAGACCAAACTGAAAAATGTAAATTTCCAATTTCAACCAAACATGCTAGAAATGCTCCAATTGAGCTAATTAGCTTATTGTGAGAATATTACAAACGTCTGACCAAACTGAAAAATGTAAATTTCCAATTTCAACCAAACATGCTAGAAATGCTCCAATTGAGCTAATTAGCTTATTGTGAGAATATTACAAACGTCTGACCAAACTGAAAAATGTAAATTTCCAATTTCAACCAAACATGCTAGAAATGCTCCAATTGAGCTAATTAGCTTATTGTGAGAATATTACAAACGTCTGACAAAACTGAAAAATGTAAATTTCCAATTTCAACCAAACGTGCTAGAAATGCTCCAATTGAGCTAATTAGCTTATTGTGAGAATATTGCAATTGTCTGACAAAAGTGAAAAATGTAAATTTCCAATTTCAACCAAACATGCTAGAAATGCTCCAATTGAGCTAATTAGCTTATTGTGAGAATATTACAAACGTCAGACCAAACTGAAAAATGTAAATTTCCAATTTCAACCAAACATGCTAGAAATGCTCCAATTGAGCTAATTAGCTTATTGTGAGAATATTACAAACGTCTGACAAAACTGAAAAATGTAAATTTCCAATTTCAACCAAACGTGCTAGAAATGCTCGAATTGCGAAATAAGCCTACTGTAAGAATTTTACAAACGTTTGACAAAACTGAAAAATGTAAATTTTCAATTTTAACCAAACATGCTAGAAATGCTCCAATTGAGCTAATTAGCTTATTGTGAGAATATTGCAATTGTCTGACAAAAGTGAAAAATGTAAATTTCCAATTTCAACCAAACATGCTAGAAATGCTCCAATTGAGCTAATTAGCTTATTGTGAGAATATTACAAACGTCAGACCAAACTGAAAAATGTAAATTTCCAATTTCAACCAAACATGCTAGAAATGCTCCAATTGAGCTAATTAGCTTATTGTGAGAATATTACAAACGTCTGACCAAACTGAAAAATGTAAATTTCCAATTTCAACCAAACATGCTAGAAATGCTCCAATTGAGCTAATTAGCTTATTGTGAGAATATTACAAACGTCTGACCAAACTGAAAAATATAAATTTCCAATTTCAACCAAACATGCTAGAAATGCTCCAATTGAGCTAATTAGCTTATTGTGAGAATATTACAAACGTCTGACAAAACTGAAAAATGTAAATTTCCAATTTCATCCAAACGTGCTAGAAATGCTCGAATTGCGAAATAAGCCTACTGTAAGAATTTTACAAACGTTTGACAAAACTGAAAAATGTAAATTTTCAATTTTAACCAAACATGCTAGAAATGCTCCAATTGAGCTAATTAGCTTATTGTGAGAATATTGCAATTGTCTGACAAAAGTGAAAAATGTAAATTTCCAATTTCAACCAAACATGCTAGAAATGCTCCAATTGAGCTAATTAGCTTATTGTGAGAATATTACAAACGTCAGACCAAACTGAAAAATGTAAATTTCCAATTTCAACCAAACATGCTAGAAATGCTCCAATTGAGCTAATTAGCTTATTGTGAGAATATTACAAACGTCTGACCAAACTGAAAAATGTAAATTTCCAATTTCAACCAAACATGCTAGAAATGCTCCAATTGAGCTAATTAGCTTATTGTGAGAATATTACAAACGTCTGACCAAACTGAAAAATGTAAATTTCCAATTTCAACCAAACATGCTAGAAATGCTCCAATTGAGCTAATTAGCTTATTGTGAGAATATTACAAACGTCTGACAAAACTGAAAAATGTAAATTTCCAATTTCAACCAAACATACTAGAAATGCTCGAATTGAGCTAATTAGCTTATTGTGAGAATATTACAAACGTCTGACAAAACTGAAAAATGTAAATTTCCAATTTCAACCAAACATGCTAGAAATGCTCCAATTGAGCTAATTAGCTTATTGTGAGAATATTGCAATTGTCTGACAAAAGTGAAAAATGTAAATTTCCAATTTCAACCAAACATGCTAGAAATGCTCCAATTGAGCTAATTAGCTTATTGTGAGAATATTACAAACGTCAGACCAAACTGAAAAATGTAAATTTCCAATTTCAACCAAACATGCTAGAAATGCTCCAATTGAGCTAATTAGCTTATTGTGAGAATATTACAAACGTCTGACCAAACTGAAAAATGTAAATTTCCAATTTCAACCAAACATGCTAGAAATGCTCCAATTGAGCTAATTAGCTTATTGTGAGAATATTACAAACGTCTGACCAAACTGAAAAATGTAAATTTCCAATTTCAACCAAACATGCTAGAAATGCTCCAATTGAGCTAATTAGCTTATTGTGAGAATATTACAAACGTCTGACAAAACTGAAAAATGTAAATTTCCAATTTCAACCAAACGTGCTAGAAATGCTCGAATTGCGAAATAAGCCTACTGTAAGAATTTTACAAACGTTTGACAAAACTGAAAAATGTAAATTTTCAATTTCAACCAAACATGCTAAAAATGCTCCAATTGAGCTAATTAGCTTATTGTGACAATATTACAAACGTCTGACAAACTGAAAAATTTAAATTTCCAATTTCAACCAAACATGCTAGAAATGCTCCAATTGAGCTAATTAGCTTATTGTGAGAATATTACAAACGTCTGACAAAACTGAAAAATGTAAATTTCCAATTTCAACCAAACATGCTAGAAATGTTCCAATTGAGCAAATTAGCTTATTGTGAGAATATTACAAACGTCTGACAAAACTGAAAAATGTAAACTTCCAATTTCAACCAAACATGCTAGAAATGCTCCAATTGAGCTAATTAGCTTATTGTGAGAATATTACAAACGTCTGACAAAACTGAAAATTGTAAATTTCCAATTTCAACCAAACATGCTAGAAATGCTCCAATTGAACTAATTAGCTTATTGTGAGAATATTACAAACGTCCGACAAAACTGAAAAATGTAAATTTCCAATTTCAACCAAACATGCTAGAAATGCTCCAATTGAGCTAATTAGCTTATTGTGAGAATATTGCAATTGTCTGACAAAAGTGAAAAATGTAAATTTCCAATTTCAACCAAACATGCTAGAAATGCTCCAATTGAGCTAATTAGCTTATTGTGAGAATATTACAAACGTCAGACCAAACTGAAAAATGTAAATTTCCAATTTCAACAAAACATGCTAGAAATGCTCCAATTGAGCTAATTAGCTTATTGTGAGAATATTACAAACGTCTGACCAAACTGAAAAATGTAAATTTCCAATTTCAACCAAACATGCTAGAAATGCTCCAATTGAGCTAATTAGCTTATTGTGAGAATATTACAAACGTCTGACCAAACTGAAAAATGTAAATTTCCAATTTCAACCAAACATGCTAGAAATGCTCCAATTGAGCTAATTAGCTTATTGTGAGAATATTACAAACGTCTGACAAAACTGAAAAATGTAAATTTCCAATTTCAACCAAACGTGCTAGAAATGCTCGAATTGCGAAATAAGCCTACTGTAAGAATTTTACAAACGTTTGACAAAACTGAAAAATGTAAATTTTCAATTTTAACCAAACATGCTAGAAATGCTCCAATTGAGCTAATTAGCTTATTGTGAGAATATTGCAATTGTCTGACAAAAGTGAAAAATGTAAATTTCCAATTTCAACCAAACATGCTAGAAATGCTCCAATTGAGCTAATTAGCTTATTGTGAGAATATTACAAATGTCAGACCAAACTGAAAAATGTAAATTTCCAATTTCAACCAAACATGCTAGAAATGCTCCAATTGAGCTAATTAGCTTATTGTGAGAATATTACAAACGTCTGACCAAACTGAAAAATGTAAATTTCCAATTTCAACCAAACATGCTAGAAATGCTCCAATTGAGCTAATTAGCTTATTGTGAGAATATTACAAACGTCTGACCAAACTGAAAAATGTAAATTTCCAATTTCAACCAAACATGCTAGAAATGCTCCAATTGAGCTAATTAGCTTATTGTGAGAATATTACAAACATCTGACAAAACTGAAAAATGTAAATTTCCAATTTCAACCAAACGTGCTAGAAATGCTCGAATTGCGAAATAAGCCTACTGTAAGAATTTTACAAACGTTTGACAAAACTGAAAAATGTAAATTTTCAATTTTAACCAAACATGCTAGAAATGCTCCAATTGAGCTAATTAGCTTATTGTGAGAATATTACAAACGTCTGACAAAACTGAAAAATGTAAATTTCCAATTTCAACCAAACATGCTAGAAATGCTCCAATTGAGCTAATTAGCTTATTGTGAGAATATTACAAACGTCTGACAAAACTGAAAAATGTAAATTTCCAATTTCAACCAAACATGCTAGAAATGCTCCAATTGAGCTAATTAGCTTATTGTGAGAATATTGCAAATGTCTGACAAAAGTGAAAAATGTAAATTTCCAATTTCAACCAAACATGCTAGAAATGCTCCAATTGAGCTAATTAGCTTATTGTGAGAATATTACAAACGTCTGACCAAACTGAAAAATGTAAATTTCCAATTTCAACCAAACATGCTAGAAATGCTCCAATTGAGCTAATTAGCTTATTGTGAGAATATTACAAACGTCTGACCAAACTGAAAAATGTAAATTTCCAATTTCAACCAAACATGCTAGAAATGCTCCAATTGAGCTAATTAGCTTATTGTGAGAATATTACAAACGTCTGACAAAACTGAAAAATGTAAATTTCCAATTTCAACCAAACATGCTAGAAATGCTCCAATTGAGCTAATTAGCTTATTGTGAGAATATTACAAAGGTCTGACAAAACTGAAAAATGTAAATTTCCAATTTCAACCAAACATGCTAGAAATGCTCCAATTGAGCTAATTAGCTTATTGTGAGAATATTACAAACGTCTGACAAAACTGAAAAATGTAAATTTCCAATTTCAACCAAACATGCTAGAAATGCTCCAATTGAGCTAATTAGCTTATTGTGACAATATTACAAACGTCTGACAAAACTGAAAAATGTAAATTTCCAATTTCAACCAAACATGCTAGAAATGCTCCAATTGAACTAATTAGCTTATTGTGACAATATTACAAACGTCTGACAAAACTGAAAAATGTAAATTTCCAATTTCAACCAAACATGCTAGAAATGTTCCAATTGAGGTAATTAGCTTATTGTGAGAATATTACAAACGTCTGACAAAACTGAAAATGTAAATTTCCAATTTCAACCAAACATGCTAGAAATGCTCCAATTGAGCTAATTAGCTTATTGTGAGAATATTACAAACGTCTGACAAAACTGAAAAATGTAAATTTCCAATTTCAACCAAACATGCTAGAAATGCTCCAATTGAGCTAATTAGCTTATTGTGAGAATATTACAAACGTCAGACAAAACTGAAAAATGTAAATTTCCAATTTCAACCAAACATGCTAGAAATGCTCCAATTGAGCTAATTAGCTTATTGTGAGAATATTACAAACGTCTGACAAAACTGAAAAATGTAAATTTCCAATTTCAACCAAACATGCTAGAAATGTTCCAATTGAGCTAATTAGCTTATTGTTAGAATATTACAAACGTCTGACCAAACTGAAAAATGTAAACTTCCAATTTCACTCAAACATGCTAGAAATGCTCCAATTGAGCTAATTAGCTTATTGTGAGAATATTACAAACGTCTGACAAAACTGAAAAATGTAAATTTCCAATTTCAACCAAACATGCTAGAAATGCTCCAATTGAGCTAATTAGCTTATTGTGAGAATATTACAAACGTCAGACCAAACTGAAAAATGTAAATTTCCAATTTCAACCAAACATGCTAGAAATGCTCCAATTGAGCTAATTAGCTTATTGTGAGAATATTACAAACGTCTGACCAAACTGAAAAATGTAAATTTCCAATTTCAACCAAACATGCTAGAAATGCTCCAATTGAGCTAATTAGCTTATTGTGAGAATATTACAAACGTCTGACCAAACTGAAAAATGTAAATTTCCAATTTCAACCAAACATGCTAGAAATGCTCCAATTGAGCTAATTAGCTTATTGTGAAAATATTACAAACGTCTGACAAAACTGAAAAATGTAAATTTCCAATTTCAACCAAACATGCTAGAAATGCTCGAAGTGCGAAATTAGCCTACTGTAAGAATTTTACAAACGTTTGACAAAACTGAAAAATGTAAATTTTCAATTTCAACCAAACATGATAGAAATGCTCCAATTGAGCTAATTAGCTTATTGTGAGAATATTACAAACGTCTGACCAAACTGAAAAATGTAAATTTCCAATTTCAACCAAACATGCTAGAAATGCTCCAATTGAGCTAATTAGCTTATTGTGAGAATATTACAAACGTCTGACAAAACTGAAAAATGTAAATCTCCAATTTCAACCAAACGTGCTAGAAATGCTCGAATTGCGAAATAAGCCTACTGTAAGAATTTTACAAACGTTTGACAAAACTGAAAAATGTAAATTTTCAATTTCAACCAAACATGCTAGAAATGCTCCAATTGAGCTAATTAGCTTATTGTGAGAATATTACAAACGTCTGACAAAACTCAAAAATGTAAACTTCCAATTTCAACCAAACATGCTAGAAATGCTCCAATTGAGCTAATTAGCTTATTGTGAGAATATTACAAACGTCTGACAAAACTGAAAAATGTAAATTTCCAATTTCAACCAAACATGCTAGAAATGCTCCAATTGAACTAATTAGCTTATTGTGACAATATTACAAACGTCTGACAAAACTGAAAAATGTAAATTTCCAATTTCAACCAAACATGCTAGAAATGCTCCAATTGAGCTAATTAGCTTATTGTGAGAATATTGCAATTGTCAGACAAAAGTGAAAAATGTAAATTTCCAATTTCAACCAAACATGCTAGAAATGCTCCAATTGAGCTAATTAGCTTATTGTGAGAATATTACAAACGTCAGACCAAACTGAAAAATGTAAATTTCCAATTTCAACCAAACATGCTAGAAATGCTCCAATTGAGCTAATTAGCTTATTGTGAGAATATTACAAACGTCTGACCCAACTGAAAAATGTAAATTTCCAATTTCAACCAAACATGCTAGAAATGCTCCAATTGAGCTAATTAGCTTATTGTGAGAATATTACAAACGTCTGACAAAACTGAAAAATGTAAATTTCCAATTTCAACCAAACATGCTAGAAATGCTCCAATTGAGCTAATTAGCTTATTGTGAGAATATTACAAAGGTCTGACAAAACTGAAAAATGTAAATTTCCAATTTCAACCAAACATGCTAGAAATGCTCGAATTGCGAAATAAGCCTACTGTAAGAATTTTACAAACGTTTGACAAAACTGAAAAATGTAAATTTTCAATTTCAACCAAACATGCTAGAAATGCTCCAATTGAGCTAATTAGCTTATTGTGAGAATATTACAAACGTCTGACAAAACTGAAAAATGTAAACTTCCAATTTCAACCAAACATGCTAGAAATGCTCCAATTGAGCTAATTAGCTTATTGTGAGAATATTACAAACGTCTGACAAAACTGAAAAATGTAAATTTCCAATTTCAACCAAACATGCTAGAAATGCTCCAATTGAGCTAATTAGCTTATTGTGACAATATTACAAACGTCTGACAAAACTGAAAAATGTAAATTTCCAATTTCAACCAAACATGCTAGAAATGCTCCAATTGAGCTAATTAGCTTATTGTGAGAATATTACAAACGTCTGACAAAACTGAAAAATGTAAATTTCCAATTACAACCAAACATGCTAGAAATGTTCCAATTGAGCTAATTAGCTTATTGTGAGAATATTACAAACGTCTGACAAAACTGAAAAATGTAAACTTCCAATTTCAACCAAACATGCTAGAAATGCTCCAATTGAGCTAATTAGCTTATTGTGAGAATATTACAAACGTCTGACAAAACTGAAAAATGTAAATTTCCAATTTCAACCAAACATGCTAGAAATGCTCCAATTGAACTAATTAGCTTATTGTGACAATATTACAAACGTCTGACAAAACTGAATAATGTAAATTTCCAATTTCAACCAAACATGCTAGAAATGCTCCAATTGAGCTAATTAGCTTATTGTGAGAATATTGCAATTGTCTGACAAAAGTGAAAAATGTAAATTTCCAATTTCAACCAAACATGCTAGAAATGCTCCAATTGAGCTAATTAGCTTATTGTGAGAATATTACAAACGTCAGACCAAACTGAAAAATGTAAATTTCCAATTTCAACCAAACATGCTAGAAATGCTCCAATTGAGCTAATTAGCTTATTGTGAGAATATTACAAACGTCTGACCAAACTGAAAAATGTAAATTTCCAATTTCAACCAAACATGCTAGAAATGCTCCAATTGAGCTAATTAGCTTATTGTGAGAATATTAAAAACGTCTGACCAAACTGAAAAATGTAAATTTCCCATTTCAACCAAACATGCTAGAAATGCTCCAATTGAGCTAATTAGCTTATTGTGAAAATATTACAAACGTCTGACAAAACTGAAAAATGTAAATTTCCAATTTCAACCAAACATGCTAGAAATGCTCGAATTGCGAAATAAGCCTACTGTAAGAATTTTACAAACGTTTGACAAAACTGAAAAATGTAAATTTTCATATTCAACCAAACATGATAGAAATGCTCCAATTGAGCTAATTAGCTTATTGTGAGAATATTACAAACGTCTGACCAAACTGAAAAATGTAAATTTCCAATTTCAACCAAACATGCTAGAAATGCTCCAATTGAGCTAATTAGCTTATTGTGAGAATATTACAAACGTCTGACAAAACTGAAAAATGTAAACTTCCAATTTCAACCACACATGCTAGAAATGCTCCAATTGAGCTAATTAGCTTATTGTGAGAATATTACAAACGTCTGACAAAACTGAAAAATGTAATTTTCCAATTTCAACCAAACATGCTAGAAATGCTCCAATTGAACTAATTAGCTTATTGTGACAATATTACAAACGTCTGACAAAACTGAAAAATGTAAATTTCCAATTTCAACCAAACATGCTAGAAATGCTCCAATTGAGCTAATTAGCTTATTGTGAGAATATTGCAATTGTCAGACAAAAGTGAAAAATGTAAATTTCCAATTTCAACCAAACATGCTAGAAATGCTCCAATTGAGCTAATTAGCTTATTGTGAGAATATTACAAACGTCTGACAAAACTGAAAAATGTAAATTTCCAATTTCAACCAAACATGCTAGAAATGCTCCAATTGAGCTAATTAGCTTATTGTGAGAATATTACAAACGTCTGACAAAACTGAAAAATGTAAATTTCCAATTTCAACCAAACATGCTAGAAATGCTCCAATTGAGCTAATTAGCTTATTGTGAGAATATTACAAACGTCAGACCAAACTGAAAAATGTAAATTTACAATTTCAACCAAACATGCTAGAAATGCTCCAATTGAGCTAATTAGCTTATTGTGATAATATTACAAAGGTCTGACAAAACTGAAAAATGTAAATTTCCAATTTCAACCAAACATGCTAGAAATGCTCCAATTGAGCTAATTAGCTTATTGTGAGAATATTACAAACGTCTGACAAAACTGAAAAATGTAAATTTCCAATTTCAACCAAACATGCTAGAAATGCTCCAATTGAGCTAATTAGCTTATTGTGACAATATTACAAACGTCTGACAAAACTGAAAAATGTAAATTTCCAATTTCAACCAAACATGATAGAAATGCTCCAATTGAGCTAATTAGCTTATTGTGAGAATATTACAAACGTCTGACCAAACTGAAAAATGTAAATTTCCAATTTCAACCAAACATGCTAGAAATGCTCCAATTGAGCTAATTAGCTTATTGTGAGAATATTACAAACGTCTGACAACACTGAAAAATGTAAATCTCCAATTTCAACCAAACGTGCTAGAAATGCTCAAATTGCGAAATAAGCCTACTGTAAGAATTTTACAAACGTTTGACAAAACTGAAAAATGTAAATTTTCAATTTCAACCAAACATGCTAGAAATGCTCCAATTGAGCTAATTAGCTTATTGTGAGAATATTACAAACGTCTGACAAAACTGAAAAATGTAAACTTCCAATTTGAACCAAACATGCTAGAAATGCTCCAATTGAGCTAATTAGCTTATTGTGAGAATATTACAAACGTCTGACAAAACTGAAAAATGTAAATTTCCAATTTCAACCAAACATGCTAGAAATGCTCCAATTGAACTAATTAGCTTATTGTGACAATATTACAAACGTCTGACAAAACTGAAAAATGTAAATTTCCAATTTCAACCAAACATGCTAGAAATGCTCCAATTGAGCTAATTAGCTTATTGTGAGAATATTGCAATTGTCAGACAAAAGTGAAAAATGTAAATTTCCAATTTCAACCAAACATGCTAGAAATGCTCCAATTGAGCTAATTAGCTTATTGTGAGAATATTACAAACGTCTGACCAAACTGAAAAATGTAAATTTCCAATTTCAACCAAACATGCTAGAAATGCTCCAATTGAGCTAATTAGCTTATTGTGAGAATATTACAAACGTCTGACCCAACTGAAAAATGTAAATTTCCAATTTCAACCAAACATGCTAGAAATGCTCCAATTGAGCTAATTAGCTTATTGTGAGAATATTACAAACGTCTGACAAAACTGAAAAATGTAAATTTCCAATTTCAACCAAACATGCTAGAAATGCTCCAATTGAGCTAATTAGCTTATTGTGATAATATTACAAAGGTCTGACAAAACTGAAAAATGTAAATTTCCAATTTCAACCAAACATGCTAGAAATGCTCCAATTGAGCTAATTAGCTTATTGTGAGAATATTACAAACGTCTGACAAAACTGAAAAATGTAAATTTCCAATTTCAACCAAACATGCTAGAAATGCTCCAATTGAGCTAATTAGCTTATTGTGACAATATTACAAACGTCTGACAAAACTGAAAAATGTAAATTTCCAATTTCAACCAAACATGCTAGAAATGCTCCAATTGAGCTAATTAGCTTATTGTGAGAATATTACAAACGTCTGACAAAACTGAAAAATGTAAATTTCCAATTTCAACCAAACATGCTAGAAATGTTCCAATTGAGCTAATTAGCTTATTGTGAGAATATTACAAACGTCTGACAAAACTGAAAAATGTAAACTTCCAATTTCAACCAAACATGCTAGAAATGGTCCAATTGAGCTAATTAGCTTATTGTGAGAATATTACAAACGTCTGACAAAACTGAAAAATGTAATTTTCCAATTTCAACCAAACATGCTAGAAATGCTCCAATTGAACTAATTAGCTTATTGTGACAATATTACAAACGTCTGACAAAACTGAAAAATGTAAATTTCCAATTTCAACCAAACATGCTAGAAATGCTCCAATTGAGCTAATTAGCTTATTGTGAGAATATTACAAACGTCTGACCAAACTGAAAAATGTAAATTTCCCATCTCAACCAAACATGCTAGAAATGCTCCAATTGAGCTAATTAGCTTATTGTGAAAATATTACAAACGTCTGACAAAACTGAAAAATGTAAATTTCCAATTTCAACCAAACATGCTAGAAATGCTCGAATTGCGAAATAAGCCTACTGTAAGAATTTTACAAACGTTTGACAAAACTGAAAAATGTAAATTTTCATATTCAACCAAACATGATAGAAATGCTCCAATTGAGCTAATTAGCTTATTGTGAGAATATTACAAACGTCTGACCAAACTGAAAAATGTAAATTTCCAATTTCAACCAAACATGCTAGAAATGCTCCAATTGAGCTAATTAGCTTATTGTGAGAATATTACAAACGTCTGACAACACTGAAAAATGTAAATCTCCAATTTCAACCAAACGTGCTAGAAATGCTCAAATTGCGAAATAAGCCTACTGTAAGAATTTTACAAACGTTTGACAAAACTGAAAAATGTAAATTTTCAATTTCAACCAAACATGCTAGAAATGCTCCAATTGAGCTAATTAGCTTATTGTGAGAATATTACAAACGTCTGACAAAACTGAAAAATGTAAACTTCCAATTTCAACCAAACATGCTAGAAATGCTCCAATTGAGCTAATTAGCTTATTGTGAGAATATTACAAACGTCTGACAAAACTGAAAAATGTAAATTTCCAATTTCAACCAAACATGCTAGAAATGCTCCAATTGAACTAATTAGCTTATTGTGACAATATTACAAACGTCTGACAAAACTGAAAAATGTAAATTTCCAATTTCAACCAAACATGCTAGAAATGCTCCAATTGAGCTAATTAGCTTATTGTGAGAATATTGCAATTGTCAGACAAAAGTGAAAAATGTAAATTTCCAATTTCAACCAAACATGCTAGAAATGCTCCAATTGAGCTAATTAGCTTATTGTGAGAATATTACAAACGTCTGACAAAACTGAAAAATGTAAATTTCCAATTTCAACCAAACGTGCTAGAAATGCTCGAATTGCGAAATAAGCCTACTGTAAGAATTTTACAAACGTTTGACAAAACTGAAAAATGTAAATTTTCAATTTTAACCAAACATGCTAGAAATGCTCCAATTGAGCTAATTAGCTTATTGTGAGAATATTGCAATTGTCTGACAAAAGTGAAAAATGTAAATTTCCAATTTCAACCAAACATGCTAGAAATGCTCCAATTGAGCTAATTAGCTTATTGTGAGAATATTACAAACGTCAGACCAAACTGAAAAATGTAAATTTCCAATTTCAACCAAACATGCTAGAAATGCTCCAATTGAGCTAATTAGCTTATTGTGAGAATATTACAAACGTCTGACCAAACTGAAAAATGTAAATTTCCAATTTCAACCAAACATGCTAGAAATGCTCCAATTGAGCTAATTAGCTTATTGTGAGAATATTACAAACGTCTGACCAAACTGAAAAATGTAAATTTCCAATTTCAACCAAACATGCTAGAAATGCTCCAATTGAGCTAATTAGCTTATTGTGAGAATATTACAAACGTCTGACAAAACTGAAAAATGTAAATTTCCAATTTCAACCAAACGTGCTAGAAATGCTCGAATTGCGAAATAAGCCTACTGTAAGAATTTTACAAACGTTTGACAAAACTGAAAAATGTAAACTTCCAATTTCAACCAAACATGCTAGAAATGCTCCAATTGAGCTAATTAGCTTATTGTGAGAATATTACAAACGTCTGACAAAACTGAAAAATGTAAATTTCCAATTTCAACCAAACATGCTAGAAATGCTCCAATTGAACTAATTAGCTTATTGTGACAATATTACAAACGTCTGACAAAACTGAAAAATGTAAATTTCCAATTTCAACCAAACATGCTAGAAATGCTCCAATTGAGCTAATTAGCTTATTGTGAGAATATTGCAATTGTCTGACAAAAGTGAAAAATGTAAATTTCCAATTTCAACCAAACATGCTAGAAATGCTCCAATTGAGCTAATTAGCTTATTGTGAGAATATTACAAACGTCAGACCAAACTGAAAAATGTAAATTTCCAATTTCAACCAAACATGCTAGAAATGCTCCAATTGAGCTAATTAGCTTATTGTGAGAATATTACAAACGTCTGACCAAACTGAAAAATGTAAATTTCCAATTTCAACCAAACATGCTAGAAATGCTCCAATTGAGCTAATTAGCTTATTGTGAGAATATTACAAACGTCTGACCAAACTGAAAAATGTAAATTTCCAATTTCAACCAAACATGCTAGAAATGCTCCAATTGAGCTAATTAGCTTATTGTGAGAATATTACAAACGTCTGACAAAACTGAAAAATGTAAATTTCCAATTTCAACCAAACGTGCTAGAAATGCTCGAATTGCGAAATAAGCCTACTGTAAGAATTTTACAAACGTTTGACAAAACTGAAAAATGTAAATTTTCAATTTCAACCAAACATGCTAAAAATGCTCCAATTGAGCTAATTAGCTTATTGTGACAATATTACAAACGTCTGACAAACTGAAAAATTTAAATTTCCAATTTCAACCAAACATGCTAGAAATGCTCCAATTGAGCTAATTAGCTTATTGTGAGAATATTACAAACGTCTGACAAAACTGAAAAATGTAAATTTCCAATTTCAACCAAACATGCTAGATATGTTCCAATTGAGCAAATTAGCTTATTGTGAGAATATTACAAACGTCTGACAAAACTGAAAAATGTAAACTTCCAATTTCAACCAAACATGCTAGAAATGCTCCAATTGAGCTAATTAGCTTATTGTGAGAATATTACAAACGTCTGACAAAACTGAAAATTGTAAATTTCCAATTTCAACCAAACATGCTAGAAATGCTCCAATTGAACTAATTAGCTTATTGTGAGAATATTACAAACGTCCGACAAAACTGAAAAATGTAAATTTCCAATTTCAACCAAACATGCTAGAAATGCTCCAATTGAGCTAATTAGCTTATTGTGAGAATATTGCAATTGTCTGACAAAAGTGAAAAATGTAAATTTCCAATTTCAACCAAACATGCTAGAAATGCTCCAATTGAGCTAATTAGCTTATTGTGAGAATATTACAAACGTCAGACCAAACTGAAAAATGTAAATTTCCAATTTCAACAAAACATGCTAGAAATGCTCCAATTGAGCTAATTAGCTTATTGTGAGAATATTACAAACGTCTGACCAAACTGAAAAATGTAAATTTCCAATTTCAACCAAACATGCTAGAAATGCTCCAATTGAGCTAATTAGCTTATTGTGAGAATATTACAAACGTCTGACCAAACTGAAAAATGTAAATTTCCAATTTCAACCAAACATGCTAGAAATGCTCCAATTGAGCTAATTAGCTTATTGTGAGAATATTACAAACGTCTGACAAAACTGAAAAATGTAAATTTCCAATTTCAACCAAACGTGCTAGAAATGCTCGAATTGCGAAATAAGCCTACTGTAAGAATTTTACAAACGTTTGACAAAACTGAAAAATGTAAATTTTCAATTTTAACCAAACATGCTAGAAATGCTCCAATTGAGCTAATTAGCTTATTGTGAGAATATTGCAATTGTCTGACAAAAGTGAAAAATGTAAATTTCCAATTTCAACCAAACATGCTAGAAATGCTCCAATTGAGCTAATTAGCTTATTGTGAGAATATTACAAATGTCAGACCAAACTGAAAAATGTAAATTTCCAATTTCAACCAAACATGCTAGAAATGCTCCAATTGAGCTAATTAGCTTATTGTGAGAATATTACAAACGTCTGACCAAACTGAAAAATGTAAATTTCCAATTTCAACCAAACATGCTAGAAATGCTCCAATTGAGCTAATTAGCTTATTGTGAGAATATTACAAACGTCTGACCAAACTGAAAAATGTAAATTTCCAATTTCAACCAAACATGCTAGAAATGCTCCAATTGAGCTAATTAGCTTATTGTGAGAATATTACAAACATCTGACAAAACTGAAAAATGTAAATTTCCAATTTCAACCAAACGTGCTAGAAATGCTCGAATTGCGAAATAAGCCTACTGTAAGAATTTTACAAACGTTTGACAAAACTGAAAAATGTAAATTTTCAATTTTAACCAAACATGCTAGAAATGCTCCAATTGAGCTAATTAGCTTATTGTGAGAATATTACAAACGTCTGACAAAACTGAAAAATGTAAATTTCCAATTTCAACCAAACATGCTAGAAATGCTCCAATTGAGCTAATTAGCTTATTGTGAGAATATTACAAACGTCTGACAAAACTGAAAAATGTAAATTTCCAATTTCAACCAAACATGCTAGAAATGCTCCAATTGAGCTAATTAGCTTATTGTGAGAATATTGCAAATGTCTGACAAAAGTGAAAAATGTAAATTTCCAATTTCAACCAAACATGCTAGAAATGCTCCAATTGAGCTAATTAGCTTATTGTGAGAATATTACAAACGTCTGACCAAACTGAAAAATGTAAATTTCCAATTTCAACCAAACATGCTAGAAATGCTCCAATTGAGCTAATTAGCTTATTGTGACAATATTACAAACGTCTGACAAAACGGAAAAATGTAAATTTCCAATTTCAACCAAACATGCTAGAAATGCTCCAATTGAGCTAATTAGCTTATTGTGAGAATATTACAAACGTCTGACAAAACTGAAAAATGTAAATTTCCAATTTCAACCAAACATGCTAGAAATGTTCCAATTGAGCTAATTAGCTTATTGTTAGAATATTACAAACGTCTGACAAAACTGAAAAATGTAAACTTCCAATTTCACTCAAACATGCTAGAAATGCTCCAATTGAGCTAATTAGCTTATTGTGAGAATATTACAAACGTCTGACAAAACTGAAAAATGTAAATTTCCAATTTCAACCAAACATGCTAGAAATGCTCCAATTGAGCTAATTAGCTTATTGTGAGAATATTACAAACGTCAGACCAAACTGAAAAATGTAAATTTCCAATTTCAACCAAACATGCTAGAAATGCTCCAATTGAGCTAATTAGCTTATTGTGAGAATATTACAAACGTCTGACCAAACTGAAAAATGTAAATTTCCAATTTCAACCAAACATGCTAGAAATGCTCCAATTGAGCTAATTAGCTTATTGTGAGAATATTACAAACGTCTGACCAAACTGAAAAATGTAAATTTCCAATTTCAACCAAACATGCTAGAAATGCTCCAATTGAGCTAATTAGCTTATTGTGAAAATATTACAAACGTCTGACAAAACTGAAAAATGTAAATTTCCAATTTCAACCAAACATGCTAGAAATGCTCGAAGTGCGAAATTAGCCTACTGTAAGAATTTTACAAACGTTTGACAAAACTGAAAAATGTAAATTTTCAATTTCAACCAAACATGATAGAAATGCTCCAATTGAGCTAATTAGCTTATTGTGAGAATATTACAAACGTCTGACCAAACTGAAAAATGTAAATTTCCAATTTCAACCAAACATGCTAGAAATGCTCCAATTGAGCTAATTAGCTTATTGTGAGAATATTACAAACGTCTGACAAAACTGAAAAATGTAAATCTCCAATTTCAACCAAACGTGCTAGAAATGCTCGAATTGCGAAATAAGCCTACTGTAAGAATTTTACAAACGTTTGACAAAACTGAAAAATGTAAATTTTCAATTTCAACCAAACATGCTAGAAATGCTCCAATTGAGCTAATTAGCTTATTGT
This sequence comes from Watersipora subatra, assembly GCF_963576615.1. Classification (NCBI taxonomy): domain Eukaryota; kingdom Metazoa; phylum Bryozoa; class Gymnolaemata; order Cheilostomatida; family Watersiporidae; genus Watersipora; species Watersipora subatra. The sequence continues at coordinate 40,926,209 of NC_088710.1, read as the reverse complement.
GAGAATATTACAAACGTCTGACAAAACTCAAAAATGTAAACTTCCAATTTCAACCAAACATGCTAGAAATGCTCCAATTGAGCTAATTAGCTTATTGTGAGAATATTACAAACGTCTGACAAAACTGAAAAATGTAAATTTCCAATTTCAACCAAACATGCTAGAAATGCTCCAATTGAACTAATTAGCTTATTGTGACAATATTACAAACGTCTGACAAAACTGAAAAATGTAAATTTCCAATTTCAACCAAACATGCTAGAAATGCTCCAATTGAGCTAATTAGCTTATTTTGAGAATATTGCAATTGTCAGACAAAAGTGAAAAATGTAAATTTCCAATTTCAACCAAACATGCTAGAAATGCTCCAATTGAGCTAATTAGCTTATTGTGAGAATATTACAAACGTCAGACCAAACTGAAAAATGTAAATTTCCAATTTCAACCAAACATGCTAGAAATGCTCCAATTGAGCTAATTAGCTTATTGTGAGAATATTACAAACGTCTGACCCAACTGAAAAATGTAAATTTCCAATTTCAACCAAACATGCTAGAAATGCTCCAATTGAGCTAATTAGCTTATTGTGAGAATATTACAAACGTCTGACAAAACTGAAAAATGTAAATTTCCAATTTCAACCAAACATGCTAGAAATGCTCCAATTGAGCTAATTAGCTTATTGTGAGAATATTACAAAGGTCTGACAAAACTGAAAAATGTAAATTTCCAATTTCAACCAAACATGCTAGAAATGCTCGAATTGCGAAATAAGCCTACTGTAAGAATTTTACAAACGTTTGACAAAACTGAAAAATGTAAATTTTCAATTTCAACCAAACATGCTAGAAATGCTCCAATTGAGCTAATTAGCTTATTGTGAGAATATTACAAACGTCTGACAAAACTGAAAAATGTAAACTTCCAATTTCAACCAAACATGCTAGAAATGCTCCAATTGAGCTAATTAGCTTATTGTGAGAATATTACAAACGTCTGACAAAACTGAAAAATGTAAATTTCCAATTTCAACCAAACATGCTAGAAATGCTCCAATTGAGCTAATTAGCTTATTGTGACAATATTACAAACGTCTGACAAAACTGAAAAATGTAAATTTCCAATTTCAACCAAACATGCTAGAAATGCTCCAATTGAGCTAATTAGCTTATTGTGAGAATATTACAAACGTCTGACAAAACTGAAAAATGTAAATTTCCAATTTCAACCAAACATGCTAGAAATGTTCCAATTGAGCTAATTAGCTTATTGTGAGAATATTACAAACGTCTGACAAAACTGAAAAATGTAAACTTCCAATTTCAACCAAACATGCTAGAAATGCTCCAATTGAGCTAATTAGCTTATTGTGAGAATATTACAAACGTCTGACAAAACTGAAAAATGTAAATTTCCAATTTCAACCAAACATGCTAGAAATGCTCCAATTGAACTAATTAGCTTATTGTGACAATATTACAAACGTCTGACAAAACTGAATAATGTAAATTTCCAATTTCAACCAAACATGCTAGAAATGCTCCAATTGAGCTAATTAGCTTATTGTGAGAATATTGCAATTGTCTGACAAAAGTGAAAAATGTAAATTTCCAATTTCAACCAAACATGCTAGAAATGCTCCAATTGAGCTAATTAGCTTATTGTGAGAATATTACAAACGTCAGACCAAACTGAAAAATGTAAATTTCCAATTTCAACCAAACATGCTAGAAATGCTCCAATTGAGCTAATTAGCTTATTGTGAGAATATTACAAACGTCTGACCAAACTGAAAAATGTAAATTTCCAATTTCAACCAAACATGCTAGAAATGCTCCAATTGAGCTAATTAGCTTATTGTGAGAATATTACAAACGTCTGACCAAACTGAAAAATGTAAATTTCCCATTTCAACCAAACATGCTAGAAATGCTCCAATTGAGCTAATTAGCTTATTGTGAAAATATTACAAACGTCTGACAAAACTGAAAAATGTAAATTTCCAATTTCAACCAAACATGCTAGAAATGCTCGAATTGCGAAATAAGCCTACTGTAAGAATTTTACAAACGTTTGACAAAACTGAAAAATGTAAATTTTCATATTCAACCAAACATGATAGAAATGCTCCAATTGAGCTAATTAGCTTATTGTGAGAATATTACAAACGTCTGACCAAACTGAAAAATGTAAATTTCCAATTTCAACCAAACATGCTAGAAATGCTCCAATTGAGCTAATTAGCTTATTGTGAGAATATTACAAACGTCTGACAAAACTGAAAAATGTAAACTTCCAATTTCAACCACACATGCTAGAAATGCTCCAATTGAGCTAATTAGCTTATTGTGAGAATATTACAAACGTCTGACAAAACTGAAAAATGTAAATTTCCAATTTCAACCAAACATGCTAGAAATGCTCCAATTGAACTAATTAGCTTATTGTGACAATATTACAAACGTCTGACAAAACTGAAAAATGTAAATTTCCAATTTCAACCAAACATGCTAGAAATGCTCCAATTGAGCTAATTAGCTTATTGTGAGAATATTGCAATTGTCAGACAAAAGTGAAAAATGTAAATTTCCAATTTCAACCAAACATGCTAGAAATGCTCCAATTGAGCTAATTAGCTTATTGTGAGAATATTACAAACGTCTGACCAAACTGAAAAATGTAAATTTCCAATTTCAACCAAACATGCTAGAAATGCTCCAATTGAGCTAATTAGCTTATTGTGAGAATATTACAAACGTCTGACAAAACTGAAAAATGTAAATTTCCAATTTCAACCAAACATGCTAGAAATGCTCCAATTGAGCTAATTAGCTTATTGTGAGAATATTACAAACGTCAGACCAAACTGAAAAATGTAAATTTACAATTTCAACCAAACATGCTAGAAATGCTCCAATTGAGCTAATTAGCTTATTGTGATAATATTACAAAGGTCTGACAAAACTGAAAAATGTAAATTTCCAATTTCAACCAAACATGCTAGAAATGCTCCAATTGAGCTAATTAGCTTATTGTGAGAATATTACAAACGTCTGACAAAACTGAAAAATGTAAATTTCCAATTTCAACCAAACATGCTAGAAATGCTCCAATTGAGCTAATTAGCTTATTGTGACAATATTACAAACGTCTGACAAAACTGAAAAATGTAAATTTCCAATTTCAACCAAACATGATAGAAATGCTCCAATTGAGCTAATTAGCTTATTGTGAGAATATTACAAACGTCTGACCAAACTGAAAAATGTAAATTTCCAATTTCAACCAAACATGCTAGAAATGCTCCAATTGAGCTAATTAGCTTATTGTGAGAATATTACAAACGTCTGACAACACTGAAAAATGTAAATCTCCAATTTCAACCAAACGTGCTAGAAATGCTCAAATTGCGAAATAAGCCTACTGTAAGAATTTTACAAACGTTTGACAAAACTGAAAAATGTAAACTTCCAATTTGAACCAAACATGCTAGAAATGCTCCAATTGAGCTAATTAGCTTATTGTGAGAATATTACAAACGTCTGACAAAACTGAAAAATGTAAATTTCCAATTTCAACCAAACATGCTAGAAATGCTCCAATTGAACTAATTAGCTTATTGTGACAATATTACAAACGTCTGACAAAACTGAAAAATGTAAATTTCCAATTTCAACCAAACATGCTAGAAATGCTCCAATTGAGCTAATTAGCTTATTGTGAGAATATTACAAACGTCTGACAAAACTGAAAAATGTAAATTTCCAATTTCAACCAAACATGCTAGAAATGCTCCAATTGAGCTAATTAGCTTATTGTGACAATATTACAAACGTCTGACAAAACTGAAAAATGTAAATTTCCAATTTCAACCAAACATGCTAGAAATGCTCCAATTGAGCTAATTAGCTTATTGTGAGAATATTACAAACGTCTGACAAAACTGAAAAATGTAAATTTCCAATTTCAACCAAACATGCTAGAAATGTTCCAATTGAGCTAATTAGCTTATTGTGAGAATATTACAAACGTCTGACAAAACTGAAAAATGTAAACTTCCAAATTCAACCAAACATGCTAGAAATGGTCCAATTGAGCTAATTAGCTTATTGTGAGAATATTACAAACGTCTGACAAAACTGAAAAATGTAATTTTCCAATTTCAACCAAACATGCTAGAAATGCTCCAATTGAACTAATTAGCTTATTGTGACAATATTACAAACGTCTGACAAAACTGAAAAATGTAAATTTCCAATTTCAACCAAACATGCTAGAAATGCTCCAATTGAGCTAATTAGCTTATTGTGAGAATATTACAAACGTCTGACCAAACTGAAAAATGTAAATTTCCCATCTCAACCAAACATGCTAGAAATGCTCCAATTGAGCTAATTAGCTTATTGTGAAAATATTACAAACGTCTGACAAAACTGAAAAATGTAAATTTCCAATTTCAACCAAACATGCTAGAAATGCTCGAATTGCGAAATAAGCCTACTGTAAGAATTTTACAAACGTTTGACAAAACTGAAAAATGTAAATTTTCATATTCAACCAAACATGATAGAAATGCTCCAATTGAGCTAATTAGCTTATTGTGAGAATATTACAAACGTCTGACCAAACTGAAAAATGTAAATTTCCAATTTCAACCAAACATGCTAGAAATGCTCCAATTGAGCTAATTAGCTTATTGTGAGAATATTACAAACGTCTGACAACACTGAAAAATGTAAATCTCCAATTTCAACCAAACGTGCTAGAAATGCTCAAATTGCGAAATAAGCCTACTGTAAGAATTTTACAAACGTTTGACAAAACTGAAAAATGTAAATTTTCAATTTCAACCAAACATGCTAGAAATGCTCCAATTGAGCTAATTAGCTTATTGTGAGAATATTACAAACGTCTGACAAAACTGAAAAATGTAAACTTCCAATTTCAACCAAACATGCTAGAAATGCTCCAATTGAGCTAATTAGCTTATTGTGAGAATATTACAAACGTCTGACAAAACTGAAAAATGTAAATTTCCAATTTCAACCAAACATGCTAGAAATGCTCCAATTGAACTAATTAGCTTATTGTGACAATATTACAAACGTCTGACAAAACTGAAAAATGTAAATTTCCAATTTCAACCAAACATGCTAGAAATGCTCCAATTGAGCTAATTAGCTTATTGTGAGAATATTGCAATTGTCAGACAAAAGTGAAAAATGTAAATTTCCAATTTCAACCAAACATGCTAGAAATGCTCCAATTGAGCTAATTAGCTTATTGTGAGAATATTACAAACGTCTGACCAAACTGAAAAATGTAAATTTCCAATTTCAACCAAACATGCTAGAAATGCTCCAATTGAGCTAATTAGCTTATTGTGAGAATATTACAAACGTCTGACCCAACTGAAAAATGTAAATTTCCAATTTCAACCAAACATGCTAGAAATGCTCCAATTGAGCTAATTAGCTTATTGTGAGAATATTACAAACGTCTGACAAAACTGAAAAATGTAAATTTCCAATTTCAACCAAACATGCTAGAAATGCTCCAATTGAGCTAATTAGCTTATTGTGATAATATTACAAAGGTCTGACAAAACTGAAAAATGTAAATTTCCAATTTCAACCAAACATGCTAGAAATGCTCCAATTGAGCTAATTAGCTTATTGTGAGAATATTACAAACGTCTGACCAAACTGAAAAATGTAAATTTCCAATTTCAACCAAACATGCTAGAAATGCTCCAATTGAGCTAATTAGCTTATTGTGACAATATTACAAACGTCTGACAAAACTGAAAAATGTAAATTTCCAATTTCAACCAAACATGCTAGAAATGCTCCAATTGAGCTAATTAGCTTATTGTGAGAATATTACAAACGTCTGACAAAACTGAAAAATGTAAATTTCCAATTTCAACCAAACATGCTAGAAATGTTCCAATTGAGCTAATTAGCTTATTGTGAGAATATTACAAACGTCTGACAAAACTGAAAAATGTAAACTTCCAATTTCAACCAAACATGCTAGAAATGCTCCAATTGAGCTAATTAGCTTATTGTGAGAATATTACAAACGTCTGACAAAACTGAAAAATGTAATTTTCCAATTTCAACCAAACATGCTAGAAATGCTCCAATTGAACTAATTAGCTTATTGTGACAATATTACAAACGTCTGACAAAACTGAAAAATGTAAATTTCCAATTTCAACCAAACATGCTAGAAATGCTCCAATTGAGCTAATTAGCTTATTGTGAGAATATTGCAATTGTCTGACAAAAGTGAAAAATGTAAATTTCCAATTTCAACCAAACATGCTAGAAATGCTCCAATTGAGCTAATTAGCTTATTGTGAGAATATTACAAACGTCAGACCAAACTGAAAAATGTAAATTTCCAATTTCAACCAAACATGCTAGAAATGCTCCAATTGAGCTAATTAGCTTATTGTGAGAATATTACAAACGTCTGACCAAACTGAAAATTGTAAATTTCCAATTTCAACCAAACATGCTAGAAATGCTCCAATTGAGCTAATTAGCTTATTGTGAGAATATTACAAACGTCTGACCAAACTGAAAAATGTAAATTTCCAATTTCAACCAAACATGCTAGAAATGCTCCAATTGAGCTAATTAGCTTATTGTGAAAATATTACAAACGTCTGACAAAACTGAAAAATGTAAATTTCCAATTTCAACCAAACATGCTAGAAATGCTCGAATTGCGAAATAAGCCTACTGTAAGAATTTTACAAACGTTTGACAAAACTGAAAAATGTAAATTTTCAATTTCAACCAAACATGATAGAAATGCTCCAATTGAGCTAATTAGCTTATTGTGAGAATATTAAAAACGTCTGACCAAACTGAAAAATGTAAATTTCCAATTTCAACCAAACATGCTAGAAATGCTCCAATTGAGCTAATTAGCTTATTGTGAGAATATTACAAACGTCTGACCAAACTGAAAAATGTAAATTTCCAATTTCAACCGAACATGCTAGAAATGCTCCAATTGAGCTAATTAGCTTATTGTGAGAATATTACAAACGTCTGACAAAACTGAAAAATGTAAATCTCCAATTTCAACCAAACGTGCTAGAAATGCTCGAACTGCGAAATAAGCCTACTGTAAGAATTTTACAAACGTTTGACAAAACTGAAAAATGTAAATTTTCAATTTCAACCAAACATGATAGAAATGCTCCAATTGAGCTAATTAGCTTATTGTGAGAATATTAAAAACGTCTGACCAAACTGAAAAATGTAAATTTCCAATTTCAACCAAACATGCTAGAAATGCTCCAATTGAGCTAATTAGCTTATTGTGAGAATATTACAAACGTCTGACCAAACTGAAAAATGTAAATTTCCAATTTCAACCAAACATGCTAGAAATGCTCCAATTGAGCTAATTAGCTTATTGTGAGAATATTACAAACGTCTGACAAAACTGAAAAATGTAAATCTCCAATTTCAACCAAACATGCTAGAAATGCTCCAATTGAGCTAATTAGCTTATTGTGAGAATATTACAAACGTCTGACAAAACTGAAAAATTTAAATTTCCAATTTCAACCAAACATGATAGAAATGCTCCAATTGAGTTAATTAGCTTATTGTGAGAATATTACAAACGTCTGACAAAACTGAAAAATGTAAATTTCCAATTTCAACCAAACATGCTAGAAATGCTCCAATTGAGCTAATTAGCTTATTGTGAGAATATTGCAATTGTCTGACAAAAGTGAAAAATGTAAATTTCCAATTTCAACCAAACATGCTAGAAATGCTCCAATTGAGCTAATTAGCTTATTGTGAGAATATTACAAACGTCTGACCAAACTGAAAAATGTAAATTTCCAATTTCAACCAAACATGCTAGAAATGCTCCAATTGAGCTAATTAGCTTATTGTGAGAATATTACAAACGTCTGACAAAACTGAAAAATGTAAATTTCCAATTTCAACCAAACATGCTAGAAATGTTCCAATTGAGCTAATTAGCTTATTGTGAGACTATTACAAACGTCTGACAAAACTGAAAAATGTAAACTTCCAATTTCAACCAAACATGCTAGAAATGCTCCAATTGAGCTAATTAGCTTATTGTGAGAATATTACAAACGTCTGACAAAACTGAAAAATGTAAATTTCCAATTTCAACCAAACATGCTAGAAATGCTCCAATTGAACTAATTAGCTTATTGTGACAATATTACAAACGTCTGACAAAACTGAAAAATGTAAATTTCCAATTTCAACCAAACATGCTAGAAATGCTCCAATTGAGCTAATTAGCTTATTGTGAGAATATTGCAATTGTCTGACAAAAGTGAAAAATGTAAATTTCCAATTTCAACCAAACATGCTAGAAATGCTCCAATTGAGCTAATTAGCTTATTGTGAGAATATTACAAATGTCAGACCAAACTGAAAAATGTAAATTTCCAATTTCAACCAAACATGCTAGAAATGCTCCAATTGAGCTAATTAGCTTATTGTGAGAATATTACAAACGTCTGACCAAACTGAAAAATGTAAATTTCCAATTTCAACCAAACATGCTAGAAATGCTCCATTTGAGCTAATTAGCTTATTGTGAGAATATTACAAACGTCTGACCAAACTGAAAAATGTAAATTTCCAATTTCAACCAAACATGCTAGAAATGCTCCAATTGAGCTAATTAGCTTATTGTGAAAATATTACAAACGTCTGACAAAACTGAAAAATGTAAATTTCCAATTTCAACCAAACATGCTAGAAATGCTCGAATTGCGAAATAAGCCTACTGTAAGAATTTTACGAACGTTTGACAAAACTGAAAAATGTAAATTTTCAATTTCAACCAAACATGATAGAAATGCTCCAATTGAGCTAATTAGCTTATTGTGAGAATATTACAAACGTCTGACAAAACTGAAAAATGTAAATTTCCAATTTCAACCAAACATGCTAGAAATGCTCCAATTGAGCTAATTAGCTTATTGTGAGAATATTACAAACGTCTGACAAAACTGAAAAATTTAAACATCCAATTTCAACCAAACATGATAGAAATGCTCCAATTGAGCTAATTAGCTTATTGTGAGAATATTACAAACGTCTGACAAAACTGAAAAATGTAAATTTCCAATTTCAACCAAACATGCTAGAAATGCTCCAATTGAGCTAATTAGCTTATTGTGAGAATATTGCAATTGTCTGACAAAAGTGAAAAATGTAAATTTCCAATTTCAACCAAACATGCTAGAAATGCTCCAATTGAGCTAATTAGCTTATTGTGATAATATTACAAAGGTCTGACAAAACTGAAAAATGTAAATTTCCAATTTCAACCAAACATGCTAGAAATGCTCCAATTGAGCTAATTAGCTTATTGTGAGAATATTACAAACGTCTGACAAAACCGAAAAATGTAAATTTCCAATTTCAACCAAACATGCTAGAAATGCTCCAATTGAGCTAATTAGCTTATTGTGACAATATTACAAACGTCTGACAAAACTGAAAAATGTAAATTTCCAATTTCAACCAAACATGCTAGAAATGCTCCAATTGAGCTAATTAGCTTATTGTGAGAATATTACAAACGTCTGACAAAACTGAAAAATGTAAATTTCCAATTTCAACCAAACATGCTAGAAATGTTCCAATTGAGCTAATTAGCTTATTGTGAGAATATTACAAACGTCTGACAAAACTGAAAAATGTAAACTTCCAATTTCAACCAAACATGCTAGAAATGCTCCAATTGAGCTAATTAGCTTATTGTGAGAATATTACAAACGTCTGACAAAACTGAAAAATGTAATTTTCCAATTTCAACCAAACATGCTAGAAATGCTCCAATTGAACTAATAAGCTTATTGTGACAATATTACAAACGTCTGACAAAACTGAAAAATGTAAATTTCCAATTTCAACCAAACATGCTAGAAATGCTCCAATTGAGCTAATTAGCTTATTGTGAGAATATTGCAATTGTCTGACAAAAGTGAAAAATGTAAAATTCCAATTTCAACCAAACATGCTAGAAATGCTCCAATTGAGCTAATTAGCTTATTGTGAGAATATTACAAACGTCAGACCAAACTGAAAAATGTAAATTTCCAATTTCAACCAAACATGCTAGAAATGCTCCAATTGAGCTAATTAGCTTATTGTGAGAATATTACAAACGTCTGACCAAACTGAAAAATGTAAATTTCCAATTTCAACCAAACATGCTAGAAATGCTCCAATTGAGCTAATTAGCTTATTGTGAGAATATTACAAACGTCTGACCAAACTGAAAAATGTAAATTTCCAATTTCAACCAAACATGCTAGAAATGCTCCAATTGAGCTAATTAGCTTATTGTGAAAATATTACAAACGTCTGACAAAACTGAAAAATGTAAATTTCCAATTTCAACCAAACATGCTAGAAATGCTCGAATTGCGAAATAAGCCTACTGTAAGAATTTTACAAACGTTTGACAAAACTGAAAAATGTAAATTTTCAATTTCAACCAAACATGATAGAAATGCTCCAATTGAGCTAATTAGCTTATTGTGAGAATATTAAAAACGTCTGACCAAACTGAAAAATGTAAATTTCCAATTTCAACCAAACATGCTAGAAATGCTCCAATTGAGCTAATTAGCTTATTGTGAGAATATTACAAACGTCTGACCAAACTGAAAAATGTAAATTTCCAATTTCAACCAAACATGCTAGAAATGCTCCAATTGAGCTAATTAGCTTATTGTGAGAATATTACAAACGTCTGACAAAACTGAAAAATGTAAATCTCCAATTTCAACCAAACGTGCTAGAAATGCTCGAATTGCGAAATAAGCCTACTGTAAGAATTTTACAAACGTTTGACAAAACTGAAAAATGTAAATTTTCAATTTCAACCAAACATGATAGAAATGCTCCAATTGAGCTAATTAGCTTATTGTGAGAATATTAAAAACGTCTGACCAAACTGAAAAATGTAAATTTCCAATTTCAACCAAACATGCTAGAAATGCTCCAATTGAGCTAATTAGCTTATTGTGAGAATATTACAAACGTCTGACCAAACTGAAAAATGTAAATTTCCAATTTCAACCAAACATGCTAGAAATGCTCCAATTGAGCTAATTAGCTTATTGTGAGAATATTACAAACGTCTGACAAAACTGAAAAATGTAAATCTCCAATTTCAACCAAACATGCTAGAAATGCTCCAATTGAGCTAATTAGCTTATTGTGAGAATATTACAAACGTCTGACAAAACTGAAAAATTTAAATTTCCAATTTCAACCAAACATGATAGAAATGCTCCAATTGAGCTAATTAGCTTATTGTGAGAATATTACAAACGTCTGACAAAACTGAAAAATGTAAATTTCCAATTTCAACCAAACATGCTAGAAATGCTCCAATTGAGCTAATTAGCTTATTGTGAGAATATTGCAATTGTCTGACAAAAGTGAAAAATGTAAATTTCCAATTTCAACCAAACATGCTAGAAATGCTCCAATTGAGCTAATTAGCTTATTGTGAGAATATTACAAACGTCTGACCAAACTGAAAAATGCAAATTTCCAATTTCAACCAAACATGCTAGAAATGCTCCATATGAGCTAATTAGCTTATTGTGAGAATATTACAAACGTCTGACCCAACTGAAAAATGTAAATTTCCAATTTCAACCAAACATGCTAGAAATGCTCCAATTGAGCTAATTAGCTTATTGTGAGAATATTACAAACGTCTGACAAAACTGAAAAATGTAAATCTCCAATTTCAACCAAACATGCTAGAAATGCTCCAATTGAGCTAATTAGCTTATTGTGAGAATATTACAAACGTCTGACAAAACTGAAAAATTTAAATTTCCAATTTCAACCAAACATGATAGAAATGCTCCAATTGAGCTAATTAGCTTATTGTGAGAATATTACAAACGTCTGACAAAACTGAAAAATGTAAATTTCCAATTTCAACCAAACATGCTAGAAATGCTCCAATTGAGCTAATTAGCTTATTGTGAGAATATTGCAATTGTCTGACAAAAGTGAAAAATGTAAATTTCCAATTTCAACCAAACATGCTAGAAATGCTCCAATTGAGCTAATTAGCTTATTGTGAGAATATTACAAACGTCTGACAAAACTGAAAAATGTAAATTTCCAATTTCAACCAAACATGCTAGAAATGCTCTAATTGAGCTAATTAGCTTATTGTGAGAATATTACAAACGTCTGACAAAACTGAAAAATGTAAATTTCCAATTTCAACCAAACATGCTAGAAATGCTCCAATTGAGCTAATTAGCTTATTGTGAGAATATTACAAACGTCTGACAAAACTGAAAAATGTAAATTTCCAATTTCAACCAAACATGCTAGAAATGTTCCAATTGAGCTAATTAGCTTATTGTGAGAATATTACAAACGTCTGACAAAACTGAAAAATGTAAACTTCCAATTTCAACCAAACATGCTAGAAATGCTCCAATTGAGCTAATTAGCTTATTGTGAGAATATTACAAACGTCTGACAAAACTGAAAAATGTAAATTTCCAATTTCAACCAAACATGCTAGAAATGCTCCAATTGAACTAATTAGCTTATTGTGACAATATTACAAACGTCTGACAAAACTGAAAAATGTAAATTTCCAATTTCAACCAAACATGCTAGAAATGCTCCAATTGAGCTAATTAGCTTATTGTGAGAATATTGCAATTGTCTGACAAAAGTGAAAAATGTAAATTTCCAATTTCAACCAAACATGCTAGAAATGCTCCAATTGAGCTAATTAGCTTATTGTGAGAATATTACAAACGTCAGACCAAACTGAAAAATGTAAATTTCCAATTTCAACCAAACATGCTAGAAATGCTCCAATTGAGCTAATTAGCTTATTGTGAGAATATTACAAACGTCTGACCAAACTGAAAAATGTAAATTTCCAATTTCAACCAAACATGCTAGAAATGCTCCAATTGAGCTAATTAGCTTATTGTGAGAATATTACAAACGTCTGACCAAACTGAAAAATGTAAATTTCCAATTTCAACCAAACATGCTAGAAATGCTCCAATTGAGCTAATTAGCTTATTGTGAAAATATTACAAACGTCTGACAAAACTGAAAAATGTAAATTTCCAATTTCAACCAAACATGCTAGAAATGCTCGAATTGCGAAATAAGCCTACTGAAAGAATTTTACAAACGTTTGACAAAACTGAAAAATGTAAATTTTCAATTTCAACCAAACATGATAGAAATGCTCCAATTGAGCTAATTAGCTTATTGTGAGAATATTAAAAACGTCTGACCAAACTGAAAAATGTAAATTTCCAATTTCAACCAAACATGCTAGAAATGCTCCAATTGAGCTAATTAGCTTATTGTGAGAATATTACAAACGTCTGACAAAACTGAAAAATGTAAATTTCCAATTTCAACCAAACATGCTAGAAATGCTCCAATTGAGCTAATTAGCTTATTGTGAGAATATTACAAACGTCTGACAAAACTGAAAAATGTAAATCTCCAATTTCAACCAAACATGCTAGAAATGCTCGAATTGCGAAATAAGCCTACTGTAAGAATTTTACAAACGTTTGACAAAACTGAAAAATGTAAATTTTCAATTTCAACCAAACATGATAGAAATGCTCCAATTGAGCTAATTAGCTTATTGTGAGAATATTAAAAACGTCTGACCAAACTGAAAAATGTAAATTTCCAATTTCAACCAAACATGCTAGAAATGCTCCAATTGAGCTAATTAGCTTATTGTGAGAATATTACAAACGTCTGACCAAACTGAAAAATGTAAATTTCCAATTTCAACCAAACATGCTAGAAATGCTCCAATTGAGCTAATTAGCTTATTGTGAGAATATTACAAACGTCTGACAAAACTGAAAAATTTAAATTTCCAATTTCAACCAAACATGATAGAAATGCTCCAATTGAGCTAATTAGCTTATTGTGAGAATATTACAAACGTCTGACAAAACTGAAAAATGTAAATTTCCAATTTCAACCAAACATGCTAGAAATGCTCCAATTGAGCTAATTAGCTTATTGTGAGAATATTGCAATTGTCTGACAAAAGTGAAAAATGTAAATTTCCAATTTCAACCAAACATGCTAGAAATGCTCCAATTGAGCTAATTAGCTTATTGTGAGAATATTACAAACGTCTGACCAAACTGAAAAATGTAAATTTCCAATTTCAACCAAACATGATAGAAATGCTCCAATTGAGCTAATTAGCTTATTGTGAGAATATTACAAACGTCTGACAAAACTGAAAAATGTAAATTTCCAATTTCAACCAAACATGCTAGAAATGCTCCAATTGAGCTAATTAGCTTATTGTGAGAATATTGCAATTGTCTGACAAAAGTGAAAAATGTAAATTTCCAATTTCAACCAAACATGCTAGAAATGCTCCAATTGAGCTAATTAGCTTATTGTGAGAATATTACAAACGTCTGACCAAACTGAAAAATGTAAATTTCCAATTTCAACCAAACATGCTAGAAATGCTCCAATTGAGCTAATTAGCTTATTGTGAGAATATTACAAACGTCTGACCCAACTGAAAAATGTAAATTTCCAATTTCAACCAAACATACTAGAAATGCTCCAATTGAGCTAATTAGCTTATTGTGAGATTATTACAAACGTCTGACAAAACTGAAAAATGTAAATTTCCAATTTCAACCAAACATGCTAGAAATGCTCCAATTGAGCTAATTAGCTTATTGTGATAATATTACAAAGGTCTGACAAAACTGAAAAATGTAAATTTCCAATTTCAACCAAACATGCTAGAAATGCTCCAATTGAGCTAATTAGCTTATTGTGAGAATATTACAAACGTCTGACAAAACTGAAAAATGTAAATTTCCAATTTCAACCAAACATGCTAGAAATGCTCCAATTGAGCTAATTAGCTTATTGTGACAATATTACAAACGTCTGACAAAACTGAAAAATGTAAATTTCCAATTTCAACCAAACATGCTAGAAATGCTCCAATTGAGCTAATTAGCTTATTGTGAGAATATTACAAACGTCTGACAAAACTGAAAAATGTAAACTTCCAATTTCAACCAAACATGCTAGAAATGCTCCAATTGAGCTAATTAGCTTATTGTGAGAATATTACAAACGTCTGACAAAACTGAAAAATGTAAATTTCCAATTTCAACCAAACATGCTAGAAATGCTCCAATTGAACTAATTAGCTTATTGTGACAATATTACAAACGTTTGACAAAACTGAAAAATGTAAATTTCCAATTTCAACCAAACATGCTAGAAATGCTCCAATTGAGCTAATTAGCTTATTGTGAGAATATTGCAATTGTCTGACAAAAGTGAAAAATGTAAATTTCCAATTTCAACCAAACATGCTAGAAATGCTCCAATTGAGCTAATTAGCTTATTGTGAGAATATTACAAACGTCAGACCAAACTGAAAAATGTAAATTTCCAATTTCAACCAAACATGCTAGAAATGCTCCAATTGAGCTAATTAGCTTATTGTGAGAATATTACAAACGTCTGACCAAACTGAAAAATGTAAATTTCCAATTTCAACCAAACATGCTAGAAATGCTCCAATTGAGCTAATTAGCTTATTGTGAGAATATTACAAACGTCTGACCAAACTGAAAAATGTAAATTTCCAATTTCAACCAAACATGCTAGAAATGCTCCAATTGAGCTAATTAGCTTATTGTGAAAATATTACAAACGTCTGACAAAACTGAAAAATGTAAATTTCCAATTTCAACCAAACATGCTAGAAATGCTCGAATTGCGAAATAAGCCTACTGAAAGAATTTTACAAACGTTTGACAAAACTGAAAAATGTAAATTTTCAATTTCAACCAAACATGATAGAAATGCTCCAATTGAGCTAATTAGCTTATTGTGAGAATATTAAAAACGTCTGACCAAACTGAAAAATGTAAATTTCCAATTTCAACCAAACATGCTAGAAATGCTCCAATTGAGCTAATTAGCTTATTGTGAGAATATTACAAACGTCTGACAAAACTGAAAAATGTAAATTTCCAATTTCAACCAAACATGCTAGAAATGCTCCAATTGAGCTAATTAGCTTATTGTGAGAATATTACAAACGTCTGACAAAACTGAAAAATGTAAATCTCCAATTTCAACCAAACGTGCTAGAAATGCTCGAATTGCGAAATAAGCCTACTGTAAGAATTTTACAAACGTTTGACAAAACTGAAAAATGTAAATTTTCAATTTCAACCAAACATGATAGAAATGCTCCAAATGAGCTAATTAGCTTATTGTGAGAATATTAAAAACGTCTGACCAAACTGAAAAATGTAAATTTCCAATTTCAACCAAACATGCTAGAAATGCTCCAATTGAGCTAATTAGCTTATTGTGAGAATATTACAAACGTCTGACCAAACTGAAAAATGTAAATTTCCAATTTCAACCAAACATGCTAGAAATGCTCCAATTGAGCTAATTAGCTTATTGTGAGAATATTACAAACGTCTGACAAAACTGAAAAATTTAAATTTCCAATTTCAACCAAACATGATAGAAATGCTCCAATTGAGCTAATTAGCTTATTGTGAGAATATTACAAACGTCTGACAAAACTGAAAAATGTAAATTTCCAATTTCAACCAAACATGCTAGAAATGCTCCAATTGAGCTAATTAGCTTATTGTGAGAATATTGCAATTGTCTGACAAAAGTGAAAAATGTAAATTTCCAATTTCAACCAAACATGCTAGAAATGCTCCAATTGAGCTAATTAGCTTATTGTGAGAATATTACAAACGTCTGACCAAACTGAAAAATGTAAATTTCCAATTTCAACCAAACATGCTAGAAATGCTCCAATTGAGCTAATTAGCTTATTGTGAGAATATTACAAACCTCTGACAACACTGAAAAATGTAAAAAAAACAATTTCAACCAAACATGCTAGAAATGCTCCAATTGAGCTAATTAGCTTATTGTGAGAATATTACAAATGTCCGACAAAAGTGAAAAATGTAAATTTCCAATTTCAACCAAACATGCTAGAAATGCTTCAATTGAGCTAATTAGCTTATTGTGAGAATATTACAAACGTCTGACAAAACTGAAAAATGTAACTTTCCAATTTCAACCAAACATGCTAGAAATGCTCGAATTGCGAAATGAGCCTACTGTAAGAATTTTACAAACGTTTGACAAAACTGAAAAATGTAAATTTTCAATTTCAACCAAACATGCTAGAAATGCTCCAATTGAGCTAATTAGCTTATTGTGAGAATATTACAAACGTCTGACAAAACTGAAAAATGTAAATTTCCAATTTCAACCAAACATGCTAGAAATGCTCCAATTGAGCTAATTAGCTTATTGTGAGAATATTACAAACGTCTGACAAAACTGAAAAATGTAAATTTCAAATTTCAACCAAACATGCTAGAAATGCTCCAATTGAGCTAATTAGCTTATTGTGAGAATATTGCAATTGTCTGACAAAAGTGAAAAATGAAAATTTCCAATTTCAACCAAACATGCTAGAAATGCTCCAATTGAGCTAATTAGCTTATTGTGAGAATATTACAAACGTCTGACCAAACTGAAAAATGTAAATTTCCAATTTCAACCAAACATGCTAGAAATGCTCCAATTGAGCTAATTAGCTTATTGTGAGAATATTACAAACGTCTGACAAAACTGAAAAATGTAAATTTCCAATTTCAACCAAACATGCTAGAAATGCTCCAATTGAGCTAATTAGCTTATTGTGAGAATATTGCAATTGTCTGACAAAACTGAAAAATGTAAATTTCCAATTTCAACCAAACATGCTAGAAATGCTCGAATTGCGAAATGAGCCTACTGTAAGAATTTTACAAACGAACGTTTGACAAAACTGAAAAATGTAAATTTTCAATTTCAACCAAACATGCTAGAAATGCTCCAATTGAGCTAATTAGCTTATTGTGAGAATATTACAAACGTCTGACAAAAGTGAAAAATGTAAATTTCCAATTTCAACCAAACATGCTAGAAATGCTCCAATTGAGCTAATTAGCTTATTGTGAGAATATTACAAACGTCCGACAACACTGAAAAATGTAAATTTTCAATTTCAACCAAACATGCTAGAAATGCTCCAATTGAGCTAATTAGCTTATTGTGAGAATATTACAAACGTCTGACCAAACTGAAAAATGTAAATTTCCAATTTCAACCAAACATGCTAGAAATGCTCCAATTGAGCTAATTAGCTTATTGTGAGAATATTACAAACCTCTGACAACACTGAAAAATGTAAATTTTCAATTTCAACCAAACATGCTAGAAATGCTCCAATTGAGCTAATTAGCTTATTGTGAGAATATTACAAACGTCCGACAAAAGTGAAAAATGTAAATTTTCAATTTCAACCAAACATGCTAGAAATGCTCAAATTGAGCTAATTAGCTTATTGTGAGAATATTACAAACGTCTGACAAAGCTGAAAAATGTAAATTTCCAATTTCAACCAAACATGCTAGAAATGCTCCAATTGAGCTAATTAGCTTATTGTGAGAATATTACAAACGTCTGACCAAACTGAAAAATGTAAATTTCCAATTTCAACCAAACATGCTAGAAATGCTCCAATTGAGCTAATTAGCTTATTGTGAGAATATTACAAACGTCTGACAAAACTGAAAAATTTAAATTTCCAATTTCAACCAAACATGATAGAAATGCTCCAATTGAGCTAATTAGCTTATTGTGAGAATATTACAAACGTCTGACAAAACTGAAAAATGTAAATTTCCAATTTCAACCAAACATGCTAGAAATGCTCCAATTGAGCTAATTAGCTTATTGTGGGAATATTGCAATTGTCTGACAAAAGTGAAAAATGTAAATTTCCAATTTCAACCAAACATGCTAGAAATGCTCCAATTGAGCTAATTAGCTTATTGTGAGAATATTACAAACGTCTGACCAAACTGAAAAATGTAAATTTCCAATTTCAACCAAACATGATAGAAATGCTCCAATTGAGCTAATTAGCTTATTGTGAGAATATTACAAACGTCTGTCAAAACTGAAAAATGTAAATTTCCAATTTCAACCAAACATGCTAGAAATGCTCCAATTGAGCTAATTAGCTTATTGTGAGAATATTGCAATTGTCTGACAAAAGTGAAAAATGTAAATTTCCAATTTCAAACAAACATGCTAGAAATGCTCCAATTGAGCTAATTAGCTTATTGTGAGAATATTACAAACGTCTGACCAAACTGAAAAATGTAAATTTCCAATTTCAACCAAACATGCTAGAAATGCTCCAATTGAGCTAATTAGCTTATTGTGAGAATATTACAAACGTCTGACCCAACTGAAAAATGTAAATTTCCAATTTCAACCAAACATACTAGAAATGCTCCAATTGAGCTAATTAGCTTATTGTGAGATTATTACAAACGTCTGACAAAACTGAAAAATGTAAATTTCCAATTTCAACCAAACATGCTAGAAATGCTCCAATTGAGCTAATTAGCTTATTGTGATAATATTACAAAGGTCTGACAAAACTGAAAAATGTAAATTTCCAATTTCAACCAAACATGCTAGAAATGCTCCAATTGAGCTAATTAGCTTATTGTGAGAATATTACAAACGTCTGACAAAACTGAAAAATGTAAATTTCCAATTTCAACCAAACATGCTAGAAATGCTCCAATTGAGCTAATTAGCTTATTGTGACAATATTACAAACGTCTGACAAAACTGAAAAATGTAAATTTCCAATTTCAACCAAACATGCTAGAAATGCTCCAATTGAGCTAATTAGCTTATTGTGAGAATATTACAAACGTCTGACAAAACTGAAAAATGTAAACTTCCAATTTCAACCAAACATGCTAGAAATGCTCCAATTGAGCTAATTAGCTTATTGTGAGAATATTACAAACGTCTGACAAAACTGAAAAATGTAAATTTCCAATTTCAACCAAACATGCTAGAAATGCTCCAATTGAACTAATTAGCTTATTGTGACAATATTACAAACGTTTGACAAAACTGAAAAATGTAAATTTCCAATTTCAACCAAACATGCTAGAAATGCTCCAATTGAGCTAATTAGCTTATTGTGAGAATATTGCAATTGTCTGACAAAAGTGAAAAATGTAAATTTCCAATTTCAACCAAACATGCTAGAAATGCTCCAATTGAGCTAATTAGCTTATTGTGAGAATATTACAAACGTCAGACCAAACTGAAAAATGTAAATTTCCAATTTCAACCAAACATGCTAGAAATGCTCCAATTGAGCTAATTAGCTTATTGTGAGAATATTACAAACGTCTGACCAAACTGAAAAATGTAAATTTCCAATTTCAACCAAACATGCTAGAAATGCTCCAATTGAGCTAATTAGCTTATTGTGAGAATATTACAAACGTCTGACCAAACTGAAAAATGTAAATTTCCAATTTCAACCAAACATGCTAGAAATGCTCCAATTGAGCTAATTAGCTTATTGTGAAAATATTACAAACGTCTGACAAAACTGAAAAATGTAAATTTCCAATTTCAACCAAACATGCTAGAAATGCTCGAATTGCGAAATAAGCCTACTGAAAGAATTTTACAAACGTTTGACAAAACTGAAAAATGTAAATTTTCAATTTCAACCAAACATGATAGAAATGCTCCAATTGAGCTAATTAGCTTATTGTGAGAATATTAAAAACGTCTGACCAAACTGAAAAATGTAAATTTCCAATTTCAACCAAACATGCTAGAAATGCTCCAATTGAGCTAATTAGCTTATTGTGAGAATATTACAAACGTCTGACAAAACTGAAAAATGTAAATTTCCAATTTCAACCAAACATGCTAGAAATGCTCCAATTGAGCTAATTAGCTTATTGTGAGAATATTACAAACGTCTGACAAAACTGAAAAATGTAAATCTCCAATTTCAACCAAACGTGCTAGAAATGCTCGAATTGCGAAATAAGCCTACTGTAAGAATTTTACAAACGTTTGACAAAACTGAAAAATGTAAATTTTCAATTTCAACCAAACATGATAGAAATGCTCCAATTGAGCTAATTAGCTTATTGTGAGAATATTAAAAACGTCTGACCAAACTGAAAAATGTAAATTTCCAATTTCAACCAAACATGCTAGAAATGCTCCAATTGAGCTAATTAGCTTATTGTGAGAATATTACAAACGTCTGACCAAACTGAAAAATGTAAATTTCCAATTTCAACCAAACATGCTAGAAATGCTCCAATTGAGCTAATTAGCTTATTGTGAGAATATTACAAACGTCTGACAAAACTGAAAAATTTAAATTTCCAATTTCAACCAAACATGATAGAAATGCTCCAATTGAGCTAATTAGCTTATTGTGAGAATATTACAAACGTCTGACAAAACTGAAAAATGTAAATTTCCAATTTCAACCAAACATGCTAGAAATGCTCCAATTGAGCTAATTAGCTTATTGTGAGAATATTGCAATTGTCTGACAAAAGTGAAAAATGTAAATTTCCAATTTCAACCAAACATGCTAGAAATGCTCCAATTGAGCTAATTAGCTTATTGTGAGAATATTACAAACGTCTGACCAAACTGAAAAATGTAAATTTCCAATTTCAACCAAACATGCTAGAAATGCTCCAATTGAGCTAATTAGCTTATTGTGAGAATATTACAAACCTCTGACAACACTGAAAAATGTAAAAAAAACAATTTCAACCAAACATGCTAGAAATGCTCCAATTGAGCTAATTAGCTTATTGTGAGAATATTACAAATGTCCGACAAAAGTGAAAAATGTAAATTTCCAATTTCAACCAAACATGCTAGAAATGCTTCAATTGAGCTAATTAGCTTATTGTGAGAATATTACAAACGTCTGACAAAACTGAAAAATGTAACTTTCCAATTTCAACCAAACATGCTAGAAATGCTCGAATTGCGAAATGAGCCTACTGTAAGAATTTTACAAACGTTTGACAAAACTGAAAAATGTAAATTTTCAATTTCAACCAAACATGCTAGAAATGCTCCAATTGAGCTAATTAGCTTATTGTGAGAATATTACAAACGTCTGACAAAACTGAAAAATGTAAATTTCCAATTTCAACCAAACATGCTAGAAATGCTCCAATTGAGCTAATTAGCTTATTGTGAGAATATTACAAACGTCTGACAAAACTGAAAAATGTAAATTTCAAATTTCAACCAAACATGCTAGAAATGCTCCAATTGAGCTAATTAGCTTATTGTGAGAATATTGCAATTGTCTGACAAAAGTGAAAAATGAAAATTTCCAATTTCAACCAAACATGCTAGAAATGCTCCAATTGAGCTAATTAGCTTATTGTGAGAATATTACAAACGTCTGACCAAACTGAAAAATGTAAATTTCCAATTTCAACCAAACATGCTAGAAATGCTCCAATTGAGCTAATTAGCTTATTGTGAGAATATTACAAACGTCTGACAAAACTGAAAAATGTAAATTTCCAATTTCAACCAAACATGCTAGAAATGCTCCAATTGAGCTAATTAGCTTATTGTGAGAATATTGCAATTGTCTGACAAAACTGAAAAATGTAAATTTCCAATTTCAACCAAACATGCTAGAAATGCTCGAATTGCGAAATGAGCCTACTGTAAGAATTTTACAAACGAACGTTTGACAAAACTGAAAAATGTAAATTTCCAATTTCAACCAAACATGCTAGAAATGCTCCAATTGAGCTAATTAGCTTATTGTGAGAATATTGCAATTGTCTGACAAAAGTGAAAAATGTAAAATTCCAATTTCAACCAAACATGCTAGAAATGCTCCAATTGAGCTAATTAGCTTATTGTGAGAATATTACAAACGTCAGACCAAACTGAAAAATGTAAATTTCCAATTTCAACCAAACATGCTAGAAATGCTCCAATTGAGCTAATTAGCTTATTGTGAGAATATTACAAACGTCTGACCAAACTGAAAAATGTAAATTTCCAATTTCAACCAAACATGCTAGAAATGCTCCAATTGAGCTAATTAGCTTATTGTGAGAATATTACAAACGTCTGACCAAACTGAAAAATGTAAATTTCCAATTTCAACCAAACATGCTAGAAATGCTCCAATTGAGCTAATTAGCTTATTGTGAAAATATTACAAACGTCTGACAAAACTGAAAAATGTAAATTTCCAATTTCAACCAAACATGCTAGAAATGCTCGAATTGCGAAATAAGCCTACTGTAAGAATTTTACAAACGTTTGACAAAACTGAAAAATGTAAATTTTCAATTTCAACCAAACATGATAGAAATGCTCCAATTGAGCTAATTAGCTTATTGTGAGAATATTAAAAACGTCTGACCAAACTGAAAAATGTAAATTTCCAATTTCAACCAAACATGCTAGAAATGCTCCAATTGAGCTAATTAGCTTATTGTGAGAATATTACAAACGTCTGACCAAACTGAAAAATGTAAATTTCCAATTTCAACCAAACATGCTAGAAATGCTCCAATTGAGCTAATTAGCTTATTGTGAGAATATTACAAACGTCTGACAAAACTGAAAAATGTAAATCTCCAATTTCAACCAAACGTGCTAGAAATGCTCGAATTGCGAAATAAGCCTACTGTAAGAATTTTACAAACGTTTGACAAAACTGAAAAATGTAAATTTTCAATTTCAACCAAACATGATAGAAATGCTCCAATTGAGCTAATTAGCTTATTGTGAGAATATTAAAAACGTCTGACCAAACTGAAAAATGTAAATTTCCAATTTCAACCAAACATGCTAAAAATGCTCCAATTGAGCTAATTAGCTTATTGTGAGAATATTACAAACGTCTGACCAAACTGAAAAATGTAAATTTCCAATTTCAACCAAACATGCTAGAAATGCTCCAATTGAGCTAATTAGCTTATTGTGAGAATATTACAAACGTCTGACAAAACTGAAAAATGTAAATCTCCAATTTCAACCAAACATGCTAGAAATGCTCCAATTGAGCTAATTAGCTTATTGTGAGAATATTACAAACGTCTGACAAAACTGAAAAATTTAAATTTCCAATTTCAACCAAACATGATAGAAATGCTCCAATTGAGCTAATTAGCTTATTGTGAGAATATTACAAACGTCTGACAAAACTGAAAAATGTAAATTTCCAATTTCAACCAAACATGCTAGAAATGCTCCAATTGAGCTAATTAGCTTATTGTGAGAATATTGCAATTGTCTGACAAAAGTGAAAAATGTAAATTTCCAATTTCAACCAAACATGCTAGAAATGCTCCAATTGAGCTAATTAGCTTATTGTGAGAATATTACAAACGTCTGACCAAACTGAAAAATGCAAATTTCCAATTTCAACCAAACATGCTAGAAATGCTCCATATGAGCTAATTAGCTTATTGTGAGAATATTACAAACGTCTGACCCAACTGAAAAATGTAAATTTCCAATTTCAACCAAACATGCTAGAAATGCTCCAATTGAGCTAATTAGCTTATTGTGAGAATATTACAAACGTCTGACAAAACTGAAAAATGTAAATCTCCAATTTCAACCAAACATGCTAGAAATGCTCCAATTGAGCTAATTAGCTTATTGTGAGAATATTACAAACGTCTGACAAAACTGAAAAATTTAAATTTCCAATTTCAACCAAACATGATAGAAATGCTCCAATTGAGCTAATTAGCTTATTGTGAGAATATTACAAACGTCTGACAAAACTGAAAAATGTAAATTTCCAATTTCAACCAAACATGCTAGAAATGCTCCAATTGAGCTAATTAGCTTATTGTGAGAATATTGCAATTGTCTGACAAAAGTGAAAAATGTAAATTTCCAATTTCAACCAAACATGCTAGAAATGCTCCAATTGAGCTAATTAGCTTATTGTGAGAATATTACAAACGTCTGACAAAACTGAAAAATGTAAATTTCCAATTTCAACCAAACATGCTAGAAATGCTCTAATTGAGCTAATTAGCTTATTGTGAGAATATTACAAACGTCTGACAAAACTGAAAAATGTAAATTTCCAATTTCAACCAAACATGCTAGAAATGCTCCAATTGAGCTAATTAGCTTATTGTGAGAATATTACAAACGTCTGACAAAACTGAAAAATGTAAATTTCCAATTTCAACCAAACATGCTAGAAATGTTCCAATTGAGCTAATTAGCTTATTGTGAGAATATTACAAACGTCTGACAAAACTGAAAAATGTAAACTTCCAATTTCAACCAAACATGCTAGAAATGCTCCAATTGAGCTAATTAGCTTATTGTGAGAATATTACAAACGTCTGACAAAACTGAAAAATGTAAATTTCCAATTTCAACCAAACATGCTAGAAATGCTCCAATTGAACTAATTAGCTTATTGTGACAATATTACAAACGTCTGACAAAACTGAAAAATGTAAATTTCCAATTTCAACCAAACATGCTAGAAATGCTCCAATTGAGCTAATTAGCTTATTGTGAGAATATTGCAATTGTCTGACAAAAGTGAAAAATGTAAATTTCCAATTTCAACCAAACATGCTAGAAATGCTCCAATTGAGCTAATTAGCTTATTGTGAGAATATTACAAACGTCAGACCAAACTGAAAAATGTAAATTTCCAATTTCAACCAAACATGCTAGAAATGCTCCAATTGAGCTAATTAGCTTATTGTGAGAATATTACAAACGTCTGACCAAACTGAAAAATGTAAATTTCCAATTTCAACCAAACATGCTAGAAATGCTCCAATTGAGCTAATTAGCTTATTGTGAGAATATTACAAACGTCTGACCAAACTGAAAAATGTAAATTTCCAATTTCAACCAAACATGCTAGAAATGCTCCAATTGAGCTAATTAGCTTATTGTGAAAATATTACAAACGTCTGACAAAACTGAAAAATGTAAATTTCCAATTTCAACCAAACATGCTAGAAATGCTCGAATTGCGAAATAAGCCTACTGAAAGAATTTTACAAACGTTTGACAAAACTGAAAAATGTAAATTTTCAATTTCAACCAAACATGATAGAAATGCTCCAATTGAGCTAATTAGCTTATTGTGAGAATATTAAAAACGTCTGACCAAACTGAAAAATGTAAATTTCCAATTTCAACCAAACATGCTAGAAATGCTCCAATTGAGCTAATTAGCTTATTGTGAGAATATTACAAACGTCTGACAAAACTGAAAAATGTAAATTTCCAATTTCAACCAAACATGCTAGAAATGCTCCAATTGAGCTAATTAGCTTATTGTGAGAATATTACAAACGTCTGACAAAACTGAAAAATGTAAATCTCCAATTTCAACCAAACATGCTAGAAATGCTCGAATTGCGAAATAAGCCTACTGTAAGAATTTTACAAACGTTTGACAAAACTGAAAAATGTAAATTTTCAATTTCAACCAAACATGATAGAAATGCTCCAATTGAGCTAATTAGCTTATTGTGAGAATATTAAAAACGTCTGACCAAACTGAAAAATGTAAATTTCCAATTTCAACCAAACATGCTAGAAATGCTCCAATTGAGCTAATTAGCTTATTGTGAGAATATTACAAACGTCTGACCAAACTGAAAAATGTAAATTTCCAATTTCAACCAAACATGCTAGAAATGCTCCAATTGAGCTAATTAGCTTATTGTGAGAATATTACAAACGTCTGACAAAACTGAAAAATTTAAATTTCCAATTTCAACCAAACATGATAGAAATGCTCCAATTGAGCTAATTAGCTTATTGTGAGAATATTACAAACGTCTGACAAAACTGAAAAATGTAAATTTCCAATTTCAACCAAACATGCTAGAAATGCTCCAATTGAGCTAATTAGCTTATTGTGAGAATATTGCAATTGTCTGACAAAAGTGAAAAATGTAAATTTCCAATTTCAACCAAACATGCTAGAAATGCTCCAATTGAGCTAATTAGCTTATTGTGAGAATATTACAAACGTCTGACCAAACTGAAAAATGTAAATTTCCAATTTCAACCAAACATGATAGAAATGCTCCAATTGAGCTAATTAGCTTATTGTGAGAATATTACAAACGTCTGACAAAACTGAAAAATGTAAATTTCCAATTTCAACCAAACATGCTAGAAATGCTCCAATTGAGCTAATTAGCTTATTGTGAGAATATTGCAATTGTCTGACAAAAGTGAAAAATGTAAATTTCCAATTTCAACCAAACATGCTAGAAATGCTCCAATTGAGCTAATTAGCTTATTGTGAGAATATTACAAACGTCTGACCAAACTGAAAAATGTAAATTTCCAATTTCAACCAAACATGCTAGAAATGCTCCAATTGAGCTAATTAGCTTATTGTGAGAATATTACAAACGTCTGACCCAACTGAAAAATGTAAATTTCCAATTTCAACCAAACATACTAGAAATGCTCCAATTGAGCTAATTAGCTTATTGTGAGATTATTACAAACGTCTGACAAAACTGAAAAATGTAAATTTCCAATTTCAACCAAACATGCTAGAAATGCTCCAATTGAGCTAATTAGCTTATTGTGATAATATTACAAAGGTCTGACAAAACTGAAAAATGTAAATTTCCAATTTCAACCAAACATGCTAGAAATGCTCCAATTGAGCTAATTAGCTTATTGTGAGAATATTACAAACGTCTGACAAAACTGAAAAATGTAAATTTCCAATTTCAACCAAACATGCTAGAAATGCTCCAATTGAGCTAATTAGCTTATTGTGACAATATTACAAACGTCTGACAAAACTGAAAAATGTAAATTTCCAATTTCAACCAAACATGCTAGAAATGCTCCAATTGAGCTAATTAGCTTATTGTGAGAATATTACAAACGTCTGACAAAACTGAAAAATGTAAACTTCCAATTTCAACCAAACATGCTAGAAATGCTCCAATTGAGCTAATTAGCTTATTGTGAGAATATTACAAACGTCTGACAAAACTGAAAAATGTAAATTTCCAATTTCAACCAAACATGCTAGAAATGCTCCAATTGAACTAATTAGCTTATTGTGACAATATTACAAACGTTTGACAAAACTGAAAAATGTAAATTTCCAATTTCAACCAAACATGCTAGAAATGCTCCAATTGAGCTAATTAGCTTATTGTGAGAATATTGCAATTGTCTGACAAAAGTGAAAAATGTAAATTTCCAATTTCAACCAAACATGCTAGAAATGCTCCAATTGAGCTAATTAGCTTATTGTGAGAATATTACAAACGTCAGACCAAACTGAAAAATGTAAATTTCCAATTTCAACCAAACATGCTAGAAATGCTCCAATTGAGCTAATTAGCTTATTGTGAGAATATTACAAACGTCTGACCAAACTGAAAAATGTAAATTTCCAATTTCAACCAAACATGCTAGAAATGCTCCAATTGAGCTAATTAGCTTATTGTGAGAATATTACAAACGTCTGACCAAACTGAAAAATGTAAATTTCCAATTTCAACCAAACATGCTAGAAATGCTCCAATTGAGCTAATTAGCTTATTGTGAAAATATTACAAACGTCTGACAAAACTGAAAAATGTAAATTTCCAATTTCAACCAAACATGCTAGAAATGCTCGAATTGCGAAATAAGCCTACTGAAAGAATTTTACAAACGTTTGACAAAACTGAAAAATGTAAATTTTCAATTTCAACCAAACATGATAGAAATGCTCCAATTGAGCTAATTAGCTTATTGTGAGAATATTAAAAACGTCTGACCAAACTGAAAAATGTAAATTTCCAATTTCAACCAAACATGCTAGAAATGCTCCAATTGAGCTAATTAGCTTATTGTGAGAATATTACAAACGTCTGACAAAACTGAAAAATGTAAATTTCCAATTTCAACCAAACATGCTAGAAATGCTCCAATTGAGCTAATTAGCTTATTGTGAGAATATTACAAACGTCTGACAAAACTGAAAAATGTAAATCTCCAATTTCAACCAAACGTGCTAGAAATGCTCGAATTGCGAAATAAGCCTACTGTAAGAATTTTACAAACGTTTGACAAAACTGAAAAATGTAAATTTTCAATTTCAACCAAACATGATAGAAATGCTCCAAATGAGCTAATTAGCTTATTGTGAGAATATTAAAAACGTCTGACCAAACTGAAAAATGTAAATTTCCAATTTCAACCAAACATGCTAGAAATGCTCCAATTGAGCTAATTAGCTTATTGTGAGAATATTACAAACGTCTGACCAAACTGAAAAATGTAAATTTCCAATTTCAACCAAACATGCTAGAAATGCTCCAATTGAGCTAATTAGCTTATTGTGAGAATATTACAAACGTCTGACAAAACTGAAAAATTTAAATTTCCAATTTCAACCAAACATGATAGAAATGCTCCAATTGAGCTAATTAGCTTATTGTGAGAATATTACAAACGTCTGACAAAACTGAAAAATGTAAATTTCCAATTTCAACCAAACATGCTAGAAATGCTCCAATTGAGCTAATTAGCTTATTGTGAGAATATTGCAATTGTCTGACAAAAGTGAAAAATGTAAATTTCCAATTTCAACCAAACATGCTAGAAATGCTCCAATTGAGCTAATTAGCTTATTGTGAGAATATTACAAACGTCTGACCAAACTGAAAAATGTAAATTTCCAATTTCAACCAAACATGCTAGAAATGCTCCAATTGAGCTAATTAGCTTATTGTGAGAATATTACAAACCTCTGACAACACTGAAAAATGTAAAAAAAACAATTTCAACCAAACATGCTAGAAATGCTCCAATTGAGCTAATTAGCTTATTGTGAGAATATTACAAATGTCCGACAAAAGTGAAAAATGTAAATTTCCAATTTCAACCAAACATGCTAGAAATGCTTCAATTGAGCTAATTAGCTTATTGTGAGAATATTACAAACGTCTGACAAAACTGAAAAATGTAACTTTCCAATTTCAACCAAACATGCTAGAAATGCTCGAATTGCGAAATGAGCCTACTGTAAGAATTTTACAAACGTTTGACAAAACTGAAAAATGTAAATTTTCAATTTCAACCAAACATGCTAGAAATGCTCCAATTGAGCTAATTAGCTTATTGTGAGAATATTACAAACGTCTGACAAAACTGAAAAATGTAAATTTCCAATTTCAACCAAACATGCTAGAAATGCTCCAATTGAGCTAATTAGCTTATTGTGAGAATATTACAAACGTCTGACAAAACTGAAAAATGTAAATTTCAAATTTCAACCAAACATGCTAGAAATGCTCCAATTGAGCTAATTAGCTTATTGTGAGAATATTGCAATTGTCTGACAAAAGTGAAAAATGAAAATTTCCAATTTCAACCAAACATGCTAGAAATGCTCCAATTGAGCTAATTAGCTTATTGTGAGAATATTACAAACGTCTGACCAAACTGAAAAATGTAAATTTCCAATTTCAACCAAACATGCTAGAAATGCTCCAATTGAGCTAATTAGCTTATTGTGAGAATATTACAAACGTCTGACAAAACTGAAAAATGTAAATTTCCAATTTCAACCAAACATGCTAGAAATGCTCCAATTGAGCTAATTAGCTTATTGTGAGAATATTGCAATTGTCTGACAAAACTGAAAAATGTAAATTTCCAATTTCAACCAAACATGCTAGAAATGCTCGAATTGCGAAATGAGCCTACTGTAAGAATTTTACAAACGAACGTTTGACAAAACTGAAAAATGTAAATTTTCAATTTCAACCAAACATGCTAGAAATGCTCCAATTGAGCTAATTAGCTTATTGTGAGAATATTACAAACGTCTGACAAAAGTGAAAAATGTAAATTTCCAATTTCAACCAAACATGCTAGAAATGCTCCAATTGAGCTAATTAGCTTATTGTGAGAATATTACAAACGTCCGACAACACTGAAAAATGTAAATTTTCAATTTCAACCAAACATGCTAGAAATGCTCCAATTGAGCTAATTAGCTTATTGTGAGAATATTACAAACGTCTGACCAAACTGAAAAATGTAAATTTCCAATTTCAACCAAACATGCTAGAAATGCTCCAATTGAGCTAATTAGCTTATTGTGAGAATATTACAAACCTCTGACAACACTGAAAAATGTAAATTTTCAATTTCAACCAAACATGCTAGAAATGCTCCAATTGAGCTAATTAGCTTATTGTGAGAATATTACAAACGTCCGACAAAAGTGAAAAATGTAAATTTTCAATTTCAACCAAACATGCTAGAAATGCTCAAATTGAGCTAATTAGCTTATTGTGAGAATATTACAAACGTCTGACAAAGCTGAAAAATGTAAATTTCCAATTTCAACCAAACATGCTAGAAATGCTCCAATTGAGCTAATTAGCTTATTGTGAGAATATTACAAACGTCTGACCAAACTGAAAAATGTAAATTTCCAATTTCAACCAAACATGCTAGAAATGCTCCAATTGAGCTAATTAGCTTATTGTGAGAATATTACAAACGTCTGACAAAACTGAAAAATTTAAATTTCCAATTTCAACCAAACATGATAGAAATGCTCCAATTGAGCTAATTAGCTTATTGTGAGAATATTACAAACGTCTGACAAAACTGAAAAATGTAAATTTCCAATTTCAACCAAACATGCTAGAAATGCTCCAATTGAGCTAATTAGCTTATTGTGAGAATATTGCAATTGTCTGACAAAAGTGAAAAATGTAAATTTCCAATTTCAACCAAACATGCTAGAAATGCTCCAATTGAGCTAATTAGCTTATTGTGAGAATATTACAAACGTCTGACCAAACTGAAAAATGTAAATTTCCAATTTCAACCAAACATGATAGAAATGCTCCAATTGAGCTAATTAGCTTATTGTGAGAATATTACAAACGTCTGTCAAAACTGAAAAATGTAAATTTCCAATTTCAACCAAACATGCTAGAAATGCTCCAATTGAGCTAATTAGCTTATTGTGAGAATATTGCAATTGTCTGACAAAAGTGAAAAATGTAAATTTCCAATTTCAACCAAACATGCTAGAAATGCTCCAATTGAGCTAATTAGCTTATTGTGAGAATATTACAAACGTCTGACCAAACTGAAAAATGTAAATTTCCAATTTCAACCAAACATGCTAGAAATGCTCCAATTGAGCTAATTAGCTTATTGTGAGAATATTACAAACGTCTGACCCAACTGAAAAATGTAAATTTCCAATTTCAACCAAACATACTAGAAATGCTCCAATTGAGCTAATTAGCTTATTGTGAGATTATTACAAACGTCTGACAAAACTGAAAAATGTAAATTTCCAATTTCAACCAAACATGCTAGAAATGCTCCAATTGAGCTAATTAGCTTATTGTGATAATATTACAAAGGTCTGACAAAACTGAAAAATGTAAATTTCCAATTTCAACCAAACATGCTAGAAATGCTCCAATTGAGCTAATTAGCTTATTGTGAGAATATTACAAACGTCTGACAAAACTGAAAAATGTAAATTTCCAATTTCAACCAAACATGCTAGAAATGCTCCAATTGAGCTAATTAGCTTATTGTGACAATATTACAAACGTCTGACAAAACTGAAAAATGTAAATTTCCAATTTCAACCAAACATGCTAGAAATGCTCCAATTGAGCTAATTAGCTTATTGTGAGAATATTACAAACGTCTGACAAAACTGAAAAATGTAAACTTCCAATTTCAACCAAACATGCTAGAAATGCTCCAATTGAGCTAATTAGCTTATTGTGAGAATATTACAAACGTCTGACAAAACTGAAAAATGTAAATTTCCAATTTCAACCAAACATGCTAGAAATGCTCCAATTGAACTAATTAGCTTATTGTGACAATATTACAAACGTTTGACAAAACTGAAAAATGTAAATTTCCAATTTCAACCAAACATGCTAGAAATGCTCCAATTGAGCTAATTAGCTTATTGTGAGAATATTGCAATTGTCTGACAAAAGTGAAAAATGTAAATTTCCAATTTCAACCAAACATGCTAGAAATGCTCCAATTGAGCTAATTAGCTTATTGTGAGAATATTACAAACGTCAGACCAAACTGAAAAATGTAAATTTCCAATTTCAACCAAACATGCTAGAAATGCTCCAATTGAGCTAATTAGCTTATTGTGAGAATATTACAAACGTCTGACCAAACTGAAAAATGTAAATTTCCAATTTCAACCAAACATGCTAGAAATGCTCCAATTGAGCTAATTAGCTTATTGTGAGAATATTACAAACGTCTGACCAAACTGAAAAATGTAAATTTCCAATTTCAACCAAACATGCTAGAAATGCTCCAATTGAGCTAATTAGCTTATTGTGAAAATATTACAAACGTCTGACAAAACTGAAAAATGTAAATTTCCAATTTCAACCAAACATGCTAGAAATGCTCGAATTGCGAAATAAGCCTACTGAAAGAATTTTACAAACGTTTGACAAAACTGAAAAATGTAAATTTTCAATTTCAACCAAACATGATAGAAATGCTCCAATTGAGCTAATTAGCTTATTGTGAGAATATTAAAAACGTCTGACCAAACTGAAAAATGTAAATTTCCAATTTCAACCAAACATGCTAGAAATGCTCCAATTGAGCTAATTAGCTTATTGTGAGAATATTACAAACGTCTGACAAAACTGAAAAATGTAAATTTCCAATTTCAACCAAACATGCTAGAAATGCTCCAATTGAGCTAATTAGCTTATTGTGAGAATATTACAAACGTCTGACAAAACTGAAAAATGTAAATCTCCAATTTCAACCAAACGTGCTAGAAATGCTCGAATTGCGAAATAAGCCTACTGTAAGAATTTTACAAACGTTTGACAAAACTGAAAAATGTAAATTTTCAATTTCAACCAAACATGATAGAAATGCTCCAATTGAGCTAATTAGCTTATTGTGAGAATATTAAAAACGTCTGACCAAACTGAAAAATGTAAATTTCCAATTTCAACCAAACATGCTAGAAATGCTCCAATTGAGCTAATTAGCTTATTGTGAGAATATTACAAACGTCTGACCAAACTGAAAAATGTAAATTTCCAATTTCAACCAAACATGCTAGAAATGCTCCAATTGAGCTAATTAGCTTATTGTGAGAATATTACAAACGTCTGACAAAACTGAAAAATTTAAATTTCCAATTTCAACCAAACATGATAGAAATGCTCCAATTGAGCTAATTAGCTTATTGTGAGAATATTACAAACGTCTGACAAAACTGAAAAATGTAAATTTCCAATTTCAACCAAACATGCTAGAAATGCTCCAATTGAGCTAATTAGCTTATTGTGAGAATATTGCAATTGTCTGACAAAAGTGAAAAATGTAAATTTCCAATTTCAACCAAACATGCTAGAAATGCTCCAATTGAGCTAATTAGCTTATTGTGAGAATATTACAAACGTCTGACCAAACTGAAAAATGTAAATTTCCAATTTCAACCAAACATGCTAGAAATGCTCCAATTGAGCTAATTAGCTTATTGTGAGAATATTACAAACCTCTGACAACACTGAAAAATGTAAAAAAAACAATTTCAACCAAACATGCTAGAAATGCTCCAATTGAGCTAATTAGCTTATTGTGAGAATATTACAAATGTCCGACAAAAGTGAAAAATGTAAATTTCCAATTTCAACCAAACATGCTAGAAATGCTTCAATTGAGCTAATTAGCTTATTGTGAGAATATTACAAACGTCTGACAAAACTGAAAAATGTAACTTTCCAATTTCAACCAAACATGCTAGAAATGCTCGAATTGCGAAATGAGCCTACTGTAAGAATTTTACAAACGTTTGACAAAACTGAAAAATGTAAATTTTCAATTTCAACCAAACATGCTAGAAATGCTCCAATTGAGCTAATTAGCTTATTGTGAGAATATTACAAACGTCTGACAAAACTGAAAAATGTAAATTTCCAATTTCAACCAAACATGCTAGAAATGCTCCAATTGAGCTAATTAGCTTATTGTGAGAATATTACAAACGTCTGACAAAACTGAAAAATGTAAATTTCAAATTTCAACCAAACATGCTAGAAATGCTCCAATTGAGCTAATTAGCTTATTGTGAGAATATTGCAATTGTCTGACAAAAGTGAAAAATGAAAATTTCCAATTTCAACCAAACATGCTAGAAATGCTCCAATTGAGCTAATTAGCTTATTGTGAGAATATTACAAACGTCTGACCAAACTGAAAAATGTAAATTTCCAATTTCAACCAAACATGCTAGAAATGCTCCAATTGAGCTAATTAGCTTATTGTGAGAATATTACAAACGTCTGACAAAACTGAAAAATGTAAATTTCCAATTTCAACCAAACATGCTAGAAATGCTCCAATTGAGCTAATTAGCTTATTGTGAGAATATTGCAATTGTCTGACAAAACTGAAAAATGTAAATTTCCAATTTCAACCAAACATGCTAGAAATGCTCGAATTGCGAAATGAGCCTACTGTAAGAATTTTACAAACGAACGTTTGACAAAACTGAAAAATGTAAATTTTCAATTTCAACCAAACATGCTAGAAATGCTCCAATTGAGCTAATTAGCTTATTGTGAGAATATTACAAACGTCTGACAAAAGTGAAAAATGTAAATTTCCAATTTCAACCAAACATGCTAGAAATGCTCCAATTGAGCTAATTAGCTTATTGTGAGAATATTACAAACGTCCGACAACACTGAAAAATGTAAATTTTCAATTTCAACCAAACATGCTAGAAATGCTCCAATTGAGCTAATTAGCTTATTGTGAGAATATTACAAACGTCTGACCAAACTGAAAAATGTAAATTTCCAATTTCAACCAAACATACTAGAAATGCTCCAATTGAGCTAATTAGCTTATTGTGAGAATATTACAAACCTCTGACAACACTGAAAAATGTAAATTTTCAATTTCAACCAAACATGCTAGAAATGCTCCAATTGAGCTAATTAGCTTATTGTGAGAATATTACAAACGTCCGACAAAAGTGAAAAATGTAAATTTTCAATTTCAACCAAACATGCTAGAAATGCTCAAATTGAGCTAATTAGCTTATTGTGAGAATATTACAAACGTCTGACAAAGCTGAAAAATGTAAATTTCCAATTTCAACCAAACATGCTAGAAATGCTCCAATTGAGCTAATTAGCTTATTGTGAGAATATTACAAACGTCTGACCAAACTGAAAAATAGAAATTTCCAATTTCAACCAAACATGCTAGAAATGCTCCAATTGAGCTAATTAGCTTATTGATAGAATATTGCAATTGTCTGACAAAACTGAAAAATGTAAATTTCCAATTTCAACCAAACATGCTAGAAATTCTCCAATTGAGCTAATTAGCTTATTGTGACAATATTACAAACGTCTGACAAAACTGAAAAATGTAAATTTTCAATTTCAACCAAACATGCTAGAAATGCTCCAATTGAGCTAATTAGCTTATTGTGAGAATATTACAAACGTCTGACAAAACTGATAAATGTAAATTTCCAATTTCAACCAAACATGCTAGAAATGCTCCAATTGAGCTAATTAGCTTATTGTGAGAATATTACAAACGTCTGACCAAACTGAAAAATGTAAATTTCCAATTTCAACCAAACATGCTAGAAATGCTCCAATTGAGCTAATTAGCTTATTGTGAGAATATTACAAACGTCTGACAAAACTGAAAAATGTAAATTTCCAATTTCAACCAAACATGCTAGAAATGCTCCAATTGAGCTAATTAGCTTATTGTGAGAATATTACAAACGTCTGACCAAACTGAAAAATGTAAATTTCCAATTTTAACCAAACATGCTAGAAATGCTCCAATTGAGCTACAGTGGTGTGCATAAACTTAGAATCACATTGTTTGGTTCACTCTATATCGAATGGATCTTCCATTTGCTTTCTATTTTCACGCCAATTATGATGCCATGCCAGATATTATATATCAATCTGATCAGCAGAAGATGTGGTTGTTCTCAGAAAGCAGTCTACACAGCAATCAAGACTTGGACCTCCAATGGCAGTCTTAAACCCACCTACTCTGCTGGACGACCCAAGAAGACGACTATCCGTGAAGATCGGTACCTGGTACGAAGATCCCTCGCTGACAGACATCTGAACAGTACTCAACTTTGTAAGGAGATCAAGGACAACAGAGATATTGAGATTCACCCCAGTACAGTGCGAAGAAGACTGCTTGCAAATGGTTTGAAAGGCTGCAAGGCAAGGCGCAAGCCCTTAGTTTCTGAGAAACAGCGAAAGCGTCGTCTAGAGTGGGCTAAAGATAATTGGTTCTGGACAACAGCCTAATGGCAAAGGGTCTTGTTCAGTGATGAGTCAACATTTACCATCCAAAACCACTCTGGAAATTGTTATGTGAGGAGACGACCTGGAGAGGAGTACAGCCCGGCTTGTACGCTACCAACCATCAAGCACCCTACTGGAGTCATGGTATGGGGTTGCATGACAGCTTTTGGTGGGGAAGACTCTCCATTTGTGAAGGCATGATGAATGGAGACAAATACATCAAGACCATGGAAGATGTCATGCTTCCAAGTGCTCGGAGCCTGTTCACCAGCAACGACCAACCCTGGTACTACCAGGATGACAATGCACCCTGCCATCGTGCCAAGAGAGTCAAGGAGTGGATGACCAGAAGTAATGTGAGGGTAATAGACTGGCCAGCACAAAGCCCTGACCTGAATCCCATTGAAAATCTTTGGCAGCGTATTGGTGTGATAGTCAGCAAAGATAAACCAAAGACAAAACGGGAGCTCATAGAGAAGATTATTCATGCTTGGCATCACATCATCACTCCTGAAGAGCTCAGAAAGTTGGTAAACAGCATGCCTCGACGGTGTCAGATGGTGATCAAGAACAAGGGCTGGCCAATAAAATACTAATGCTCAGCTCAAGACACCTTACCAGTCCTTCTGAAGACCAACAATAACCCAACGGCCCTTTTCAGGGCCACCAATTTGTATAAAAGAGTTGGTTTGTATCCTATTTTATCAATTTTCACTAACAACATTCATAGCCTGCAATAAGTCTGCCTTTCGGTAGATCCACCCCCAGCGATAAAAATCTGAGAATATTTTCGAATATTTGGCATCATCTTGTTCTTCAGAATTTTCCCTTTCAAATGATATATATATTGATGGGGTTGAGGCACTTAACTCCAAAGAATTTCTTAGACAACAGCATATAAACATACATATTTGAAGATTTAACTGGTGATTCCAAGTTTATGCACACCACTGTAATTAGCTTATTGTGAGAATATTACAAACGTCTGACAAAACTGAAAAATGTGAATTTCCAATTTCAACCAAACATGCTAGAAATGCTCCAATTGAGCTAATTAGCTTATTGTGAGAATATTACAAACCTCTGACAACACTGAAAAATGTAAATTTTCAATTTCAACCAAACATGCTAGAAATGCTCCAGTTGAGCTAATTAGCTTATTGTGAGAATATTACAAACGTCCGACAAAAGTGAAAAATGTAAATTTCCAATTTCAACCAAACATGCTAGAAATGCTCAAATTGAGCTAATTAGCTTATTGTGAGAATATTACAAACGTCTGACAAAACTGAAAAAATAGAAATTTCCAATTTCAACCAAACATGCTAGAAATGCTCCAATTGAGCTAATTAGCTTATTGTGAGAATATTACAAACGTCTGACCAAACTGAAAAATGTAAATTTCCAATTTCAACCAAACATGCTAGAAATGCTCCAATTGAGCTAATTAGCTTATTGTGAGAATATTACAAATGTCTGACAAAACTGAAAAATGTAATTTTCCAATTTCAACCAAACATGCTAGAAATGCTCCAATTGAGCTAATTAGCTTATTGTGAGAATATTACAAACGTCTGACCAAACTGAAAAATGTAAATTTCCAATTTCAACCAAACATGCTAGAAATGCTCCAATTGAGCTAATTAGCTTATTGTGAGAATATTACAAACGTCTGACAAAACTGAAAAATGTAAATTTCCAATTTCAACCAAACATGCTAGAAATGCTCCAATTGAGCTAATTAGCTTATTGTGACAATATTACAAACGTCTGACAAAACTGAAAAATGTAAATTTCCAATTTCAACCAAACATGCTAGAAATGCTCCAATTGAGCTAATTAGCTTATTGTGAGAATATTACAAACGTCTGACAAAACTGAAAAATGTAAATTTCAATTTCAACCAAACATGCTAGAAATGCTCCAATTGAGCTAATTAGCTTATTGTGAAAATATTACAAACGTCTGACCAAACTGAAAAATGTAAATTTCCAATTTCAACCAAACATGCTAGAAATGCTCCAATTGAGCTAATTAGCTTATTGTGAGAATAATACAAACGTCTGACAAAACTGAAAAATGTAAATTTCCAATTTCAACCAAACATGCTAGAAATGCTCCAATTGAGCTAATTAGCTTATTGTGAGAATATTACAAACGTCTGACCAAACTGAAAAATGTAAATTTCCAATTTCAACCAAACATGCTAGAAATGCTCCAATTGAGCTAATTAGCTTATTGTGAGAATATTACAAACGTCTGACAAAACTGAAAAATGTAAATTTCCAATTTCAACCAAACATGCTAGAAATGCTCCAATTGAGCTAATTAGCTTATTGTGAGAAGATTGCAATTGTCTGACAAAAGTGAAAAATGTAACTTTCCAATTTCAACCAAACATGCTAGAAATGCTCCAATTGAGCTAATTAGCTTATTGTGAAAATATTACAAACGTCTGACCAAACTGAAAAATGTAAATTTCCAATTTCAACCAAACATGCTAGAAATGCTCCAATTGAGCTAATTATCTTATTGTGAGAATATTACAAACGTCTGACCAAACCTAGAAATCTAAAATTCCAATTTCAACCAAACAAGCTAGAAATGTTCCAATTGAGCTAATTAGCTTATTGTGAGAATATTACAAACGTCTGACAAAACTGAAAAATAGAAATTTCCAATTTCAACCAAACATGCTAGAAATGCTCCAATTGAGCTAATTAGCTTATTGTGAGAATATTACAAACGTCTGACCTAACTGAAAAATGTAAATTTCCAATTTCAACCAAACATGCTAGAAATGCTCCAATTAAGCTAATTAGCTTATTGTGAGAATAATACAAACGTCTGACAAAACTGAAAAATGTAAATTTCCAATTTCAACCAAACATGCTAGAAATGTTCCAATTGAGCTAATTAGCTTATTGTGAGAATATTACAAACGTCTGACAAAACTGAAAAATAGAAATTTCCAATTTCAACCAAACATGCTAGAAATGCTCCAATTGAGCTAATTAGCTTATTGTGAGAATATTACAAACGTCTGACAAAACTGAAAAATAGAAATTTCCAATTTCAACCAAACATGCTAGAAATGCTCCAATTGAGCTAATTAACTTATTGTGAGAATATTACAAACGTCTGACCAAACTGAAAAATGTAAATTTCCAATTTCAACCAAACATGCTAGAAATGCTCCAATTAAGCTAATTAGCTTATTGTGAGAATAATACAAACGTCTGACAAAACTGAAAAATGTAAATTTCCAATTTCAACCAAACATGCTAGAAATGCTCCAATTGAGCTAATTAGCTTATTGTGAGAATATTACAAACGTCTGACAAAACTGAAAAATGTAAATTTCCAATTTCAACCAAACATGCTAGAAATGCTCGAATTGCGAAATGAGCCTACTGTAAGAATTTTACAAACGTTTGACAAAACTGAAAAATGTAAATTTTCAATTTCAACCAAACATGCTAGAAATGCTCCAATTGAGCTAATTAGCTTATTGTGAGAATATTACAAACGTCTGACAAAACTGAAAAATGTAAATTTCCAATTTCAACCAAACATGCTAGAAATGCTCCAATTGAGCTAATTAGCTTATTGTGACAATATTACAAACGTCTGACAAAACTGAAAAATGTAAATTTCCAATTTCAACCAAACATGCTAGAAATGCTCCAATTGAGCTAATTAGCTTATTGTGAGAATATTACAAACGTCTGACAAAACTGAAAAATGTAAATTTCCAATTTCAACCAAACATGCTAGAAATGTTCCAATTGAGCTAATTAGCTTATTGTGAGAATATTACAAACGTCTGACAAAACTGAAAAATGTAAACTTCCAATTTCAACCAAACATGCTAGAAATGCTCCAATTGAGCTAATTAGCTTATTGTGAGAATATTACAAACGTCTGACAAAACTGAAAAATGTAAATTTCCAATTTCAACCAAACATGCTAGAAATGCTCCAATTGAACTAATTAGCTTATTGTGACAATATTACAAACGTCTGACAAAACTGAAAAATGTAAATTTCCAATTTCAACCAAACATGCTAGAAATGCTCCAATTGAGCTAATTAGCTTATTGTGAGAATATTGCAATTGTCTGACAAAAGTGAAAAATGTAAATTTCCAATTTTAACCAAACATGCTAGAAATGCTCCAATTGAGCTAATTAGCTTATTGTGAGAATATTACAAACGTCAGACCAAACTGAAAAATGTAAATTTCCAATTTCAACCAAACATGCTAGAAATGCTCCAATTGAGCTAATTAGCTTATTGTGAGAATATTACAAACGTCTGACCAAACTGAAAAATGTAAATTTCCAATTTCAACCAAACATGCTAGAAATGCTCCAATTGAGCTAATTAGCTTATTGTGAGAATATTACAAACGTCTGACCAAACTGAAAAATGTAAATTTCCAATTTCAACCAAACATGCTAGAAATGCTCCAATTGAGCTAATTAGCTTATTGTGAAAATATTACAAACGTCTGACAAAACTGAAAAATGTAAATTTCCAATTTCAACCAAACATGCTAGAAATGCTCGAATTGCGAAATAAGCCTACTGTAAGAATTTTACAAACGTTTGACAAAACTGAAAAATGTAAATTTTCAATTTCAACCAAACATGATAGAAATGCTCCAATTGAGCTAATTAGCTTATTGTGAGAATATTAAAAACGTCTGACCAAACTGAAAAATGTAAATTTCCAATTTCAACCAAACATGCTAGAAATGCTCCAATTGAGCTAATTAGCTTATTGTGAGAATATTACAAACGTCTGACAAAACTGAAAAATGTAAATTTCCAATTTCAACCAAACATGCTAGAAATGCTCCAATTGAGCTAATTAGCTTATTGTGAGAATATTACAAACATCTGACAAAACTGAAAAATGTAAATCTCCAATTTCAACCAAACGTGCTAGAAATGCTCGAATTGCGAAATAAGCCTACTGTAAGAATTTTACAAACG
Organism: Watersipora subatra; assembly: GCF_963576615.1. Taxonomy (NCBI): domain Eukaryota; kingdom Metazoa; phylum Bryozoa; class Gymnolaemata; order Cheilostomatida; family Watersiporidae; genus Watersipora; species Watersipora subatra. The sequence goes on along the minus strand of NC_088710.1, from coordinate 40,883,814 downwards.
TTTGACAAAACTGAAAAATGTAAATTTTCAATTTCAACCAAACATGATAGAAATGCTCCAATTGAGCTAATTAGCTTATTGTGAGAATATTAAAAACGTCTGACCAAACTGAAAAATGTAAATTTCCAATTTCAACCAAACATGCTAGAAATGCTCCAATTGAGCTAATTAGCTTATTGTGAGAATATTACAAACGTCTGACCAAACTGAAAAATGTAAATTTCCAATTTCAACCAAACATGCTAGAAATGCTCCAATTGAGCTAATTAGCTTATTGTGAGAATATTACAAACGTCTGACAAAACTGAAAAATGTAAATCTCCAATTTCAACCAAACATGCTAGAAATGCTCCAATTGAGCTAATTAGCTTATTGTGAGAATATTACAAACGTCTGACAAAACTGAAAAATTTAAATTTCCAATTTCAACCAAACATGATAGAAATGCTCCAATTGAGCTAATTAGCTTATTGTGAGAATATTACAAACGTCTGACAAAACTGAAAAATGTAAATTTCCAATTTCAACCAAACATGCTAGAAATGCTCCAATTGAGCTAATTAGCTTATTGTGAGAATATTGCAATTGTCTGACAAAAGTGAAAAATGTAAATTTCCAATTTCAACCAAACATGCTAGAAATGCTCCAATTGAGCTAATTAGCTTATTGTGAGAATATTACAAACGTCTGACCAAACTGAAAAATTTAAATTTCCAATTTCAACCAAACATGCTAGAAATGCTTCAATTGAGCTAATTAGCTTATTGTGAGAATATTACAAACGTCTGACAAAACTGAAAAATGTAAATTTCCAATTTCAACCAAACATGCTAGAAATGCTCCAATTGAGCTAATTAGCTTATTGTGAGAATATTACAAACCTCTGACAACACTGAAAAATGTAAATAAACAATTTCAACCAAACATGCTAGAAATGCTCCAATTGAGCTAATTAGCTTATTGTGAGAATATTACAAACGTCTGACAAAACTGAAAAATGTAACTTTCCAATTTCAACCAAACATGCTAGAAATGCTCGAATTGCGAAATGAGCCTACTGTAAGAATTTTACAAACGTTTGACAAAACTGAAAAATGTAAATTTTCAATTTCAACCAAACATGCTAGAAATGCTCCAATTGAGCTAATTAGCTTATTGTGAGAATATTACAAACGTCTGACAAAACTGAAAAATGTAAATTTCCAATTTCAACCAAACATGCTAGAAATGCTCCAATTGAGCTAATTAGCTTATTGTGAGAATATTGCAATTGTCTGACAAAAGTGAAAAATGAAAATTTCCAATTTCAACCAAACATGCTAGAAATGCTCCAATTGAGCTAATTAGCTTATTGTGAGAATATTACAAACGTCTGACCAAACTGAAAAATGTAAATTTCCAATTTCAACCAAACATGCTAGAAATGCTCCAATTGAGCTAATTAGCTTATTGTGAGAATATTACAAACGTCTGACAAAACTGAAAAATGTAAATTTCCAATTTCAACCAAACATGCTAGAAATGCTCCAATTGAGCTAATTAGCTTATTGTGAGAATATTGCAATTGTCTGACAAAACTGAAAAATGTAAATTTCCAATTTCAACCAAACATGCTAGAAATGCTCGAATTGCGAAATGAGCCTACTGTAAGAATTTTACAAACGAACGTTTGACAAAACTGAAAAATGTAAATTTTCAATTTCAACCAAACATGCTAGAAATGCTCCAATTGAGCTAATTAGCTTATTGTGAGAATATTACAAACGTCTGACAAAAGTGAAAAATGTAAATTTCCAATTTCAACCAAACATGCTAGAAATGCTCCAATTGAGCTAATTATCTTATTGTGAGAATATTGCAATTGTCTGACAAAAGTGAAAAATGAAAATTTCCAATTTCAACCAAACATGCTAGAAATGCTCCAATTGAGCTAATTAGCTTATTGTGAGAATATTACAAACGTCTGACCAAACTGAAAAATGTAAATTTCCAATTTCAACCAAACATGCTAGAAATGCTCCAATTGAGCTAATTAGCTTATTGTGAGAATATTACAAACGTCTGACAAAACTGAAAAATGTAAATTTCCAATTTCAACCAAACATGCTAGAAATGCTCCAATTGAGCTAATTAGCTTATTGTGAGAATATTACAAACCTCTGACAACACTGAAAAATGTAAATTTTCAATTTCAACCAAACATGCTAGAAATGCTCCAATTGAGCTAATTAGCTTATTGTGAGAATATTACAAACGTCCGACAAAAGTGAAAAATGTAAATTTTCAATTTCAACCAAACATGCTAGAAATGCTCAAATTGAGCTAATTAGCTTATTGTGAGAATATTACAAACGTCTGACAAAACTGAAAAATGTAAATTTCCAATTTCAACCAAACATGCTAGAAATGCTCCAATTGAGCTAATTAGCTTATTGTGAGAATATTACAAACGTCTGACCAAACTGAAAAATAGAAATTTCCAATTTCAACCAAACATGCTAGAAATGCTCCAATTGAGCTAATTAGCTTATTGTGAGAATATTACAAACGTCTGACAAAACTGAAAAATGTAAATTTCCAATTTCAACCAAACATGCTAGAAATGCTCGAATTGCGAAATAAGCCTACTGTAAGAATTTTACAAACGTTTGACAAAACTGAAAAATGTAAATTTTCAATTTCAACCAAACATGATAGAAATGCTCCAATTGAGCTAATTAGCTTATTGTGAGAATATTAAAAACGTCTGACCAAACTGAAAAATGTAAATTTCCAATTTCAACCAAACATGCTAGAAATGCTCCAATTGAGCTAATTAGCTTATTGTGAGAATATTACAAACGTCTGACAAAACTGAAAAATGTAAATTTCCAATTTCAACCAAACATGCTAGAAATGCTCCAATTGAGCTAATTAGCTTATTGTGAGAATATTACAAACATCTGACAAAACTGAAAAATGTAAATCTCCAATTTCAACCAAACGTGCTAGAAGTGCTCGAATTGCGAAATAAGCCTACTGTAAGAATTTTACAAACGTTTGACAAAACTGAAAAATGTAAATTTTCAATTTCAACCAAACATGATAGAAATGCTCCAATCGAGCTAATTAGCTTATTGTGAGAATATTAAAAACGTCTGACCAAACTGAAAAATGTAAATTTCCAATTTCAACCAAACATGCTAGAAATGCTCCAATTGAGCTAATTAGCTTATTGTGAGAATATTACAAACGTCTGACCAAACTGAAAAATGTAAATTTCCAATTTCAACCAAACATGCTAGAAATGCTCCAATTGAGCTAATTAGCTTATTGTGAGAATATTACAAACGTCTGACAAAACTGAAAAATGTAAATCTCCAATTTCAACCAAACATGCTAGAAATGCCCCAATTGAGCTAATTAGCTTATTGTGAGAATATTACAAACGTCTGACAAAACTGAAAAATTTAAATTTCCAATTTCAACCAAACATGATAGAAATGCTCCAATTGAGCTAATTAGCTTATTGTGAGAATATTACAAACGTCTGACAAAACTGAAAAATGTAAATTTCCAATTTCAACCAAACATGCTAGAAATGCTCCAATTGAGCTAATTAGCTTATTGTGAGAATATTGCAATTGTCTGACAAAAGTGAAAAATGTAAATTTCCAATTTCAACCAAACATGCTAGAAATGCTCCAATTGAGCTAATTAGCTTATTGTGAGAATATTACAAACGTCTGACCAAACTGAAAAATTTAAATTTCCAATTTCAACCAAACATGCTAGAAATGCTTCAATTGAGCTAATTAGCTTATTGTGAGAATATTACAAACGTCTGACAAAACTGAAAAATGTAAATTTCCAATTTCAACCAAACATGCTAGAAATGCTCCAATTGAGCTAATTAGCTTATTGTGAGAATATTACAAACCTCTGACAACACTGAAAAATGTAAATAAACAATTTCAACCAAACATGCTAGAAATGCTCCAATTGAGCTAATTAGCTTATTGTGAGAATATTACAAAGGTCCGACAAAAGTGAAAAATGTAAATTTCCAATTTCAGCCAAACATGCTAGAAATGCTCCAATTGAGCTAATTAGCTTATTGTGAGAATATTACAAACGTCTGACAAAACTGAAAAATGTAACTTTCCAATTTCAACCAAACATGCTAGAAATGCTCGAATTGCGAAATGAGCCTACTGTAAGAATTTTACAAACGTTTGACAAAACTGAAAAATGTAAATTTTCAATTTCAACCAAACATGCTAGAAATGCTCCAATTGAGCTAATTAGCTTATTGTGAGAATATTACAAACGTCTGACAAAACTGAAAAATGTAAATTTCCAATTTCAACCAAACATGCTAGAAATGCTCCAATTGAGCTAATTAGCTTATTGTGAGAATATTGCAATTGTCTGACAAAAGTGAAAAATGAAAATTTCCAATTTCAACCAAACATGCTAGAAATGCTCCAATTGAGCTAATTAGCTTATTGTGAGAATATTACAAACGTCTGACCAAACTGAAAAATGTAAATTTCCAATTTCAACCAAACATGCTAGAAATGCTCCAATTGAGCTAATTAGCTTATTGTGAGAATATTACAAACGTCTGACAAAACTGAAAAATGTAAATTTCCAATTTCAACCAAACATGCTAGAAATGCTCCAATTGAGCTAATTAGCTTATTGTGAGAATATTGCAATTGTCTGACAAAACTGAAAAATGTAAATTTCCAATTTCAACCAAACATGCTAGAAATGCTCGAATTGCGAAATGAGCCTACTGTAAGAATTTTACAAACGAACGTTTGACAAAACTGAAAAATGTAAATTTTCAATTTCAACCAAACATGCTAGAAATGCTCCAATTGAGCTAATTAGCTTATTGTGAGAATATTACAAACGTCTGACAAAAGTGAAAAATGTAAATTTCCAATTTCAACCAAACATGCTAGAAATGCTCCAATTGAGCTAATTATCTTATTGTGAGAATATTGCAATTGTCTGACAAAAGTGAAAAATGAAAATTTCCAATTTCAACCAAACATGCTAGAAATGCTCCAATTGAGCTAATTAGCTTATTGTGAGAATATTACAAACGTCTGACCAAACTGAAAAATGTAAATTTCCAATTTCAACCAAACATGCTAGAAATGCTCCAATTGAGCTAATTAGCTTATTGTGAGAATATTACAAACGTCTGACAAAACTGAAAAATGTAAATTTCCAATTTCAACCAAACATGCTAGAAATGCTCCAATTGAGCTAATTAGCTTATTGTGAGAATATTACAAACCTCTGACAACACTGAAAAATGTAAATTTTCAATTTCAACCAAACATGCTAGAAATGCTCCAATTGAGCTAATTAGCTTATTGTGAGAATATTACAAACGTCCGACAAAAGTGAAAAATGTAAATTTTCAATTTCAACCAAACATGCTAGAAATGCTCAAATTGAGCTAATTAGCTTATTGTGAGAATATTACAAACGTCTGACAAAACTGAAAAATGTAAATTTCCAATTTCAACCAAACATGCTAGAAATGCTCCAATTGAGCTAATTAGCTTATTGTGAGAATATTACAAACGTCTGACCAAACTGAAAATTAGAAATTTCCAATTTCAACCAAACATGCTAGAAATGCTCCAATTGAGCTAATTAGCTTATTGATAGAATATTGCAATTGTCTGACAAAACTGAAAAATGTAAATTTCCAATTTCAACCAAACATGCTAGAAATGCTCCAATTGAGCTAATTAGCTTATTGTTAGAATATTACAAACGTCTGACAAAACTGAAAAATGTAAATTTCCAATTTCAACCAAACATGCTAGGAATTCTCCAATTGAGCTAATTAGCTTATTGTGACAATATTACAAACGTCTGACAAAACTGAAAAATGTAAATTTTCAATTTCAACCAAACATGCTAGAAATGCTCCAATTGAGCTAATTAGCTTATTGTGAGAATATTACAAACGTCTGACCAAACTGAAAAATGTAAATTTCCAATTTCAACCAAACATGCTAGAAATGCTCCAATTGAGCTAATTAGCTTATTGTGAGAATATTACAAACGTCTGACAAAACTGAAAAATGTAAATTTCCAATTTCAACCAAACATGCTAGAAATGCTCCAATTGAGCTAATTAGCTTATTGTGAGAATATTACAAACGTCTGACCAAACTGAAAAATGTAAATTTCCAATTTTAACCAAACATGCTAGAAATGCTCCAATTGAGCTAATTAGCTTATTGTGAGAATATTACAAACGTCTGACAAAACTGAAAAATGTGAATTTCCAATTTCAACCAAACATGCTAGAAATGCTCCAATTGAGCTAATTAGCTTATTGTGAGAATATTACAAACCTCTGACAACACTGAAAAATGTAAATTTTCAATTTCAACCAAACATGCTAGAAATGCTCCAGTTGAGCTAATTAGCTTATTGAGAGAATATTACAAACGTCTGACAAAAGTGAAAAATGTAAATTTCCAATTTCAACCAAACATGCTAGAAATGCTCAAATTGAGCTAATTAGCTTATTGTGAGAATATTACAAACGTCTGACAAAACTGAAAAATAGAAATTTCCAATTTCAACCAAACATGCTAGAAATGCTCCAATTGAGCTAATTAGCTTATTGTGAGAATATTACAAACGTCTGACCAAACTGAAAAATGTAAATTTCCAATTTCAACCAAACATGCTAGAAATGCTCCAATTGAGCTAATTAGCTTATTGTGAGAATATTACAAACGTCTGACAAAACTGAAAAATGTAATTTTCCAATTTCAACCAAACATGCTAGAAATGCTCCAATTGAGCTAATTAGCTTATTGTGAGAATATTACAAACGTCTGACCAAACTGAAAAATGTAAATTTCCAATTTCAACCAAACATGCTAGAAATGCTCCAATTGAGCTAATTAGCTTATTGTGAGAATATTACAAACGTCTGACAAAACTGAAAAATGTAAATTTCCAATTTCAACCAAACATGCTAGAAATGCTCCAATTGAGCTAATTAGCTTATTGTGACAATACTACAAACGTCTGACAAAACTGAAAAATGTAAATTTCCAATTTCAACCAAACATGCTAGAAATGCTCCAATTGAGCTAATTAGCTTATTGTGAGAATATTACAAACGTCTGACAAAACTGAAAAATGTAAATTTCCAATTTCAACCAAACATGCTAGAAATGCTCCAATTGAGCTAATTAGCTTATTGTGAAAATATTACAAACGTCTGACAAAAGTGAAAAATGTAAATTTTCAATTTCAACCAAACATGCTAGAAATGCTCGAATTGCGAAATGAGCCTACTGTAAGAATTTTACAAACGTTTGACAAAACTGAAAAATGTAAATTTTCAATTTCAACCAAACATGCTAGAAATGCTCCAATTGAGCTAATTAGCTTATTGTGAGAATATTACAAACGTCTGACAAAACTGAAAAATGTAAATTTCCAATTTCAACCAAACATGCTAGAAATGCTCCAATTGAGCTAATTAGCTTATTGTGAGAATATTACAAACGTCTGACAAAACTGAAAAATGTAAATTTCCAATTTCAACCAAACATGCTAGAAATGCTCCAATTGAGCTAATTAGCTTATTGTGAGAATATTGCAATTGTCTGACAAAAGTGAAAAATGAAAATTTCCAATTTCAACCAAACATGCTAGAAATGCTCCAATTGAGCTAATTAGCTTATTGTGAGAATATTACAAACGTCTGACCAAACTGAAAAATGTAAATTTCCAATTTCAACCAAACATGCTAGAAATGCTCCAATTGAGCTAATTAGCTTATTGTGAGAATATTACAAACGTCTGACAAAACTGAAAAATGTAAATTTCCAATTTCAACCAAACATGCTAGAAATGCTCCAATTGAGCTAATTAGCTTATTGTGAGAATATTGCAATTGTCTGACAAAACTGAAAAATGTAAATTTCCAATTTCAACCAAACATGCTAGAAATGCTCGAATTGCGAAATGAGCCTACTGTAAGAATTTTACAAACGAACGTTTGACAAAACTGAAAAATGTAAATTTTCAATTTCAACCAAACATGCTAGAAATGCTCCAATTGAGCTAATTAGCTTATTGTGAGAATATTACAAACGTCTGACAAAAGTGAAAAATGTAAATTTCCAATTTCAACCAAACATGCTAGAAATGCTCCAATTGAGCTAATTATCTTATTGTGAGAATATTGCAATTGTCTGACAAAAGTGAAAAATGAAAATTTCCAATTTCAACCAAACATGCTAGAAATGCTCCAATTGAGCTAATTAGCTTATTGTGAGAATATTACAAACGTCTGACCAAACTGAAAAATGTAAATTTCCAATTTCAACCAAACATGCTAGAAATGCTCCAATTGAGCTAATTAGCTTATTGTGAGAATATTACAAACGTCTGACAAAACTGAAAAATGTAAATTTCCAATTTCAACCAAACATGCTAGAAATGCTCCAATTGAGCTAATTAGCTTATTGTGAGAATATTACAAACCTCTGACAACACTGAAAAATGTAAATTTTCAATTTCAACCAAACATGCTAGAAATGCTCCAATTGAGCTAATTAGCTTATTGTGAGAATATTACAAACGTCCGACAAAAGTGAAAAATGTAAATTTTCAATTTCAACCAAACATGCTAGAAATGCTCAAATTGAGCTAATTAGCTTATTGTGAGAATATTACAAACGTCTGACAAAACTGAAAAATGTAAATTTCCAATTTCAACCAAACATGCTAGAAATGCTCCAATTGAGCTAATTAGCTTATTGTGAGAATATTACAAACGTCTGACCAAACTGAAAAATAGAAATTTCCAATTTCAACCAAACATGCTAGAAATGCTCCAATTGAGCTAATTAGCTTATTGATAGAATATTGCAATTGTCTGACAAAAGTGAAAAATGTAAATTTCCAATTTCAACCAAACATGCTAGAAATGCTCCAATTGAGCTAATTAGCTTATTGTTAGAATATTACAAACGTCTGACAAAACTGAAAAATGTAAATTTCCAATTTCAACCAAACATGCTAGAAATTCTCCAATTGAGCTAATTAGCTTATTGTGACAATATTACAAACGTCTGACAAAACTGAAAAATGTAAATTTTCAATTTCAACCAAACATGCTAGAAATGCTCCAATTGAGCTAAGTAGCTTATTGTGAGAATATTACAAACGTCTGACAAAACTGATAAATGTAAATTTCCAATTTCAACCAAACATGCTAGAAATGCTCCAATTGAGCTAATTAGCTTATTGTGAGAATATTACAAACGTCTGACCAAACTGAAAAATGTAAATTTCCAATTTCAACCAAACATGCTAGAAATGCTCCAATTGAGCTAATTAGCTTATTGTGAGAATATTACAAACGTCTGACAAAACTGAAAAATGTAAATTTTCAATTTCAACCAAACATGCTAGAAATGCTCCAATTGAGCTAATTAGCTTATTGTGAGAATATTACAAACGTCTGACCAAACTGAAAAATGTAAATTTCCAATTTTAACCAAACATGCTAGAAATGCTCCAATTGAGCTAATTAGCTTATTGTGAGAATATTACAAACGTCTGACAAAACTGAAAAATGTGAATTTCCAATTTCAACCAAACATGCTAGAAATGCTCCAATTGAGCTAATTAGCTTATTGTGAGAATATTACAAACCTCTGACAACACTGAGAAATGTAAATTTTCAATTTCAACCAAACATGCTAGAAATGCTCCAGTTGAGCTAATTAGCTTATTGTGAGAATATTACAAACGTCCGACAAAAGTGAAAAATGTAAATTTCCAATTTCAACCAAACATGCTAGAAATGCTCAAATTGAGCTAATTAGCTTATTGTGAGAATATTACAAACGTCTGACAAAACTGAAAAATAGAAATTTCCAATTTCAACCAAACATGCTAGAAATGCTCCAATTGAGCTAATTAGCTTATTGTGAGAATATTACAAACGTCTGACCAAACTGAAAAATGTAAATTTCCAATTTCAACCAAACATGCTAGAAATGCTCCAATTGAGCTAATTAGCTTATTGTGAGAATATTACAAACGTCTGACAAAACTGAAAAATGTAATTTTCCAATTTCAACCAAACATGCTAGAAATGCTCCAATTGAGCTAATTAGCTTATTGTGAGAATATTACAAACGTCTGACCAAACTGAAAAATGTAAATTTCCAATTTCAACCAAACATGCTAGAAATGCTCCAATTGAGCTAATTAGCTTATTGTGAGAATATTACAAACGTCTGACAAAACTGAAAAATGTAAATTTCCAATTTCAACCAAACATGCTAGAAATGCTCCAATTGAGCTAATTAGCTTATTGTGACAATATTACAAACGTCTGACAAAACTGAAAAATGTAAATTTCCAATTTCAACCAAACATGCTAGAAATGCTCCAATTGAGCTAATTAGCTTATTGTGAAAATATTACAAACGTCTGACCAAACTGAAAAATGTAAATTTCCAATTTCAACCAAACATGCTAGAAATGCTCCAATTGAGCTAATTAGCTTATTGTGAGAATAATACAAACGTCTGAAAAAACTGAAAAATGTAAATTTCCAATTTCAACCAAACATGCTAGAAATGCTCCAATTGAGCTAATTAGCTTATTGTGAGAATATTACAAACGTCTGACCAAACTGAAAAATGTAAATTTCCAATTTCAACCAAACATGCTAGAAATGCTCCAATTGAGCTAATTAGCTTATTGTGAGAATATTACAAACGTCTGACAAAACTGAAAAATGTAAATTTCCAATTTCAACCAAACATGCTAGAAATGCTCCAATTGAGCTAATTAGCTTATTGTGAGAAGATTGCAATTGTCTGACAAAAGTGAAAAATGTAACTTTCCAATTTCAACCAAACATGCTAGAAATGCTCCAATTGAGCTAATTAGCTTATTGTGAAAATATTACAAACGTCTGACCAAACTGAAAAATGTAAATTTCCAATTTCAACCAAACATGCTAGAAATGCTCCAATTGAGCTAATTATCTTATTGTGAGAATATTACAAACGTCTGACCAAACCTAAAAATCTAAAATTCCAATTTCAACCAAACAAGCTAGAAATGTTCCAATTGAGCTAATTAGCTTATTGTGAGAATATTACAAACGTCTGACCTAACTGAAAAATAGAAATTTCCAATTTCAACCAAACATGCTAGAAATGCTCCAATTAAGCTAATTAGCTTATTGTGAGAATAATACAAACGTCTGACAAAACTGAAAAATGTAAATTTCCAATTTCAACCAAACATGCTAGAAATGTTCCAATTGAGCTAATTAGCTTATTGTGAGAATATTACAAACGTCTGACAAAACTGAAAAATAGAAATTTCCAATTTCAACCAAACATGCTAGAAATGCTCCAATTGAGCTAATTAGCTTATTGTGAGAATATTACAAACGTCTGACAAAACTGAAAAATAGAAATTTCCAATTTCAACCAAACATGCTAGAAATGCTCCAATTGAGCTAATTAGCTTATTGTGAGAATATTACAAACGTCTGACCAAACTGAAAAATGTAAATTTCCAATTTCAACCAAACATGCTAGAAATGCTCCAATTGAGCTAATTAGCTTATTGTGAGAATATTACAAACGTCTGACCAAACTGAAAAATGTAAATTTCCAATTTCAACCAAACATGCTAGAAATGCTCCAATTGAGCTAATTAGCTTATTGTGAGAAGATTGCAATTGTCTGACAAAAGTGAAAAATGTAACTTTCCAATTTCAACCAAACATGCTAGAAATGCTCCAATTGAGCTAATTATCTTATTGTGAGAATATTACAAACGTCTGACCAAACCTAAAAATCTAAAATTCCAATTTCAACCAAACAAGCTAGAAATGTTCCAATTGAGCTAATTAGCTTATTGTGAGAATATTACAAACGTCTGACCTAACTGAAAAATGTAAATTTCCAATTTCAACCAAACATGCTAGAAATGCTCCAATTAAGCTAATTAGCTTATTGTGAGAATAATACAAACGTCTGACAAAACTGAAAAATGTAAATTTCCAATTTCAACCAAACATGCTAGAAATGTTCCAATTGAGCTAATTAGCTTATTGTGAGAATATTACAAACGTCTGACAAAACTGAAAAATAGAAATTTCCAATTTCAACCAAACATGCTAGAAATGCTCCAATTGAGCTAATTAGCTTATTGTGAGAATATTACAAACGTCTGACAAAACTGAAAAATAGAAATTTCCAATTTCAACCAAACATGCTAGAAATGCTCCAATTGAGCTAATTAGCTTATTGTGAGAATATTACAAACGTCTGACCAAACTGAAAAATGTAAATTTCCAATTTCAACCAAACATGCTAGAAATGCTCCAATTAAGCTAATTAGCTTATTGTGAGAATAATACAAACGTCTGACAAAACTGAAAAATGTAAATTTCCAATTTCAACCAAACATGCTAGAAATGCTCCAATTGAGCTAATTAGCTTATTGTGAGAATATTACAAACGTCTGACAAAACTGAAAAATGTAAATTTCCAATTTCAACCAAACATGCTAGAAATGCTCGAATTGCGAAATGAGCCTACTGTAAGAATTTTACAAACGTCTGACAAAACTGAAAAATGTAAATTTCCAATTTCAACCAAACATGCTAGAAATGCTCCAATTGAGCTAATTAGCTTATTGTGAGAATATTACAAACGTCTGCCAAAACTGAAAAATGTAAATTTCCAATTTCAACCAAACATGCTAGAAATGCTCCAATTGAGCTAATTAGCTTATTGTGAGAATATTGCAATTGTCTGACAAAAGTGAAAAATGAAAATTTCCAATTTCAACCAAACATGCTAGAAATGCTCCAATTGAGCTAATTAGCTTATTGTGAGAATATTACAAACGTCTGACCAAACTGAAAAATGTAAATTTCCAATTTCAACCAAACATGCTAGAAATGCTCCAATTGAGCTAATTAGCTTATTGTGAGAATATTACAAACGTCTGACAAAACTGAAAAATGTAAATTTCCAATTTCAACCAAACATGCTAGAAATGCTCCAATTGAGCTAATTAGCTTATTGTGAGAATATTGCAATTGTCTGACAAAACTGAAAAATGTAAATTTCCAATTTCAACCAAACATGCTAGAAATGCTCCAATTGAGCTAATTAGCTTATTGTGAGAATATTACAAACGTCCGACAAAAGTGAAAAATGTAAATTTCCAATTTCAACCAAACATGCTAGAAATGCTCAAATTGAGCTAATTAGCTTATTGTGAGAATATTACAAACGTCTGACAAAACTGAAAAATAGAAATTTCCAATTTCAACCAAACATGCTAGAAATGCTCCAATTGAGCTAATTAGCTTATTGTGAGAATATTACAAACGTCTGACCAAACTGAAAAATGTAAATTTCCAATTTCAACCAAACATGCTAGAAATGCTCCAATTGAGCTAATTAGCTTATTGTGAGAATATTACAAACGTCTGACAAAACTGAAAAATGTAATTTTCCAATTTCAACCAAACATGCTAGAAATGCTCCAATTGAGCTAATTAGCTTATTGTGAGAATATTACAAACGTCTGACCAAACTGAAAAATGTAAATTTCAAATTTCAACCAAACATGCTAGAAATGCTCCAATTGAGCTAATTAGCTTATTGTGAGAATATTACAAACGTCTGACAAAACTGAAAAATTTAAATTTCCAATTTCAACCAAACATGCTAGAAATGCTCCAATTGAGCTAATTAGCTTATTGTGAGAATATTACAAACGTCTGACAAAACTGAAAAATGTAAATTTCCAATTTCAACCAAACATGCTAGAAATGCTCCAATTGAGCTAATTAGCTTATTGTGAGAATATTACAAACGTCTGACAAAACTGAAAAATGTAAATTTCCAATTTCAACCAAACATGCTAGAAATGCTCCAATTGAGCTAATTAGCTTATTGTGAAAATATTACAAACGTCTGACCAAACTGAAAAATGTAAATTTCCAATTTCAATCAAACATGCTAGAAATGCTCCAATTGAGCTAATTAGCTTATTGTGAGAATAATACAAACGTCTGACAAAACTGAAAAATGTAAATTTCCAATTTCAACCAAACATGCTAGAAATGCTCGAATTGCGAAATAAGCCTACTGTAAGAATTTTACAAACGTTTGACAAAACTGAAAAATGTAAATTTTCGATTTCAACCAAACATGCTAGAAATGCTCCAATTGAGCTAATTAGCTTATTGTGAGAATATTACAAACGTCTGACAAAACTGAAAAATGTAACTTTCCAATTTCAACCAAACATGCTAGAAATGCTCCAATTGAGCTAATTAGCTTATTGTGAAAATATTACAAACGTCTGACCAAACTGAAAAATGTAAATTTCCAATTTCAACCAAACATGCTAGAAATGCTCCAATTGAGCTAATTATCTTATTGTGAGAATATTACAAACATCTGACCAAACCTAAAAATCTAAAATTCCAATTTCAACCAAACAAGCTAGAAATGTTCCAATTGAGCTAGTTAGCTTATTGTGAGAATATTACAAACGTCTGACAAAACTGAAAAATAGAAATTTCCAATTTCAACCAAACATGCTAGAAATGCTCCAATTGAGCTAATTAGCTTATTGTGAGAATATTACAAACGTCTGACCAAACTGAAAAATGTAAATTTCCAATTTCAACCAAACATGCTAGAAATGCTCCAATTAAGCTAATTAGCTTATTGTGAGAATAATACAAACGTCTGACAAAACTGAAAAATGTAAATTTCCAATTTCAACCAAACATGCTAGAAATGTTCCAATTGAGCTAATTAGCTTATTGTGAGAATATTACAAACGTCTGACAAAACTGAAAAATAGAAATTTCCAATTTCAACCAAACATGCTAGAAATGCTCCAATTAAGCTAATTAGCTTATTGTGAGAATAATACAAACGTCTGACAAAACTGAAAAATGTAAATTTCCAATTTCAACCAAACATGCTAGAAATGTTCCAATTGAGCTAATTAGCTTATTGTGAGAATATTACAAACGTCTGACAAAACTGAAAAATAGAAATTTCCAATTTCAACCAAACATGCTAGAAATGCTCCAATTGAGCTAATTAGCTTATTGTGAGAATATTACAAACGTCTGACAAAACTGAAAAATAGAAATTTCCAATTTCAACCAAACATGCTAGAAATGCTCCAATTGAGCTAATTAGCTTATTGTGAGAATATTACAAACGTCTGACCAAACTGAAAAATGTAAATTTCCAATTTCAACCAAACATGCTAGAAATGCTCCAATTGAGCTAATTAGCTTATTGTGAGAATATTACAAACGTCTGACCAAACTGAAAAATGTAAATTTCCAATTTCAACCAAACATGCTAGAAATGCTCCAATTGAGCTAATTAGCTTATTGTGAGAAGATTGCAATTGTCTGACAAAAGTGAAAAATGTAACTTTCCAATTTCAACCAAACATGCTAGAAATGCTCCAATTGAGCTAATTATCTTATTGTGAGAATATTACAAACGTCTGACCAAACCTAAAAATCTAAAATTCCAATTTCAACCAAACAAGCTAGAAATGTTCCAATTGAGCTAATTAGCTTATTGTGAGAATATTACAAACGTCTGACCTAACTGAAAAATGTAAATTTCCAATTTCAACCAAACATGCTAAAAATGCTCCAATTAAGCTAATTAGCTTATTGTGAGAATAATACAAACGTCTGACAAAACTGAAAAATGTAAATTTCCAATTTCAACCAAACATGCTAGAAATGTTCCAATTGAGCTAATTAGCTTATTGTGAGAATATTACAAACGTCTGACAAAACTGAAAAATAGAAATTTCCAATTTCAACCAAACATGCTAGAAATGCTCCAATTGAGCTAATTAGCTTATTGTGAGAATATTACAAACGTCTGACAAAACTGAAAAATAGAAATTTCCAATTTCAACCAAACATGCTAGAAATGCTCCAATTGAGCTAATTAGCTTATTGTGAGAATATTACAAACGTCTGACCAAACTGAAAAATGTAAATTTCCAATTTCAACCAAACATGCTAGAAATGCTCCAATTAAGCTAATTAGCTTATTGTGAGAATAATACAAACGTCTGACAAAACTGAAAAATGTAAATTTCCAATTTCAACCAAACATGCTAGAAATGCTCCAATTGAGCTAATTAGCTTATTGTGAGAATATTACAAACGTCTGACAAAACTGAAAAATGTAAATTTCCAATTTCAACCAAACATGCTAGAAATGCTCGAATTGCGAAATGAGCCTACTGTAAGAATTTTACAAACGTTTGACAAAACTGAAAAATGTAAATTTTCAATTTCAACCAAACATGCTAGAAATGCTCCAATTGAGCTAATTAGCTTATTGTGAGAATATTACAAACGTCTGACAAAACTGAAAAATGTAAATTTCCAATTTCAACCAAACATGCTAGAAATGCTCCAATTGAGCTAATTAGCTTATTGTGAGAATATTACAAACGTCTGCCAAAACTGAAAAATGTAAATTTCCAATTTCAACCAAACATGCTAGAAATGCTCCAATTGAGCTAATTAGCTTATTGTGAGAATATTGCAATTGTCTGACAAAAGTGAAAAATGAAAATTTCCAATTTCAACCAAACATGCTAGAAATGCTCCAATTGAGCTAATTAGCTTATTGTGAGAATATTACAAACGTCTGACCAAACTGAAAAATGTAAATTTCCAATTTCAACCAAACATGCTAGAAATGCTCCAATTGAGCTAATTAGCTTATTGTGAGAATATTACAAACGTCTGACAAAACTGAAAAATGTAAATTTCCAATTTCAACCAAACATGCTAGAAATGCTCCAATTGAGCTAATTAGCTTATTGTGAGAATATTGCAATTGTCTGACAAAACTGAAAAATGTAAATTTCCAATTTCAACCAAACATGCTAGAAATGCTCCAATTGAGCTAATTAGCTTATTGTGAGAATATTACAAACGTCCGACAAAAGTGAAAAATGTAAATTTCCAATTTCAACCAAACATGCTAGAAATGCTCAAATTGAGCTAATTAGCTTATTGTGAGAATATTACAAACGTCTGACAAAACTGAAAAATAGAAATTTCCAATTTCAACCAAACATGCTAGAAATGCTCCAATTGAGTTAATTAGCTTATTGTGAGAATATTACAAACGTCTGACCAAACTGAAAAATGTAAATTTCCAATTTCAACCAAACATGCTAGAAATGCTCCAATTGAGCTAATTAGCTTATTGTGAGAATATTACAAACGTCTGACAAAACTGAAAAATGTAATTTTCCAATTTCAACCAAACATGCTAGAAATGCTCCAATTGAGCTAATTAGCTTATTGTGAGAATATTACAAACGTCTGACCAAACTGAAAAATGTAAATTTCCAATTTCAACCAAACATGCTAGAAATGCTCCAATTGAGCTAATTAGCTTATTGTGAGAATATTACAAACGTCTGACAAAACTGAAAAATTTAAATTTCCAATTTCAACCAAACATGCTAGAAATGCTCCAATTGAGCTAATTAGCTTATTGTGACAATATTACAAACGTCTGACAAAACTGAAAAATGTAAATTTCCAATTTCAACCAAACATGCTAGAAATGCTCCAATTGAGCTAATTAGCTTATTGTGAGAATATTACAAACGTCTGACAAAACTGAAAAATGTAAATTTCCAATTTCAACCAAACATGCTAGAAATGCTCCAATTGAGCTAATTAGCTTATTGTGAAAATATTACAAACGTCTGACCAAACTGAAAAATGTAAATTTCCAATTTCAATCAAACATGCTAGAAATGCTCCAATTGAGCTAATTAGCTTATTGTGAGAATAATACAAACGTCTGACAAAACTGAAAAATGTAAATTTCCAATTTCAACCAAACATGCTAGAAATGCTCCAATTGAGCTAATTAGCTTATTGTGAGAATATTACAAACGTCTGCCAAAACTGAAAAATGTAAATTTCCAATTTCAACCAAACATGCTAGAAATGCTCCAATTGAGCTAATTAGCTTATTGTGAGAATATTGCAATTGTCTGACAAAAGTGAAAAATGAAAATTTCCAATTTCAACCAAACATGCTAGAAATGCTCCAATTGAGCTAATTAGCTTATTGTGAGAATATTACAAACGTCTGACCAAACTGAAAAATGTAAATTTCCAATTTCAACCAAACATGCTAGAAATGCTCCAATTGAGCTAATTAGCTTATTGTGAGAATATTACAAACGTCTGACAAAACTGAAAAATGTAAATTTCCAATTTCAACCAAACATGCTAGAAATGCTCCAATTGAGCTAATTAGCTTATTGTGAGAATATTGCAATTGTCTGACAAAACTGAAAAATGTAAATTTCCAATTTCAACCAAACATGCTAGAAATGCTCCAATTGAGCTAATTAGCTTATTGTGAGAATATTACAAACGTCCGACAAAAGTGAAAAATGTAAATTTCCAATTTCAACCAAACATGCTAGAAATGCTCAAATTGAGCTAATTAGCTTATTGTGAGAATATTACAAACGTCTGACAAAACTGAAAAATAGAAATTTCCAATTTCAACCAAACATGCTAGAAATGCTCCAATTGAGCTAATTAGCTTATTGTGAGAATATTACAAACGTCTGACCAAACTGAAAAATGTAAATTTCCAATTTCAACCAAACATGCTAGAAATGCTCCAATTGAGCTAATTAGCTTATTGTGAGAATATTACAAACGTCTGACAAAACTGAAAAATGTAATTTTCCAATTTCAACCAAACATGCTAGAAATGCTCCAATTGAGCTAATTAGCTTATTGTGAGAATATTACAAACGTCTGACCAAACTGAAAAATGTAAATTTCAAATTTCAACCAAACATGCTAGAAATGCTCCAATTGAGCTAATTAGCTTATTGTGAGAATATTACAAACGTCTGACAAAACTGAAAAATTTAAATTTCCAATTTCAACCAAACATGCTAGAAATGCTCCAATTGAGCTAATTAGCTTATTGTGAGAATATTACAAACGTCTGACAAAACTGAAAAATGTAAATTTCCAATTTCAACCAAACATGCTAGAAATGCTCCAATTGAGCTAATTAGCTTATTGTGAGAATATTACAAACGTCTGACAAAACTGAAAAATGTAAATTTCCAATTTCAACCAAACATGCTAGAAATGCTCCAATTGAGCTAATTAGCTTATTGTGAAAATATTACAAACGTCTGACCAAACTGAAAAATGTAAATTTCCAATTTCAATCAAACATGCTAGAAATGCTCCAATTGAGCTAATTAGCTTATTGTGAGAATAATACAAACGTCTGACAAAACTGAAAAATGTAAATTTCCAATTTCAACCAAACATGCTAGAAATGCTCGAATTGCGAAATAAGCCTACTGTAAGAATTTTACAAACGTTTGACAAAACTGAAAAATGTAAATTTTTGATTTCAACCAAACATGCTAGAAATGCTCCAATTGAGCTAATTAGCTTATTGTGAGAATATTACAAACGTCTGACAAAACTGAAAAATGTAACTTTCCAATTTCAACCAAACATGCTAGAAATGCTCCAATTGAGCTAATTAGCTTATTGTGAAAATATTACAAACGTCTGACCAAACTGAAAAATGTAAATTTCCAATTTCAACCAAACATGCTAGAAATGCTCCAATTGAGCTAATTATCTTATTGTGAGAATATTACAAACATCTGACCAAACCTAAAAATCTAAAATTCCAATTTCAACCAAACAAGCTAGAAATGTTCCAATTGAGCTAGTTAGCTTATTGTGAGAATATTACAAACGTCTGACAAAACTGAAAAATAGAAATTTCCAATTTCAACCAAACATGCTAGAAATGCTCCAATTGAGCTAATTAGCTTATTGTGAGAATATTACAAACGTCTGACCAAACTGAAAAATGTAAATTTCCAATTTCAACCAAACATGCTAGAAATGCTCCAATTAAGCTAATTAGCTTATTGTGAGAATAATACAAACGTCTGACAAAACTGAAAAATGTAAATTTCCAATTTCAACCAAACATGCTAGAAATGTTCCAATTGAGCTAATTAGCTTATTGTGAGAATATTACAAACGTCTGACAAAACTGAAAAATAGAAATTTCCAATTTCAACCAAACATGCTAGAAATGCTCCAATTAAGCTAATTAGCTTATTGTGAGAATAATACAAACGTCTGACAAAACTGAAAAATGTAAATTTCCAATTTCAACCAAACATGCTAGAAATGTTCCAATTGAGCTAATTAGCTTATTGTGAGAATATTACAAACGTCTGACAAAACTGAAAAATAGAAATTTCCAATTTCAACCAAACATGCTAGAAATGCTCCAATTGAGCTAATTAGCTTATTGTGAGAATATTACAAACGTCTGACAAAACTGAAAAATAGAAATTTCCAATTTCAACCAAACATGCTAGAAATGCTCCAATTGAGCTAATTAGCTTATTGTGAGAATATTACAAACGTCTGACCAAACTGAAAAATGTAAATTTCCAATTTCAACCAAACATGCTAGAAATGCTCCAATTGAGCTAATTAGCTTATTGTGAGAATATTACAAACGTCTGACCAAACTGAAAAATGTAAATTTCCAATTTCAACCAAACATGCTAGAAATGCTCCAATTGAGCTAATTAGCTTATTGTGAGAAGATTGCAATTGTCTGACAAAAGTGAAAAATGTAACTTTCCAATTTCAACCAAACATGCTAGAAATGCTCCAATTGAGCTAATTATCTTATTGTGAGAATATTACAAACGTCTGACCAAACCTAAAAATCTAAAATTCCAATTTCAACCAAACAAGCTAGAAATGTTCCAATTGAGCTAATTAGCTTATTGTGAGAATATTACAAACGTCTGACCTAACTGAAAAATGTAAATTTCCAATTTCAACCAAACATGCTAGAAATGCTCCAATTAAGCTAATTAGCTTATTGTGAGAATAATACAAACGTCTGACAAAACTGAAAAATGTAAATTTCCAATTTCAACCAAACATGCTAGAAATGTTCCAATTGAGCTAATTAGCTTATTGTGAGAATATTACAAACGTCTGACAAAACTGAAAAATAGAAATTTCCAATTTCAACCAAACATGCTAGAAATGCTCCAATTGAGCTAATTAGCTTATTGTGAGAATATTACAAACGTCTGACAAAACTGAAAAATAGAAATTTCCAATTTCAACCAAACATGCTAGAAATGCTCCAATTGAGCTAGTTAGCTTATTGTGAGAATATTACAAACGTCTGACCAAACTGAAAAATGTAAATTTCCAATTTCAACCAAACATGCTAGAAATGCTCCAATTAAGCTAATTAGCTTATTGTGAGAATAATACAAACGTCTGACAAAACTGAAAAATGTAAATTTCCAATTTCAACCAAACATGCTAGAAATGCTCCAATTGAGCTAATTAGCTTATTGTGAGAATATTACAAACGTCTGACAAAACTGAAAAATGTAAATTTCCAATTTCAACCAAACATGCTAGAAATGCTCGAATTGCGAAATGAGCCTACTGTAAGAATTTTACAAACGTTTGACAAAACTGAAAAATGTAAATTTTCAATTTCAACCAAACATGCTAGAAATGCTCCAATTGAGCTAATTAGCTTATTGTGAGAATATTACAAACGTCTGACAAAACTGAAAAATGTAAATTTCCAATTTCAACCAAACATGCTAGAAATGCTCCAATTGAGCTAATTAGCTTATTGTGAGAATATTACAAACGTCTGCCAAAACTGAAAAATGTAAATTTCCAATTTCAACCAAACATGCTAGAAATGCTCCAATTGAGCTAATTAGCTTATTGTGAGAATATTGCAATTGTCTGACAAAAGTGAAAAATGAAAATTTCCAATTTCAACCAAACATGCTAGAAATGCTCCAATTGAGCTAATTAGCTTATTGTGAGAATATTACAAACGTCTGACCAAACTGAAAAATGTAAATTTCCAATTTCAACCAAACATGCTAGAAATGCTCCAATTGAGCTAATTAGCTTATTGTGAGAATATTACAAACGTCTGACAAAACTGAAAAATGTAAATTTCCAATTTCAACCAAACATGCTAGAAATGCTCCAATTGAGCTAATTAGCTTATTGTGAGAATATTGCAATTGTCTGACAAAACTGAAAATTGTAAATTTCCAATTTCAACCAAACATGCTAGAAATGCTCCAATTGAGCTAATTAGCTTATTGTGAGAATATTACAAACGTCCGACAAAAGTGAAAAATGTAAATTTCCAATTTCAACCAAACATGCTAGAAATGCTCAAATTGAGCTAATTAGCTTATTGTGAGAATATTACAAACGTCTGACAAAACTGAAAAATAGAAATTTCCAATTTCAACCAAACATGCTAGAAATGCTCCAATTGAGTTAATTAGCTTATTGTGAGAATATTACAAACGTCTGACCAAACTGAAAAATGTAAATTTCCAATTTCAACCAAACATGCTAGAAATGCTCCAATTGAGCTAATTAGCTTATTGTGAGAATATTACAAACGTCTGACAAAACTGAAAAATGTAATTTTCCAATTTCAACCAAACATGCTAGAAATGCTCCAATTGAGCTAATTAGCTTATTGTGAGAATATTACAAACGTCTGACCAAACTGAAAAATGTAAATTTCCAATTTCAACCAAACATGCTAGAAATGCTCCAATTGAGCTAATTAGCTTATTGTGAGAATATTACAAACGTCTGACAAAACTGAAAAATTTAAATTTCCAATTTCAACCAAACATGCTAGAAATGCTCCAATTGAGCTAATTAGCTTATTGTGACAATATTACAAACGTCTGACAAAACTGAAAAATGTAAATTTCCAATTTCAACCAAACATGCTAGAAATGCTCCAATTGAGCTAATTAGCTTATTGTGAGAATATTACAAACGTCTGACAAAACTGAAAAATGTAAATTTCCAATTTCAACCAAACATGCTAGAAATGCTCCAATTGAGCTAATTAGCTTATTGTGAAAATATTACAAACGTCTGACCAAACTGAAAAATGTAAATTTCCAATTTCAATCAAACATGCTAGAAATGCTCCAATTGAGCTAATTAGCTTATTGTGAGAATAATACAAACGTCTGACAAAACTGAAAAATGTAAATTTCCAATTTCAACCAAACATGCTAGAAATGCTCGAATTGCGAAATAAGCCTACTGTAAGAATTTTACAAACGTTTGACAAAACTGAAAAATGTAAATTTTCGATTTCAACCAAACATGCTAGAAATGCTCCAATTGAGCTAATTAGCTTATTGTGAGAATATTACAAACGTCTGACAAAACTGAAAAATGTAACTTTCCAATTTCAACCAAACATGCTAGAAATGCTCCAATTGAGCTAATTAGCTTATTGTGAAAATATTACAAACGTCTGACCAAACTGAAAAATGTAAATTTCCAATTTCAACCAAACATGCTAGAAATGCTCCAATTGAGCTAATTATCTTATTGTGAGAATATTACAAACATCTGACCAAACCTAAAAATCTAAAATTCCAATTTCAACCAAACAAGCTAGAAATGTTCCAATTGAGCTAATTAGCTTATTGTGAGAATATTACAAACGTCTGACAAAACTGAAAAATGTAAATTTCCAATTTCAACCAAACATGCTAGAAATGCTCCAATTGAGCTAATTAGCTTATTGTGAGAATATTACAAACGTCTGACCAAACTGAAAAATGTAAATTTCCAATTTCAACCAAACATGCTAGAAATGCTCCAATTAAGCTAATTAGCTTATTGTGAGAATAATACAAACGTCTGACAAAACTGAAAAATGTAAATTTCCAATTTCAACCAAACATGCTAGAAATGTTCCAATTGAGCTAATTAGCTTATTGTGAGAATATTACAAACGTCTGACAAAACTGAAAAATGTAAATTTCCAATTTCAACCAAACATGCTAGAAATGCTCCAATTGAGCTAATTAGCTTATTGTGAGAATATTACAAACGTCTGACAAAACTGAAAAATAGAAATTTCCAATTTCAACCAAACATGCTAGAAATGCTCCAATTGAGCTAATTAGCTTATTGTGAGAATATTACAAACGTCTGACCAAACTGAAAAATGTAAATTTCCAATTTCAACCAAACATGCTAGAAATGCTCCAATTAAGCTAATTAGCTTATTGTGAGAATAATACAAACGTCTGACCAAACTGAAAAATGTAAATTTCCAATTTCAACCAAACATGCTAGAAATGCTCCAATTGAGCTAATTAGCTTATTGTGAGAATATTACAAACGTCTGACCAAACTGAAAAATGTAAATTTCCAATTTCAACCAAACATGCTAGAAATGCTCCAATTGAGCTAATTAGCTTATTGTGAGAAGATTGCAATTGTCTGACAAAAGTGAAAAATGTAACTTTCCAATTTCAACCAAACATGCTAGAAATGCTCCAATTGAGCTAATTATCTTATTGTGAGAATATTACAAACGTCTGACCAAACCTAAAAATCTAAAATTCCAATTTCAACCAAACAAGCTAGAAATGTTCCAATTGAGCTAATTAGCTTATTGTGAGAATATTACAAACGTCTGACCTAACTGAAATATGTAAATTTCCAATTTCAACCAAACATGCTAGAAATGCTCCAATTAAGCTAATTAGCTTATTGTGAGAATAATACAAACGTCTGACAAAACTGAAAAATGTAAATTTCCAATTTCAACCAAACATGCTAGAAATGTTCCAATTGAGCTAATTAGCTTATTGTGAGAATATTACAAACGTCTGACAAAACTGAAAAATAGAAATTTCCAATTTCAACCAAACATGCTAGAAATGCTCCAATTGAGCTAATTAGCTTATTGTGAGAATATTACAAACGTCTGACAAAACTGAAAAATAGAAATTTCCAATTTCAACCAAACATGCTAGAAATGCTCCAATTGAGCTAATTAGCTTATTGTGAGAATATTACAAACGTCTGACCAAACTGAAAAATGTAAATTTCCAATTTCAACCAAACATGCTAGAAATGCTCCAATTAAGCTAATTAGCTTATTGTGAGAATAATACAAACGTCTGACAAAACTGAAAAATGTAAATTTCCAATTTCAACCAAACATGCTAGAAATGCTCCAATTGAGCTAATTAGCTTATTGTGAGAATATTACAAACGTCTGACAAAACTGAAAAATGTAAATTTCCAATTTCAACCAAACATGCTAGAAATGCTCGAATTGCGAAATGAGCCTACTGTAAGAATTTTACAAACGTTTGACAAAACTGAAAAATGTAAATTTTCAATTTCAACCAAACATGCTAGAAATGCTCCAATTGAGCTAATTAGCTTATTGTGAGAATATTACAAACGTCTGACAAAACTGAAAAATGTAAATTTCCAATTTCAACCAAACATGCTAGAAATGCTCCAATTGAGCTAATTAGCTTATTGTGAGAATATTACAAACGTCTGCCAAAACTGAAAAATGTAAATTTCCAATTTCAACCAAACATGCTAGAAATGCTCCAATTGAGCTAATTAGCTTATTGTGAGAATATTGCAATTGTCTGACAAAAGTGAAAAATGAAAATTTCCAATTTCAACCAAACATGCTAGAAATGCTCCAATTGAGCTAATTAGCTTATTGTGAGAATATTACAAACGTCTGACCAAACTGAAAAATGTAAATTTCCAATTTCAACCAAACATGCTAGAAATGCTCCAATTGAGCTAATTAGCTTATTGTGAGAATATTACAAACGTCTGACAAAACTGAAAAATGTAAATTTCCAATTTCAACCAAACATGCTAGAAATGCTCCAATTGAGCTAATTAGCTTATTGTGAGAATATTGCAATTGTCTGACAAAACTGAAAAATGTAAATTTCCAATTTCAACCAAACATGCTAGAAATGCTCCAATTGAGCTAATTAGCTTATTGTGAGAATATTACAAACGTCCGACAAAAGTGAAAAATGTAAATTTCCAATTTCAACCAAACATGCTAGAAATGCTCAAATTGAGCTAATTAGCTTATTGTGAGAATATTACAAACGTCTGACAAAACTGAAAAATAGAAATTTCCAATTTCAACCAAACATGCTAGAAATGCTCCAATTGAGCTAATTAGCTTATTGTGAGAATATTACAAACGTCTGACCAAACTGAAAAATGTAAATTTCCAATTTCAACCAAACATGCTAGAAATGCTCCAATTGAGCTAATTAGCTTATTGTGAGAATATTACAAACGTCTGACAAAACTGAAAAATGTAATTTTCCAATTTCAACCAAACATGCTAGAAATGCTCCAATTGAGCTAATTAGCTTATTGTGAGAATATTACAAACGTCTGACCAAACTGAAAAATGTAAATTTCCAATTTCAACCAAACATGCTAGAAATGCTCCAATTGAGCTAATTAGCTTATTGTGAGAATATTACAAACGTCTGACAAAACTGAAAAATTTAAATTTCCAATTTCAACCAAACATGCTAGAAATGCTCCAATTGAGCTAATTAGCTTATTGTGACAATATTACAAACGTCTGACAAAACTGAAAAATGTAAATTTCCAATTTCAACCAAACATGCTAGAAATGCTCCAATTGAGCTAATTAGCTTATTGTGAGAATATTACAAACGTCTGACAAAACTGAAAAATGTAAATTTCCAATTTCAACCAAACATGCTAGAAATGCTCCAATTGAGCTAATTAGCTTATTGTGAAAATATTACAAACGTCTGACCAAACTGAAAAATGTAAATTTCCAATTTCAATCAAACATGCTAGAAATGCTCCAATTGAGCTAATTAGCTTATTGTGAGAATAATACAAACGTCTGACAAAACTGAAAAATGTAAATTTCCAATTTCAACCAAACATGCTAGAAATGCTCGAATTGCGAAATAAGCCTACTGTAAGAATTTTACAAACGTTTGACAAAACTGAAAAATGTAAATTTTCGATTTCAACCAAACATGCTAGAAATGCTCCAATTGAGCTAATTAGCTTATTGTGAGAATATTACAAACGTCTGACAAAACTGAAAAATGTAACTTTCCAATTTCAACCAAACATGCTAGAAATGCTCCAATTGAGCTAATTAGCTTATTGTGAAAATATTACAAACGTCTGACCAAACTGAAAAATGTAAATTTCCAATTTCAACCAAACATGCTAGAAATGCTCCAATTGAGCTAATTATCTTATTGTGAGAATATTACAAACATCTGACCAAACCTAAAAATCTAAAATTCCAATTTCAACCAAACAAGCTAGAAATGTTCCAATTGAGCTAATTAGCTTATTGTGAGAATATTACAAACGTCTGACAAAACTGAAAAATAGAAATTTCCAATTTCAACCAAACATGCTAGAAATGCTCCAATTGAGCTAATTAGCTTATTGTGAGAATATTACAAACGTCTGACCAAACTGAAAAATGTAAATTTCCAATTTCAACCAAACATGCTAGAAATGCTCCAATTAAGCTAATTAGCTTATTGTGAGACTAATACAAACGTCTGACAAAACTGAAAAATGTAAATTTCCAATTTCAACCAAACATGCTAGAAATGTTCCAATTGAGCTAATTAGCTTATTGTGAGAATATTACAAACGTCTGACAAAACTGAAAAATAGAAATTTCCAATTTCAACCAAACATGCTAGAAATGCTCCAATTGAGCTAATTAGCTTATTGTGAGAATATTACAAACGTCTGACAAAACTGAAAAATAGAAATTTCCAATTTCAACCAAACATGCTAGAAATGCTCCAATTGAGCTAATTAGCTTATTGTGAGAATATTACAAACGTCTGACCAAACTGAAAAATGTAAATTTCCAATTTCAACCAAACATGCTAGAAATGCTCCAATTAAGCTAATTAGCTTATTGTGAGAATAATACAAACGTCTGACAAAACTGAAAAATGTAAATTTCCAATTTCAACCAAACATGCTAGAAATGCTCCAATTGAGCTAATTAGCTTATTGTGAGAATATTACAAACGTCTGACAAAACTGAAAAATGTAAATTTCCAATTTCAACCAAACATGCTAGAAATGCTCGAATTGCGAAATGAGCCTACTGTAAGAATTTTACAAACGTTTGACAAAACTGAAAAATGTAAATTTTCAATTTCAACCAAACATGCTAGAAATGCTCCAATTGAGCTAATTAGCTTATTGTGAGAATATTACAAACGTCTGACAAAACTGAAAAATGTAAATTTCCAATTTCAACCAAACATGCTAGAAATGCTCCAATTGAGCTAATTAGCTTATTGTGAGAATATTACAAACGTCTGCCAAAACTGAAAAATGTAAATTTCCAATTTCAACCAAACATGCTAGAAATGCTCCAATTGAGCTAATTAGCTTATTGTGAGAATATTGCAATTGTCTGACAAAAGTGAAAAATGAAAATTTCCAATTTCAACCAAACATGCTAGAAATGCTCCAATTGAGCTAATTAGCTTATTGTGAGAATATTACAAAAGTCTGACAATACTGAAAAATGTAAATTTCCAATTTCAACCAAACATGCTAGAAATGCTCCAATTGAGCTAATTAGCTTATTGTGAGAAGATTACAAACGTCTGACAAAACTGAAAAATGTAAATTTCCAGTTTCAACCAAACATGCTAGAAATGCTCCAATTGAGCTAATTAGCTTATTGTGAGAATATTACAAACGTCTGACAAAACTGAAAAATGTAAATTTCCAATTTCAACCAAACATGCTAGAAATGCTCCAATTGAGCTAATTAGCTTACTGTGAGAATATTGCAATTGTCTGACAAAAGTGAAAAATGTAACTTTCCAATTTCAACCAAACATGCTAGAAATGCTCCAATTGAGCTAATTAGCTTATTGTGAAAATATTACAAACGTCTGACCAAACTGAAAAATGTAAATTTCCAATTTCAACCAAACATGCTAGAAATGCTCCAATTGAGCTAATTAGCTTACTGTGAGAATATTGCAATTGTCTGACAAAACTGAAAAATGTAAATTTCCAATTTCAACCAAACATGCTAGAAATGCTCGAATTGCGAAATGAGCCTACTGTAAGAATTTTACAAACGTTTGACAAAACTGAAAAATGTAAATTTTCAATTTCAACCAAACATGCTAGAAATGCTCCAATTGAGCTAATTAGCTTATTGTGAGAATATTACAAACGTCTGACAAAAGTGAAAAATGTAAATTTCCAATTTCAACCAAACATGCTAGAAATGCTCCAATTGAGCTAATTATCTTATTGTGAGAATATTGCAATTGTCTGACAAAAGTGAAAAATGAAAATTTCCAATTTCAACCAAACATGCTAGAAATGCTCCAATTGAGCTAATTAGCTTATTGTGAGAATATTACAAACGTCTGACCAAACTGAAAAATGTAAATTTCCAATTTCAACCAAACATGCTAGAAATGCTCCAATTGAGCTAATTAGCTTATTGTGAGAATATTACAAACGTCTGACAAAACTGAAAAATGTAAATTTCCAATTTCAACCAAACATGCTAGAAATGCTCCAATTGAGCTAATTAGCTTATTGTGAGAATATTACAAACCTCTGACAACACTGAAAAATGTAAATTTTCAATTTCAACCAAACATGCTAGAAATGCTCCAATTGAGCTAATTAGCTTATTGTGAGAATATTACAAACGTCCGACAAAAGTGAAAAATGTAAATTTCCAATTTCAACCAAACATGCTAGAAATGCTCAAATTGAGCTAATTAGCTTATTGTGAGAATATTACAAACGTCTGACAAAACTGAAAAATGTAAATTTCCAATTTCAACCAAACATGCTAGAAATGCTCCAATTGAGCTAATTAGCTTATTGTGAGAATATTACAAACGTCTGACCAAACTGAAAAATGGAATTTCCAATTTCAACCAAACATGCTAGAAATGCTCCAATTGAGCTAATTAGCTTATTGATAGAATATTGCAATTGTCTGACAAAACTGAAAAATGTAAATTTCCAATTTCAACCAAACATGCTAGAAATTCTCCAATTGAGCTAATTAGCTTATTGTGACAATATTACAAACGTCTGACAAAACTGAAAAATGTAAATTTTCAGTTTCAACCAAACATGCTAGAAATGCTCCAATTGAGCTAATTAGCTTATTGTGAGAATATTACAAACGTCTGACAAAACTGATAAATGTAAATTTCCAATTTCAACCAAACATGCTAGAAATGCTCCAATTGAGCTAATTAGCTTATTGTGAGAATATTACAAACGTCTGACAAAAGTGAAAAATGTAAATTTTCAATTTCAACCAAACATGCTAGAAATGCTCCAATTGAGCTAATTAGCTTATTGTGAGAATATTACAAACGTCTGACAAAAGTGAAAAATGTAAATTTCCAATTTCAACCAAACATGCTAGAAATGCTCCAATTGAGCTAATTAGCTTATTGTGAGAATATTACAAACGTCTGACCAAACTGAAAAATGTAAATTTCCAATTTTAACCAAACATGCTAGAAATGCTCCAATTGAGCTAATTAGCTTATTGTGAGAATATTACAAACGTCTGACAAAACTGAAAAATGTAAATTTCCAATTTCAACCAAACATGCTAGAAATGCTCCAATTGAGCTAATTAGCTTA
Organism: Watersipora subatra; assembly: GCF_963576615.1. Classification (NCBI taxonomy): domain Eukaryota; kingdom Metazoa; phylum Bryozoa; class Gymnolaemata; order Cheilostomatida; family Watersiporidae; genus Watersipora; species Watersipora subatra. Next base: position 40,853,069 of record NC_088710.1, on the reverse strand, counting down.
TTGTGAGAATATTACAAACCTCTGACAACACTGAAAAATGTAAATTTTCAATTTCAACCAAACATGCTAGAAATGCCCCAGTTGAGCTAATTAGCTTATTGTGAGAATATTACAAACGTCCGACAAAAGTGAAAAATGTAAATTTCCAATTTCAACCAAACATGCTAGAAATGCTCAAATTGAGCTAATTAGCTTATTGTGAGAATATTACAAACGTCTGACAAAACTGAAAAATAGAAATTTCCAATTTCAACCAAACATGCTAGAAATGCTCCAATTGAGCTAATTAGCTTATTGTGAGAATATTACAAACGTCTGACCAAACTGAAAAATGTAAATTTCCAATTTCAACCAAACATGCTAGAAATGCTCCAATTGAGCTAATTAGCTTATTGTGAGAATATTGCAATTGTCTGACAAAACTGAAAAATGTAAATTTCCAATTTCAACCAAACATGCTAGAAATGCTCCAATTGAGCTAATTAGCTTATTGTGAGAATATTACAAACGTCCGACAAAAGTGAAAAATGTAAATTTCCAATTTCAACCAAACATGCTAGAAATGCTCAAATTGAGCTAATTAGCTTATTGTGAGAATATTACAAACGTCTGACAAAACTGAAAAATAGAAATTTCCAATTTCAACCAAACATGCTAGAAATGCTCCAATTGAGCTAATTAGCTTATTGTGAGAATATTACAAACGTCTGACAAAACTGAAAAATGTAATTTTCCAATTTCAACCAAACATGCTAGAAATGCTCCCATTGAGCTAATTAGCTTATTGTGAGAATATTACAAACGTCTGACCAAACTGAAAAATGTAAATTTCCAATTTCAACCAAACATGCTAGAAATGCTCCAATTGAGCTAATTAGCTTATTGTGAGAATATTACAAACGTCTGACAAAACTGAAAAATTTAAATTTCCAATTTCAACCAAACATGCTAGAAATGCTCCAATTGAGCTAATTAGCTTATTGTGACAATATTACAAACGTCTGACAAAACTGAAAAATGTAAATTTCCAATTTCAACCAAACATGCTAGAAATGCTCCAATTGAGCTAATTAGCTTATTGTGAGAATATTACAAACGTCTGACAAAACTGAAAAATGTAAATTTCCAATTTCAACCAAACATGCTAGAAATGCTCCAATTGAGCTAATTAGCTTATTGTGAAAATATTACAAACGTTTGACCAAACTGAAAAATGTAAATTTCCAATTTCAATCAAACATGCTAGAAATGCTCCAATTGAGCTAATTAGCTTATTGTGAGAATAATACAAACGTCTGACAAAACTGAAAAATGTAAATTTCCAATTTCAACCAAACATGCTAGAAATGCTCGAATTGCGAAATAAGCCTACTGTAAGAATTTTACAAACGTTTGACAAAACTGAAAAATGTAAATTTTCGATTTCAACCAAACATGCTAGAAATGCTCCAATTGAGCTAATTAGCTTATTGTGAGAATATTACAAACGTCTGACAAAACTGAAAAATGTAACTTTCCAATTTCAACCAAACATGCTAGAAATGCTCCAATTGAGCTAATTAGCTTATTGTGAAAATATTACAAACGTCTGACCAAACTGAAAAATAGAAATTTCCAATTTCAACCAAACATGCTAGAAATGCTCCAATTGAGCTAATTATCTTATTGTGAGAATATTACAAACATCTGACCAAACCTAAAAATCTAAAATTCCAATTTCAACCAAACAAGCTAGAAATGTTCCAATTGAGCTAATTAGCTTATTGTGAGAATATTACAAACGTCTGACAAAACTGAAAAATAGAAATTTCCAATTTCAACCAAACATGCTAGAAATGCTCCAATTGAGCTAATTAGCTTATTGTGAGAATATTACAAACGTCTGACCAAACTGAAAAATGTAAATTTCCAATTTCAACCAAACATGCTAGAAATGCTCCAATTAAGCTAATTAGCTTATTGTGAGAATAATACAAACGTCTGACAAAACTGAAAAATGTAAATTTCCAATTTCAACCAAACATGCTAGAAATGCTCCAATTGAGCTAATTAGCTTATTGTGAGAATATTACAAACGTCTGCCAAAACTGAAAAATGTAAATTTCCAATTTCAACCAAACATGCTAGAAATGCTCCAATTGAGCTAATTAGCTTATTGTGAGAATATTGCAATTGTCTGACAAAAGTGAAAAATGAAAATTTCCAATTTCAACCAAACATGCTAGAAATGCTCCAATTGAGCTAATTAGCTTATTGTGAGAATATTACAAAAGTCTGACAATACTGAAAAATGTAAATTTCCAATTTCAACCAAACATGCTAGAAATGCTCCAATTGAGCTAATTAGCTTATTGTGAGAAGATTACAAACGTCTGACAAAACTGAAAAATGTAAATTTCCAGTTTCAACCAAACATGCTAGAAATGCTCCAATTGAGCTAATTAGCTTATTGTGAGAATATTACAAACGTCTGACAAAACTGAAAAATGTAAATTTCCAATTTCAACCAAACATGCTAGAAATGCTCCAATTGAGCTAATTAGCTTACTGTGAGAATATTGCAATTGTCTGACAAAAGTGAAAAATGTAACTTTCCAATTTCAACCAAACATGCTAGAAATGCTCCAATTGAGCTAATTAGCTTATTGTGAAAATATTACAAACGTCTGACCAAACTGAAAAATGTAAATTTCCAATTTCAACCAAACATGCTAGAAATGCTCCAATTGAGCTAATTAGCTTACTGTGAGAATATTGCAATTGTCTGACAAAACTGAAAAATGTAAATTTCCAATTTCAACCAAACATGCTAGAAATGCTCGAATTGCGAAATGAGCCTACTGTAAGAATTTTACAAACGTTTGACAAAACTGAAAAATGTAAATTTTCAATTTCAACCAAACATGCTAGAAATGCTCCAATTGAGCTAATTAGCTTATTGTGAGAATATTACAAACGTCTGACAAAAGTGAAAAATGTAAATTTCCAATTTCAACCAAACATGCTAGAAATGCTCCAATTGAGCTAATTATCTTATTGTGAGAATATTGCAATTGTCTGACAAAAGTGAAAAATGAAAATTTCCAATTTCAACCAAACATGCTAGAAATGCTCCAATTGAGCTAATTAGCTTATTGTGAGAATATTACAAACGTCTGACCAAACTGAAAAATGTAAATTTCCAATTTCAACCAAACATGCTAGAAATGCTCCAATTGAGCTAATTAGCTTATTGTGAGAATATTACAAACGTCTGACAAAACTGAAAAATGTAAATTTCCAATTTCAACCAAACATGCTAGAAATGCTCCAATTGAGCTAATTAGCTTATTGTGAGAATATTACAAACCTCTGACAACACTGAAAAATGTAAATTTTCAATTTCAACCAAACATGCTAGAAATGCTCCAATTGAGCTAATTAGCTTATTGTGAGAATATTACAAACGTCCGACAAAAGTGAAAAATGTAAATTTCCAATTTCAACCAAACATGCTAGAAATGCTCAAATTGAGCTAATTAGCTTATTGTGAGAATATTACAAACGTCTGACAAAACTGAAAAATGTAAATTTCCAATTTCAACCAAACATGCTAGAAATGCTCCAATTGAGCTAATTAGCTTATTGTGAGAATATTACAAACGTCTGACCAAACTGAAAAATGGAATTTCCAATTTCAACCAAACATGCTAGAAATGCTCCAATTGAGCTAATTAGCTTATTGATAGAATATTGCAATTGTCTGACAAAACTGAAAAATGTAAATTTCCAATTTCAACCAAACATGCTAGAAATTCTCCAATTGAGCTAATTAGCTTATTGTGACAATATTACAAACGTCTGACAAAACTGAAAAATGTAAATTTTCAGTTTCAACCAAACATGCTAGAAATGCTCCAATTGAGCTAATTAGCTTATTGTGAGAATATTACAAACGTCTGACAAAACTGATAAATGTAAATTTCCAATTTCAACCAAACATGCTAGAAATGCTCCAATTGAGCTAATTAGCTTATTGTGAGAATATTACAAACGTCTGACAAAAGTGAAAAATGTAAATTTTCAATTTCAACCAAACATGCTAGAAATGCTCCAATTGAGCTAATTAGCTTATTGTGAGAATATTACAAACGTCTGACAAAAGTGAAAAATGTAAATTTCCAATTTCAACCAAACATGCTAGAAATGCTCCAATTGAGCTAATTAGCTTATTGTGAGAATATTACAAACGTCTGACCAAACTGAAAAATGTAAATTTCCAATTTTAACCAAACATGCTAGGAATGCTCCAATTGAGCTAATTAGCTTATTGTGAGAATATTACAAACGTCTGACAAAACTGAAAAATGTAAATTTCCAATTTCAACCAAACATGCTAGAAATGCTCCAATTGAGCTAATTAGCTTATTGTGAGAATATTACAAACCTCTGACAACACTGAAAAATGTAAATTTTCAATTTCAACCAAACATGCTAGAAATGCCCCAGTTGAGCTAATTAGCTTATTGTGAGAATATTACAAACGTCCGACAAAAGTGAAAAATGTAAATTTCCAATTTCAACCAAACATGCTAGAAATGCTCAAATTGAGCTAATTAGCTTATTGTGAGAATATTACAAACGTCTGACAAAACTGAAAAATAGAAATTTCCAATTTCAACCAAACATGCTAGAAATGCTCCAATTGAGCTAATTAGCTTATTGTGAGAATATTACAAACGTCTGACCAAACTGAAAAATGTAAATTTCCAATTTCAACCAAACATGCTAGAAATGCTCCAATTGAGCTAATTAGCTTATTGTGAGAATATTGCAATTGTCTGACAAAACTGAAAAATGTAAATTTCCAATTTCAACCAAACATGCTAGAAATGCTCCAATTGAGCTAATTAGCTTATTGTGAGAATATTACAAACGTCCGACAAAAGTGAAAAATGTAAATTTCCAATTTCAACCAAACATGCTAGAAATGCTCAAATTGAGCTAATTAGCTTATTGTGAGAATATTACAAACGTCTGACAAAACTGAAAAATAGAAATTTCCAATTTCAACCAAACATGCTAGAAATGCTCCAATTGAGCTAATTAGCTTATTGTGAGAATATTACAAACGTCTGACCAAACTGAAAAATGTAAATTTCCAATTTCAACCAAACATGCTAGAAATGCTCCAATTGAGCTAATTAGCTTATTGTGAGAATATTACAAACGTCTGACAAAACTGAAAAATGTAATTTTCCAATTTCAACCAAACATGCTAGAAATGCTCCCATTGAGCTAATTAGCTTATTGTGAGAATATTACAAACGTCTGACCAAACTGAAAAATGTAAATTTCCAATTTCAACCAAACATGCTAGAAATGCTCCAATTGAGCTAATTAGCTTATTGTGAGAATATTACAAACGTCTGACAAAACTGAAAAATTTAAATTTCCAATTTCAACCAAACATGCTAGAAATGCTCCAATTGAGCTAATTAGCTTATTGTGACAATATTACAAACGTCTGACAAAACTGAAAAATGTAAATTTCCAATTTCAACCAAACATGCTAGAAATGCTCCAATTGAGCTAATTAGCTTATTGTGAGAATATTACAAACGTCTGACAAAACTGAAAAATGTAAATTTCCAATTTCAACCAAACATGCTAGAAATGCTCCAATTGAGCTAATTAGCTTATTGTGAAAATATTACAAACGTCTGACCAAACTGAAAAATGTAAATTTCCAATTTCAATCAAACATGCTAGAAATGCTCCAATTGAGCTAATTAGCTTATTGTGAGAATAATACAAACGTCTGACAAAACTGAAAAATGTAAATTTCCAATTTCAACCAAACATGCTAGAAATGCTCGAATTGCGAAATAAGCCTACTGTAAGAATTTTACAAACGTTTGACAAAACTGAAAAATGTAAATTTTCGATTTCAACCAAACATGCTAGAAATGCTCCAATTGAGCTAATTAGCTTATTGTGAGAATATTACAAACGTCTGACAAAACTGAAAAATGTAACTTTCCAATTTCAACCAAACATGCTAGAAATGCTCCAATTGAGCTAATTAGCTTATTGTGAAAATATTACAAACGTCTGACCAAACTGAAAAATAGAAATTTCCAATTTCAACCAAACATGCTAGAAATGCTCCAATTGAGCTAATTATCTTATTGTGAGAATATTACAAACATCTGACCAAACCTAAAAATCTAAAATTCCAATTTCAACCAAACAAGCTAGAAATGTTCCAATTGAGCTAATTAGCTTATTGTGAGAATATTACAAACGTCTGACAAAACTGAAAAATAGAAATTTCCAATTTCAACCAAACATGCTAGAAATGCTCCAATTGAGCTAATTAGCTTATTGTGAGAATATTACAAACGTCTGACCAAACTGAAAAATGTAAATTTCCAATTTCAACCAAACATGCTAGAAATGCTCCAATTAAGCTAATTAGCTTATTGTGAGAATAATACAAACGTCTGACAAAACTGAAAAATGTAAATTTCCAATTTCAACCAAACATGCTAGAAATGTTCCAATTGAGCTAATTAGCTTATTGTGAGAATATTACAAACGTCTGACAAAACTGAAAAATAGAAATTTCCAATTTCAACCAAACATGCTAGAAATGCTCCAATTGAGCTAATTAGCTTATTGTGAGAATATTACAAACGTCTGACAAAACTGAAAAATAGAAATTTCCAATTTCAACCAAACATGCTAGACATGCTCCAATTGAGCTAATTAGCTTATTGTGAGAATATTACAAACGTCTGACCAAACTGAAAAATGTAAATTTCCAATTTCAACCAAACATGCTAGAAATGCTCCAATTAAGCTAATTAGCTTATTGTGAGAATAATACAAACGTCTGACAAAACTGAAAAATGTAAATTTCCAATTTCAACCAAACATGCTAGAAATGCTCCAATTGAGCTAATTAGCTTATTGTGAGAATATTACAAACGTCTGACAAAACTGAAAAATGTAAATTTCCAATTTCAACCAAACATGCTAGAAATGCTCGAATTGCGAAATGAGCCTACTGTAAGAATTTTACAAACGTTTGACAAAACTGAAAAATGTAAATTTTCAATTTCAACCAAACATGCTAGAAATGCTCCAATTGAGCTAATTAGCTTATTGTGAGAATATTACAAACGTCTGACAAAACTGAAAAATGTAAATTTCCAATTTCAACCAAACATGCTAGAAATGCTCCAATTGAGCTAATTAGCTTATTGTGAGAATATTACAAACGTCTGCCAAAACTGAAAAATGTAAATTTCCAATTTCAACCAAACATGCTAGAAATGCTCCAATTGAGCTAATTAGCTTATTGTGAGAATATTGCAATTGTCTGACAAAAGTGAAAAATGAAAATTTCCAATTTCAACCAAACATGCTAGAAATGCTCCAATTGAGCTAATTAGCTTATTGTGAGAATATTACAAAAGTCTGACAATACTGAAAAATGTAAATTTCCAATTTCAACCAAACATGCTAGAAATGCTCCAATTGAGCTAATTAGCTTATTGTGAGAAGATTACAAACGTCTGACAAAACTGAAAAATGTAAATTTCCAGTTTCAACCAAACATGCTAGAAATGCTCCAATTGAGCTAATTAGCTTATTGTGAGAATATTACAAACGTCTGACAAAACTGAAAAATGTAAATTTCCAATTTCAACCAAACATGCTAGAAATGCTCCAATTGAGCTAATTAGCTTACTGTGAGAATATTGCAATTGTCTGACAAAAGTGAAAAATGTAACTTTCCAATTTCAACCAAACATGCTAGAAATGCTCCAATTGAGCTAATTAGCTTATTGTGAAAATATTACAAACGTCTGACCAAACTGAAAAATGTAAATTTCCAATTTCAACCAAACATGCTAGAAATGCTCCAATTGAGCTAATTAGCTTACTGTGAGAATATTGCAATTGTCTGACAAAACTGAAAAATGTAAATTTCCAATTTCAACCAAACATGCTAGAAATGCTCGAATTGCGAAATGAGCCTACTGTAAGAATTTTACAAACGTTTGACAAAACTGAAAAATGTAAATTTTCAATTTCAACCAAACATGCTAGAAATGCTCCAATTGAGCTAATTAGCTTATTGTGAGAATATTACAAACGTCTGACAAAAGTGAAAAATGTAAATTTCCAATTTCAACCAAACATGCTAGAAATGCTCCAATTGAGCTAATTATCTTATTGTGAGAATATTGCAATTGTCTGACAAAAGTGAAAAATGAAAATTTCCAATTTCAACCAAACATGCTAGAAATGCTCCAATTGAGCTAATTAGCTTATTGTGAGAATATTACAAACGTCTGACCAAACTGAAAAATGTAAATTTCCAATTTCAACCAAACATGCTAGAAATGCTCCAATTGAGCTAATTAGCTTATTGTGAGAATATTACAAACGTCTGACAAAACTGAAAAATGTAAATTTCCAATTTCAACCAAACATGCTAGAAATGCTCCAATTGAGCTAATTAGCTTATTGTGAGAATATTACAAACCTCTGACAACACTGAAAAATGTAAATTTTCAATTTCAACCAAACATGCTAGAAATGCTCCAATTGAGCTAATTAGCTTATTGTGAGAATATTACAAACGTCCGACAAAAGTGAAAAATGTAAATTTCCAATTTCAACCAAACATGCTAGAAATGCTCAAATTGAGCTAATTAGCTTATTGTGAGAATATTACAAACGTCTGACAAAACTGAAAAATGTAAATTTCCAATTTCAACCAAACATGCTAGAAATGCTCCAATTGAGCTAATTAGCTTATTGTGAGAATATTACAAACGTCTGACCAAACTGAAAAATGGAATTTCCAATTTCAACCAAACATGCTAGAAATGCTCCAATTGAGCTAATTAGCTTATTGATAGAATATTGCAATTGTCTGACAAAACTGAAAAATGTAAATTTCCAATTTCAACCAAACATGCTAGAAATTCTCCAATTGAGCTAATTAGCTTATTGTGACAATATTACAAACGTCTGACAAAACTGAAAAATGTAAATTTTCAGTTTCAACCAAACATGCTAGAAATGCTCCAATTGAGCTAATTAGCTTATTGTGAGAATATTACAAACGTCTGACAAAACTGATAAATGTAAATTTCCAATTTCAACCAAACATGCTAGAAATGCTCCAATTGAGCTAATTAGCTTATTGTGAGAATATTACAAACGTCTGACAAAAGTGAAAAATGTAAATTTTCAATTTCAACCAAACATGCTAGAAATGCTCCAATTGAGCTAATTAGCTTATTGTGAGAATATTACAAACGTCTGACAAAAGTGAAAAATGTAAATTTCCAATTTCAACCAAACATGCTAGAAATGCTCCAATTGAGCTAATTAGCTTATTGTGAGAATATTACAAACGTCTGACCAAACTGAAAAATGTAAATTTCCAATTTTAACCAAACATGCTAGAAATGCTCCAATTGAGCTAATTAGCTTATTGTGAGAATATTACAAACGTCTGACAAAACTGAAAAATGTAAATTTCCAATTTCAACCAAACATGCTAGAAATGCTCCAATTGAGCTAATTAGCTTATTGTGAGAATATTACAAACCTCTGACAACACTGAAAAATGTAAATTTTCAATTTCAACCAAACATGCTAGAAATGCCCCAGTTGAGCTAATTAGCTTATTGTGAGAATATTACAAACGTCCGACAAAAGTTAAAAATGTAAATTTCCAATTTCAACCAAACATGCTAGAAATGCTCAAATTGAGCTAATTAGCTTATTGTGAGAATATTACAAACGTCTGACAAAACTGAAAAATAGAAATTTCCAATTTCAACCAAACATGCTAGAAATGCTCCAATTGAGCTAATTAGCTTATTGTGAGAATATTACAAACGTCTGACCAAACTGAAAAATGTAAATTTCCAATTTCAACCAAACATGCTAGAAATGCTCCAATTGAGCTAATTAGCTTATTGTGAGACTATTACAAACGTCTGACAAAACTGAAAAATGTAAATTTTCCAATTTCAACCAAACATGCTAGAAATGCTCCAATTGAGCTAATTAGCTTATTGTGAGAATATTGCAATTGTCTGACAAAAGTGAAAAATGTAACTTTCCAATTTCAACCAAACATGCTAGAAATGCTCCAATTGAGCTAATTAGCTTATTGTGAGAATATTACAAACGTCTGACCAAACTGAAAAATGTAAATTTCCAATTTCAAGCAAACATGCTAGAAATGCTCCAATTGAGCTAATTAGCTTATTGTGAGAATATTACAAACGTCTGACAAAACTGAAAAATGTATTTTTCCAATTTCAACCAAACATGCTAGAAATGCTCCAATTGAGCTAATTAGCTTATTGTGAGAATATTACAAACGTCTGACAAAACTGAAAAATGTAAATTTCCAATTTCAACCAAACATGCTAGAAATGCTCCAATTGAGCTAATTAGCTTATTGTGAGAATATTACAAACGTTTGACAAAACTGAAAAATGTAAATTTTCAATTTCAACCAAACATGCTAGAAATGCTCCAATTGAGCTAATTAGCTTATTGTGAGAATATTGCAATTGTCTGACAAAAGTGAAAAATGTAAATTTCCAATTTCAACCAAACATGCTAGAAATGCTCCAATTGAGCTGATTAGCTTATTGTGAGAATATTACAAACGTCTGACCAAACTGAAAAATGTAAATTTCCAATTTCAACCAAACATGCTAGAAATGCTCCAATTGAGCTAATTAGCTTATTGTGAGAATATTACAAACGTCTGACAAAACTGAAAAATGTAAATTTCCAATTTCAACCAAACATGCTAGAAATGCTCCAATTGAGCTAATTAGCTTATTGTGAGTATATTACAAACGTCTGACAAAACTGAAAAATGTAATTTTCCAATTTCAACCAAACATGCTAGAAATGCTCCAATTGAGCTAATTAGCTTATTGTGAGAATATTGCAACTGTCTGACAAAAGTGAAAAATGTAAATTTCCAATTTCAACCAAACATGCTAGAAATGCTCCAATTGAGCTAATTAGCTTATTGTGAGAATATTACAAAGGTCTGACAATACTGAAAAATGTAAATTTCCAATTTCAACCAAACATGCTAGAAATGCTCCAATTGAGCTAATTAGCTTATTGTGAGAAGATTACAAACGTCTGACAAAACTGAAAAATGTAAATTTCCAGTTTCAACCAAACATGCTAGAAATGCTCCAATTGAGCTAATTAGCTTATTGTGAGAATATTACAAACGTCTGACAAAACTGAAAAATGTAAATTTCCAATTTCAACCAAACATGCTAGAAATGCTCCAATTGAGCTAAATAGCTTATTGTGAGAATATTGCAATTGTCTGACAAAAGTGAAAAATGTAACTTTCCAATTTCAACCAAACATGCTAGAAATGCTCCAATTGAGCTAATTAGCTTATTGTGAAAATATTACAAACGTCTGACCAAACTGAAAAATGTAAATTTCCAATTTCAACCAAACATGCTAGAAATGCTCCAATTGAGCTAATTAGCTTATTGTGAGAATAATACAAACGTCTGACAAAACTGAAAAATGTAAATTTCCAATTTCAACCAAACATGCTAGAAATGCTCGAATTGCGAAATAAGCCTACTGTAAGAATTTTACAAACGTTTGACAAAACTGAAAAATGTAAATTTTCGATTTCAGCCAAACATGCTAGAAATGCTCCAATTGAGCTAATTAGCTTATTGTGAGAATATTGCAATTGTCTGACAAAAGTGAAAAATGTAAATTTCCAATTTCAACCAAACATGCTAGAAATGCTCCAATTGAGCTAATTAGCTTATTGTGAGAATATTACAAACGTCTGACCAAACTGAAAAATGTAAATTTCCAATTTCAACCAAACATGCTAGAAATGCTCAAATTGAGCTAATTAGCTTATTGTGAGAATATTACAAACGTCTGACAAAACTGAAAAATGTAAATTTCCAATTTCAACCAAACATGCTAGAAATGCTCCAATTGAGCTAATTAGCTTATTGTGAGAATATTACAAACGTCTGACCAAACTGAAAAATGGAATTTCCAATTTCAACCAAACATGCTAGAAATGCTCCAATTGAGCTAATTAGCTTATTGATAGAATATTGCAATTGTCTGACAAAACTGAAAAATGTAAATTTCCAATTTCAACCAAACATGCTAGAAATGCTCCAATTGAGCTAATTAGCTTATTGTTAGAATATTACAAACGTCTGACAAAACTGAAAAATGTAAATTTCCAATTTCAACCAAACATGCTAGAAATTCTCCAATTGAGCTAATTAGCTTATTGTGACAATATTACAAACGTCTGACAAAACTGAAAAATGTAAATTTTCAGTTTCAACCACACATGCTAGAAATGCTCCAATTGAGCTAATTAGCTTATTGTGAGAATATTACAAACGTCTGACAAAACTGATAAATGTAAATTTCCAATTTCAACCAAACATGCTAGAAATGCTCCAATTGAGCTAATTAGCTTATTGTGAGAATATTACAAACGTCTGACAAAAGTGAAAAATGTAAATTTTCAATTTCAACCAAACATGCTAGAAATGCTCCAATTGAGCTAATTAGCTTATTGTGAGAATATTACAAACGTCTGACAAAAGTGAAAAATGTAAATTTCCAATTTCAACCAAACATGCTAGAAATGCTCCAATTGAGCTAATTAGCTTATTGTGAGAATATTACAAACGTCTGACAAAACTGAAAAATGTAAATTTCCAATTTCAACCAAACATGCTAGAAATGCTCCAATTGAGCTAATTAGCTTATTGTGAGAATATTACAAACCTCTGACAACACTGAAAAATGTAAATTTTCAATTTCAACCAAACATGCTAGAAATGCCCCAGTTGAGCTAATTAGCTTATTGTGAGAATATTACAAACGTCCGACAAAAGTGAAAAATGTAAATTTCCAATTTCAACCAAACATGCTAGAAATGCTCAAATTGAGCTAATTAGCTTATTGTGAGAATATTACAAACGTCTGACAAAACTGAAAAATAGAAATTTCCAATTTCAACCAAACATGCTAGAAATGCTCCAATTGAGCTAATTAGCTTATTGTGAGAATATTACAAACGTCTGACCAAACTGAAAAATGTAAATTTCCAATTTCAACCAAACATGCTAGAAATGCTCCAATTGAGCTAATTAGCTTATTGTGAGACTATTACAAACGTCTGACAAAACTGAAAAATGTAAATTTTCCAATTTCAACCAAACATGCTAGAAATGCTCCAATTGAGCTAATTAGCTTATTGTGAGAATATTGCAATTGTCTGACAAAAGTGAAAAATGTAAATTTCCAATTTCAACCAAACATGCTAGAAATGCTCCAATTGAGCTAATTAGCTTATTGTGAGAATATTACAAACGTCTGACCAAACTGAAAAATGTAAATTTCCAATTTTAAGCAAACATGCTAGAAATGCTCCAATTGAGCTAATTAGCTTATTGTGAGAATATTACAAACGTCTGACAAAACTGAAAAATGTATTTTTCCAATTTCAACCAAACATGCTAGAAATGCTCCAATTGAGCTAATTAGCTTATTGTGAGAATATTACAAACGTCTGACCAAACTGAAAAATGTAAATTTCCAATTTTAACCAAACATGCTAGGAATGCTCCAATTGAGCTAATTAGCTTATTGTGAGAATATTACAAACGTCTGACAAAACTGAAAAATGTAAATTTCCAATTTCAACCAAACATGCTAGAAATGCTCCAATTGAGCTAATTAGCTTATTGTGAGAATATTACAAACCTCTGACAACACTGAAAAATGTAAATTTTCAATTTCAACCAAACATGCTAGAAATGCCCCAGTTGAGCTAATTAGCTTATTGTGAGAATATTACAAACGTCCGACAAAAGTGAAAAATGTAAATTTCCAATTTCAACCAAACATGCTAGAAATGCTCAAATTGAGCTAATTAGCTTATTGTGAGAATATTACAAACGTCTGACAAAACTGAAAAATAGAAATTTCCAATTTCAACCAAACATGCTAGAAATGCTCCAATTGAGCTAATTAGCTTATTGTGAGAATATTACAAACGTCTGACCAAACTGAAAAATGTAAATTTCCAATTTCAACCAAACATGCTAGAAATGCTCCAATTGAGCTAATTAGCTTATTGTGAGAATATTGCAATTGTCTGACAAAACTGAAAAATGTAAATTTCCAATTTCAACCAAACATGCTAGAAATGCTCCAATTGAGCTAATTAGCTTATTGTGAGAATATTACAAACGTCCGACAAAAGTGAAAAATGTAAATTTCCAATTTCAACCAAACATGCTAGAAATGCTCAAATTGAGCTAATTAGCTTATTGTGAGAATATTACAAACGTCTGACAAAACTGAAAAATAGAAATTTCCAATTTCAACCAAACATGCTAGAAATGCTCCAATTGAGCTAATTAGCTTATTGTGAGAATATTACAAACGTCTGACCAAACTGAAAAATGTAAATTTCCAATTTCAACCAAACATGCTAGAAATGCTCCAATTGAGCTAATTAGCTTATTGTGAGAATATTACAAACGTCTGACAAAACTGAAAAATGTAATTTTCCAATTTCAACCAAACATGCTAGAAATGCTCCCATTGAGCTAATTAGCTTATTGTGAGAATATTACAAACGTCTGACCAAACTGAAAAATGTAAATTTCCAATTTCAACCAAACATGCTAGAAATGCTCCAATTGAGCTAATTAGCTTATTGTGAGAATATTACAAACGTCTGACAAAACTGAAAAATTTAAATTTCCAATTTCAACCAAACATGCTAGAAATGCTCCAATTGAGCTAATTAGCTTATTGTGACAATATTACAAACGTCTGACAAAACTGAAAAATGTAAATTTCCAATTTCAACCAAACATGCTAGAAATGCTCCAATTGAGCTAATTAGCTTATTGTGAGAATATTACAAACGTCTGACAAAACTGAAAAATGTAAATTTCCAATTTCAACCAAACATGCTAGAAATGCTCCAATTGAGCTAATTAGCTTATTGTGAAAATATTACAAACGTCTGACCAAACTGAAAAATGTAAATTTCCAATTTCAATCAAACATGCTAGAAATGCTCCAATTGAGCTAATTAGCTTATTGTGAGAATAATACAAACGTCTGACAAAACTGAAAAATGTAAATTTCCAATTTCAACCAAACATGCTAGAAATGCTCGAATTGCGAAATAAGCCTACTGTAAGAATTTTACAAACGTTTGACAAAACTGAAAAATGTAAATTTTCGATTTCAACCAAACATGCTAGAAATGCTCCAATTGAGCTAATTAGCTTATTGTGAGAATATTACAAACGTCTGACAAAACTGAAAAATGTAACTTTCCAATTTCAACCAAACATGCTAGAAATGCTCCAATTGAGCTAATTAGCTTATTGTGAAAATATTACAAACGTCTGACCAAACTGAAAAATAGAAATTTCCAATTTCAACCAAACATGCTAGAAATGCTCCAATTGAGCTAATTATCTTATTGTGAGAATATTACAAACATCTGACCAAACCTAAAAATCTAAAATTCCAATTTCAACCAAACAAGCTAGAAATGTTCCAATTGAGCTAATTAGCTTATTGTGAGAATATTACAAACGTCTGACAAAACTGAAAAATAGAAATTTCCAATTTCAACCAAACATGCTAGAAATGCTCCAATTGAGCTAATTAGCTTATTGTGAGAATATTACAAACGTCTGACCAAACTGAAAAATGTAAATTTCCAATTTCAACCAAACATGCTAGAAATGCTCCAATTAAGCTAATTAGCTTATTGTGAGAATAATACAAACGTCTGACAAAACTGAAAAATGTAAATTTCCAATTTCAACCAAACATGCTAGAAATGTTCCAATTGAGCTAATTAGCTTATTGTGAGAATATTACAAACGTCTGACAAAACTGAAAAATAGAAATTTCCAATTTCAACCAAACATGCTAGAAATGCTCCAATTGAGCTAATTAGCTTATTGTGAGAATATTACAAACGTCTGACAAAACTGAAAAATAGAAATTTCCAATTTCAACCAAACATGCTAGACATGCTCCAATTGAGCTAATTAGCTTATTGTGAGAATATTACAAACGTCTGACCAAACTGAAAAATGTAAATTTCCAATTTCAACCAAACATGCTAGAAATGCTCCAATTAAGCTAATTAGCTTATTGTGAGAATAATACAAACGTCTGACAAAACTGAAAAATGTAAATTTCCAATTTCAACCAAACATGCTAGAAATGCTCCAATTGAGCTAATTAGCTTATTGTGAGAATATTACAAACGTCTGACAAAACTGAAAAATGTAAATTTCCAATTTCAACCAAACATGCTAGAAATGCTCGAATTGCGAAATGAGCCTACTGTAAGAATTTTACAAACGTTTGACAAAACTGAAAAATGTAAATTTTCAATTTCAACCAAACATGCTAGAAATGCTCCAATTGAGCTAATTAGCTTATTGTGAGAATATTACAAACGTCTGACAAAACTGAAAAATGTAAATTTCCAATTTCAACCAAACATGCTAGAAATGCTCCAATTGAGCTAATTAGCTTATTGTGAGAATATTACAAACGTCTGCCAAAACTGAAAAATGTAAATTTCCAATTTCAACCAAACATGCTAGAAATGCTCCAATTGAGCTAATTAGCTTATTGTGAGAATATTGCAATTGTCTGACAAAAGTGAAAAATGAAAATTTCCAATTTCAACCAAACATGCTAGAAATGCTCCAATTGAGCTAATTAGCTTATTGTGAGAATATTACAAAAGTCTGACAATACTGAAAAATGTAAATTTCCAATTTCAACCAAACATGCTAGAAATGCTCCAATTGAGCTAATTAGCTTATTGTGAGAAGATTACAAACGTCTGACAAAACTGAAAAATGTAAATTTCCAGTTTCAACCAAACATGCTAGAAATGCTCCAATTGAGCTAATTAGCTTATTGTGAGAATATTACAAACGTCTGACAAAACTGAAAAATGTAAATTTCCAATTTCAACCAAACATGCTAGAAATGCTCCAATTGAGCTAATTAGCTTACTGTGAGAATATTGCAATTGTCTGACAAAAGTGAAAAATGTAACTTTCCAATTTCAACCAAACATGCTAGAAATGCTCCAATTGAGCTAATTAGCTTATTGTGAAAATATTACAAACGTCTGACCAAACTGAAAAATGTAAATTTCCAATTTCAACCAAACATGCTAGAAATGCTCCAATTGAGCTAATTAGCTTACTGTGAGAATATTGCAATTGTCTGACAAAACTGAAAAATGTAAATTTCCAATTTCAACCAAACATGCTAGAAATGCTCGAATTGCGAAATGAGCCTACTGTAAGAATTTTACAAACGTTTGACAAAACTGAAAAATGTAAATTTTCAATTTCAACCAAACATGCTAGAAATGCTCCAATTGAGCTAATTAGCTTATTGTGAGAATATTACAAACGTCTGACAAAAGTGAAAAATGTAAATTTCCAATTTCAACCAAACATGCTAGAAATGCTCCAATTGAGCTAATTATCTTATTGTGAGAATATTGCAATTGTCTGACAAAAGTGAAAAATGAAAATTTCCAATTTCAACCAAACATGCTAGAAATGCTCCAATTGAGCTAATTAGCTTATTGTGAGAATATTACAAACGTCTGACCAAACTGAAAAATGTAAATTTCCAATTTCAACCAAACATGCTAGAAATGCTCCAATTGAGCTAATTAGCTTATTGTGAGAATATTACAAACGTCTGACAAAACTGAAAAATGTAAATTTCCAATTTCAACCAAACATGCTAGAAATGCTCCAATTGAGCTAATTAGCTTATTGTGAGAATATTACAAACCTCTGACAACACTGAAAAATGTAAATTTTCAATTTCAACCAAACATGCTAGAAATGCTCCAATTGAGCTAATTAGCTTATTGTGAGAATATTACAAACGTCCGACAAAAGTGAAAAATGTAAATTTCCAATTTCAACCAAACATGCTAGAAATGCTCAAATTGAGCTAATTAGCTTATTGTGAGAATATTACAAACGTCTGACAAAACTGAAAAATGTAAATTTCCAATTTCAACCAAACATGCTAGAAATGCTCCAATTGAGCTAATTAGCTTATTGTGAGAATATTACAAACGTCTGACCAAACTGAAAAATGGAATTTCCAATTTCAACCAAACATGCTAGAAATGCTCCAATTGAGCTAATTAGCTTATTGATAGAATATTGCAATTGTCTGACAAAACTGAAAAATGTAAATTTCCAATTTCAACCAAACATGCTAGAAATTCTCCAATTGAGCTAATTAGCTTATTGTGACAATATTACAAACGTCTGACAAAACTGAAAAATGTAAATTTTCAGTTTCAACCAAACATGCTAGAAATGCTCCAATTGAGCTAATTAGCTTATTGTGAGAATATTACAAACGTCTGACAAAACTGATAAATGTAAATTTCCAATTTCAACCAAACATGCTAGAAATGCTCCAATTGAGCTAATTAGCTTATTGTGAGAATATTACAAACGTCTGACAAAAGTGAAAAATGTAAATTTTCAATTTCAACCAAACATGCTAGAAATGCTCCAATTGAGCTAATTAGCTTATTGTGAGAATATTACAAACGTCTGACAAAAGTGAAAAATGTAAATTTCCAATTTCAACCAAACATGCTAGAAATGCTCCAATTGAGCTAATTAGCTTATTGTGAGAATATTACAAACGTCTGACCAAACTGAAAAATGTAAATTTCCAATTTTAACCAAACATGCTAGAAATGCTCCAATTGAGCTAATTAGCTTATTGTGAGAATATTACAAACGTCTGACAAAACTGAAAAATGTAAATTTCCAATTTCAACCAAACATGCTAGAAATGCTCCAATTGAGCTAATTAGCTTATTGTGAGAATATTACAAACCTCTGACAACACTGAAAAATGTAAATTTTCAATTTCAACCAAACATGCTAGAAATGCCCCAGTTGAGCTAATTAGCTTATTGTGAGAATATTACAAACGTCCGACAAAAGTTAAAAATGTAAATTTCCAATTTCAACCAAACATGCTAGAAATGCTCAAATTGAGCTAATTAGCTTATTGTGAGAATATTACAAACGTCTGACAAAACTGAAAAATAGAAATTTCCAATTTCAACCAAACATGCTAGAAATGCTCCAATTGAGCTAATTAGCTTATTGTGAGAATATTACAAACGTCTGACCAAACTGAAAAATGTAAATTTCCAATTTCAACCAAACATGCTAGAAATGCTCCAATTGAGCTAATTAGCTTATTGTGAGACTATTACAAACGTCTGACAAAACTGAAAAATGTAAATTTTCCAATTTCAACCAAACATGCTAGAAATGCTCCAATTGAGCTAATTAGCTTATTGTGAGAATATTGCAATTGTCTGACAAAAGTGAAAAATGTAACTTTCCAATTTCAACCAAACATGCTAGAAATGCTCCAATTGAGCTAATTAGCTTATTGTGAGAATATTACAAACGTCTGACCAAACTGAAAAATGTAAATTTCCAATTTCAAGCAAACATGCTAGAAATGCTCCAATTGAGCTAATTAGCTTATTGTGAGAATATTACAAACGTCTGACAAAACTGAAAAATGTATTTTTCCAATTTCAACCAAACATGCTAGAAATGCTCCAATTGAGCTAATTAGCTTATTGTGAGAATATTACAAACGTCTGACAAAACTGAAAAATGTAAATTTCCAATTTCAACCAAACATGCTAGAAATGCTCCAATTGAGCTAATTAGCTTATTGTGAGAATATTACAAACGTTTGACAAAACTGAAAAATGTAAATTTTCAATTTCAACCAAACATGCTAGAAATGCTCCAATTGAGCTAATTAGCTTATTGTGAGAATATTGCAATTGTCTGACAAAAGTGAAAAATGTAAATTTCCAATTTCAACCAAACATGCTAGAAATGCTCCAATTGAGCTGATTAGCTTATTGTGAGAATATTACAAACGTCTGACCAAACTGAAAAATGTAAATTTCCAATTTCAACCAAACATGCTAGAAATGCTCCAATTGAGCTAATTAGCTTATTGTGAGAATATTACAAACGTCTGACAAAACTGAAAAATGTAAATTTCCAATTTCAACCAAACATGCTAGAAATGCTCCAATTGAGCTAATTAGCTTATTGTGAGTATATTACAAACGTCTGACAAAACTGAAAAATGTAATTTTCCAATTTCAACCAAACATGCTAGAAATGCTCCAATTGAGCTAATTAGCTTATTGTGAGAATATTGCAACTGTCTGACAAAAGTGAAAAATGTAAATTTCCAATTTCAACCAAACATGCTAGAAATGCTCCAATTGAGCTAATTAGCTTATTGTGAGAATATTACAAAGGTCTGACAATACTGAAAAATGTAAATTTCCAATTTCAACCAAACATGCTAGAAATGCTCCAATTGAGCTAATTAGCTTATTGTGAGAAGATTACAAACGTCTGACAAAACTGAAAAATGTAAATTTCCAGTTTCAACCAAACATGCTAGAAATGCTCCAATTGAGCTAATTAGCTTATTGTGAGAATATTACAAACGTCTGACAAAACTGAAAAATGTAAATTTCCAATTTCAACCAAACATGCTAGAAATGCTCCAATTGAGCTAATTAGCTTATTGTGAGAATATTGCAATTGTCTGACAAAAGTGAAAAATGTAACTTTCCAATTTCAACCAAACATGCTAGAAATGCTCCAATTGAGCTAATTAGCTTATTGTGAAAATATTACAAACGTCTGACCAAACTGAAAAATGTAAATTTCCAATTTCAACCAAACATGCTAGAAATGCTCCAATTGAGCTAATTAGCTTATTGTGAGAATAATACAAACGTCTGACAAAACTGAAAAATGTAAATTTCCAATTTCAACCAAACATGCTAGAAATGCTCGAATTGCGAAATAAGCCTACTGTAAGAATTTTACAAACGTTTGACAAAACTGAAAAATGTAAATTTTCGATTTCAGCCAAACATGCTAGAAATGCTCCAATTGAGCTAATTAGCTTATTGTGAGAATATTGCAATTGTCTGACAAAAGTGAAAAATGTAAATTTCCAATTTCAACCAAACATGCTAGAAATGCTCCAATTGAGCTAATTAGCTTATTGTGAGAATATTACAAACGTCTGACCAAACTGAAAAATGTAAATTTCCAATTTCAACCAAACATGCTAGAAATGCTCAAATTGAGCTAATTAGCTTATTGTGAGAATATTACAAACGTCTGACAAAACTGAAAAATGTAAATTTCCAATTTCAACCAAACATGCTAGAAATGCTCCAATTGAGCTAATTAGCTTATTGTGAGAATATTACAAACGTCTGACCAAACTGAAAAATGGAATTTCCAATTTCAACCAAACATGCTAGAAATGCTCCAATTGAGCTAATTAGCTTATTGATAGAATATTGCAATTGTCTGACAAAACTGAAAAATGTAAATTTCCAATTTCAACCAAACATGCTAGAAATGCTCCAATTGAGCTAATTAGCTTATTGTTAGAATATTACAAACGTCTGACAAAACTGAAAAATGTAAATTTCCAATTTCAACCAAACATGCTAGAAATTCTCCAATTGAGCTAATTAGCTTATTGTGACAATATTACAAACGTCTGACAAAACTGAAAAATGTAAATTTTCAGTTTCAACCACACATGCTAGAAATGCTCCAATTGAGCTAATTAGCTTATTGTGAGAATATTACAAACGTCTGACAAAACTGATAAATGTAAATTTCCAATTTCAACCAAACATGCTAGAAATGCTCCAATTGAGCTAATTAGCTTATTGTGAGAATATTACAAACGTCTGACAAAAGTGAAAAATGTAAATTTTCAATTTCAACCAAACATGCTAGAAATGCTCCAATTGAGCTAATTAGCTTATTGTGAGAATATTACAAACGTCTGACAAAAGTGAAAAATGTAAATTTCCAATTTCAACCAAACATGCTAGAAATGCTCCAATTGAGCTAATTAGCTTATTGTGAGAATATTACAAACGTCTGACAAAACTGAAAAATGTAAATTTCCAATTTCAACCAAACATGCTAGAAATGCTCCAATTGAGCTAATTAGCTTATTGTGAGAATATTACAAACCTCTGACAACACTGAAAAATGTAAATTTTCAATTTCAACCAAACATGCTAGAAATGCCCCAGTTGAGCTAATTAGCTTATTGTGAGAATATTACAAACGTCCGACAAAAGTGAAAAATGTAAATTTCCAATTTCAACCAAACATGCTAGAAATGCTCAAATTGAGCTAATTAGCTTATTGTGAGAATATTACAAACGTCTGACAAAACTGAAAAATAGAAATTTCCAATTTCAACCAAACATGCTAGAAATGCTCCAATTGAGCTAATTAGCTTATTGTGAGAATATTACAAACGTCTGACCAAACTGAAAAATGTAAATTTCCAATTTCAACCAAACATGCTAGAAATGCTCCAATTGAGCTAATTAGCTTATTGTGAGACTATTACAAACGTCTGACAAAACTGAAAAATGTAAATTTTCCAATTTCAACCAAACATGCTAGAAATGCTCCAATTGAGCTAATTAGCTTATTGTGAGAATATTGCAATTGTCTGACAAAAGTGAAAAATGTAAATTTCCAATTTCAACCAAACATGCTAGAAATGCTCCAATTGAGCTAATTAGCTTATTGTGAGAATATTACAAACGTCTGACCAAACTGAAAAATGTAAATTTCCAATTTTAAGCAAACATGCTAGAAATGCTCCAATTGAGCTAATTAGCTTATTGTGAGAATATTACAAACGTCTGACAAAACTGAAAAATGTATTTTTCCAATTTCAACCAAACATGCTAGAAATGCTCCAATTGAGCTAATTAGCTTATTGTGAGAATATTACAAACGTCTGACAAAACTGAAAAATGTAAATTTCCAATTTCAACCAAACATGCTAGAAATGCTCCAATTGAGCTAATTAGCTTATTGTGAGAATATTACAAACGTTTGACAAAACTGAAAAATGTAAATTTTCAATTTCAACCAAACATGCTAGAAATGCTCCAATTGAGCTAATTAGCTTATTGTGAGAATATTGCAATTGTCTGACAAAAGTGAAAAATGTAAATTTCCAATTTCAACCAAACATGCTAGAAATGCTCAAATTGAGCTAATTAGCTTATTGTGAGAATATTACAAACGTCTGACAAAACTGAAAAATGTAAATTTCCAATTTCAACCAAACATGCTAGAAATGCTCCAATTGAGCTAATTAGCTTATTGTGAGAATATTACAAACGTCTGACCAAACTGAAAAATGGAATTTCCAATTTCAACCAAACATGCTAGAAATGCTCCAATTGAGCTAATTAGCTTATTGATAGAATATTGCAATTGTCTGACAAAACTGAAAAATGTAAATTTCCAATTTCAACCAAACATGCTAGAAATGCTCCAATTGAGCTAATTAGCTTATTGTTAGAATATTACAAACGTCTGACAAAACTGAAAAATGTAAATTTCCAATTTCAACCAAACATGCTAGAAATTCTCCAATTGAGCTAATTAGCTTATTGTGACAATATTACAAACGTCTGACAAAACTGAAAAATGTAAATTTTCAGTTTCAACCACACATGCTAGAAATGCTCCAATTGAGCTAATTAGCTTATTGTGAGAATATTACAAACGTCTGACAAAACTGATAAATGTAAATTTCCAATTTCAACCAAACATGCTAGAAATGCTCCAATTGAGCTAATTAGCTTATTGTGAGAATATTACAAACGTCTGACAAAAGTGAAAAATGTAAATTTTCAATTTCAACCAAACATGCTAGAAATGCTCCAATTGAGCTAATTAGCTTATTGTGAGAATATTACAAACGTCTGACAAAAGTGAAAAATGTAAATTTCCAATTTCAACCAAACATGCTAGAAATGCTCCAATTGAGCTAATTAGCTTATTGTGAGAATATTACAAACGTCTGACAAAACTGAAAAATGTAAATTTCCAATTTCAACCAAACATGCTAGAAATGCTCCAATTGAGCTAATTAGCTTATTGTGAGAATATTACAAACCTCTGACAACACTGAAAAATGTAAATTTTCAATTTCAACCAAACATGCTAGAAATGCCCCAGTTGAGCTAATTAGCTTATTGTGAGAATATTACAAACGTCCGACAAAAGTGAAAAATGTAAATTTCCAATTTCAACCAAACATGCTAGAAATGCTCAAATTGAGCTAATTAGCTTATTGTGAGAATATTACAAACGTCTGACAAAACTGAAAAATAGAAATTTCCAATTTCAACCAAACATGCTAGAAATGCTCCAATTGAGCTAATTAGCTTATTGTGAGAATATTACAAACGTCTGACCAAACTGAAAAATGTAAATTTCCAATTTCAACCAAACATGCTAGAAATGCTCCAATTGAGCTAATTAGCTTATTGTGAGACTATTACAAACGTCTGACAAAACTGAAAAATGTAAATTTTCCAATTTCAACCAAACATGCTAGAAATGCTCCAATTGAGCTAATTAGCTTATTGTGAGAATATTGCAATTGTCTGACAAAAGTGAAAAATGTAAATTTCCAATTTCAACCAAACATGCTAGAAATGCTCCAATTGAGCTAATTAGCTTATTGTGAGAATATTACAAACGTCTGACCAAACTGAAAAATGTAAATTTCCAATTTTAAGCAAACATGCTAGAAATGCTCCAATTGAGCTAATTAGCTTATTGTGAGAATATTACAAACGTCTGACAAAACTGAAAAATGTATTTTTCCAATTTCAACCAAACATGCTAGAAATGCTCCAATTGAGCTAATTAGCTTATTGTGAGAATATTACAAACGTCTGACAAAACTGAAAAATGTAAATTTCCAATTTCAACCAAACATGCTAGAAATGCTCCAATTGAGCTAATTAGCTTATTGTGAGAATATTACAAACGTTTGACAAAACTGAAAAATGTAAATTTTCAATTTCAACCAAACATGCTAGAAATGCTCCAATTGAGCTAATTAGCTTATTGTGAGAATATTGCAATTGTCTGACAAAAGTGAAAAATGTAAATTTCCAATTTCAACCAAACATGCTAGAAATGCTCCAATTGAGCTGATTAGCTTATTGTGAGAATATTACAAACGTCTGACAAAACTGAAAAATGTAAATTTCCAATTTCAACCAAACATGCTAGAAATGCTCCAATTGAGCTAATTAGCTTATTGTGAGTATATTACAAACGTCTGACAAAACTGAAAAATGTAATTTTCCAATTTCAACCAAACATGCTAGAAATGCTCCAATTGAGCTAATTAGCTTATTGTGAGAATATTGCAACTGTCTGACAAAAGTGAAAAATGTAAATTTCCAATTTCAACCAAACATGCTAGAAATGCTCCAATTGAGCTAATTAGCTTATTGTGAGAATATTACAAAGGTCTGACAATACTGAAAAATGTAAATTTCCAATTTCAACCAAACATGCTAGAAATGCTCCAATTGAGCTAATTAGCTTATTGTGAGAAGATTACAAACGTCTGACAAAACTGAAAAATGTAAATTTCCAGTTTCAACCAAACATGCTAGAAATGCTCCAATTGAGCTAATTAGCTTATTGTGAGAATATTACAAACGTCTGACAAAACTGAAAAATGTAAATTTCCAATTTCAACCAAACATGCTAGAAATGCTCCAATTGAGCTAATTAGCTTATTGTGAGAATATTGCAATTGTCTGACAAAAGTGAAAAATGTAACTTTCCAATTTCAACCAAACATGCTAGAAATGCTCCAATTGAGCTAATTAGCTTGTTGTGAAAATATTACAAACGTCTGACCAAACTGAAAAATGTAAATTTCCAATTTCAACCAAACATGCTAGAAATGCTCCAATTGAGCTAATTAGCTTATTGTGAGAATAATACAAACGTCTGACAAAACTGAAAAATGTAAATTTCCAATTTCAACCAAACATGCTAGAAATGCTCGAATTGCGAAATAAGCCTACTGTAAGAATTTTACAAACGTTTGACAAAACTGAAAAATGTAAATTTTCGATTTCAACCAAACATGCTAGAAATGCTCCAATTGAGCTAATTAGCTTATTGTGAGAATATTGCAATTGTCTGACAAAAGTGAAAAATAGAAATTTCCAATTTCAACCAAACATGCTAGAAATGCTCCAATTGAGCTAATTAGCTTATTGTGAGAATATTACAAACGTCTGACCAAACTGAAAAATGTAAATTTCCAATTTCAACCAAACATGCTAGAAATGCTCCAATTGAGCTAATTAGCTTATTGTGAGAATATTGCAATTGTCTGACAAAAGTGAAAAATGTAAATTTCCAATTTCAACCAAACATGCTAGAAATGCTCCAATTGAGCTAATTAGCTTATTGTGAGAATATTACAAACGTCTGAGAAAACTTAAAAATGTAAATTTCCAATTTCAACCCAACATGCTAGAAATGCTCCAATTGAGCTAATTAGCTTATTGTGAGAATATTACAAACCTCTGACAACACTGAAAAATGTAAATTTTCAATTTCAACCAAACATGCTAGAAATGCTCCAATTGAGCTAATTAGCTTATTGTGAGAATATTACAAAGGTCCGACAAAAGTGAAAAATATAAATTTCCAATTTCAACCAAACATGCTAGAAATGCTCCAATTGAGCTAATTAGCTTATTGTGAGAATATTACAAAGGTCTGACAATACTGAAAAATGTAAATTTCCAATTTCAACCAAACATGCTAGAAATGCTCCAATTGAGCTAATTAGCTTATTGTGAGAAGATTACAAACGTCTGACAAAACTGAAAAATGTAAATTTCCAGTTTCAACCAAACATGCTAGAAATGCTCCAATTGAGCTAATTAGCTTATTGTGAGAATATTACAAACGTCTGACAAAACTGAAAAATGTAAATTTCCAATTTCAACCAAACATGCTAGAAATGCTCCAATTGAGCTAATTAGCTTATTGTGAGAATATTGCAATTGTCTGACAAAAGTGAAAAATGTAACTTTCCAATTTCAACCAAACATGCTAGAAATGCTCCAATTGAGCTAATTAGCTTGTTGTGAAAATATTACAAACGTCTGACCAAACTGAAAAATGTAAATTTCCAATTTCAACCAAACATGCTAGAAATGCTCCAATTGAGCTAATTAGCTTATTGTGAGAATAATACAAACGTCTGACAAAACTGAAAAATGTAAATTTCCAATTTCAACCAAACATGCTAGAAATGCTCGAATTGCGAAATAAGCCTACTGTAAGAATTTTACAAACGTTTGACAAAACTGAAAAATGTAAATTTTCGATTTCAACCAAACATGCTAGAAATGCTCCAATTGAGCTAATTAGCTTATTGTGAGAATATTGCAATTGTCTGACAAAAGTGAAAAATAGAAATTTCCAATTTCAACCAAACATGCTAGAAATGCTCCAATTGAGCTAATTAGCTTATTGTGAGAATATTACAAACGTCTGACCAAACTGAAAAATGTAAATTTCCAATTTCAACCAAACATGCTAGAAATGCTCCAATTGAGCTAATTAGCTTATTGTGAGAATATTGCAATTGTCTGACAAAAGTGAAAAATGTAAATTTCCAATTTCAACCAAACATGCTAGAAATGCTCCAATTGAGCTAATTAGCTTATTGTGAGAATATTACAAACGTCTGAGAAAACTTAAAAATGTAAATTTCCAATTTCAACCCAACATGCTAGAAATGCTCCAATTGAGCTAATTAGCTTATTGTGAGAATATTACAAACCTCTGACAACACTGAAAAATGTAAATTTTCAATTTCAACCAAACATGCTAGAAATGCTCCAATTGAGCTAATTAGCTTATTGTGAGAATATTACAAAGGTCCGACAAAAGTGAAAAATATAAATTTCCAATTTCAACCAAACATGCTAGAAATGCTCCAATTGAGCTAATTAGCTTATTGTGAGACTATTACAAACGTCTGACAAAACTGAAAAATGTAATTTTCCAATTTCAACCAAACATGCTAGAAATGCTCCAATTGAGCTAATTAGCTTATTGTGAGAATATTGCAATTGTCTGACAAAAGTGAAAAATGTAACTTTCCAATTTCAACCAAACATGCTAGAAATGCTCCAATTGAGCTAATTAGCTTATTGTGAGAATATTACAAACGTCTGACCAAACTGAAAAATGTAAATTTCCAATTTCAAGCAAACATGCTAGAAATGCTCCAATTGAGCTAATTAGCTTATTGTGAGAATATTACAAACGTCTGACAAAACTGAAAAATGTATTTTTCCAATTTCAACCAAACATGCTAGAAATGCTCCAATTGAGCTAATTAGCTTATTGTGAGAATATTACAAACGTCTGACAAAACTGAAAAATGTAAATTTCCAATTTCAACCAAACATGCTAGAAATGCTCCAATTGAGCTAATTAGCTTATTGTGAGAATATTACAAACGTTTGACAAAACTGAAAAATGTAAATTTTCAATTTCAACCAAACATGCTAGAAATGCTCCAATTGAGCTAATTAGCTTATTGTGAGAATATTGCAATTGTCTGACAAAAGTGAAAAATGTAAATTTCCAATTTCAACCAAACATGCTAGAAATGCTCCAATTGAGCTGATTAGCTTATTGTGAGAATATTACAAACGTCTGACCAAACTGAAAAATGTAAATTTCCAATTTCAACCAAACATGCTAGAAATGCTCCAATTGAGCTAATTAACTTATTGTGAGAATATTACAAACGTCTGACAAAACTGAAAAATGTAAATTTCCAATTTCAACCAAACATGCTAGAAATGCTCCAATTGAGCTAATTAGCTTATTGTGAGTATATTACAAACGTCTGACAAAACTGAAAAATGTAATTTTCCAATTTCAACCAAACATGCTAGAAATGCTCCAATTGAGCTAATTAGCTTATTGTGAGAATATTGCAACTGTCTGACAAAAGTGAAAAATGTAAATTTCCAATTTCAACCAAACATGCTAGAAATGCTCCAATTGAGCTAATTAGCTTATTGTGAGAATATTACAAAGGTCTGACAATACTGAAAAATGTAAATTTCCAATTTCAACCAAACATGCTAGAAATGCTCCAATTGAGCTAATTAGCTTATTGTGAGAAGATTACAAACGTCTGACAAAACTGAAAAATGTAAATTTCCAGTTTCAACCAAACATGCTAGAAATGCTCCAATTGAGCTAATTAGCTTATTGTGAGAATATTACAAACGTCTGACAAAACTGAAAAATGTAAATTTCCAATTTCAACCAAACATGCTAGAAATGCTCCAATTGAGCTAATTAGCTTATTGTGAGAATATTGCAATTGTCTGACAAAAGTGAAAAATGTAACTTTCCAATTTCAACCAAACATGCTAGAAATGCTCCAATTGAGCTAATTAGCTTATTGTGAAAATATTACAAACGTCTGACCAAACTGAAAAATGTAAATTTCCAATTTCAACCAAACATGCTAGAAATGCTCCAATTGAGCTAATTAGCTTATTGTGAGAATAATACAAACGTCTGACAAAACTGAAAATTGTAAATTTCCAATTTCAACCAAACATGCTAGAAATGCTCGAATTGCGAAATAAGCCTACTGTAAGAATTTTACAAACGTTTGACAAAACTGAAAAATGTAAATTTTTGATTTCAACCAAACATGCTAGAAATGCTCCAATTGAGCTAATTAGCTTATTGTGAGAATATTGCAATTGTCTGACAAAAGTGAAAAATGTAAATTTCCAATTTCAACCAAACATGCTAGAAATGCTCCAATTGAGCTAATTAGCTTATTGTGAGAATATTACAAACGTCTGACCAAACTGAAAAATGTAAATTTCCAATTTCAACCAAACATGCTAGAAATGCTCCAATTGAGCTAATTAGCTTATTGTGAGAATATTGCAATTGTCTGACAAAAGTGAAAAATGTAAATTTCCAATTTCAACCAAACATGCTAGAAATGCTCCAATTGAGCTAATTAGCTTATTGTGAGAATATTACAAACCTCTGACAACACTGAAAAATGTAAATTTTCAATTTCAACCAAACATGCTAGAAATGCTCCAATTGAGCTAATTAGCTTATTGTGAGAATATTACAAAGGTCCGACAAAAGTGAAAAATGTAAATTTCCAATTTCAACCAAACATGCTAGAAATGCTCCAATTGAGCTAATTAGCTTATTGTGAGAATATTACAAACGTCTGACAAAACTGAAAAATGTAAATTTCCAATTTCAACCAAACATGCTAGAAATGGTCGAATTGCGAAATAAGCCTACTGTAAGAATTTTACAAACGTTTGACAAAACTGAAAAATGTAAATTTTCAATTTCAACCAAACATGCTAGAAATGCTCCAATTGAGCTAATTAGCTTATTGTGAGAATATTACAAACGTCTGACAAAACTGAAAAATGTAAATTTCCAATTTCAACCAAACATGCTAGAAATGCTCCAATTGAGCTAATTAGCTTATTGTGAGAATATTACAAACGTCTGACAAAACTGAAAAATGTAAATTTCCAATTTCAACCAAACATGCTAGAAATGCTCCAATTGAGCTAATTAGCTTATTGTGAGAATATTGCAATTGTCTGACAAAAGTGAAAAATGAAATTTTCCAATTTCAACCAAACATGCTAGAAATGCTCCAATTGAGCTAATTAGCTTATTGTGAGAATATTGCAATTGTCTGACAAAAGTGAAAAATGTAAATTTCCAATTTCAACCAAACATGCTAGAAATGCTCCAATTGAGCTAATTAGCTTATTGTGAGAATATTACAAACCTCTGACAACACTGAAAAATGTAAATTTTCAATTTCAACCAAACATGCTAGAAATGCTCCAATTGAGCTAATTAGCTTATTGTGAGAATATTACAAAGGTCCGACAAAAGTGAAAAATGTAAATTTCCAATTTCAACCAAACATGCTAGAAATGCTCCAATTGAGCTAATTAGCTTATTGTGAGAATATTACAAACGTCTGACAAAACTGAAAAATGTAAATTTCCAATTTCAACCAAACATGCTAGAAATGGTCGAATTGCGAAATAAGCCTACTGTAAGAATTTTACAAACGTTTGACAAAACTGAAAAATGTAAATTTTCAATTTCAACCAAACATGCTAGAAATGCTCCAATTGAGCTAATTAGCTTATTGTGAGAATATTACAAACGTCTGACAAAACTGAAAAATGTAAATTTCCAATTTCAACCAAACATGCTAGAAATGCTCCAATTGAGCTAATTAGCTTATTGTGAGAATATTACAAACGTCTGACAAAACTGAAAAATGTAAATTTCCAATTTCAACCAAACATGCTAGAAATGCTCCAATTGAGCTAATTAGCTTATTGTGAGAATATTGCAATTGTCTGACAAAAGTAAAAAATGAAATTTTCCAATTTCAACCAAACATGCTAGAAATGCTCCAATTGAGCTAATTAGCTTATTGTGAGAATATTACAAACGTCTGACCAAACTGAAAAATGTAAATTTCCAATTTCAACCAAACATGCTAGAAATGCTCCAATTGAGCTAATTAGCTTATTGTGAGAATATTACAAACGTCTGACAAAACTGAAAAATGTAAATTTCCAATTTCAACCAAACATGCTATAAATGCTCCAATTGAGCTAATTAGCTTATTGTGAGAATATTACAAACCTCTGACAACACTGAAAAATGTAAATTTTCAATTTCAACCAAACATGCTAGAAATGCTCCAATTGAGCTAATTAGCTTATTGTGAGAATATTACAAACGTCCGACAAAAGTGAAAAATGTAAATTTCCAATTTCAACCAAACATGCTAGAAATGCTCAAATTGAGCTAATTAGCTTATTGTGAGAATATTACAAACGTCTGACAAAACTGAAAAATGTAAATTTCCAATTTCAACCAAACATGCTAGAAATGCTCCAATTGAGCTAATTATCTTATTGTGAGAATATTACAAACGTCTGACCAAACCTAAAAATCTAAAATTCCAGTTTCAACCAAACAAGCTAGAAATGTTCCAATTGAGCTAATTAGCTTATTGTGAGAATATTACAAACGTCTGACAAAACTGAAAAATAGAAATTTCCAATTTCAACCAAACATGCTAGAAATGCTCCAATTGAGCTAATTAGCTTATTGTGAGAATATTACAAACGTCTGACCAAACTGAAAAATGTAAATTTCCAATTTCAACCAAACATGCTAGAAATGCTCCAATTAAGCTAATTAGCTTATTGTGAGAATAATACAAACGTCTGACAAAACTGAAAAATTTAAATTTCCAATTTCAACCAAACATGCTAGAAATGCTCGAATTGCGAAATAAGCCTACTGTAAGAATTTTACAAACGTTTGACAAAACTGAAAAATGTAAATTTTCAATTTCAACCAAACATGCTAGAAATGCTCCAATTGAGCTAATTAGCTTATTGTGAGATTATTGCAATTGTCTGACAAAAGTGAAAAATGTAAATTTCCAATTTCAACCAAACATGCTAGAAATGCTCCAATTGAGCTAATTAGCTTATTGTGAGAATATTACAAACGTCTGACCAAACTGAAAAATGTAAATTTCCAATTTCAACCAAACATGCTAGAAATGCTCCAATTGAGCTAATTAGCTTATTGTGAGAATATTGCAATTGTCTGACAAAAGTGAAAAATGTAAATTTCCAATTTCAACCAAACATGCTAGAAATGCTCCAATTGAGCTAATTAGCTTATTGTGAGAATATTACAAACGTCTGACAAAACTGAAAAATGTAAATTTCCAATTTCAACCAAACATGCTAGAAATGCTCCAATTGAGCTAATTAGCTTATTGTGAGAATATTACAAACCTCTGACAACACTGAAAAATGTAAATTTTCAATTTCAACCAAACATGCTAGAAATGCTCCAATTGAGCTAATTAGCTTATTGTGAGAATATTACAAAGGTCTGACAAAACTGAAAAATGTAAATTTCCAATTTCAACCAAACATGCTAGAAATGGTCGAATTGCGAAATAAGCCTACTGTAAGAATTTTACAAACGTTTGACAAAACTGAAAAATGTAAATTTTCAATTTCAACCAAACATGCTAGAAATGCTCCAATTGAGCTAATTAGCTTATTGTGAGAATATTACAAACGTCTGACAAAACTGAAAAATGTAAATTTCCAATTTCAACCAAACATGCTAGAAATGCTCCAATTGAGCTAATTAGCTTATTGTGAGAATATTACAAACGTCTGACAAAACTGAAAAACGTAAATTTCCAATTTCAACCAAACATGCTAGAAATGCTCCAATTGAGCTAATTAGCTTATTGTGAGAATATTGCAATTGTCTGACAAAAGTGAAAAATGAAATTTTCCAATTTCAACCAAACATGCTAGAAATGCTCCAATTGAGCTAATTAGCTTATTGTGAGAATATTACAAACGTCTGACCAAACTGAAAAATGTAAATTTCCAATTTCAACCAAACATGCTAGAAATGCTCCAATTGAGCTAATTAGCTTATTGTGAGAGTATTACAAACGTCTGACAAAACTGAAAAATGTAAATTTCCAATTTCAACCAAACATGCTGGAAATGCTCCAATTGAGCTAATTAGCTTATTGTGAGAATATTACAAACCTCTGACAACACTGAAAAATGTAAATTTTCAATTTCAACCAAACATGCTAGAAATGCTCCAATTGAGCTAATTAGCTTATTGTGAGAATATTACAAACGTCCGACAAAAGTGAAAAATGTAAATTTCCAATTTCAACCAAACATGCTAGAAATGCTCAAATTGAGCTAATTAGCTTATTGTGAGAATATTACAAACGTCTGACCAAACCTAAAAATGCAAAGTTCCAATTTCAACCAAACAAGGTAGAAATGTTCCAATTGAGCTAATTAGCTTATTGTGAGAATATTACAAACGTCTGACAAAACTGAAAAATAGAAATTTCCAATTTCAACCAAACCACCTAGAAATGCTCCAATTGAGCTAATTAGCTTATTGATAGAATATTGCAATTGTCTGACAAAACTGAAAAATGTAAATTTCCAATTTCAACCAAACATGCTAGAAATGCTCCCATTGAGCTAATTAGCTTATTGTTAGAATATTACAAACGTCTGACAAAAGTGAAAAATGTAAATTTCCAATTTCAACCAAACATGCTAGAAATGCTCCAATTGAGCTAATTAGCTTATTGTGAGAATATTACAAACGTCTGACAAAACTGAAAAATGTAAATTTCCAATTTCAACCAAACATGCCAGAAATGCTCCAATTGAGCTAATTAGCTTATTGTGAGAATATTACAAACGTCTGACAAAACCGAAAAATGTAAATTTCCAATTTCAACCAAACATGCTAGAAATGCTCCAATTGAGCTAATTAGCTTATTGTGAAAATATTACAAACATCTGACAAAACTGAAAAATGTAAATTTCCAATTTCAACCAAACATGCTAGAAATGCTCCAATTGAGCTAATTAGCTTATTGTGAGAATATTACAAACGTCTGACAAAACTGAAAAACGTAAATTTCCAATTTCAACCAAACATGCTAGAAATGCTCCAATTGAGCTAATTAGCTTATTGTGAGAATATTGCAATTGTCTGACAAAAGTGAAAAATGAAATTTTCCAATTTCAACCAAACATGCTAGAAATGCTCCAATTGAGCTAATTAGCTTATTGTGAGAATATTACAAACGTCTGACCAAACTGAAAAATGTAAATTTCCAATTTCAACCAAACATGCTAGAAATGCTCCAATTGAGCTAATTAGCTTATTGTGAGAGTATTACAAACGTCTGACAAAACTGAAAAATGTAAATTTCCAATTTCAACCAAACATGCTGGAAATGCTCCAATTGAGCTAATTAGCTTATTGTGAGAATATTACAAACCTCTGACAACACTGAAAAATGTAAATTTTCAATTTCAACCAAACATGCTAGAAATGCTCCAATTGAGCTAATTAGCTTATTGTGAGAATATTACAAACGTCCGACAAAAGTGAAAAATGTAAATTTCCAATTTCAACCAAACATGCTAGAAATGCTCAAATTGAGCTAATTAGCTTATTGTGAGAATATTACAAACGTCTGACAAAACTGAAAAATGGAAATTTCCAATTTCAACCAAACATGCCAGAAATGCTCCAATTGAGCTAATTAGCTTATTGTGAGAATATTACAAACGTCTGACAAAACCGAAAAATGTAAATTTCCAATTTCAACCAAACACGCTAGAAATGCTCCCATTGAGCTAATTAGCTTATTGTTAGAATATTACAAACGTCTGACAAAAGTGAAAAATGTAAATTTCCAATTTCAACCAAACATGCTAGAAATGCTCCAATTGAGCTAATTAGCTTATTGTGAGAATATTACAAACGTCTGACAAAACTGAAAAATGGAAATTTCCAATTTCAACCAAACATGCCAGAAATGCTCCAATTGAGCTAATTAGCTTATTGTGAGAATATTACAAACGTCTGACAAAACCGAAAAATGTAAATTTCCAATTTCAACCAAACACGCTAGAAATGCTCCAATTGAGCTAATTAGCTTATTGTGAAAATATTACAAACATCTGACAAAACTGAAAAATGTAAATTTCCAATTTCAACCAAACATGCTAGAAATGCTCCAATTGAGCTAATTAGCTTATTGTGAGAATATTACAAACGTCTGACAAAACTGAAAAATGTAAATTTCCAATTTCAACCAAACATGCCAGAAATGCTCCAATTGAGCTAATTAGCTTATTGTGAGAATATTACAAACGTCTGACAAAACTGAAAAATGTAAATTTCCAATTTCAACCAAACATGCCAGAAATGCTCCAATTGAGCTAATTAGCTTATTGTGAGAATATTACAAACGTCTGACAAAACTGAAAAATGTAAATTTCCAATTTCAACCAAACATGCTAGAAATGCTCCAATTGAGCTAATTATCTTATTGTGAGAATATTACAAACGTCTGACCAAACCTAAAAATCTAAAATTCCAATTTCAACCAAACAAGCTAGAAATGTTCCAATTGAGCTAATTAGCTTATTGTGAGAATATTACAAACGTCTGACAAAACTGAAAAATAGAAATTTCCAATTTCAACCAAACATGCTAGAAATGCTCCAATTGAGCTAATTAGCTTATTGTGAGAATATTACAAACGTCTGACCAAACTGAAAAATGTAAATTTCCAATTTCAACCAAACATGCTAGAAATGCTCCAATTGAGCTAATTAGCTTATTGTGAGAGTATTACAAACGTCTGACAAAACTGAAAAATGTAAATTTCCAATTTCAACCAAACATGCTGGAAATGCTCCAATTGAGCTAATTAGCTTATTGTGAGAATATTACAAACCTCTGACAACACTGAAAAATGTAAATTTTCAATTTCAACCAAACATGCTAGAAATGCTCCAATTGAGCTAATTAGCTTATTGTGAGAATATTACAAACGTCCGACAAAAGTGAAAAATGTAAATTTCCAATTTCAACCAAACATGCTAGAAATGCTCAAATTGAGCTAATTAGCTTATTGTGAGAATATTACAAACGTCTGACCAAACCTAAAAATGCAAAGTTCCAATTTCAACCAAACAAGGTAGAAATGTTCCAATTGAGCTAATTAGCTTATTGTGAGAATATTACAAACGTCTGACAAAACTGAAAAATAGAAATTTCCAATTTCAACCAAACCACCTAGAAATGCTCCAATTGAGCTAATTAGCTTATTGATAGAATATTGCAATTGTCTGACAAAACTGAAAAATGTAAATTTCCAATTTCAACCAAACATGCTAGAAATGCTCCCATTGAGCTAATTAGCTTATTGTTAGAATATTACAAACGTCTGACAAAAGTGAAAAATGTAAATTTCCAATTTCAACCAAACATGCTAGAAATGCTCCAATTGAGCTAATTAGCTTATTGTGAGAATATTACAAACGTCTGACAAAACTGAAAAATGTAAATTTCCAATTTCAACCAAACATGCCAGAAATGCTCCAATTGAGCTAATTAGCTTATTGTGAGAATATTACAAACGTCTGACAAAACCGAAAAATGTAAATTTCCAATTTCAACCAAACATGCTAGAAATGCTCCAATTGAGCTAATTAGCTTATTGTGAAAATATTACAAACATCTGACAAAACTGAAAAATGTAAATTTCCAATTTCAACCAAACATGCTAGAAATGCTCCAATTGAGCTAATTAGCTTATTGTGAGAATATTACAAACGTCTGACAAAACTGAAAAACGTAAATTTCCAATTTCAACCAAACATGCTAGAAATGCTCCAATTGAGCTAATTAGCTTATTGTGAGAATATTGCAATTGTCTGACAAAAGTGAAAAATGAAATTTTCCAATTTCAACCAAACATGCTAGAAATGCTCCAATTGAGCTAATTAGCTTATTGTGAGAATATTACAAACGTCTGACCAAACTGAAAAATGTAAATTTCCAATTTCAACCAAACATGCTAGAAATGCTCCAATTGAGCTAATTAGCTTATTGTGAGAGTATTACAAACGTCTGACAAAACTGAAAAATGTAAATTTCCAATTTCAACCAAACATGCTGGAAATGCTCCAATTGAGCTAATTAGCTTATTGTGAGAATATTACAAACCTCTGACAACACTGAAAAATGTAAATTTTCAATTTCAACCAAACATGCTAGAAATGCTCCAATTGAGCTAATTAGCTTATTGTGAGAATATTACAAACGTCCGACAAAAGTGAAAAATGTAAATTTCCAATTTCAACCAAACATGCTAGAAATGCTCAAATTGAGCTAATTAGCTTATTGTGAGAATATTACAAACGTCTGACCAAACCTAAAAATGCAAAGTTCCAATTTCAACCAAACAAGGTAGAAATG
The DNA here is from genome assembly GCF_963576615.1 of Watersipora subatra. Lineage (NCBI taxonomy): Eukaryota > Metazoa > Bryozoa > Gymnolaemata > Cheilostomatida > Watersiporidae > Watersipora > Watersipora subatra. The sequence goes on along the minus strand of NC_088710.1, from coordinate 40,814,988 downwards.
TTCCAATTGAGCTAATTAGCTTATTGTGAGAATATTACAAACGTCTGACAAAACTGAAAAATAGAAATTTCCAATTTCAACCAAACCACCTAGAAATGCTCCAATTGAGCTAATTAGCTTATTGATAGAATATTGCAATTGTCTGACAAAACTGAAAAATGTAAATTTCCAATTTCAACCAAACATGCTAGAAATGCTCCCATTGAGCTAATTAGCTTATTGTTAGAATATTACAAACGTCTGACAAAAGTGAAAAATGTAAATTTCCAATTTCAACCAAACATGCTAGAAATGCTCCAATTGAGCTAATTAGCTTATTGTGAGAATATTACAAACGTCTGACAAAACTGAAAAATGGAAATTTCCAAATTCAACCAAACATGCCAGAAATGCTCCAATTGAGCTAATTAGCTTATTGTGAGAATATTACAAACGTCTGACAAAACCGAAAAATGTAAATTTCCAATTTCAACCAAACACGCTAGAAATGCTCCAATTGAGCTAATTAGCTTATTGTGAAAATATTACAAACATCTGACAAAACTGAAAAATGTAAATTTCCAATTTCAACCAAACATGCTAGAAATGCTCCAATTGAGCTAATTAGCTTATTGTGAGAATATTACAAACGTCTGACAAAACTGAAAAATGTAAATTTCCAATTTCAACCAAACATGCCAGAAATGCTCCAATTGAGCTAATTAGCTTATTGTGAGAATATTACAAACGTCTGACAAAACTGAAAAATGTAAATTTCCAATTTCAACCAAACATGCCAGAAATGCTCCAATTGAGCTAATTAGCTTATTGTGAGAATATTACAAACGTCTGACAAAACTGAAAAATGTAAATTTCCAATTTCAACCAAACATGCTAGAAATGCTCCAATTGAGCTAATTATCTTATTGTGAGAATATTACAAACGTCTGACCAAACCTAAAAATCTAAAATTCCAATTTCAACCAAACAAGCTAGAAATGTTCCAATTGAGCTAATTAGCTTATTGTGAGAATATTACAAACGTCTGACAAAACTGAAAAATAGAAATTTCCAATTTCAACCAAACATGCTAGAAATGCTCCAATTGAGCTAATTAGCTTATTGTGAGAATATTACAAACGTCTGACCAAACTGAAAAATGTAAATTTCCAATTTCAACCAAACATGCTAGAAATGCTCCAATTAAGCTAATTAGCTTATTGTGAGAATAATACAAACGTCTGACAAAACTGAAAAATTTAAATTTCCAATTTCAACCAAACATGCTAGAAATGCTCGAATTGCGAAATAAGCCTACTGTAAGAATTTTACAAACGTTTGACAAAACTGAAAAATGTAAATTTTCAATTTCAACCAAACATGCTAGAAATGCTCCAATTGAGCTAATTAGCTTATTGTGAGAATATTGCAATTGTCTGACAAAAGTGAAAAATGTAAATTTCCAATTTCAACCAAACATGCTAGAAATGTTCCAATTGAGCTAATTAGCTTATTGTGAGAATATTACAAACGTCTGACCAAACTGAAAAATGTAAATTTCCAATTTCAACCAAACATGCTAGAAATGCTCCAATTGAGCTAATTAGCTTATTGTGAGAATATTGCAATTGTCTGACAAAAGTGAAAAATGTAAATTTCCAATTTCAACCAAACATGCTAGAAATGCTCCAATTGAGCTAATTAGCTTATTGTGAGAATATTACAAACGTCTGACAAAACTGAAAAATGTAAATTTCCAATTTCAACCAAACATGCTAGAAATGCTCCAATTGAGCTAATTAGCTTATTGTGAGAATATTACAAACCTCTGACAACACTGAAAAATGTAAATTTTCAATTTCAACCAAACATGCTAGAAATGCTCCAATTGAGCTAATTAGCTTATTGTGAGAATATTACAAAGGTCTGACAAAACTGAAAAATGTAAATTTCCAATTTCAACCAAACATGCTAGAAATGGTCGAATCGCGAAATAAGCCTACTGTAAGAATTTTACAAACGTTTGACAAAACTGAAAAATGTAAATTTTCAATTTCAACCAAACATGCTAGAAATGCTCCAATTGAGCTAATTAGCTTATTGTGAGAATATTACAAACGTCTGACAAAACTGAAAAATGTAAATTTCCAATTTCAACCAAACATGCTAGAAATGCTCCAATTGAGCTAATTAGCTTATTGTGAGAATATTACAAACGTCTGACAAAACTGAAAAACGTAAATTTCCAATTTCAACCAAACATGCTAGAAATGCTCCAATTGAGCTAATTAGCTTATTGTGAGAATATTGCAATTGTCTGACAAAAGTGAAAAATGAAATTTTCCAATTTCAACCAAACATGCTAGAAATGCTCCAATTGAGCTAATTAGCTTATTGTGAGAATATTACAAACGTCTGACCAAACTGAAAAATGTAAATTTCCAATTTCAACCAAACATGCTAGAAATGCTCCAATTGAGCTAATTAGCTTATTGTGAGAGTATTACAAACGTCTGACAAAACTGAAAAATGTAAATTTCCAATTTCAACCAAACATGCTGGAAATGCTCCAATTGAGCTAATTAGCTTATTGTGAGAATATTACAAACCTCTGACAACACTGAAAAATGTAAATTTTCAATTTCAACCAAACATGCTAGAAATGCTCCAATTGAGCTAATTAGCTTATTGTGAGAATATTACAAACGTCCGACAAAAGTGAAAAATGTAAATTTCCAATTTCAACCAAACATGCTAGAAATGCTCAAATTGAGCTAATTAGCTTATTGTGAGAATATTACAAACGTCAGACCAAACCTAAAAATGCAAAGTTCCAATTTCAACCAAACAAGGTAGAAATGTTCCAATTGAGCTAATTAGCTTATTGTGAGAATATTACAAACGTCTGACAAAACTGAAAAATAGAAATTTCCAATTTCAACCAAACCACCTAGAAATGCTCCAATTGAGCTAATTAGCTTATTGATAGAATATTGCAATTGTCTGACAAAACTGAAAAATGTAAATTTCCAATTTCAACCAAACATGCTAGAAATGCTCCCATTGAGCTAATTAGCTTATTGTTAGAATATTACAAACGTCTGACAAAAGTGAAAAATGTAAATTTCCAATTTCAACCAAACATGCTAGAAATGCTCCAATTGAGCTAATTAGCTTATTGTGAGAATATTACAAACGTCTGACAAAACTGAAAAATGTAAATTTCCAATTTCAACCAAACATGCCAGAAATGCTCCAATTGAGCTAATTAGCTTATTGTGAGAATATTACAAACGTCTGACAAAACCGAAAAATGTAAATTTCCAATTTCAACCAAACATGCTAGAAATGCTCCAATTGAGCTAATTAGCTTATTGTGAAAATATTACAAACATCTGACAAAACTGAAAAATGTAAATTTCCAATTTCAACCAAACATGCTAGAAATGCTCCAATTGAGCTAATTAGCTTATTGTGAGAATATTACAAACGTCTGACAAAACTGAAAAATGTAAATTTCCAATTTTAACCAAACATGCTAGAAATGCTCAAATTGAGCTAATTAGCTTATTGTGAGAATATTACAAACGTCTGACAAAACTGAAAAATAGAAATTTCCAATTTCAACCAAACATGCTAGAAATGCTCCAATTGAGCTAATTAGCTTATTGTGAGAATATTACAAACGTCTGACCAAACTGAAAAATGTAAATTTCCAATTTCAACCAAACATGCTAGAAATGCTCCAATTGAGCTAATTAGCTTATTGTGAGAATATTACAAACCTCTGACAACACTGAAAAATTTAAATTTTCAATTTCAACCAAACATGCTAGAAATGCTCCAATTGAGCTAATTAGCTTATTGTGAGAATATTACAAACGTCCGACAAAAGTGAAAAATGTAAATTTCCAATTTCAACCAAACATGCTAGAAATGCTCAAATTGAGCTAATTAGCTTATTGTGAGAATATTACAAACGTCTGACAAAACTGAAAAATGTAAATTTCCAATTTCAACCAAACATGCTAGAAATGCTCCAATTGAGCTAATTAGCTTATTGTGAGAATATTACAAACGTCTGACCAAACCTAAAAATGTAAAATTCCAATTTCAACCAAACATGCTAGAAATGCTCCAATTGAGCTAATTAGCTTATTGATAGAATATTGCAATTGTCTGACAAAACTGAAAAATGTAAATTTCCAATTTCAACCAAACATGCTAGAAATGCTCCCATTGAGCTAATTAGCTTATTGTTAGAATATTACAAACGTCTGACAAAAGTGAAAAATGTAAATTTCCAATTTCAACCAAACATGCTAGAAATGCTCCAATTGAGCTAATTAGCTTATTGTGAGAATATTACAAACGTCTGACAAAACTGAAAAATTTAAATTTCCAATTTCAACCAAACATGCCAGAAATGCTCCAATTGAGCTAATTAGCTTATTGTGAGAATATTACAAACGTCTGACAAAACCGAAAAATGTAAATTTCCAATTTCAACCAAACATGCTAGAAATGCTCCAATTGAGCTAATTAGCTTATTGTGAAAATATTACAAACGTCTGACAAAACTGAAAAATGTAAATTTCCAATTTCAACCAAACATGCTAGAAATGCTCCAATTGAGCTAATTAGCTTATTGTGAGAATATTACAAACGTGTGACAAAACTGAAAAATGTAAATTTCCAATTTCAACCAAACATGCTAGAAATGCTCAAATTGAGCTAATTAGCTTATTGTGAGAATATTACAAACGTCTGACAAAACTGAAAAATGTAAATTTTCAATTTCAACCAAACATGCTAGAAATGCTCAAATTGAGCTAATTAGCTTATTGTGAGAATATTACAAACGTCTGACAAAACTGAAAAATAGAAATTTCCAATTTCAACCAAACATGCTAGAAATGCTCCAATTGAGCTAATTAGCTTATTGTGAGAATATTACAAACGTCTAACCAAACCTAAAAATGTAAATTTCCAATTTCAACCAAACAAGCTAGAAATGTTCCAATTGAGCTAATTAGCTTATTGTGAGAATATTACAAACGTCTGACAAAACTGAAAAATAGAAATTTCCAATTTTAACCAAACATGCTAGAAATGCTCAAATTGAGCTAATTAGCTTATTGATAGAATATTGCAATTGTCTGACAAAACTGAAAAATGTAAATTTCCAATTTCAACCAAACATGCTAGAAATGCTCCAATTGAGCTAATTAGCTTATTGTTAGAATATTACAAACGTCTGACAAAAGTGAAAAATGTAAATTTCCAATTTCAACCAAACATGCTAGAAATGCTCCAATTGAGCTAATTAACTTATTGTGAGAATATTGCAATTGTCTGACAAAAGTGAAAAATGTAAATTTCCAATTTCAACCAAACATGCTATAAATGCTCCAATTGAGCTAATTAGCTTATTGTGAGAATATTACAAACGTCTGACAAAACCGAAAAATGTAAATTTCCAATTTCAACCAAACATGCTAGAAATGCTCCAATTGAGCTAATTAGCTTATTGTGAGAATATTACAAACGTCTGACAAAACTGAAAAATGTAATTTTCCAATTTCAACCAAACATGCTAGAAATGCTACAATTGAGCTAATTAGCTTATTGTGAGAATATTACAAACGTCTGACCAAACTGAAAAATGTAAATTTCCAATTTCAACCAAACATGCTAGAAATGCTCCAATTGAGCTAATTAGCTTATTGTGAGAATATTACAAACGTCTGACAAAACTGAAAAATGTAATTTTCCAATTTCAACCAAACATGCTAGAAATGCTCCAATTGAGCTAATTAGCTTATTGTGAGAATATTACAAACGTCTGACCAAACTGAAAAATGTAAATTTCCAATTTCAACCAAACATGCTAGAAATGCTCCAATTGAGCTAATTAGCTTATTGTGAGAATATTACAAACCTCTGACAACACTGAAAAATTTAAATTTTCAATTTCAACCAAACATGCTAGAAATGCTCCAATTGAGCTAATTAGCTTATTGTGAGAATATTACAAACGTCCGACAAAAGTGAAAAATGTAAATTTCCAATTTCAACCAAACATGCTAGAAATGCTCAAATTGAGCTAATTAGCTTATTGTGAGAATATTACAAACGTCTGACAAAACTGAAAAATGTAAATTTCCAATTTCAACCAAACATGCTAGAAATGCTCCAATTGAGCTAATTAGCTTATTGTGAGAATATTACAAACGTCTGACCAAACCTAAAAATGTAAAATTCCAATTTCAACCAAACATGCTAGAAATGCTCCAATTGAGCTAATTAGCTTATTGATAGAATATTGCAATTGTCTGACAAAACTGAAAAATGTAAATTTCCAATTTCAACCAAACATGCTAGAAATGCTCCCATTGAGCTAATTAGCTTATTGTTAGAATATTACAAACGTCTGACAAAAGTGAAAAATGTAAATTTCCAATTTCAACCAAACATGCTAGAAATGCTCCAATTGAGCTAATTAGCTTATTGTGAGAATATTACAAACGTCTGACAAAACTGAAAAATTTAAATTTCCAATTTCAACCAAACATGCCAGAAATGCTCCAATTGAGCTAATTAGCTTATTGTGAGAATATTACAAACGTCTGACAAAACCGAAAAATGTAAATTTCCAATTTCAACCAAACATGCTAGAAATGCTCCAATTGAGCTAATTAGCTTATTGTGAAAATATTACAAACGTCTGACAAAACTGAAAAATGTAAATTTCCAATTTCAACCAAACATGCTAGAAATGCTCCAATTGAGCTAATTAGCTTATTGTGAGAATATTACAAACGTGTGACAAAACTGAAAAATGTAAATTTCCAATTTCAACCAAACATGCTAGAAATGCTCAAATTGAGCTAATTAGCTTATTGTGAGAATATTACAAACGTCTGACAAAACTGAAAAATGTAAATTTTCAATTTCAACCAAACATGCTAGAAATGCTCCAATTGAGCTAATTAGCTTATTGTGAGAATATTACAAACGTCCGACAAAAGTGAAAAATGTAAATTTCCAATTTCAACCAAACATGCTAGAAATGCTCAAATTGAGCTAATTAGCTTATTGTGAGAATATTACAAACGTCTGACAAAACTGAAAAATAGAAATTTCCAATTTCAACCAAACATGCTAGAAATGCTCCAATTGAGCTAATTAGCTTATTGTGAGAATATTACAAACGTCTGACCAAACCTAAAAATGTAAATTTCCAATTTCAACCAAACAAGCTAGAAATGTTCCAATTGAGCTAATTAGCTTATTGTGAGAATATTACAAACGTCTGACAAAACTGAAAAATAGAAATTTCCAATTTTAACCAAACATGCTAGAAATGCTCAAATTGAGCTAATTAGCTTATTGATAGAATATTGCAATTGTCTGACAAAACTGAAAAATGTAAATTTCCAATTTCAACCAAACATGCTAGAAATGCTCCAATTGAGCTAATTAGCTTATTGTTAGAATATTACAAACGTCTGACAAAAGTGAAAAATGTAAATTTCCAATTTCAACCAAACATGCTAGAAATGCTCCAATTGAGCTAATTAACTTATTGTGAGAATATTGCAATTGTCTGACAAAAGTGAAAAATGTAAATTTCCAATTTCAACCAAACATGCTATAAATGCTCCAATTGAGCTAATTAGCTTATTGTGAGAATATTACAAACGTCTGACAAAACCGAAAAATGTAAATTTCCAATTTCAACCAAACATGCTAGAAATGCTCCAATTGAGCTAATTAGCTTATTGTGAGAATATTACAAACGTCTGACAAAACTGAAAAATGTAATTTTCCAATTTCAACCAAACATGCTAGAAATGCTACAATTGAGCTAATTAGCTTATTGTGAGAATATTACAAACGTCTGACCAAACTGAAAAATGTAAATTTCCAATTTCAACCAAACATGCTAGAAATGCTCAAATTGAGCTAATTAGCTTATTGTGAGAATATTACAAACGTCTGACAAAACTGAAAAATAGAAATTTCCAATTTCAACCAAACATGCTAGAAATGCTCCAATTGAGCTAATTAGCTTATTGTGAGAATATTACAAACGTCTGACCAAACCTAAAAATGTAAATTTCCAATTTCAACCAAACAAGCTAGAAATGTTCCAATTGAGCTAATTAGCTTATTGTGAGAATATTACAAACGTCTGACAAAACTGAAAAATAGAAATTTCCAATTTTAACCAAACATGCTAGAAATGCTCAAATTGAGCTAATTAGCTTATTGATAGAATATTGCAATTGTCTGACAAAACTGAAAAATGTAAATTTCCAATTTCAACCAAACATGCTAGAAATGCTCCAATTGAGCTAATTAGCTTATTGTTAGAATATTACAAACGTCTGACAAAAGTGAAAAATGTAAATTTCCAATTTCAACCAAACATGCTAGAAATGCTCCAATTGAGCTAATTAACTTATTGTGAGAATATTGCAATTGTCTGACAAAAGTGAAAAATGTAAATTTCCAATTTCAACCAAACATGCTATAAATGCTCCAATTGAGCTAATTAGCTTATTGTGAGAATATTACAAACGTCTGACAAAACCGAAAAATGTAAATTTCCAATTTCAACCAAACATGCTAGAAATGCTCCAATTGAGCTAATTAGCTTATTGTGAGAATATTACAAACGTCTGACAAAACTGAAAAATGTAATTTTCCAATTTCAACCAAACATGCTAGAAATGCTACAATTGAGCTAATTAGCTTATTGTGAGAATATTACAAACGTCTGACCAAACTGAAAAATGTAAATTTCCAATTTCAACCAAACATGCTAGAAATGCTCAAATTGAGCTAATTAGCTTATTGTGAGAATATTACAAACGTCTGACAAAACTGAAAAATAGAAATTTCCAATTTCAACCAAACATGCTAGAAATGCTCCAATTGAGCTAATTAGCTTATTGTGAGAATATTACAAACGTCTGACCAAACCTAAAAATGTAAATTTCCAATTTCAACCAAACAAGCTAGAAATGTTCCAATTGAGCTAATTAGCTTATTGTGAGAATATTACAAACGTCTGACAAAACTGAAAAATAGAAATTTCCAATTTTAACCAAACATGCTAGAAATGCTCAAATTGAGCTAATTAGCTTATTGATAGAATATTGCAATTGTCTGACAAAACTGAAAAATGTAAATTTCCAATTTCAACCAAACATGCTAGAAATGCTCCAATTGAGCTAATTAGCTTATTGTTAGAATATTACAAACGTCTGACAAAAGTGAAAAATGTAAATTTCCAATTTCAACCAAACATGCTAGAAATGCTCCAATTGAGCTAATTAACTTATTGTGAGAATATTGCAATTGTCTGACAAAAGTGAAAAATGTAAATTTCCAATTTCAACCAAACATGCTATAAATGCTCCAATTGAGCTAATTAGCTTATTGTGAGAATATTACAAACGTCTGACAAAACCGAAAAATGTAAATTTCCAATTTCAACCAAACATGCTAGAAATGCTCCAATTGAGCTAATTAGCTTATTGTGAGAATATTACAAACGTCTGACAAAACTGAAAAATGTAATTTTCCAATTTCAACCAAACATGCTAGAAATGCTACAATTGAGCTAATTAGCTTATTGTGAGAATATTACAAACGTCTGACCAAACTGAAAAATGTAAATTTCCAATTTCAACCAAACATGCTAGAAATGCTCCAATTGAGCTAATTAGCTTATTGTGAGAATATTACAAACGTCTGACAAAACTGAAAAATGTAATTTTCCAATTTCAACCAAACATGCTAGAAATGCTCCAATTGAGCTAATTAGCTTATTGTGAGAATATTACAAACGTCTGACCAAACTGAAAAATGTAAATTTCCAATTTCAACCAAACATGCTAGAAATGCTCCAATTGAGCTAATTAGCTTATTGTGAGAATATTACAAACCTCTGACAACACTGAAAAATTTAAATTTTCAATTTCAACCAAACATGCTAGAAATGCTCCAATTGAGCTAATTAGCTTATTGTGAGAATATTACAAACGTCCGACAAAAGTGAAAAATGTAAATTTCCAATTTCAACCAAACATGCTAGAAATGCTCAAATTGAGCTAATTAGCTTATTGTGAGAATATTACAAACGTCTGACAAAACTGAAAAATGTAAATTTCCAATTTCAACCAAACATGCTAGAAATGCTCCAATTGAGCTAATTAGCTTATTGTGAGAATATTACAAATGTCTGACCAAACCTAAAAATGTAAAATTCCAATTTCAACCAAACATGCTAGAAATGCTCCAATTGAGCTAATTAGCTTATTGATAGAATATTGCAATTGTCTGACAAAACTGAAAAATGTAAATTTCCAATTTCAACCAAACATGCTAGAAATGCTCCCATTGAGCTAATTAGCTTATTGTTAGAATATTACAAACGTCTGACAAAAGTGAAAAATGTAAATTTCCAATTTCAACCAAACATGCTAGAAATGCTCCAATTGAGCTAATTAGCTTATTGTGAGAATATTACAAACGTCTGACAAAACTGAAAAATTTAAATTTCCAATTTCAACCAAACATGCCAGAAATGCTCCAATTGAGCTAATTAGCTTATTGTGAGAATATTACAAACGTCTGACAAAACCGAAAAATGTAAATTTCCAATTTCAACCAAACATGCTAGAAATGCTCCAATTGAGCTAATTAGCTTATTGTGAAAATATTACAAACGTCTGACAAAACTGAAAAATGTAAATTTCCAATTTCAACCAAACATGCTAGAAATGCTCCAATTGAGCTAATTAGCTTATTGTGAGAATATTACAAACGTGTGACAAAACTGAAAAATGTAAATTTCCAATTTCAACCAAACATGCTAGAAATGCTCAAATTGAGCTAATTAGCTTATTGTGAGAATATTACAAACGTCTGACAAAACTGAAAAATGTAAATTTTCAATTTCAACCAAACATGCTAGAAATGCTCCAATTGAGCTAATTAGCTTATTGTGAGAATATTACAAACGTCCGACAAAAGTGAAAAATGTAAATTTCCAATTTCAACCAAACATGCTAGAAATGCTCAAATTGAGCTAATTAGCTTATTGTGAGAATATTACAAACGTCTGACAAAACTGAAAAATAGAAATTTCCAATTTCAACCAAACATGCTAGAAATGCTCCAATTGAGCTAATTAGCTTATTGTGAGAATATTACAAACGTCTGACCAAACCTAAAAATGTAAATTTCCAATTTCAACCAAACAAGCTAGAAATGTTCCAATTGAGCTAATTAGCTTATTGTGAGAATATTACAAACGTCTGACAAAACTGAAAAATAGAAATTTCCAATTTTAACCAAACATGCTAGAAATGCTCAAATTGAGCTAATTAGCTTATTGATAGAATATTGCAATTGTCTGACAAAACTGAAAAATGTAAATTTCCAATTTCAACCAAACATGCTAGAAATGCTCCAATTGAGCTAATTAGCTTATTGTTAGAATATTACAAACGTCTGACAAAAGTGAAAAATGTAAATTTCCAATTTCAACCAAACATGCTAGAAATGCTCCAATTGAGCTAATTAACTTATTGTGAGAATATTGCAATTGTCTGACAAAAGTGAAAAATGTAATTTTCCAATTTCAACCAAACATGCTAGAAATGCTCCAATTGAGCTAATTAGCTTATTGTGAGAATATTACAAACGTCTGACAAAACTGAAAAATTTAAATTTCCAATTTCAACCAAACATGCTAGAAATGCTCCAATTGAGCTAATTAGCTTATTGTGAGAATATTACAAACGTCTGACAAAACTGAAAAATGTAATTTTCCAATTTCAACCAAACATGCTAGAAATGCTCCAATTGAGCTAATTAGCTTATTGTGAGAATATTACAAACGTCTGACCAAACTGAAAAATGTAAATTTCCAATTTCAACCAAACATGCTAGAAATGCTCCAATTGAGCTAATTAGCTTATTGTGAGAATATTACAAACCTCTGACAACACTGAAAAATTTAAATTTTCAATTTCAACCAAACATGCTAGAAATGCTCCAATTGAGCTAATTAGCTTATTGTGAGAATATTACAAACGTCCGACAAAAGTGAAAAATGTAAATTTCCAATTTCAACCAAACATGCTAGAAATGCTCAAATTGAGCTAATTAGCTTATTGTGAGAATATTACAAACGTCTGACAAAACTGAAAAATAGAAATTTCCAATTTCAACCAAACATGCTAGAAATGCTCCAATTGAGCTAATTAGCTTATTGTGAGAATATTACAAACGTCTGACCAAACCTAAAAATGTAAAATTCCAATTTCAACCAAACATGCTAGAAATGCTCCAATTGAGCTAATTAGCTTATTGATAGAATATTGCAATTGTCTGACAAAACTGAAAAATGTAAATTTCCAATTTCAACCAAACATGCTAGAAATGCTCCAATTGAGCTAATTAGCTTATTGTGAGAATATTACAAACGTGTGACAAAACTGAAAAATGTAAATTTCCAATTTCAACCAAACATGCTAGAAATGCTCAAATTGAGCTAATTAGCTTATTGTGAGAATATTACAAACGTCTGACAAAACTGAAAAATGTAAATTTTCAATTTCAACCAAACATGCTAGAAATGCTCCAATTGAGCTAATTAGCTTATTGTGAGAATATTACAAACGTCCGACAAAAGTGAAAAATGTAAATTTCCAATTTCAACCAAACATGCTAGAAATGCTCAAATTGAGCTAATTAGCTTATTGTGAGAATATTACAAACGTCTGACAAAACTGAAAAATAGAAATTTCCAATTTCAACCAAACATGCTAGAAATGCTCCAATTGAGCTAATTAGCTTATTGTGAGAATATTACAAACGTCTGACCAAACCTAAAAATGTAAATTTCCAATTTCAACCAAACAAGCTAGAAATGTTCCAATTGAGCTAATTAGCTTATTGTGAGAATATTACAAACGTCTGACAAAACTGAAAAATAGAAATTTCCAATTTTAACCAAACATGCTAGAAATGCTCAAATTGAGCTAATTAGCTTATTGATAGAATATTGCAATTGTCTGACAAAACTGAAAAATGTAAATTTCCAATTTCAACCAAACATGCTAGAAATGCTCCAATTGAGCTAATTAGCTTATTGTTAGAATATTACAAACGTCTGACAAAAGTGAAAAATGTAAATTTCCAATTTCAACCAAACATGCTAGAAATGCTCCAATTGAGCTAATTAACTTATTGTGAGAATATTGCAATTGTCTGACAAAAGTGAAAAATGTAAATTTCCAATTTCAACCAAACATGCTATAAATGCTCCAATTGAGCTAATTAGCTTATTGTGAGAATATTACAAACGTCTGACAAAACCGAAAAATGTAAATTTCCAATTTCAACCAAACATGCTAGAAATGCTCCAATTGAGCTAATTAGCTTATTGTGAGAATATTACAAACGTCTGACAAAACTGAAAAATGTAATTTTCCAATTTCAACCAAACATGCTAGAAATGCTACAATTGAGCTAATTAGCTTATTGTGAGAATATTACAAACGTCTGACCAAACTGAAAAATGTAAATTTCCAATTTCAACCAAACATGCTAGAAATGCTCCAATTGAGCTAATTAGCTTATTGTGAGAATATTACAAACGTCTGACAAAACTGAAAAATGTAATTTTCCAATTTCAACCAAACATGCTAGAAATGCTCCAATTGAGCTAATTAGCTTATTGTGAGAATATTACAAACGTCTGACCAAACTGAAAAATTTAAATTTCCAATTTCAACCAAACATGCTAGAAATGCTCCAATTGAGCTAATTAGCTTATTGTGAGAATATTACAAACCTCTGACAACACTGAAAAATTTAAATTTTCAATTTCAACCAAACATGCTAGAAATGCTCCAATTGAGCTAATTAGCTTATTGTGAGAATATTACAAACGTCCGACAAAAGTGAAAAATGTAAATTTCCAAATTCAACCAAACATGCTAGAAATGCTCAAATTGAGCTAATTAGCTTATTGTGAGAATATTACAAACGTCTGACAAAACTGAAAAATAGAAATTTCCAATTTCAACCAAACATGCTAGAAATGCTCCAATTGAGCTAATTAGCTTATTGTGAGAATATTACAAACGTCTGACCAAACCTAAAAATGTAAAATTCCAATTTCAACCAAACATGCTAGAAATGCTCCAATTGAGCTAATTAGCTTATTGATAGAATATTGCAATTGTCTGACAAAACTGAAAAATGTAAATTTCCAATTTCAACCAAACATGCTAGAAATGCTCCCATTGAGCTAATTAGCTTATTGTTAGAATATTACAAACGTCTGACAAAAGTGAAAAATGTAAATTTCCAATTTCAACCAAACATGCTAGAAATGCTCCAATTGAGCTAATTAGCTTATTGTGAGAATATTACAAACGTCTGACAAAACTGAAAAATTTAAATTTCCAATTTCAACCAAACATGCTAGAAATGCTCCAATTGAGCTAATTAGCTTATTGTGAGAATATTACAAACGTCTGACCAAACCTAAAAATGTAAATTTCCAATTTCAACCAAACAAGCTAGAAATGTTCCAATTGAGCTAATTAGCTTATTGTGAGAATATTACAAACGTCTGACAAAACTGAAAAATAGAAATTTCCAATTTTAACCAAACATGCTAGAAATGCTCAAATTGAGCTAATTAGCTTATTGATAGAATATTGCAATTGTCTGACAAAACTGAAAAATGTAAATTTCCAATTTCAACCAAACATGCTAGAAATGCTCCAATTGAGCTAATTAGCTTATTGTTAGAATATTACAAACGTCTGACAAAAGTGAAAAATGTAAATTTCCAATTTCAACCAAACATGCTAGAAATGCTCCAATTGAGCTAATTAACTTATTGTGAGAATATTGCAATTGTCTGACAAAAGTGAAAAATGTAATTTTCCAATTTCAACCAAACATGCTAGAAATGCTCCAATTGAGCTAATTAGCTTATTGTGAGAATATTACAAACGTCTGACAAAACTGAAAAATTTAAATTTCCAATTTCAACCAAACATGCTAGAAATGCTCCAATTGAGCTAATTAGCTTATTGTGAGAATATTACAAACGTCTGACAAAACTGAAAAATGTAATTTTCCAATTTCAACCAAACATGCTAGAAATGCTCCAATTGAGCTAATTAGCTTATTGTGAGAATATTACAAACGTCTGACCAAACTGAAAAATGTAAATTTCCAATTTCAACCAAACATGCTAGAAATGCTCCAATTGAGCTAATTAGCTTATTGTGAGAATATTACAAACCTCTGACAACACTGAAAAATTTAAATTTTCAATTTCAACCAAACATGCTAGAAATGCTCCAATTGAGCTAATTAGCTTATTGTGAGAATATTACAAACGTCCGACAAAAGTGAAAAATGTAAATTTCCAATTTCAACCAAACATGCTAGAAATGCTCAAATTGAGCTAATTAGCTTATTGTGAGAATATTACAAACGTCTGACAAAACTGAAAAATAGAAATTTCCAATTTCAACCAAACATGCTAGAAATGCTCCAATTGAGCTAATTAGCTTATTGTGAGAATATTACAAACGTCTGACCAAACCTAAAAATGTAAAATTCCAATTTCAACCAAACATGCTAGAAATGCTCCAATTGAGCTAATTAGCTTATTGATAGAATATTGCAATTGTCTGACAAAACTGAAAAATGTAAATTTCCAATTTCAACCAAACATGCTAGAAATGCTCCAATTGAGCTAATTAGCTTATTGTGAGAATATTACAAACGTGTGACAAAACTGAAAAATGTAAATTTCCAATTTCAACCAAACATGCTAGAAATGCTCAAATTGAGCTAATTAGCTTATTGTGAGAATATTACAAACGTCTGACAAAACTGAAAAATGTAAATTTTCAATTTCAACCAAACATGCTAGAAATGCTCCAATTGAGCTAATTAGCTTATTGTGAGAATATTACAAACGTCCGACAAAAGTGAAAAATGTAAATTTCCAATTTCAACCAAACATGCTAGAAATGCTCAAATTGAGCTAATTAGCTTATTGTGAGAATATTACAAACGTCTGACAAAACTGAAAAATAGAAATTTCCAATTTCAACCAAACATGCTAGAAATGCTCCAATTGAGCTAATTAGCTTATTGTGAGAATATTACAAACGTCTGACCAAACCTAAAAATGTAAATTTCCAATTTCAACCAAACAAGCTAGAAATGTTCCAATTGAGCTAATTAGCTTATTGTGAGAATATTACAAACGTCTGACAAAACTGAAAAATAGAAATTTCCAATTTTAACCAAACATGCTAGAAATGCTCAAATTGAGCTAATTAGCTTATTGATAGAATATTGCAATTGTCTGACAAAACTGAAAAATGTAAATTTCCAATTTCAACCAAACATGCTAGAAATGCTCCAATTGAGCTAATTAGCTTATTGTTAGAATATTACAAACGTCTGACAAAAGTGAAAAATGTAAATTTCCAATTTCAACCAAACATGCTAGAAATGCTCCAATTGAGCTAATTAACTTATTGTGAGAATATTGCAATTGTCTGACAAAAGTGAAAAATGTAAATTTCCAATTTCAACCAAACATGCTATAAATGCTCCAATTGAGCTAATTAGCTTATTGTGAGAATATTACAAACGTCTGACAAAACCGAAAAATGTAAATTTCCAATTTCAACCAAACATGCTAGAAATGCTCCAATTGAGCTAATTAGCTTATTGTGAGAATATTACAAACGTCTGACAAAACTGAAAAATGTAATTTTCCAATTTCAACCAAACATGCTAGAAATGCTACAATTGAGCTAATTAGCTTATTGTGAGAATATTACAAACGTCTGACCAAACTGAAAAATGTAAATTTCCAATTTCAACCAAACATGCTAGAAATGCTCCAATTGAGCTAATTAGCTTATTGTGAGAATATTACAAACGTCTGACAAAACTGAAAAATGTAATTTTCCAATTTCAACCAAACATGCTAGAAATGCTCCAATTGAGCTAATTAGCTTATTGTGAGAATATTACAAACGTCTGACCAAACTGAAAAATTTAAATTTCCAATTTCAACCAAACATGCTAGAAATGCTCCAATTGAGCTAATTAGCTTATTGTGAGAATATTACAAACCTCTGACAACACTGAAAAATTTAAATTTTCAATTTCAACCAAACATGCTAGAAATGCTCCAATTGAGCTAATTAGCTTATTGTGAGAATATTACAAACGTCCGACAAAAGTGAAAAATGTAAATTTCCAATTTCAACCAAACATGCTAGAAATGCTCAAATTGAGCTAATTAGCTTATTGTGAGAATATTACAAACGTCTGACAAAACTGAAAAATAGAAATTTCCAATTTCAACCAAACATGCTAGAAATGCTCCAATTGAGCTAATTAGCTTATTGTGAGAATATTACAAACGTCTGACCAAACCTAAAAATGTAAAATTCCAATTTCAACCAAACATGCTAGAAATGCTCCAATTGAGCTAATTAGCTTATTGATAGAATATTGCAATTGTCTGACAAAACTGAAAAATGTAAATTTCCAATTTCAACCAAACATGCTAGAAATGCTCCCATTGAGCTAATTAGCTTATTGTTAGAATATTACAAACGTCTGACAAAAGTGAAAAATGTAAATTTCCAATTTCAACCAAACATGCTAGAAATGCTCCAATTGAGCTAATTAGCTTATTGTGAGAATATTACAAACGTCTGACAAAACTGAAAAATTTAAATTTCCAATTTCAACCAAACATGCCAGAAATGCTCCAATTGAGCTAATTAGCTTATTGTGAGAATATTACAAACGTCTGACAAAACCGAAAAATGTAAATTTCCAATTTCAACCAAACATGCTAGAAATGCTCCAATTGAGCTAATTAGCTTATTGTGAAAATATTACAAACGTCTGACAAAACTGAAAAATGTAAATTTCCAATTTCAACCAAACATGCTAGAAATGCTCCAATTGAGCTAATTAGCTTATTGTGAGAATATTACAAACGTGTGACAAAACTGAAAAATGTAAATTTCCAATTTCAACCAAACATGCTAGAAATGCTCAAATTGAGCTAATTAGCTTATTGTGAGAATATTACAAACGTCTGACAAAACTGAAAAATGTAAATTTTCAATTTCAACCAAACATGCTAGAAATGCTCCAATTGAGCTAATTAGCTTATTGTGAGAATATTACAAACGTCCGACAAAATTGAAAAATGTAAATTTCCAATTTCAACCAAACATGCTAGAAATGCTCCAATTGAGCTAATTAGCTTATTGTGAGAATATTACAAACGTCTGACCAAACCTAAAAATGTAAATTTCCAATTTCAACCAAACAAGCTAGAAATGTTCCAATTGAGCTAATTAGCTTATTGTGAGAATATTACAAACGTCTGACAAAACCTGAAAAATAGAAATTTCCAATTTTAACCAAACATGCTAGAAATGCTCAAATTGAGCTAATTAGCTTATTGATAGAATATTGCAATTGTCTGACAAAACTGAAAAATGTAAATTTCCAATTTCAACCAAACATGCTAGAAATGCTCCAATTGAGCTAATTAGCTTATTGTTAGAATATTACAAACGTCTGACAAAAGTGAAAAATGTAAATTTCCAATTTCAACCAAACATGCTAGAAATGCTCCAATTGAGCTAATTAACTTATTGTGAGAATATTGCAATTGTCTGACAAAAGTGAAAAATGTAAATTTCCAATTTCAACCAAACATGCTATAAATGCTCCAATTGAGCTAATTAGCTTATTGTGAGAATATTACAAACGTCTGACAAAACCGAAAAATGTAAATTTCCAATTTCAACCAAACATGCTAGAAATGCTCCAATTGAGCTAATTAGCTTATTGTGAGAATATTACAAATGTCTGACAAAACTGAAAAATGTAATTTTCCAATTTCAACCAAACATGCTAGAAATGCTACAATTGAGCTAATTAGCTTATTGTGAGAATATTACAAACGTCTGACCAAACTGAAAAATGTAAATTTCCAATTTCAACCAAACATGCTAGAAATGCTCCAATTGAGCTAATTAGCTTATTGTGAGAATATTACAAACGTCTGACAAAACTGAAAAATGTAATTTTCCAATTTCAACCAAACATGCTAGAAATGCTCCAATTGAGCTAATTAGCTTATTGTGAGAATATTACAAACGTCTGACAAAACTGAAAAATGTAAATTTCCAATTTCAACCAAACATGCTAGAAATGCTCCAATTGAGCTTATTAGCTTATTGTGAGAATATTACAAACGTTTGACAAAACTGAAAAATGTAAATTTTCAATTTCAACCAAACATGCTAGAAATGCTCCAATTGAGCTAATTAGCTTATTGTGAGAATATTGCAATTGTCTGACAAAAGTGAAAAATGTAAATTTCCAATTTCAACCAAACATGCTAGAAATGCTCCAATTGAGCTGATTAGCTTATTGTGAGAATATAACAAACGTCTGACCAAACTGAAAAATGTAAACTTCCAATTTCAACCAAACATGCTAGAAATGCTCCAATTGAGCTAATTAGCTTATTGTGAGAATATTACAAACGTCTGACAAAACTGAAAAATGTAATTTTCCAATTTCAACCAAACATGCTAGAAATGCTCCAATTGAGCTAATTAGCTTATTGTGAGAATATTACAAACGTCTGACAAAACTGAAAAATGTAAATTTCCAATTTCAGCCAAACATGCTAGAAATGCTCCAATTGAGCTTATTAGCTTATTGTGAGAATATTAAAACGTTTGACAAAACTGAAAAATGTAAATTTTCAATTTCAACCAAACATGCTAGAAATGCTCCAATTGAGCTAATTAGCTTATTGTGAGAATATTGCAATTGTCTGACAAAAGTGAAAAATGTAAATTTCCAATTTCAACCAAACATGCTAGAAATGCTCCAATTGAGCTGATTAGATTATTGTGAGAATATAACAAACGTCTGACCAAACTGAAAAATGTAAACTTCCAATTTCAACCAAACATGCTAGAAATGCTCCCATTGAGCTAATTAGCTTATTGTGAGAATATTACAAACGTCTGACAAAACTGAAAAATGTAATTTTCCAATTTCAACCAAACATGCTAGAAATGCTCCAATTGAGCTAATTAGCTTATTGTGAGAATATTACAAACGTCTGACAAAACTGAAAAATGTAAATTTCCAATTTCAACCAAACATGCTAGAAATGCTCCAATTGAGCTTATTAGCTTATTGTGAGAATATTACAAACGTTTGACAAAACTGAAAAATGTAAATTTTCAATTTCAACCAAACATGCTAGAAATGCTCCAATTGAGCTAATTAGCTTATTGTGAGAATATTGCAATTGTCTGACAAAAGTGAAAAATGTAAATTTCCAATTTCAACCAAACATGCTAGAAATGCTCCAATTGAGCTGATTAGCTTATTGTGAGAATATAACAAACGTCTGACCAAACTGAAAAATGTAAACTTCCAATTTCAACCAAACATGCTAGAAATGCTCCAATTGAGCTAATTAGCTTATTGTGAGAATATTACAAACGTCTGACAAAACTGAAAAATGTAATTTTCCAATTTCAACCAAACATGCTAGAAATGCTCCAATTGAGCTAATTAGCTTATTGTGAGAATATTACAAACGTCTGACAAAACTGAAAAATGTAAATTTCCAATTTCAACCAAACATGCTAGAAATGCTCCAATTGAGCTTATTAGCTTATTGTGAGAATATTACAAACGTTTGACAAAACTGAAAAATGTAAATTTTCAATTTCAACCAAACATGCTAGAAATGCTCCAATTGAGCTAATTAGCTTATTGTGAGAATATTGCAATTGTCTGACAAAAGTGAAAAATGTAAATTTCCAATTTCAACCAAACATGCTAGAAATGCTCCAATTGAGCTGATTAGCTTATTGTGAGAATATAACAAACGTCTGACCAAACTGAAAAATGTAAACTTCCAATTTCAACCAAACATGCTAGAAATGCTCCAATTGAGCTAATTAGCTTATTGTGAGAATATTACAAACGTCTGACAAAACTGAAAAATGTAATTTTCCAATTTCAACCAAACATGCTAGAAATGCTCCAATTGAGCTAATTAGCTTATTGTGAGAATATTACAAACGTCTGACAAAACTGAAAAATGTAAATTTCCAATTTCAGCCAAACATGCTAGAAATGCTCCAATTGAGCTTATTAGCTTATTGTGAGAATATTAAAACGTTTGACAAAACTGAAAAATGTAAATTTTCAATTTCAACCAAACATGCTAGAAATGCTCCAATTGAGCTAATTAGCTTATTGTGAGAATATTGCAATTGTCTGACAAAAGTGAAAAATGTAAATTTCCAATTTCAACCAAACATGCTAGAAATGCTCCAATTGAGCTGATTAGATTATTGTGAGAATATAACAAACGTCTGACCAAACTGAAAAATGTAAACTTCCAATTTCAACCAAACATGCTAGAAATGCTCCCATTGAGCTAATTAGCTTATTGTGAGAATATTACAAACGTCTGACAAAACTGAAAAATGTAAATTTCCAATTTCAACCAAACATGCTAGAAATGCTCCAATTGAGCTAATTAGCTTATTGTGAGAATATTACAAAGGTCTGACAATACTGAAAAATGTAAATTTCCAATTTCAACCAAACATGCTAGAAATGCTCCAATTGAGCTAATTAGCTTATTGTGAGAATATTACAAACGTCTGACAAAACTGAAAAATGTAAATTTCTAATTTCAACCAAACATGCTAGAAATGCTCCAATTGAGCTAATTAGCTTATTGTGAGAATATTACAAACGTCTGACAAAACTGAAAAATGTAAATTTCCAATTTCAACCAAACATGCTAGAAATGCTCCAATTGAGCTAATTAGCTTATTGTGAGAATAATACAAACGTCTGACAAAACTGAAAAATGTAAATTTCCAATTTCAACCAAACATGCTAGAAATGCTCGAATTGCGAAATAAGCCTACTGTAAGAATTTTACAAACGTTTGACAAAACTGAAAAATGTAAATTTTCAATTTCAACCAAACATGCTAGAAATGCTCCAATTGAGCTAATTAGCTTATTGTGAGAATATTGCAATTGTCTGACAAAAGTGAAAAATGTAAATTTCCAATTTCAACCAAACAATCTAGAAATGCTCCAATTGAGCTAATTAGCTTATTGTGAGAATATTACAAACGTCTGACCAAACTGAAAAATGTAAATTTCCAATTTCAACCAAACATGCTAGAAATGCTCCAATTGAGCTAATTAGCTTATTGTGAGAATATTACAAACGTCTGACAAAAGTGAAAAATGTAAATTTCCAATTTCAACCAAACATGCTACAAATGCTCCAATTGAACTAATTAGCTTATTGTGAGAATATTACAAACGTCTGACAAAACTGAAAAATGTAATTTTCCAATTTCAACCAAACATGCTAGAAATGCTCCAATTGAGCTAATTAGCTTATTGTGAGAATATTGCAATTGTCTGACAAAAGTGAAAAATGTAAATTTCCAATTTCAACCAAACATGCTAGAAATGCTCCAATTGAGCTAATTAGCTTATTGTGAGAATATTGCAACTGTCTGACAAAACTGAAAAATGTAAATTTCCAATTTCAACCAAACATGCTAGAAATGCTCCAATTGAGCTAATTAGCTTATTGTGAGAATATTACAAACGTCTGACAAAACTGAAAAATGTAAATTTCCAATTTCAACCAAACATGCTAGAAATGCTCCAACTGAGCTAATTAGCTTATTGTGAGAATATTGCATTTGTCTGACAAAAGTGAAAAATGTAATTTTCCAATTTCAACCAAACATGCTAGAAATGCTCCAATTGAGCTAATTAGCTTATTGTGAGAATATTACAAACGTCTGACCAAACTGAAAAATGTAAATTTCCAATTTCAACCAAACATGCTAGAAATGCTCCAATTGAGCTAATTAGCTTATTGTGAGAATATTACAAACGTCTGACAAAACTGAAAAATGTAAATTTCCAATTTCAACCAAACATGCTAGAAATGCTCCAATTGAGCTAATTAGCTTATTGTGAGAATATTACAAACGTCTGACAAAACTGAAAAATGTAAATTTCCAATTTCAACCAAACATGCTAGAAATGCTCCAATTGAGCTAATTAGCTTATTGTGAGAATATTACAAACGTCTGACCAAACTGAAAAATGTAAATTTCCAATTTCAACCAAACATGCTAGAAATGCTCCAATTGAGCTAATTAGCTTATTGTGAGAATATTGCAATTGTCTGACGAAAGTGAAAAATGTAAATTTCCAATTTCAACCAAACATGCTAGAAATGCTCCAATTGAGCTAATTAGCTTATTGTGAGAATATTACAAACGTCTGACAAAACTGAAAAATGTAAATTTCCAATTTCAACCAAACATGCTAGAAATGCTCCAATTGAGCTAATTATTTTATTGTGAGAATATTACAAACGTCTGACAAAACTGAAAAATGTAAACTTCCAATTTCAACCAAACATGCTAGAAATGCTCCAATTGAGCTAATTAGCTTATTGTGAGAATATTACAAACGTCTGACAAAACTGAAAAATGTAAATTTCCAATTTCAACCAAACATGCTAGAAATGCTCCAATTGAGCTAATTAGCTTATTGTGAGAATATTAAAACGTTTGACAAAACTGAAAAATGTAAATTTTCAATTTCAACCAAACATGCTAGAAATGCTCCAATTGAGCTAATTAGCTTATTGTGAGAATATTGCAATTGTCTGACAAAAGTGAAAAATGTAAATTTCCAATTTCAACCAAACATGCTAGAAATGCTCCAATTGAGCTGATTAGATTATTGTGAGAATATAACAAACGTCTGACCAAACTGAAAAATGTAAACTTCCAATTTCAACCAAACATGCTAGAAATGCTCCAATTGAGCTAATTAGCTTATTGTGAGAATATTACAAACGTCTGACAAAACTGAAAAATGTAAATTTCCAATTTCAACCAAACATGCTAGAAATGCTCCAATTGAGCTAATTAGCTTATTGTGAGAATATTACAAAGGTCTGACAATACTGAAAAATGTAAATTTCCAATTTCAACCAAACATGCTAGAAATGCTCCAATTGAGCTAATTAGCTTATTGTGAGAATATTACAAACGTCTGACAAAACTGAAAAATGTAAATTTCTAATTTCAACCAAACATGCTAGAAATGCTCCAATTGAGCTAATTAGCTTATTGTGAGAATATTACAAACGTCTGACAAAACTGAAAAATGTAAATTTCCAATTTCAACCAAACATGCTAGAAATGCTCCAATTGAGCTAATTAGCTTAATGTGAGAATATTGCAATTGTCTGACAAAAGTGAAAAATGTAAATTTCCAATTTCAACCAAACATGCTAGAAATGCTCCAATTGAGCTAATTAGCTTATTGTGAGAATATTACAAACGTCTGACCAAACTGAAAAATGTAAATTTCCAATTTCAACCAAACATGCTAGAAATGCTCCAATTGAGCTAATTAGCTTATTGTGAGAATAATACAAACGTCTGACAAAACTGAAAAATGTAAATTTCCAATTTCAACCAAACATGCTAGAAATGCTCCAATTGCGAAATAAGCCTACTGTAAGAATTTTACAAACGTTTGACAAAACTGAAAAATGTAAATTTTCAATTTCAACCAAACATGCTAGAAATGCTCCAATTGAGCTAATTAGCTTATTGTGAGAATATTACAAACGTCTGACCAAACCTAAAAATGTAAACTTCCAATTTCAACCAAACATGCTAGAAATGCTCCAATTGAGCTAATTAGCTTATTGTGAGAATATTACAAACGTCTGACCAAACTGAAAAATGTAAATTTCCAATTTCAACCAAACATGCTAGAAATGCTCCAATTGAGCTAATTAGCTTATTGTGAGAATATTACAAACCTCTGACAACACTGAAAAATTTAAATTTTCAATTTCAACCAAACATGCTAGAAATGCTCCAATTGAGCTAATTAGCTTATTGTGAGAATATTACAAACGTCCGACAAAAGTGAAAAATGTAAATTTCCAATTTCAACCAAACATGCTAGAAATGCTCAAATTGAGCTAATTAGCTTATTGTGAGAATATTACAAACGTCTGACAAAACTGAAAAATAGAAATTTCCAATTTCAACCAAACATGCTAGAAATGCTCCAATTGAGCTAATTAGCTTATTGTGAGAATATTACAAACGTCTGACCAAACCTAAAAATGTAAAATTCCAATTTCAACCAAACATGCTAGAAATGCTCCAATTGAGCTAATTAGCTTATTGATAGAATATTGCAATTGTCTGACAAAACTGAAAAATGTAAATTTCCAATTTCAACCAAACATGCTAGAAATGCTCCCATTGAGCTAATTAGCTTATTGTTAGAATATTACAAACGTCTGACAAAAGTGAAAAATGTAAATTTCCAATTTCAACCAAACATGCTAGAAATGCTCCAATTGAGCTAATTAGCTTATTGTGAGAATATTACAAACGTCTGACAAAACTGAAAAATTTAAATTTCCAATTTCAACCAAACATGCCAGAAATGCTCCAATTGAGCTAATTAGCTTATTGTGAGAATATTACAAACGTCTGACAAAACCGAAAAATGTAAATTTCCAATTTCAACCAAACATGCTAGAAATGCTCCAATTGAGCTAATTAGCTTATTGTGAAAATATTACAAACGTCTGACAAAACTGAAAAATGTAAATTTCCAATTTCAACCAAACATGCTAGAAATGCTCCAATTGAGCTAATTAGCTTATTGTGAGAATATTACAAACGTGTGACAAAACTGAAAAATGTAAATTTCCAATTTCAACCAAACATGCTAGAAATGCTCAAATTGAGCTAATTAGCTTATTGTGAGAATATTACAAACGTCTGACAAAACTGAAAAATGTAAATTTTCAATTTCAACCAAACATGCTAGAAATGCTCCAATTGAGCTAATTAGCTTATTGTGAGAATATTACAAACGTCCGACAAAATTGAAAAATGTAAATTTCCAATTTCAACCAAACATGCTAGAAATGCTCCAATTGAGCTAATTAGCTTATTGTGAGAATATTACAAACGTCTGACCAAACCTAAAAATGTAAATTTCCAATTTCAACCAAACAAGCTAGAAATGTTCCAATTGAGCTAATTAGCTTATTGTGAGAATATTACAAACGTCTGACAAAACTGAAAAATAGAAATTTCCAATTTTAACCAAACATGCTAGAAATGCTCAAATTGAGCTAATTAGCTTATTGATAGAATATTGCAATTGTCTGACAAAACTGAAAAATGTAAATTTCCAATTTCAACCAAACATGCTAGAAATGCTCCAATTGAGCTAATTAGCTTATTGTTAGAATATTACAAACGTCTGACAAAAGTGAAAAATGTAAATTTCCAATTTCAACCAAACATGCTAGAAATGCTCCAATTGAGCTAATTAACTTATTGTGAGAATATTGCAATTGTCTGACAAAAGTGAAAAATGTAAATTTCCAATTTCAACCAAACATGCTATAAATGCTCCAATTGAGCTAATTAGCTTATTGTGAGAATATTACAAACGTCTGACAAAACCGAAAAATGTAAATTTCCAATTTCAACCAAACATGCTAGAAATGCTCCAATTGAGCTAATTAGCTTATTGTGAGAATATTACAAATGTCTGACAAAACTGAAAAATGTAATTTTCCAATTTCAACCAAACATGCTAGAAATGCTACAAATGAGCTAATTAGCTTATTGTGAGAATATTACAAACGTCTGACCAAACTGAAAAATGTAAATTTCCAATTTCAACCAAACATGCTAGAAATGCTCCAATTGAGCTAATTAGCTTATTGTGAGAATATTACAAACGTCTGACAAAACTGAAAAATGTAATTTTCCAATTTCAACCAAACATGCTAGAAATGCTCCAATTGAGCTAATTAGCTTATTGTGAGAATATTACAAACGTCTGACAAAACTGAAAAATGTAAATTTCCAATTTCAACCAAACATGCTAGAAATGCTCCAATTGAGCTTATTAGCTTATTGTGAGAATATTACAAACGTTTGACAAAACTGAAAAATGTAAATTTTCAATTTCAACCAAACATGCTAGAAATGCTCCAATTGAGCTAATTAGCTTATTGTGAGAATATTGCAATTGTCTGACAAAAGTGAAAAATGTAAATTTCCAATTTCAACCAAACATGCTAGAAATGCTCCAATTGAGCTGATTAGCTTATTGTGAGAATATAACAAACGTCTGACCAAACTGAAAAATGTAAACTTCCAATTTCAACCAAACATGCTAGAAATGCTCCAATTGAGCTAATTAGCTTATTGTGAGAATATTACAAACGTCTGACAAAACTGAAAAATGTAATTTTCCAATTTCAACCAAACATGCTAGAAATGCTCCAATTGAGCTAATTAGCTTATTGTGAGAATATTACAAACGTCTGACAAAACTGAAAAATGTAAATTTCCAATTTCAACCAAACATGCTAGAAATGCTCCAATTGAGCTTATTAGCTTATTGTGAGAATATTAAAACGTTTGACAAAACTGAAAAATGTAAATTTTCAATTTCAACCAAACATGCTAGAAATGCTCCAATTGAGCTAATTAGCTTATTGTGAGAATATTGCAATTGTCTGACAAAAGTGAAAAATGTAAATTTCCAATTTCAACCAAACATGCTAGAAATGCTCCAATTGAGCTGATTAGATTATTGTGAGAATATAACAAACGTCTGACCAAACTGAAAAATGTAAACTTCCAATTTCAACCAAACATGCTAGAAATGCTCCCATTGAGCTAATTAGCTTATTGTGAGAATATTACAAACGTCTGACAAAACTGAAAAATGTAAATTTCCAATTTCAACCAAACATGCTAGAAATGCTCCAATTGAGCTAATTAGCTTATTGTGAGAATATTACAAAGGTCTGACAATACTGAAAAATGTAAATTTCCAATTTCAACCAAACATGCTAGAAATGCTCCAATTGAGCTAATTAGCTTATTGTGAGAATATTACAAACGTCTGACAAAACTGAAAAATGTAAATTTCTAATTTCAACCAAACATGCTAGAAATGCTCCAATTGAGCTAATTAGCTTATTGTGAGAATATTACAAACGTCTGACAAAACTGAAAAATGTAAATTTCCAATTTCAACCAAACATGCTAGAAATGCTCCAATTGAGCTAATTAGCTTATTGTGAGAATAATACAAACGTCTGACAAAACTGAAAAATGTAAATTTCCAATTTCAACCAAACATGCTAGAAATGCTCGAATTGCGAAATAAGCCTACTGTAAGAATTTTACAAACGTTTGACAAAACTGAAAAATGTAAATTTTCAATTTCAACCAAACATGCTAGAAATGCTCCAATTGAGCTAATTAGCTTATTGTGAGAATATTGCAATTGTCTGACAAAAGTGAAAAATGTAAATTTCCAATTTCAACCAAACAATCTAGAAATGCTCCAATTGAGCTAATTAGCTTATTGTGAGAATATTACAAACGTCTGACCAAACTGAAAAATGTAAATTTCCAATTTCAACCAAACATGCTAGAAATGCTCCAATTGAGCTAATTAGCTTATTGTGAGAATATTACAAACGTCTGACAAAAGTGAAAAATGTAAATTTCCAATTTCAACCAAACATGCTACAAATGCTCCAATTGAACTAATTAGCTTATTGTGAGAATATTACAAACGTCTGACAAAACTGAAAAATGTAATTTTCCAATTTCAACCAAACATGCTAGAAATGCTCCAATTGAGCTAATTAGCTTATTGTGAGAATATTGCAATTGTCTGACAAAAGTGAAAAATGTAAATTTCCAATTTCAACCAAACATGCTAGAAATGCTCCAATTGAGCTAATTAGCTTATTGTGAGAATATTGCAACTGTCTGACAAAACTGAAAAATGTAAATTTCCAATTTCAACCAAACATGCTAGAAATGCTCCAATTGAGCTAATTAGCTTATTGTGAGAATATTACAAACGTCTGACAAAACTGAAAAATGTAAATTTCCAATTTCAACCAAACATGCTAGAAATGCTCCAACTGAGCTAATTAGCTTATTGTGAGAATATTGCATTTGTCTGACAAAAGTGAAAAATGTAATTTTCCAATTTCAACCAAACATGCTAGAAATGCTCCAATTGAGCTAATTAGCTTATTGTGAGAATATTACAAACGTCTGACCAAACTGAAAAATGTAAATTTCCAATTTCAACCAAACATGCTAGAAATGCTCCAATTGAGCTAATTAGCTTATTGTGAGAATATTACAAACGTCTGACAAAACTGAAAAATGTAAATTTCCAATTTCAACCAAACATGCTAGAAATGCTCCAATTGAGCTAATTAGCTTATTGTGAGAATATTACAAACGTCTGACAAAACTGAAAAATGTAAATTTCCAATTTCAACCAAACATGCTAGAAATGCTCCAATTGAGCTAATTAGCTTATTGTGAGAATATTACAAACGTCTGACCAAACTGAAAAATGTAAATTTCCAATTTCAACCAAACATGCTAGAAATGCTCCAATTGAGCTAATTAGCTTATTGTGAGAATATTGCAATTGTCTGACGAAAGTGAAAAATGTAAATTTCCAATTTCAACCAAACATGCTAGAAATGCTCCAATTGAGCTAATTAGCTTATTGTGAGAATATTACAAACGTCTGACAAAACTGAAAAATGTAAATTTCCAATTTCAACCAAACATGCTAGAAATGCTCCAATTGAGCTAATTATTTTATTGTGAGAATATTACAAACGTCTGACAAAACTGAAAAATGTAAACTTCCAATTTCAACCAAACATGCTAGAAATGCTCCAATTGAGCTAATTAGCTTATTGTGAGAATATTACAAACGTCTGACAAAACTGAAAAATGTAAATTTCCAATTTCAACCAAACATGCTAGAAATGCTCCAATTGAGCTAATTAGCTTATTGTGAGAATATTAAAACGTTTGACAAAACTGAAAAATGTAAATTTTCAATTTCAACCAAACATGCTAGAAATGCTCCAATTGAGCTAATTAGCTTATTGTGAGAATATTGCAATTGTCTGACAAAAGTGAAAAATGTAAATTTCCAATTTCAACCAAACATGCTAGAAATGCTCCAATTGAGCTGATTAGATTATTGTGAGAATATAACAAACGTCTGACCAAACTGAAAAATGTAAACTTCCAATTTCAACCAAACATGCTAGAAATGCTCCAATTGAGCTAATTAGCTTATTGTGAGAATATTACAAACGTCTGACAAAACTGAAAAATGTAAATTTCCAATTTCAACCAAACATGCTAGAAATGCTCCAATTGAGCTAATTAGCTTATTGTGAGAATATTACAAAGGTCTGACAATACTGAAAAATGTAAATTTCCAATTTCAACCAAACATGCTAGAAATGCTCCAATTGAGCTAATTAGCTTATTGTGAGAATATTACAAACGTCTGACAAAACTGAAAAATGTAAATTTCTAATTTCAACCAAACATGCTAGAAATGCTCCAATTGAGCTAATTAGCTTATTGTGAGAATATTACAAACGTCTGACAAAACTGAAAAATGTAAATTTCCAATTTCAACCAAACATGCTAGAAATGCTCCAATTGAGCTAATTAGCTTAATGTGAGAATATTGCAATTGTCTGACAAAAGTGAAAAATGTAAATTTCCAATTTCAACCAAACATGCTAGAAATGCTCCAATTGAGCTAATTAGCTTATTGTGAGAATATTACAAACGTCTGACCAAACTGAAAAATGTAAATTTCCAATTTCAACCAAACATGCTAGAAATGCTCCAATTGAGCTAATTAGCTTATTGTGAGAATAATACAAACGTCTGACAAAACTGAAAAATGTAAATTTCCAATTTCAACCAAACATGCTAGAAATGCTCCAATTGCGAAATAAGCCTACTGTAAGAATTTTACAAACGTTTGACAAAACTGAAAAATGTAAATTTTCAATTTCAACCAAACATGCTAGAAATGCTCCAATTGAGCTAATTAGCTTATTGTGAGAATATTGCAATTGTCTGACAAAAGTGAAAAATGTAAATTTCCAATTTCAACCAAACAATCTAGAAATGCTCCAATTGAGCTAATTAGCTTATTGTGAGAATATTACAAACGTCTGACCAAACTGAAAAATGTAAATTTCCAATTTCAACCAAACATGCTAGAAATGCTCCAATTGAGCTAATTAGCTTATTGTGAGAATATTACAAACGTCTGACAAAAGTGAAAAATGTAAATTTCCAATTTCAACCAAACATGCTACAAATGCTCCAATTGAACTAATTAGCTTATTGTGAGAATATTACAAACGTCTGACAAAACTGAAAAATGTAATTTTCCAATTTCAACCAAACATGCTAGAAATGCTCCAATTGAGCTAATTAGCTTATTGTGAGAATATTGCAATTGTCTGACAAAAGTGAAAAATGTAAATTTCCAATTTCAACCAAACATGCTAGAAATGCTCCAATTGAGCTAATTAGCTTATTGTGAGAATATTGCAACTGTCTGACAAAAGCGAAAAATGTAAATTTCCAATTTCAACCAAACATGCTAGAAATGCTCCAATTGAGCTAATTAGCTTATTGTGAGAATATTACAAACGTCTGACAAAACTGAAAAATGTAAATTTCCAATTTCAACCAAACATGCTAGAAATGCTCCAACTGAGCTAATTAGCTTATTGTGAGAATATTGCATTTGTCTGACAAAAGTGAAAAATGTAATTTTCCAATTTCAACCAAACATGCTAGAAATGCTCCAATTGAGCTAATTAGCTTATTGTGAGAATATTACAAACGTCTGACCAAACTGAAAAATGTAAATTTCCAATTTCAACCAAACATGCTAGAAATGCTCCAATTGAGCTAATTAGCTTATTGTGAGAATATTACAAACGTCTGACAAAACTGAAAAATGTAAATTTCCAATTTCAACCAAACATGCTAGAAATGCTCCAATTGAGCTAATTAGCTTATTGTGAGAATATTACAAACGTCTGACAAAACTGAAAAATGTAAATTTCCAATTTCAACCAAACATGCTAGAAATGCTCCAATTGAGCTAATTAGCTTATTGTGAGAATATTACAAACGTCTGACCAAACTGAAAAATGTAAATTTCCAATTTCAACCAAACATGCTAGAAATGCTCCAATTGAGCTAATTAGCTTATTGTGAGAATATTGCAATTGTCTGACGAAAGTGAAAAATGTAAATTTCCAATTTCAACCAAACATGCTAGAAATGCTCCAATTGAGCTAATTAGCTTATTGTGAGAATAATACAAACGTCTGACAAAACTGAAAAATGTAAATTTCCAATTTCAACCAAACATGCTAGAAATGCTCCAATTGAGCTAATTAGTTTATTGTGAGAATATTACAAACGTCTGACAAAACTGAAAAATGTAAACTTCCAATTTCAACCAAACATGCTAGAAATGCTCCAATTGAGCTAATTAGCTTATTGTGAGAATATTACAAACGTCTGACAAAACTGAAAAATGTAAATTTCCAATTTCAACCAAACATGCTAGAAATGCTCCAATTGAGCTAATTAGCTTATTGTGACAATATTACAAACGTCTGACAAAAGTGAAAAATGTAAATTTCCAATTTCAACCAAACATGCAAGAAATGCTCCAATTGAGCTAATTAGCTTATTGTGAGAATATTGCAATTGTCTGACAAAAGTGAAAAATGTAAATTTCCAATTTCAACCAAACATGCTAGAAATGCTCCAATTGAGCTAATTAGCTTATTGTGAGAATATTACAAACGTCTGACCAAACTGAAAAATGTAAATTTCCAATTTCAACCAGACATGCTAGAAATGCTCCAATTGAGCTAATTAGCTTATTGTGAGAATATTGCAATTGTCTGACAAAAGTGAAAAATGTAAATTTCCAATTTCAACCAAACATGCTAGAAATGCTCCAATTGAGCTAATTAGCTTATTGTGAGAATATTACAAACGTCTGACAAAACTGAAAAATGTAAATTTCCAATTTCAACCAAACATGTTAGAAATGCTCCAATTGAGCTAATTAGCTTATTGTGAGAATATTGCAATTGTCTGACAAAAGTGAAAAATGTAAATTTCCAATTTCAACCAAACATGCTAGAAATGCTCCAATTGAGCTAATTAGCTTATTGTGAGAATATTACAAACGTCTGACCAAACTGAAAAATGTAAATTTCCAATTTCAACCAAACATGCTAGAAATGCTCCAATTGAGCTAATTAGCTTATTGTGAGAATATTACAAACGTCTGACAAAACTGAAAAATGTAAATTTCCAATTTCAACCAAACATGCTAGAAATGCTCCAATTGAGCTAATTAGCTTATTGTGAGAATATTACAAACGTCTGACAAAACTGAAAAATGTAAATTTCCAATTTCAACCAAACATGCTAGAAATGCTCCAATTGAGCTAATTAGCTTATTGTGAGAATATTACAAACGTCTGACCAAACTGAAAAATGTAAATTTCCAATTTCAACCAAACATGCTAGAAATGCTCCAATTGAGCTAATTAGCTTATTGTGAGAATATTGCAATTGTCTGACAAAAGTGAAAAATGTAAATTTCCAATTTCAACCAAACATGCTAGAAATGCTCCAATTGAGCTAATTAGCTTATTGTGAGAATATTACAAACGTCTGACAAAACTGAAAAATGTAAATTTCCAATTTCAACCAAACATGCTAGAAATGCTCCAATTGAGCTAATTAGCTTATTGTGAGAATATTACAAACGTCTGACAAAACTGAAAAATGTAAACTTCCAATTTCAACCAAACATGCTAGAAATGCTCCAATTGAGCTAATTAGCTTATTGTGAGAATATTACAAACGTCTGACAAAACTGAAAAATGTAAATTTCCAATTTCAACCAAACATGCTAGAAATGCTCCAATTGAGCTAATTAGCTTATTGTGACAATATTACAAACGTCTGACAAAACTGAAAAATGTAAATTTCCAATTTCAACCAAACATGCTAGAAATGCTCCAATTGAGCTAATTAGCTTATTGTGAGAATATTGCAATTGTCTGACAAAAGTGAAAAATATAAATTTCCAATTTCAACCAAACATGCTAGAAATGCTCCAATTGAGCTAATTAGCTTATTGTGAGAATATTACAAACGTCTGACCAAACTGAAAAATGTAAATTTCCAATTTCAACCAAACATGCTAGAAATGCTCCAATTGAGCTAATTAGCTTATTGTGAGAATATTGCAATTGTCTGACAAAAGTGAAAAATATAAATTTCCAATTTCAACCAAACATGCTAGAAATGCTCCAATTGAGCTAATTAGCTTATTGTGAGAATATTACAAACGTCTGACAAAACTGAAAAATGTAATTTACCAATTTCAACCAAACATGCTAGAAATGCTCCAATTGGGCTAATTAGCTTATTGTGAGAATATTACAAACGTCTGACAAAACTGAAAAATGTAAATTTCCAATTTCAACCAAACATGCTAGAAATGCTCCAATTGAGCTAATTAGCTTATTGTGAGAATATTGCAATTTTCTGACAAAAGTGAAAAATGTAAATTTCCAATTTCAACCAAACATGCTAGAAATGCTCCAATTGAGCTAATTAGCTTATTGTGAGAATATTACAAACGTCTGACAAAAGTGAAAAATGTAAATTTACAATTTCAACCAAACATGCTAGAAATGCTTAAATTGCGCAAATAAATAAGCCTACTGTAAGAATTTTACAAACGTCTGACAAAACTGAGATATGTAAATTTCCAATTTCAACCAAACATGCTAGAATTGCTCCAATTGAGCTAATTAGCTTATTGAGAGAATATTGCAATTGTCGGACAAAAGTGAAAAATGTAAATTTCCAATTTCAACCAAACATGCTAGAAATGCTCCAATTGAGCTAAGTAGCTTATTGTGAGAATATTACAAACGTCTGACAAAACTGAAAAATGTGAATTTCCAATTTCAACCAAACATGCTAGAAATGCTCCAATTGCGCAAATAAGCCTACTGTAAGAATTTTACAAACGTCTGACCAAACTGAAAAATGTAAATTTTCAATTTCAACCAAACATGCTAGAAATGCTCCAATTGAGCTAAGTAGCTTATTGTGAGAATATTACAAACGTCTGACAAAACTGAAAAATGTGAATTTCCAATTTCAACCAAACATGCTAGAAATGCTCCAATTGCGCAAATAAGCCTACTGTAAGAATTTTACAAACGTCTGACCAAACTGAAAAATGTAAATTTTCAATTTCAACCAAACATGCTAGAAATGCTCCAATTGAGCTAATTAGCTTATTGTGAGAATATTGCAATTGTCTGACAAAAGTGAAAAATGTAAATTTCCAATTTCAACCAAACACGCTAGAAATGCTCCAATTGAGCTAATTAGCTTATTGTGAGAATATTACAAACGTCTGACCAAACTGAAAAATGTAAATTTCCAATTTCAACCAAACATGCTAGAAATGCTCCAATTGAGCTAATTAGCTTATTGTGAGAATATTACAAACGTCTGACCAAACTGAAAAATGTAAATTTCCAATTTCAACCAAACATGCTAGAAATGCTCCAATTGAGCTAATTAGCTTATTGTGAGAATATTACAAACGTCTGACAAAACTGAAAAATGTAAATTTCCAATTTCAACCAAACATGCTAGAAATGCTCCAATTGAGCTAATTAGCTTATTGTGAGAATATTACAAACGTCTGACAAAACTGAAAAATGTAAATTTCCAATTTCAACCAAACATGCTAGAAATGCTCCAATTGAGCTAATTAGCTTATTGTGAGAATATTACAAACGTCTGACCAAACTGAAAAATGTAAATTTCCAATTTCAACCAAACATGCTAGAAATGCTCCAATTGAGCTAATTAGCTTATTGTGAGAATATTGCAATTGTCTGACAAAAGTGAAAAATGTAAATTTCCAATTTCAACCAAACATGCTAGAAATGCTCCAATTGAGCTAATTAGCTTATTGTGAGAATATTACAAACGTCTGACAAAACTGAAAAATGTAAATTTCCAATTTCAACCAAACATGCTAGAAATGCTCCAATTGAGCTAATTAGCTTATTGTGAGAATATTACAAACGTCTGACAAAACTGAAAAATGTAAACTTCCAATTTCAACCAAACATGCTAGAAATGCTCCAATTGAGCTAATTAGCTTATTGTGAGAATATTACAAACGTCTGACAAAACTGAAAAATGTAAATTTCCAATTTCAACCAAACATGCTAGAAATGCTCCAATTGAGCTAATTAGCTTATTGTGAGAATATTACAAACGTCTGACAAAACTGAAGAATGTAAATTTCCAATTTCAACCAAACATGCTAGAAATGCTCCAATTGAGCTAATTAGCTTATTGTGAGAATATTGCAATTGTCTGACAAAAGTGAAAAATATAAATTTCCAGTTTCAACCAAACATGCTAGAAATGCTCCACTTGAGCTAATTAGCTTATTGTGAGAATATTACAAACGTCTGACCAAACTGAAAAATGTAAATTTCCAATTTCAACCAAACATGCTAGAAATGCTCCAATTGAGCTAATTAGCTTATTGTGAGAATATTGCAATTGTCTGACAAAAGTGAAAAATGTAAATTTCCAATTTCAACCAAACATGCTAGAAATGCTCCAATTGAGCTAATTAGCTTATTGTGAGAATATTACAAACGTCTGACAAAACTGAAAAATGTAAATTTCCAATTTCAACCAAACATGCTAGAAATGCTCCAATTGAGCTAATTAGCTTATTGTGAGAATATTGCAATTGTCTGACAAAAGTGAAAAATGTAAATTTCCAATTTCAACCAAACATGCTAGAAATGCTCCAATTGAGCTAATTAGCTTATTGTGAGAATATTGCAACTGTCTGACAAAAGTGAAAAATGTAAATTTCCAATTTCAACCAAAAATGCTAGAAATGCTCCAATTGAGCTAATTAGCTTATTGTGAGAATATTACAAAGGTCTGACAATACTGAAAAATGTAAATTTCCAATTTCAACCAAACATGCTAGAAATGCTCCAATTGAGCTAATTAGCTTATTGTGAGAATATTACAAACGTCTGACAAAACTGAAAAATGTAAACTTCCAATTTCAACCAAACATGCTAGAAATGCTCCAATTGAGCTAATTAGCTTATTGTGAGAATATTACAAACGTCTGACAAAACTGAAAAATGTAAATTTCCAATTTCAACCAAACATGCTAGAAATGCTCCAATTGAGCTAATTAGCTTATTGTGACAATATTACAAACGTCTGACAAAACTGAAAAATGTAAATTTCCAATTTCAACCAAACATGCTAGAAATGCTCCAATTGAGCTAATTAGCTTATTGTGAGAATATTGCAATTGTCTGACAAAAGTGAAAAATATAAATTTCCAATTTCAACCAAACATGCTAGAAATGCTCCAATTGAGCTAATTAGCTTATTGTGAGAATATTACAAACGTCTGACCAAACTGAAAAATGTAAATTTCCAATTTCAACCAAACATGCTAGAAATGCTCCAATTGAGCTAATTAGCTTATTGTGAGAATATTGCAATTGTCTGACAAAAGTGAAAAATATAAATTTCCAATTTCAACCAAACATGCTAGAAATGCTCCAATTGAGCTAATTAGCTTATTGTGAGAATATTACAAACGTCTGACAAAACTGAAAAATGTAATTTACCAATTTCAACCAAACATGCTAGAAATGCTCCAATTGGGCTAATTAGCTTATTGTGAGAATATTACAAACGTCTGACAAAACTGAAAAATGTAAATTTCCAATTTCAACCAAACATGCTAGAAATGCTCCAATTGAGCTAATTAGCTTATTGTGAGAATATTGCAATTTTCTGACAAAAGTGAAAAATGTAAATTTCCAATTTCAACCAAACATGCTAGAAATGCTCCAATTGAGCTAATTAGCTTATTGTGAGAATATTACAAACGTCTGACAAAAGTGAAAAATGTAAATTTACAATTTCAACCAAACATGCTAGAAATGCTTAAATTGCGCAAATAAATAAGCCTACTGTAAGAATTTTACAAACGTCTGACAAAACTGAGATATGTAAATTTCCAATTTCAACCAAACATGCTAGAATTGCTCCAATTGAGCTAATTAGCTTATTGAGAGAATATTGCAATTGTCGGACAAAAGTGAAAAATGTAAATTTCCAATTTCAACCAAACATGCTAGAAATGCTCCAATTGAGCTAAGTAGCTTATTGTGAGAATATTACAAACGTCTGACAAAACTGAAAAATGTGAATTTCCAATTTCAACCAAACATGCTAGAAATGCTCCAATTGCGCAAATAAGCCTACTGTAAGAATTTTACAAACGTCTGACCAAACTGAAAAATGTAAATTTTCAATTTCAACCAAACATGCTAGAAATGCTCCAATTGAGCTAAGTAGCTTATTGTGAGAATATTACAAACGTCTGACAAAACTGAAAAATGTGAATTTCCAATTTCAACCAAACATGCTAGAAATGCTCCAATTGCGCAAATAAGCCTACTGTAAGAATTTTACAAACGTCTGACCAAACTGAAAAATGTAAATTTTCAATTTCAACCAAACATGCTAGAAATGCTCCAATTGAGCTAATTAGCTTATTGTGAGAATATTGCAATTGTCTGACAAAAGTGAAAAATGTAAATTTCCAATTTCAACCAAACACGCTAGAAATGCTCCAATTGAGCTAATTAGCTTATTGTGAGAATATTACAAACGTCTGACCAAACTGAAAAATGTAAATTTCCAATTTCAACCAAACATGCTAGAAATGCTCCAATTGAGCTAATTAGCTTATTGTGAGAATATTACAAACGTCTGACCAAACTGAAAAATGTAAATTTCCAATTTCAACCAAACATGCTAGAAATGCTCCAATTGAGCTAATTAGCTTATTGTGAGAATATTACAAACGTCTGACAAAACTGAAAAATGTAAATTTCCAATTTCAACCAAACATGCTAGAAATGCTCCAATTGAGCTAATTAGCTTATTGTGAGAATATTACAAACGTCTGACAAAACTGAAAAATGTAAATTTCCAATTTCAACCAAACATGCTAGAAATGCTCCAATTGAGCTAATTAGCTTATTGTGAGAATATTACAAACGTCTGACCAAACTGAAAAATGTAAATTTCCAATTTCAACCAAACATGCTAGAAATGCTCCAATTGAGCTAATTAGCTTATTGTGAGAATATTGCAATTGTCTGACAAAAGTGAAAAATGTAAATTTCCAATTTCAACCAAACATGCTAGAAATGCTCCAATTGAGCTAATTAGCTTATTGTGAGAATATTACAAACGTCTGACAAAACTGAAAAATGTAAATTTCCAATTTCAACCAAACATGCTAGAAATGCTCCAATTGAGCTAATTAGCTTATTGTGAGAATATTACAAACGTCTGACAAAACTGAAAAATGTAAACTTCCAATTTCAACCAAACATGCTAGAAATGCTCCAATTGAGCTAATTAGCTTATTGTGAGAATATTACAAACGTCTGACAAAACTGAAAAATGTAAATTTCCAATTTCAACCAAACATGCTAGAAATGCTCCAATTGAGCTAATTAGCTTATTGTGAGAATATTACAAACGTCTGACAAAACTGAAGAATGTAAATTTCCAATTTCAACCAAACATGCTAGAAATGCTCCAATTGAGCTAATTAGCTTATTGTGAGAATATTGCAATTGTCTGACAAAAGTGAAAAATATAAATTTCCAGTTTCAACCAAACATGCTAGAAATGCTCCACTTGAGCTAATTAGCTTATTGTGAGAATATTACAAACGTCTGACCAAACTGAAAAATGTAAATTTCCAATTTCAACCAAACATGCTAGAAATGCTCCAATTGAGCTAATTAGCTTATTGTGAGAATATTGCAATTGTCTGACAAAAGTGAAAAATGTAAATTTCCAATTTCAACCAAACATGCTAGAAATGCTCCAATTGAGCTAATTAGCTTATTGTGAGAATATTACAAACGTCTGACAAAACTGAAAAATGTAAATTTCCAATTTCAACCAAACATGCTAGAAATGCTCCAATTGAGCTAATTAGCTTATTGTGAGAATATTGCAATTGTCTGACAAAAGTGAAAAATGTAAATTTCCAATTTCAACCAAACATGCTAGAAATGCTCCAATTGAGCTAATTAGCTTATTGTGAGAATATTGCAACTGTCTGACAAAAGTGAAAAATGTAAATTTCCAATTTCAACCAAAAATGCTAG
This sequence comes from Watersipora subatra, assembly GCF_963576615.1. Classification (NCBI taxonomy): domain Eukaryota; kingdom Metazoa; phylum Bryozoa; class Gymnolaemata; order Cheilostomatida; family Watersiporidae; genus Watersipora; species Watersipora subatra. The sequence goes on along the minus strand of NC_088710.1, from coordinate 40,774,521 downwards.
AAATGCTCCAATTGAGCTAATTAGCTTATTGTGAGAATATTACAAAGGTCTGACAATACTGAAAAATGTAAATTTCCAATTTCAACCAAACATGCTAGAAATGCTCCAATTGAGCTAATTAGCTTATTGTGAGAATATTGCAATTGTCTGACAAAAGTGAAAAATGTAAAATTCCAATTTCAACCAAACATGCTAGAAATGCTCCAATTGAGCTAATTAGCTTATTGTGAGAATATTACAAACGTCTGACAAAACTGAAAAATGTAAATTTCCAACTTCAACCAAACATGCTAGAAATGCTCCAATTGAGCTAATTAGCTTATTGTGAGAATATTACAAACGTCTGACAAAACTGGAAAATGTAAACTTCCAATTTCAACCAAACATGCTAGAAATGCTCCAATTGAGCTAATTAGCTTATTGTGAGAATATTACAAACGTCTGACAAAACTGAAAAATGTAAATTTCCAATTTCAACCAAACATGCTAGAAATGCTCCAATTGAGCTAATTAGCTTATTGTGACAATATTACAAACGTCTGACAAAACTGAAAAATGTAAATTTCCAATTTCAACCAAACATGCTAGAAATGCTCCAATTGAGCTAATTAGCTTATTGTGAGAATATTGCAATTGTCTGACAAAAGTGAAAAATATAAATTTCCAATTTCAACCAAACATGCTAGAAATGCTCCAATTGAGCTAATTAGCTTATTGTGAGAATATTACAAACGTCTGACCAAACTGAAAAATGTAAATTTCCAATTTCAACCAAACATGCTAGAAATGCTCCAATTGAGCTAATTAGCTTATTGTGAGAATATTGCAATTGTCTGACAAAAGTGAAAAATGTAAATTTCCAATTTCAACCAAACATGCTAGAAATGCTCCAATTGAGCTAATTAGCTTATTGTGAGAATATTACAAACGTCTGACAAAACTGAAAAATGTAAATTTCCAATTTCAACCAAACATGCTAGAAATGCTCCAATTGAGCTAATTAGCTTATTGTGAGAATATTGCAATTGTCTGACAAAAGTGAAAAATGTAAATTTCCAATTTCAACCAAACATGCTAGAAATGCTCCAATTGAGCTAATTAGCTTATTGTGAGAATATTGCAACTGTCTGACAAAAGTGAAAAATGTAAATTTCCAATTTCAACCAAAAATGCTAGAAATGCTCCAATTGAGCTAATTAGCTTATTGTGAGAATATTACAAAGGTCTGACAATACTGAAAAATGTAAATTTCCAATTTCAACCAAACATGCTAGAAATGCTCCAATTGAGCTAATTAGCTTATTGTGAGAATATTGCAATTGTCTGACAAAAGTGAAAAATGTAAATTTCCAATTTCAACCAAACATGCTAGAAATGCTCCAATTGAGCTAATTAGCTTATTGTGAGAATATTACAAACGTCTGACCAAACTGAAAAATGTAAATTTCCAATTTCAACCAAACATGCTAGAAATGCTCCAATTGAGCTAATTAGCTTATTGTGAGAATATTACAAACGTCTGACAAAACTGAAAAATGTAATTTTCCAATTTCAACCAAACATGCTAGAAATGCTCCAATTGGGCTAATTAGCTTATTGTGAGAATATTACAAACGTCTGACAAAACTGAAAAATGTAAATTTCCAATTTCAACCAAACATGCTAGAAATGCTCCAATTGAGCTAATTAGCTTATTGTGAGAATATTGCAACTTTCTGACAAAAGTGAAAAATGTAAATTTCCAATTTCAACCAAACATGCTAGAAATGCTGCAAATGCGGAAATAAGCTTATTGTGAGAATATTACAAACGTCTGACAAAAGTGAAAAATGTAAATTTCCAATTTCAACCAAACATGCTAGAAATGCTCAAATTGCGCAAATAAGCCTACTGTAAGAATTTTACAAACGTCTGACAAAACTGAAAAATGTAAATTTCCAATTTCAACCAAACATGCTAGAAATGCTCCAATTGAGCTAGTTACCTTATTGTGAGAATATTACAAACCTCTGACAACACTGAAAAATGTAAATTTTCAATTTCAACCAAACATGCTAGAAATGCTCCAATTGAGCTAATTAGCTTATTGTGAGAATATTACAAACGTCTGACAACACTGAAAAATGTAAATTTCCAATTTCAACCAAACATGCTAGAAATGCTCCAATTGAGCTAATTAGCTTATTGTGAGAATATTACAAACGTCTGACAAAAGTGAAAAATGTAAATTTCCAATTTCAACCAAACATGCTAGAAATGCTCAAATTGCGCAAATAAGCCTACTGTAAGAATTTTGCAAACGTCTGACAAAACTGAAAAATGTAAATTTCCAATTTCAACCAAACATGCTAGAAATGCTCCAATTGAGCTAATTAGCTTATTGTGAGAATATTACAAACGTCTAACAAAACTGAAAATGTGAATTTCCAATTTCAACCAAACATGCTAGAAATGCTCCAATTGCGCAAATAAGCCTACTGTAAGAATTTTGCAAACGTCTGACAAAACTGAAAAATGTAAATTTCCAATTTCAACCAAACATGCTAGAAATGCTCCAATTGAGCTAATTAGCTTATTGTGAGAATATTACAAACGTCTGACCAAACTGAAAAATGTAAATTTCCAATTTCAACCAAACATGCTAGAAATGCTCCAATTGAGCTAATTAGCTTATTGTGAGAATATTGCAATTGTCTGACAAAAGTGAAAAATGTAAATTTCCAATTTCAACCAAACATGCTAGAAATGCTCCAATTGAGCTAATTAGCTTATTGTGAGAATATTACAAACGTCTGACAAAACTGAAAAATGTAAATTTCCAATTTCAACCAAACATGCTAGAAATGCTCCAATTGAGCTAATTAGCTTATTGTGAGAATATTACAAACGTCTGACAAAACTGAAAAATGTAAACTTCCAATTTCAACCAAACATGCTAGAAATGCTCCAATTGAGCTAATTAGCTTATTGTGAGAATATTACAAACGTCTGACAAAACTGAAAAATGTAAATTTCCAATTTCAACCAAACATGCTAGAAATGCTCCAATTGAGCTAATTAGCTTATTGTGACAATATTACAAACGTCTGACAAAACTGAAAAATGTAAATTTCCAATTTCAACCAAACATGCTAGAAATGCTCCAATTGAGCTAATTAGCTTATTGTGAGAATATTGCAATTGTCTGACAAAAGTGAAAAATATAAATTTCCAATTTCAACCAAACATGCTAGAAATGCTCCAATTGAGCTAATTAGCTTATTGTGAGAATATTACAAACGTCTGACCAAACTGAAAAATGTAAATTTCCAATTTCAACCAAACATGCTAGAAATGCTCCAATTGAGCTAATTAGCTTATTGTGAGAATATTGCAATTGTCTGACAAAAGTGAAAAATGTAAATTTCCAATTTCAACCAAACATGCTAGAAATGCTCCAATTGAGCTAATTAGCTTATTGTGAGAATATTACAAACGTCTGACAAAACTGAAAAATGTAAATTTCCAATTTCAACCAAACATGCTAGAAATGCTCCAATTGAGCTAATTAGCTTATTGTGAGAATATTGCAATTGTCTGACAAAAGTGAAAAATGTAAATTTCCAATTTCAACCAAACATGCTAGAAATGCTCCAATTGAGCTAATTAGCTTATTGTGAGAATATTGCAATTGTCTGACAAAACTGAAAAATGTAAATTTCCAATTTCAACCAAACATGCTAGAAATGCTCCAATTGAGCTAGTTACCTTATTGTGAGAATATTACAAACCTCTGACAACACTGAAAAATGTAAATTTTCAATTTCAACCAAACATGCTAGAAATGCTCCAATTGAGCTAATTAGCTTATTGTGAGAATATTACAAACGTCTGACAACACTGAAAAATGTAAATTTCCAATTTCAACCAAACATGCTAGAAATGCTCCAATTGAGCTAATTAGCTTATTGTGAGAATATTACAAACGTCTGACAAAAGTGAAAAATGTAAATTTCCAATTTCAACCAAACATGCTAGAAATGCTCAAATTGCGCAAATAAGCCTACTGTAAGAATTTTGCAAACGTCTGACAAAACTGAAAAATGTAAATTTCCAATTTCAACCAAACATGCTAGAAATGCTCCAATTGAGCTAATTAGCTTATTGTGAGAATATTACAAACGTCTAACAAAACTGAAAATGTGAATTTCCAATTTCAACCAAACATGCTAGAAATGCTCCAATTGCGCAAATAAGCCTACTGTAAGAATTTTGCAAACGTCTGACAAAACTGAAAAATGTAAATTTCCAATTTCAACCAAACATGCTAGAAATGCTCCAATTGAGCTAATTAGCTTATTGTGAGAATATTACAAACGTCTGACCAAACTGAAAAATGTAAATTTCCAATTTCAACCAAACATGCTAGAAATGCTCCAATTGAGCTAATTAGCTTATTGTGAGAATATTGCAATTGTCTGACAAAAGTGAAAAATGTAAATTTCCAATTTCAACCAAACATGCTAGAAATGCTCCAATTGAGCTAATTAGCTTATTGTGAGAATATTACAAACGTCTGACAAAACTGAAAAATGTAAATTTCCAATTTCAACCAAACATGCTAGAAATGCTCCAATTGAGCTAATTAGCTTATTGTGAGAATATTACAAACGTCTGACAAAACTGAAAAATGTAAACTTCCAATTTCAACCAAACATGCTAGAAATGCTCCAATTGAGCTAATTAGCTTATTGTGAGAATATTACAAACGTCTGACAAAACTGAAAAATGTAAATTTCCAATTTCAACCAAACATGCTAGAAATGCTCCAATTGAGCTAATTAGCTTATTGTGACAATATTACAAACGTCTGACAAAACTGAAAAATGTAAATTTCCAATTTCAACCAAACATGCTAGAAATGCTCCAATTGAGCTAATTAGCTTATTGTGAGAATATTGCAATTGTCTGACAAAAGTGAAAAATATAAATTTCCAATTTCAACCAAACATGCTAGAAATGCTCCAATTGAGCTAATTAGCTTATTGTGAGAATATTACAAACGTCTGACCAAACTGAAAAATGTAAATTTCCAATTTCAACCAAACATGCTAGAAATGCTCCAATTGAGCTAATTAGCTTATTGTGAGAATATTGCAATTGTCTGACAAAAGTGAAAAATATAAATTTCCAATTTCAACCAAACATGCTAGAAATGCTCCAATTGAGCTAATTAGCTTATTGTGAGAATATTACAAACGTCTGACAAAACTGAAAAATGTAAATTTCCAATTTCAACCAAACATGCTAGAAATGCTCCAATTGAGCTAATTAGCTTATTGTGAGAATATTGCAATTGTCTGACAAAAGTGAAAAATGTAAATTTCCAATTTCAACCAAACATGCTACAAATGCTCCAATTGAGCTAATTAGCTTATTGTGAGAATATTGCAACTGTCTGACAAAAGTGAAAAATGTAAATTTCCAATTTCAACCAAAAATGCTAGAAATGCTCCAATTGAGCTAATTAGCTTATTGTGAGAATATTACAAAGGTCTGACAATACTGAAAAATGTAAATTTCCAATTTCAACCAAACATGCTAGAAATGCTCCAATTGAGCTAATTAGCTTATTGTGAGAATATTGCAATTGTCTGACAAAAGTGAAAAATGTAAATTTCCAATTTCAACCAAACATGCTAGAAATGCTCCAATTGAGCTAATTAGCTTATTGTGAGAATATTACAAACGTCTGACCAAACTGAAAAATGTAAATTTCCAATTTCAACCAAACATGCTAGAAATGCTCCAATTGAGCTAATTAGCTTATTGTGAGAATATTACAAACGTCTGACAAAACTGAAAAATGTAATTTTCCAATTTCAACCAAACATGCTAGAAATGCTCCAATTGGGCTAATTAGCTTATTGTGAGAATATTACAAACGTCTGACAAAACTGAAAAATGTAAATTTCCAATTTCAACCAAACATGCTAGAAATGCTCCAATTGAGCTAATTAGCTTATTGTGAGAATATTGCAATTTTCTGACAAAAGTGAAAAATGTAAATTTCCAATTTCAACCAAACATGCTAGAAATGCTCCAAATGCGGAAATAAGCTTATTGTGAGAATATTACAAACGTCTGACAAAAGTGAAAAATGTAAATTTCCAATTTCAACCAAACATGCTAGAAATGCTCAATTTGAGCTAATTAGCTTATTGTGAGAATATTACAAACGTCTGACCAAACCTAAAAATGTAAAATTCCAATTTCAACCAAACAAGCTAGAAATGTTCCAATTGAGCTAATTAGCTTATTGTGAGAATATTACAAACGTCTGACAAAACTGAAAAATAGAAATTTCCAATTTCAACCAAACATGCTAGAAATGCTCAAATTGAGCTAATTAGCTTATTGTGAGAATATTACAAACGTCTGACCAAACCTAAAAATGTAAAATTCCAATTTCAACCAAACAAGCTAGAAATGTTCCAATTGAGCTAATTAGCTTATTGTGAGAATATTACAAACGTCTGACAAAACTGAAAAATAGAAATTTCCAATTTCAACCAAACATGCTAGAAATGCTCCAATTGAGCTAATTAGCTTATTGATAGAATATTGCAATTGTCTGACAAAACTGAAAAATGTAAATTTCCAATTTCAACCAAACATGCTAGAAATGCTCCCATTGAGCTAATTAGCTTATTGTTAGAATATTACAAACGTCTGACAAAAGTGAAAAATGTAAATTTCCAATTTCAACCAAACATGCTAGAAATGCTCCAATTGAGCTAATTAGCTTATTGTGAGAATATTACAAACGTCTGACAAAACTGAAAAATGTAAATTTCCAATTTCAACCAAACATGCCAGAAATGCTCCAATTGAGCTAATTAGCTTATTGTGAGAATATTACAAACGTCTGACAAAAGTGAAAAATGTAAATTTCCAATTTCAACCAAACATGCTAGAAATGCTCCAATTGAGCTAATTAGCTTATTGTGAGAATATTGCAATTGTCTGACAAAAGTGAAAAATGTAAATTTCCAATTTCAACCAAACATGCTAGAAATGCTCCAATTGAGCTAATTAGCTTATTGTGAGAATATTACAAACGTCTGACAAAACTGAAAAATGTAAATTTCCAATTTCAACCAAACATGCTAGAAATGCTCCAATTGAGCTAATTAGCTTATTGTGAGAATATTACAAACGTCTGACAAAACTGAAAAATGTAAATTTCCAATTTCAACCAAACATGCTAGAAATGCTCCAATTGAGCTAATTAGCTTATTGTGAGAATATTACAAACGTCTGACAAAACTGAAAAATGTAAATTTCCAATTTCAACCAAATATGCCAGAAATGCTCCAATTGAGCTAATTAGCTTATTGTGAGAATATTACAAACGTCTGACAAAAGTGAAAAATGTAAATTTCCAATTTCAACCAAACATGCTAGAAATGCTCCAATTGAGCTAATTAGCTTATTGTGAGAATATTGCAATTGTCTGACAAAAGTGAAAAATGTAAATTTCCAATTTCAACCAAACATGCTAGAAATGCTCCAATTGAGCTAATTTGCTTATTGTGAGAATATTACAAACGTCTGACAAAACTGAAAAATGTAAATTTCCAATTTCAACCAAACATGCTAGAAATGCTCCAATTGAGCTAATTAGCTTATTGTGAGAATATTACAAACGTCTGACAAAACTGAAAAACGTAAATTTCCAATTTCAACCAAACATGCTAGAAATGCTCCAATTGAGCTAATTAGCTTATTGTGAGAATATTGCAATTGTCTGACAAAAGTGAAAAATGAAATTTTCCAATTTCAACCAAACATGCTAGAAATGCTCCAATTGAGCTAATTAGCTTATTGTGAGAATATTACAAACGTCTGACCAAACTGAAAAATGTAAATTTCCAATTTCAACCAAACATGCTAGAAATGCTCCAATTGAGATAATTAGCTTATTGTGAGAATATTACAAACGTCTGACAAAACTGAAAAATGTAAATTTCCAATTTCAACCAAACATGCTAGAAATGCTCCAATTGAGCTAATTAGCTTATTGTGAGAATATTACAAACCTCTGACAACACTGAAAAATGTAAATTTTCAATTTCAACCAAACATGCTAGAAATGCTCCAATTGAGCTAATTAGCTTATTGTGAGAATATTACAAACGTCCGACAAAAGTGAAAAATGTAAATTTCCAATTTCAACCAAACATGCTAGAAATGCTCAAATTGAGCTAATTAGCTTATTGTGAGAATATTACAAACGTCTGACCAAACCTAAAAATGTAAAATTCCAATTTCAACCAAACAAGCTAGAAATGTTCCAATTGAGCTAATTAGCTTATTGTGAGAATATTACAAACGTCTGACAAAACTGAAAAATAGAAATTTCCAATTTCAACCAAACATGCTAGAAATGCTCCAATTGAGCTAATTAGCTTATTGATAGAATATTGCAATTGTCTGACAAAACTGAAAAATGTAAATTTCCAATTTCAACCAAACATGCTAGAAATGCTCCCATTGAGCTAATTAGCTTATTGTTAGAATATTACAAACGTCTGACAAAAGTGAAAAATGTAAATTTCCAATTTCAACCAAACATGCTAGAAATGCTCCAATTGAGCTAATTAGCTTATTGTGAGAATATTACAAACGTCTGACAAAACTTAAAAATGTAAATTTCCAATTTCAACCAAACATGCCAGAAATGCTCCAATTGAGCTAATTAGCTTATTGTGAGAATATTACAAACGTCTGACAAAACTGAAAAATGTAAATTTCCAATTTCAACCAAACATGCTAGAAATGCTCCAATTGAGCTAATTAGCTTATTGTGAAAATATTACAAACGTCTGACCAAACTGAAAAATGTAAATTTCCAATTTCAACCAAACATGCTAGAAATGCTCAAATTGAGCTAATTAGCTTATTGTGAGAATATTACAAACGTCTGACAAAACTGAAAAATGTAAATTTCCAATTTCAACCAAACATGCTAGAAATGCTCCAATTGAGCTAATTAGCTTATTGTGAGAATATTACAAACGTCTGACCAAACTGAAAAATGTAAATTTCCAATTTCAACCAAACATGCTAGAAATGCTCCAATTGAGCTAATTAGCTTATTGTGAGAATATTACAAACCTCTGACAACACTGAAAAATTTAAATTTTCAATTTCAACCAAACATGCTAGAAATGCTCCAATTGAGCTAATTAGCTTATTGTGAGAATATTACAAACGTCCGACAAAAGTGAAAAATGTAAATTTCCAATTTCAACCAAACATGCTAGAAATGCTCAAATTGAGCTAATTAGCTTATTGTGAGAATATTACAAAGGTCTGACAATACTGAAAAATGTAAATTTCCAATTTCAACCAAACATGCTAGAAATGCTCCAATTGAGCTAATTAGCTTATTGTGAGAATATTGCAATTGTCTGACAAAGGTGAAAAATGTAAATTTCCAATTTCAACCAAACATGCTAGAAATGCTCCAATTGAGCTAATTAGCTTATTGTGAGAATATTACAAACGTCTGACCAAACTGAAAAATGTAAATTTCCAATTTCAACCAAACATGCTAGAAATGCTCCAATTGAGCTAATTAGCTTATTGTGAGAATATTACAAACGTCTGACAAAACTGAAAAATGTAATTTTCCAATTTCAACCAAACATGCTAGAAATGCTCCAATTGGGCTAATTAGCTTTTTGTGAGAATATTACAAACGTCTGACAAAACTGAAAAATGTAAATTTCCAATTTCAACCAAACATGCTAGAAATGCTCCAATTGAGCTAATTAGCTTATTGTGAGAATATTGCAATTTTCTGACAAAAGTGAAAAATGTAAATTTCCAATTTCAACCAAACATGCTAGAAATGCTCCAAATGCGGAAATAAGCTTATTGTGAGAATATTACAAACGTCTGACAAAAGTGAAAAATGTAAATTTCCAATTTCAACCAAACATGCTAGAAATGCTCAAATTGCGCAAATAAGCCTACTGTAAGAATTTTACAAACGTCTGACAAAACTGAAAAATGTAAATTTATAATTTCAACCAAACATGCTAGAAATGCTCCAATTGAGCTAGTTACCTTATTGTGAGAATATTACAAACCTCTGACAACACTGAAAAATGTAAATTTTCAATTTCAACCAAACATGCTAGAAATGCTCCAATTGAGCTAATTAGCTTATTGTGAGAATATTACAAACGTCTGACAACACTGAAAAATGTAAATTTCCAATTTCAACCAAACATGCTAGAAATGCTCCAATTGAGCTAATTAGCTTATTGTGAGAATATTACAAACGTCTGACAAAAGTGAAAAATGTAAATTTCCAATTTCAACCAAACATGCTAGAAATGCTCAAATTGCGCAAATAAGCCTACTGTAAGAATTTTGCAAACGTCTGACAAAACTGAAAAATGTAAATTTCCAATTTCAACCAAACATGCTAGAAATGCTCCAATTGAGCTAATTAGCTTATTGTGAGAATATTACAAACGTCTAACAAAACTGAAAATGTGAATTTCCAATTTCAACCAAACATGCTAGAAATGCTCCAATTGAGCTAATTAGCTTATTGTGAGAATATTACAAACGTCTGACAACACTGAAAAATGTAAATTTCCAATTTCAACCAAACATGCTAGAAATGCTCCAATTGAGCTAATTAGCTTATTGTGAGAATATTACAAACGTCTGACAAAAGTGAAAAATGTAAATTTCCAATTTCAACCAAACATGCTAGAAATGCTCAAATTGCGCAAATAAGCCTACTGTAAGAATTTTGCAAACGTCTGACAAAACTGAAAAATGTAAATTTCCAATTTCAACCAAACATGCTAGAAATGCTCCAATTGAGCTAATTAGCTTATTGTGAGAATATTACAAACGTCTAACAAAACTGAAAATGTGAATTTCCAATTTCAACCAAACATGCTAGAAATGCTCCAATTGCGCAAATAAGCCTACTGTAAGAATTTTACAAACGTCTGACAAAACTGAAAAATGTAAACTTTCAATTTCAACCAAACATGCTAGAAATACTCCAATTGAGCTATTTAGCTTATTGTGAGAATATTGCAATTGTCTGACAAAACTGAAAAATGAAAATTTCCAATTTCAACCAAACATGCTAGAAATGCTCCAATTGAGCTAATTAGCTTATTGAGAGAATATTACAAACGTCTGACAAAACTGAAAAATGTAAATTTCCAATTTCAACCAAACATGCTAGAAATGCTCCAATTGAGCTAATTAGCTTATTGTTAAAATATTACAAACGTCTGACAAAACTGAAAAATGTAACTTTCCAATTTCAACCAAACATGCTAGAAATGCTCCAATTGAGCTAATTAGCTTATTGTGAGAATATTACAAACGTCTGACAAAACTGAAAAATGTAAATTTCCAATTTCAACTAAACATGCTAGAAATGCTCCAATTGAGCTAATTAGCTTATTGTGAGAATATTGCAATTGTCTGACAAAAGTGAAAAATGTAAATTTCCAATTTCAACCAAACATGCTAGAAATGCTCCAATTGAGCTAATTAGCTTATTGTGAGAATATTACAAACGTCTGACAAAACTGAAAAATGTAAATTTCCAATTTCAACCAAACATGCTAGAAATGCTCCAATTGAGCTAATTAGCTTATTGTGAGAATATTACAAACGTCTGACAAAACTGAAAAACGTAAATTTCCAATTTCAACCAAACATGCTAGAAATGCTCCAATTGAGCTAATTAGCTTATTGTGAGAATATTGCAATTGTCTGACAAAAGTGAAAAATGAAATTTTCCAATTTCAACCAAACATGCTAGAAATGCTCCAATTGAGCTAATTAGCTTATTGTGAGAATATTACAAACGTCTGACCAAACTGAAAAATGTAAATTTCCAATTTCAACCAAACATGCTAGAAATGCTCCAATTGAGCTAATTAGCTTATTGTGAGAATATTACAAACCTCTGACAACACTGAAAAATGTAAATTTTCAATTTCAACCAAACATGCTAGAAATGCTCCAATTGAGCTAATTAGCTTATTGTGAGAATATTACAAACGTCCGACAAAAGTGAAAAATGTAAATTTCCAATTTCAACCAAACATGCTAGAAATGCTCAAATTGAGCTAATTAGCTTATTGTGAGAATATTACAAACGTCTGACCAAACCTAAAAATGTAAAATTCCAATTTCAACCAAACAAGCTAGAAATGTTCCAATTGAGCTAATTAGCTTATTGTGAGAATATTACAAACGTCTGACAAAACTGAAAAATAGAAATTTCCAATTTCAACCAAACATGCTAGAAATGCTCCAATTGAGCTAATTAGCTTATTGATAGAATATTGCAATTGTCTGACAAAACTGAAAAATGTAAATTTCCAATTTCAACCAAACATGCTAGAAATGCTCCCATTGAGCTAATTAGCTTATTGTTAGAATATTACAAACGTCTGACAAAAGTGAAAAATGTAAATTTCCAATTTCAACCAAACATGCTAGAAATGCTCCAATTGAGCTAATTAGCTTATTGTGAGAATATTACAAACGTCTGACAAAACTGAAAAATTTAAATTTCCAATTTCAACCAAACATGCCAGAAATGCTCCAATTGAGCTAATTAGCTTATTGTGAGAATATTACAAACGTCTGACAAAACCGAAAAATGTAAATTTCCAATTTCAACCAAAAATGCTAGAAATGCTCCAATTGAGCTAATTAGCTTATTGTGAGAATATTACAAAGGTCTGACAATACTGAAAAATGTAAATTTCCAATTTCAACCAAACATGCTAGAAATGCTCCAATTGAGCTAATTAGCTTATTGTGAGAATATTGCAATTGTCTGACAAAGGTGAAAAATGTAAATTTCCAATTTCAACCAAACATGCTAGAAATGCTCCAATTGAGCTAATTAGCTTATTGTGAGAATATTACAAACGTCTGACCAAACTGAAAAATGTAAATTTCCAATTTCAACCAAACATGCTAGAAATGCTCCAATTGAGCTAATTAGCTTATTGTGAGAATATTACAAACGTCTGACAAAACTGAAAAATGTAATTTTCCAATTTCAACCAAACATGCTAGAAATGCTCCAATTGGGCTAATTAGCTTTTTGTGAGAATATTACAAACGTCTGACAAAACTGAAAAATGTAAATTTCCAATTTCAACCAAACATGCTAGAAATGCTCCAATTGAGCTAATTAGCTTATTGTGAGAATATTGCAATTTTCTGACAAAAGTGAAAAATGTAAATTTCCAATTTCAACCAAACATGCTAGAAATGCTCCAAATGCGGAAATAAGCTTATTGTGAGAATATTACAAACGTCTGACAAAAGTGAAAAATGTAAATTTCCAATTTCAACCAAACATGCTAGAAATGCTCAAATTGCGCAAATAAGCCTACTGTAAGAATTTTACAAACGTCTGACAAAACTGAAAAATGTAAATTTATAATTTCAACCAAACATGCTAGAAATGCTCCAATTGAGCTAGTTACCTTATTGTGAGAATATTACAAACCTCTGACAACACTGAAAAATGTAAATTTTCAATTTCAACCAAACATGCTAGAAATGCTCCAATTGAGCTAATTAGCTTATTGTGAGAATATTACAAACGTCTGACAACACTGAAAAATGTAAATTTCCAATTTCAACCAAACATGCTAGAAATGCTCCAATTGAGCTAATTAGCTTATTGTGAGAATATTACAAACGTCTGACAAAAGTGAAAAATGTAAATTTCCAATTTCAACCAAACATGCTAGAAATGCTCAAATTGCGCAAATAAGCCTACTGTAAGAATTTTGCAAACGTCTGACAAAACTGAAAAATGTAAATTTCCAATTTCAACCAAACATGCTAGAAATGCTCCAATTGAGCTAATTAGCTTATTGTGAGAATATTACAAACGTCTAACAAAACTGAAAATGTGAATTTCCAATTTCAACCAAACATGCTAGAAATGCTCCAATTGAGCTAATTAGCTTATTGTGAGAATATTACAAACGTCTGACAACACTGAAAAATGTAAATTTCCAATTTCAACCAAACATGCTAGAAATGCTCCAATTGAGCTAATTAGCTTATTGTGAGAATATTACAAACGTCTGACAAAAGTGAAAAATGTAAATTTCCAATTTCAACCAAACATGCTAGAAATGCTCAAATTGCGCAAATAAGCCTACTGTAAGAATTTTGCAAACGTCTGACAAAACTGAAAAATGTAAATTTCCAATTTCAACCAAACATGCTAGAAATGCTCCAATTGAGCTAATTAGCTTATTGTGAGAATATTACAAACGTCTAACAAAACTGAAAATGTGAATTTCCAATTTCAACCAAACATGCTAGAAATGCTCCAATTGCGCAAATAAGCCTACTGTAAGAATTTTACAAACGTCTGACAAAACTGAAAAATGTAAACTTTCAATTTCAACCAAACATGCTAGAAATACTCCAATTGAGCTATTTAGCTTATTGTGAGAATATTGCAATTGTCTGACAAAACTGAAAAATGAAAATTTCCAATTTCAACCAAACATGCTAGAAATGCTCCAATTGAGCTAATTAGCTTATTGAGAGAATATTACAAACGTCTGACAAAACTGAAAAATGTAAATTTCCAATTTCAACCAAACATGCTAGAAATGCTCCAATTGAGCTAATTAGCTTATTGTTAAAATATTACAAACGTCTGACAAAACTGAAAAATGTAACTTTCCAATTTCAACCAAACATGCTAGAAATGCTCCAATTGAGCTAATTAGCTTATTGTGAGAATATTACAAACGTCTGACAAAACTGAAAAATGTAAATTTCCAATTTCAACTAAACATGCTAGAAATGCTCCAATTGAGCTAATTAGCTTATTGTGAGAATATTGCAATTGTCTGACAAAAGTGAAAAATGTAAATTTCCAATTTCAACCAAACATGCTAGAAATGCTCCAATTGAGCTAATTAGCTTATTGTGAGAATATTACAAACGTCTGACAAAACTGAAAAATGTAAATTTCCAATTTCAACCAAACATGCTAGAAATGCTCCAATTGAGCTAATTAGCTTATTGTGAGAATATTACAAACGTCTGACAAAACTGAAAAACGTAAATTTCCAATTTCAACCAAACATGCTAGAAATGCTCCAATTGAGCTAATTAGCTTATTGTGAGAATATTGCAATTGTCTGACAAAAGTGAAAAATGAAATTTTCCAATTTCAACCAAACATGCTAGAAATGCTCCAATTGAGCTAATTAGCTTATTGTGAGAATATTACAAACGTCTGACCAAACTGAAAAATGTAAATTTCCAATTTCAACCAAACATGCTAGAAATGCTCCAATTGAGCTAATTAGCTTATTGTGAGAATATTACAAACCTCTGACAACACTGAAAAATGTAAATTTTCAATTTCAACCAAACATGCTAGAAATGCTCCAATTGAGCTAATTAGCTTATTGTGAGAATATTACAAACGTCCGACAAAAGTGAAAAATGTAAATTTCCAATTTCAACCAAACATGCTAGAAATGCTCAAATTGAGCTAATTAGCTTATTGTGAGAATATTACAAACGTCTGACCAAACCTAAAAATGTAAAATTCCAATTTCAACCAAACAAGCTAGAAATGTTCCAATTGAGCTAATTAGCTTATTGTGAGAATATTACAAACGTCTGACAAAACTGAAAAATAGAAATTTCCAATTTCAACCAAACATGCTAGAAATGCTCCAATTGAGCTAATTAGCTTATTGATAGAATATTGCAATTGTCTGACAAAACTGAAAAATGTAAATTTCCAATTTCAACCAAACATGCTAGAAATGCTCCCATTGAGCTAATTAGCTTATTGTTAGAATATTACAAACGTCTGACAAAAGTGAAAAATGTAAATTTCCAATTTCAACCAAACATGCTAGAAATGCTCCAATTGAGCTAATTAGCTTATTGTGAGAATATTACAAACGTCTGACAAAACTGAAAAATTTAAATTTCCAATTTCAACCAAACATGCCAGAAATGCTCCAATTGAGCTAATTAGCTTATTGTGAGAATATTACAAACGTCTGACAAAACCGAAAAATGTAAATTTCCAATTTCAACCAAACATGCTAGAAATGCTCCAATTGAGCTAATTAGCTTATTGTGAAAATATTACAAACGTCTGACCAAACTGAAAAATGTAAATTTCCAATTTCAACCAAACATGCTAGAAATGCTCAAATTGAGCTAATTAGCTTATTGTGAGAATATTACAAACGTCCGACAAAACTGAAAAATAGAAATTTCCAATTTCAACCAAACATGCTAGAAATGCTCCAATTGAGCTAATTAGCTTATTGTGAGAATATTACAAACGTCTGACCAAACCTAAAAATGTAAATTTCCAATTTCAACCAAACAAGCTAGAAATGTTCCAATTGAGCTAATTAGCTTATTGTGAGAATATTACAAACGTCTGACAAAACTGAAAAATAGAAATTTCCAATTTTAACCAAACATGCTAGAAATGCTCAAATTGAGCTAATTAGCTTATTGATAGAATATTGCAATTGTCTGACAAAACTGAAAAATGTAAATTTCCAATTTCAACCAAACATGCTAGAAATGCTCCAATTGAGCTAATTAGCTTATTGTTAGAATATTACAAACGTCTGACAAAAGTGAAAAATGTAAATTTCCAATTTCAACCAAACATGCTAGAAATGCTCCAATTGAGCTAATTAGCTTATTGTGAGAATATTACAAACGTCTGACAAAACTGAAAAATGTAAATTTCCAATTTCAACCAAACATGCTAGAAATGCTCCAATTGAGCTAATTAGCTTATTGTGAGAATATTACAAACGTCTGACAAAACCGAAAAATGTAAATTTCCAATTTCAACCAAACATGCTAGAAATGCTCCAATTGAGCTAATTAGCTTATTGTGAGAATATTACAAACGTCTGACAAAAGTGAAAAATGTAAATTTCCAATTTCAACCAAACATGCTAGAAATGCTCCAATTGAGCTAATTAGCTTATTGTGAGAATATTACAAACGTCTGACAAAAGTGAAAAATGTAAATTTCCAATTTCAACCAAACATGCTAGAAATGCTCCAATTGAGCTAATTAGCTTATTGTGAGAATATTACAAACGTCTGACAAAACTGAAAAATTTAAATTTCCAATTTCAACCAAACATGCCAGAAATGCTCCAATTGAGCTAATTAGCTTATTGTGAGAATATTACAAACGTCTGACAAAACCGAAAAATGTAAATTTCCAATTTCAACCAAAAATGCTAGAAATGCTCCAATTGAGCTAATTAGCTTATTGTGAGAATATTACAAAGGTCTGACAATACTGAAAAATGTAAATTTCCAATTTCAACCAAACATGCTAGAAATGCTCCAATTGAGCTAATTAGCTTATTGTGAGAATATTGCAATTGTCTGACAAAGGTGAAAAATGTAAATTTCCAATTTCAACCAAACATGCTAGAAATGCTCCAATTGAGCTAATTAGCTTATTGTGAGAATATTACAAACGTCTGACCAAACTGAAAAATGTAAATTTCCAATTTCAACCAAACATGCTAGAAATGCTCCAATTGAGCTAATTAGCTTATTGTGAGAATATTACAAACGTCTGACAAAACTGAAAAATGTAATTTTCCAATTTCAACCAAACATGCTAGAAATGCTCCAATTGGGCTAATTAGCTTTTTGTGAGAATATTACAAACGTCTGACAAAACTGAAAAATGTAAATTTCCAATTTCAACCAAACATGCTAGAAATGCTCCAATTGAGCTAATTAGCTTATTGTGAGAATATTGCAATTTTCTGACAAAAGTGAAAAATGTAAATTTCCAATTTCAACCAAACATGCTAGAAATGCTCCAAATGCGGAAATAAGCTTATTGTGAGAATATTACAAACGTCTGACAAAAGTGAAAAATGTAAATTTCCAATTTCAACCAAACATGCTAGAAATGCTCAAATTGCGCAAATAAGCCTACTGTAAGAATTTTACAAACGTCTGACAAAACTGAAAAATGTAAATTTATAATTTCAACCAAACATGCTAGAAATGCTCCAATTGAGCTAGTTACCTTATTGTGAGAATATTACAAACCTCTGACAACACTGAAAAATGTAAATTTTCAATTTCAACCAAACATGCTAGAAATGCTCCAATTGAGCTAATTAGCTTATTGTGAGAATATTACAAACGTCTGACAACACTGAAAAATGTAAATTTCCAATTTCAACCAAACATGCTAGAAATGCTCCAATTGAGCTAATTAGCTTATTGTGAGAATATTACAAACGTCTGACAAAAGTGAAAAATGTAAATTTCCAATTTCAACCAAACATGCTAGAAATGCTCAAATTGCGCAAATAAGCCTACTGTAAGAATTTTGCAAACGTCTGACAAAACTGAAAAATGTAAATTTCCAATTTCAACCAAACATGCTAGAAATGCTCCAATTGAGCTAATTAGCTTATTGTGAGAATATTACAAACGTCTAACAAAACTGAAAATGTGAATTTCCAATTTCAACCAAACATGCTAGAAATGCTCCAATTGAGCTAATTAGCTTATTGTGAGAATATTACAAACGTCTGACAACACTGAAAAATGTAAATTTCCAATTTCAACCAAACATGCTAGAAATGCTCCAATTGAGCTAATTAGCTTATTGTGAGAATATTACAAACGTCTGACAAAAGTGAAAAATGTAAATTTCCAATTTCAACCAAACATGCTAGAAATGCTCAAATTGCGCAAATAAGCCTACTGTAAGAATTTTGCAAACGTCTGACAAAACTGAAAAATGTAAATTTCCAATTTCAACCAAACATGCTAGAAATGCTCCAATTGAGCTAATTAGCTTATTGAGAGAATATTACAAACGTCTGACAAAACTGAAAAATGTAAATTTCCAATTTCAACCAAACATGCTAGAAATGCTCCAATTGAGCTAATTAGCTTATTGTTAAAATATTACAAACGTCTGACAAAACTGAAAAATGTAACTTTCCAATTTCAACCAAACATGCTAGAAATGCTCCAATTGAGCTAATTAGCTTATTGTGAGAATATTACAAACGTCTGACAAAACTGAAAAATGTAAATTTCCAATTTCAACTAAACATGCTAGAAATGCTCCAATTGAGCTAATTAGCTTATTGTGAGAATATTGCAATTGTCTGACAAAAGTGAAAAATGTAAATTTCCAATTTCAACCAAACATGCTAGAAATGCTCCAATTGAGCTAATTAGCTTATTGTGAGAATATTACAAACGTCTGACAAAACTGAAAAATGTAAATTTCCAATTTCAACCAAACATGCTAGAAATGCTCCAATTGAGCTAATTAGCTTATTGTGAGAATATTACAAACGTCTGACAAAACTGAAAAACGTAAATTTCCAATTTCAACCAAACATGCTAGAAATGCTCCAATTGAGCTAATTAGCTTATTGTGAGAATATTGCAATTGTCTGACAAAAGTGAAAAATGAAATTTTCCAATTTCAACCAAACATGCTAGAAATGCTCCAATTGAGCTAATTAGCTTATTGTGAGAATATTACAAACGTCTGACCAAACTGAAAAATGTAAATTTCCAATTTCAACCAAACATGCTAGAAATGCTCCAATTGAGCTAATTAGCTTATTGTGAGAATATTACAAACCTCTGACAACACTGAAAAATGTAAATTTTCAATTTCAACCAAACATGCTAGAAATGCTCCAATTGAGCTAATTAGCTTATTGTGAGAATATTACAAACGTCCGACAAAAGTGAAAAATGTAAATTTCCAATTTCAACCAAACATGCTAGAAATGCTCAAATTGAGCTAATTAGCTTATTGTGAGAATATTACAAACGTCTGACCAAACCTAAAAATGTAAAATTCCAATTTCAACCAAACAAGCTAGAAATGTTCCAATTGAGCTAATTAGCTTATTGTGAGAATATTACAAACGTCTGACAAAACTGAAAAATAGAAATTTCCAATTTCAACCAAACATGCTAGAAATGCTCCAATTGAGCTAATTAGCTTATTGATAGAATATTGCAATTGTCTGACAAAACTGAAAAATGTAAATTTCCAATTTCAACCAAACATGCTAGAAATGCTCCCATTGAGCTAATTAGCTTATTGTTAGAATATTACAAACGTCTGACAAAAGTGAAAAATGTAAATTTCCAATTTCAACCAAACATGCTAGAAATGCTCCAATTGAGCTAATTAGCTTATTGTGAGAATATTACAAACGTCTGACAAAACTGAAAAATTTAAATTTCCAATTTCAACCAAACATGCCAGAAATGCTCCAATTGAGCTAATTAGCTTATTGTGAGAATATTACAAACGTCTGACAAAACCGAAAAATGTAAATTTCCAATTTCAACCAAACATGCTAGAAATGCTCCAATTGAGCTAATTAGCTTATTGTGAAAATATTACAAACGTCTGACCAAACTGAAAAATGTAAATTTCCAATTTCAACCAAACATGCTAGAAATGCTCAAATTGAGCTAATTAGCTTATTGTGAGAATATTACAAACGTCCGACAAAACTGAAAAATAGAAATTTCCAATTTCAACCAAACATGCTAGAAATGCTCCAATTGAGCTAATTAGCTTATTGTGAGAATATTACAAACGTCTGACCAAACCTAAAAATGTAAATTTCCAATTTCAACCAAACAAGCTAGAAATGTTCCAATTGAGCTAATTAGCTTATTGTGAGAATATTACAAACGTCTGACAAAACTGAAAAATAGAAATTTCCAATTTTAACCAAACATGCTAGAAATGCTCAAATTGAGCTAATTAGCTTATTGATAGAATATTGCAATTGTCTGACAAAACTGAAAAATGTAAATTTCCAATTTCAACCAAACATGCTAGAAATGCTCCAATTGAGCTAATTAGCTTATTGTTAGAATATTACAAACGTCTGACAAAAGTGAAAAATGTAAATTTCCAATTTCAACCAAACATGCTAGAAATGCTCCAATTGAGCTAATTAGCTTATTGTGAGAATATTACAAACGTCTGACAAAACTGAAAAATGTAAATTTCCAATTTCAACCAAACATGCTAGAAATGCTCCAATTGAGCTAATTAGCTTATTGTGAGAATATTACAAACGTCTGACAAAACCGAAAAATGTAAATTTCCAATTTCAACCAAACATGCTAGAAATGCTCCAATTGAGCTAATTAGCTTATTGTGAGAATATTACAAACGTCTGACAAAAGTGAAAAATGTAAATTTCCAATTTCAACCAAACATGCTAGAAATGCTCCAATTGAGCTAATTAGCTTATTGTGAGAATATTACAAACGTCTGACAAAACCGAAAAATGTAAATTTCCAATTTCAACCAAACATGCTAGAAATGCTCCAATTGAGCTAATTAGCTTATTGTGAAAATATTACAAACGTCTGACCAAACTGAAAAATGTAAATTTCCAATTTCAACCAAACATGCTAGAAATGCTCAAATTGAGCTAATTAGCTTATTGTGAGAATATTACAAACGTCTGACCAAACTGAAAAATGTAAATTTCCAATTTCAACCAAACATGCTAGAAATGCTCCAATTGAGCTAATTAGCTTATTGTGAGAATATTACAAACGTCTGACAAAACTGAAAAATGTAATTTTCCAATTTCAACCAAACATGCTAGAAATGCTCCAATTGGGCTAATTAGCTTTTTGTGAGAATATTACAAACGTCTGACAAAACTGAAAAATGTAAATTTCCAATTTCAACCAAACATGCTAGAAATGCTCCAATTGAGCTAATTAGCTTATTGTGAGAATATTGCAATTTTCTGACAAAAGTGAAAAATGTAAATTTCCAATTTCAACCAAACATGCTAGAAATGCTCCAAATGCGGAAATAAGCTTATTGTGAGAATATTACAAACGTCTGACAAAAGTGAAAAATGTAAATTTCCAATTTCAACCAAACATGCTAGAAATGCTCCAATTGAGCTAATTAGCTTATTGTGAGAATATTACAAACGTCTGACAAAAGTGAAAAATGTAAATTTCCAATTTCAACCAAACATGCTAGAAATGCTCAAATTGCGCAAATAAGCCTACTGTAAGAATTTTACAAACGTCTGACAAAACTGAAAAATGTAAATTTCCAATTTCAACCAAACATGCTAGAAATGCTCCAATTGAGCTAATTAGCTTATTGAGAGAATATTGCAATTGTCTGACAAAAGTGAAAAATGCAAATTTCCAATTTCAACCAAACATGCTAGAAATGCTCCAATTGAGCTAATTAGCTTATTGTGAGAATATTACAAACGTCTGACAAAACTGAAAAATGTAAATTTCCAATTTCAACCAAACATGCTAGAAATGCTCCAAATGCGGAAATAAGCTTATTGTGAGAATATTACAAACGTCTGACAAAAGTGAAAAATGTAAATTTCCAATTTCAACCAAACATGCTAGAAATGCTCAAATTGCGCAAATAAGCCTACTGTAAGAATTTTACAAACGTCTGACAAAACTGAAAAATGTAAATTTCCAATTTCAACCAAACATGCTAGAAATGCTCCAATTGAGCTAATTAGCTTATTGAGAGAATATTGCAATTGTCTGACAAAAGTGAAAAATGCAAATTTCCAATTTCAACCAAACATGCTAGAAATGCTCCAATTGAGCTAATTAGCTTATTGTGAGAATATTACAAACGTCTGACCAAACTGAAAAATGTAAATTTCCAATTTCAACCAAACATGCTAGAAATGCTCCAATTGAGCTAATTAGCTTATTGTGAGAATATTACAAACGTCTGACCAAACTGAAAAATGTAAATTTCCAATTTCAACCAAACATGCTAGAAATGCTCCAATTGAGCTAATTAGCTTATTGTGAGAATATTATAAACGTCTGACAAAACTGAAAAATGTAAATTTCCAATTTCAACCAAACATGCTAGAAATGCTCCAATTGAGCTAATTAGCTTATTGTGAGAATATTACAAACGTCTGACAAAACTGAAAAATGTAAATTTCCAATTTCAACCAAACATGCTAGAAATGCTCCAATTGAGCTAATTAGCTTATTGTGAGAATATTGCAATTGTCTGACAAAAGTGAAGAATGTAAATTTCCAAATTCAACCAAACATGCTAGAAATGCTCCAATTGAGCTAATTAGCTTATTGTGAGAATATTACAAACGTCTGACAAAAGTGAAAAATGTAAATTTCCAATTTCAACCAAACATGCTAGAAATGCTCAAATTGCGCAAATAAGCCTACTGTAAGAATTTTACAAACGTCTGACAAAACTGAAAAATGTAAATTTCCAATTTCAACCAATCATGCTAGAAATGCTCCAATTGAGCTAATTAGCTTATTGAGAGAATATTGCAATTGTCTGACAAAAGTGAAAAATGCAAATTTCCAATTTCAACCAAACATGCTAGAAATGCTCCAATTGAGCTAATTAGCTTATTGTGAGAATATTACAAACGTCTGACAAAACTGAAAAATGTAAATTTCCAATTTCAACCAAACATGCTAGAAATGCTCCAAATGCGGAAATAAGCTTATTGTGAGAATATTACAAACGTCTGACAAAAGTGAAAAATGTAAATTTCCAATTTCAACCAAACATGCTAGAAATGCTCAAATTGCGCAAATAAGCCTACTGTAAGAATTTTACAAACGTCTGACAAAACTGAAAAATGTAAATTTCCAATTTCAACCAAACATGCTAGAAATGCTCCAATTGAGCTAATTAGCTTATTGAGAGAATATTGCAATTGTCTGACAAAAGTGAAAAATGCAAATTTCCAATTTCAACCAAACATGCTAGAAATGCTCCAATTGAGCTAATTAGCTTATTGTGAGAATATTACAAACGTCTGACAAAACTGAAAAATGTAAATTTCCAATTTCAACCAAACATGCTAGAAATGCTCCAATTGAGCTAATTAGCTTATTGAAAGAATATTGCAATTGTCTGACAATAGTGAAAAATGTAAATTTTCAATTTCAACCAAACATGCTAGAAATGCTCCAATTGAGCTAGTTACCTTATTGTGAGAATATTACAAACCTCTGACAACACTGAAAAATGTAAATTTTCAATTTCAACCAAACATGCTAGAAATGCTCCAATTGAGCTAATTAGCTTATTGTGAGAATATTGCAATTGTCTGACAAAAGTGAAAAATGTAAATTTCCAATTTCAACCAAACATGCTAGAAATGCTCCAATTGAGCTAATTAGCTTATTGTGAGAATATTACAAACGTCTGACAAAACTGAAAAATGTAAATTTCCAATTTCAACCAAACATGTTAGAAATGCTCCAATTGAGCTAATTAGCTTATTGTGAGAATATTGCAATTGTCTGACAAAAGTGAAAAATGCAAATTTCCAATTTCAACCAAACATGCTAGAAATGCTCCAATTGAGCTAATTAGCTTATTGTGAGAATATTGCAATTGTCTGACAAAAGTGAAAAATGTAAATTTCCAATTTCAACCAAACATGCTAGAAATGCTCCAATTGAGCTAATTAGCTTATTGTGAGAATATTACAAACGTCTGACCAAACTGAAAAATGTAAATTTCCAATTTCAACCAAACATGCTAGAAATGCTCCAATTGAGCTAATTAGCTTATTGTGAGAATATTACAAACGTCTGACCAAACTGAAAAATGTAAATTTCCAATTTCAACCAAACATGCTAGAAATGCTCCAATTGAGCTAATTAGCTTATTGTGAGAATATTACAAACGTCTGACAAAACTGAAAAATGTAAATTTCCAATTTCAACCAAACATGCTAGAAATGCTCCAATTGAGCTAATTAGCTTATTGTGAGAATATTACAAACGTCTGACCAAACTGAAAAATGTAAATTTCCAATTTCAACCAAACATGCTAGAAATGCTCCAATTGAGCTAATTAGCTTATTGTGAGAATATTGCAATTGTCTGACAAAAGTGAAAAATGTAAATTTCCAATTTCAACCAAACATGCTAGAAATGCTCCAATTGAGCTAATTAGCTTATTGTGAGAATATTACAAACGTCTGACAAAACTGAAAAATGTAAATTTCCAATTTCAACCAAACATGCTAGAAATGCTCCAATTGAGCTAATTAGCTTATTGTGAGAATATTACAAACGTCTGACAAAACTGAAAAATGTAAACTTCCAATTTCAACCAAACATGCTAGAAATGCTCCAATTGAGCTAATTAGCTTATTGTCAGAATATTAAAAACGTCTGACAAAACTGAAAAATGTAAATTTCCAATTTCAACCAAACATGCTAGAAATGCTCCAATTGAGCTAATTAGCTTATTGTGACAATATTACAAACGTCTGACAAAACTGAAAAATGTAAATTTCCAATTTCAACCAAACATGCTAGAAATGCTCCAATTGAGCTAATTAGCTTATTGTGAGAATATTGCAATTGTCTGACAAAAGTGAAAAATATAAATTTCCAATTTCAACCAAACATGCTAGAAATGCTCCAATTGAGCTAATTAGCTTATTGTGAGAATATTACAAACGTCTGACCAAACTGAAAAATGTAAATTTCCAATTTCAACCAAACATGCTAGAAATGCTCCAATTGAGCTAATTAGCTTATTGTGAGAATATTACAAACGTCTGACCAAACTGAAAAATGTAAATTTCCAATTTCAACCAAACATGCTAGAAATGCTCCAATTGAGCTAATTAGCTTATTGTGAGAATATTACAAACGTCTGACAAAACTGAAAAATGTAAATTTCCAATTTCAACCAAACATGCTAGAAATGCTCCAATTGAGCTAATTAGCTTATTGTGAGAATATTGCAATTGTCTGACAAAAGTGAAAAATGTAAATTTCCAATTTCAACCAAACATGCTAGAAATGCTCCAATTGAGCTAATTAGCTTATTGTGAGAATATTGCAACTGTCTGACAAAAGTGAAAAATGTAAATTTCCAATTTCAACCAAAAATGCTAGAAATGCTCCAATTGAGCTAATTAGCTTATTGTGAGAATATTACAAAGGTCTGACAATACTGAAAAATGTAAATTTCCAATTTCAACCAAACATGCTAGAAATGCTCCAATTGAGCTAATTAGCTTATTGTGAGAATATTGCAATTGTCTGACAAAAGTGAAAAATGTAAATTTCCAATTTCAACCAAACATGCTAGAAATGCTCCAATTGAGCTAATTAGCTTATTGTGAGAATATTACAAACGTCTGACCAAACTGAAAAATGTAAATTTCCAATTTCAACCAAACATGCTAGAAATGCTCCAATTGAGCTAATTAGCTTATTGTAAGAATATTACAAACGTCTGACAAAACTGAAAAATGTAATTTTCCAATTTCAACCAAACATGCTAGAAATGCTCCAATTGGGCTAATTAGCTTATTGTGAGAATATTACAAACGTCTGACAAAACTGAAAAATGTAAACTTCCAATTTCAACCAAACATGCTAGAAATGCTCCAATTGAGCTAATTAGCTTATTGTGAGAATATTGCAATTTTCTGACAAAAGTGAAAAATGTAAATTTCCAATTTCAACCAAACATGCTAGAAATGCTTAAATTGCGCAAATAAGTAAGCCTACTGTAAGAATTCTACAAATGTCTGACAAAACTTAAAAATGTAAATTTCCAATTTCGACCAAACATGCTAGAAATGCTCAAATTGCGCAAATAAGCCTACTGTAAGAATTTTACAAACGTTTGACAAAACTGAGATATGTAAATTTTCAATTTCAACCAAACATGCTAGAAATGCTCCAATTGAGCTAATTAGCTTATTGTGAGAATATTGCAATTGTCTGACAAAAGTGAAAAATGTAAATTTCCAATTTCAACCAAACATGCTAGAAATGCTCCAATTGAGCTAAGTAGCTTATTGTGAGAATATTACAAACGTCTGACAAAACTGAAAAATGTGAATTTCCAATTTCAACCAAACATGCTAGAAATGCTCCAATTGCGCAAATAAGCCTACTGTAAGAATTTTACAAACGTCTGACCAAACTGAAAAATGTAAATTTTCAATTTCAACCAAACATGCTAGAAATGCTCCAATTGAGCTAAGTAGCTTATTGTGAGAATATTACAAACGTCTGACAAAACTGAAAAATGTGAATTTCCAATTTCAACCAAACATGCTAGAAATGCTCAAATTGCGCAAATAAGCCTACTGTAAGAATTTTACAAACGTCTGACCAAACTGAAAAATGTAAATTTTCAATTTCAACCAAACATGCTAGAAATGCTCCAATTGAGCTAATTAGCTTATTGTGAGAATATTGCAATTGTCTGACAAAAGTGAAAAATGTAAATTTCCAATTTCAACCAAACATGCTAGAAATGCTCCAATTGAGCTAATTAGCTTATTGTGAGAATATTACAAACGTCTGACCAAACTGAAAAATGTAAATTTCCAATTTCAACCAAACATGCTAGAAATGCTCCAATTGAGCTAATTAGCTTATTGTGAGAATATTACAAACGTCTGACAAAACTGAAAAATGTAGATTTCCAATTTCAACCAAACATGCTAGAAATGCTCCAATTGAGCTAATTAGCTTATTGTGAGAATATTATAAACGTCTGACAAAACTGAAAAATGTAAATTTCCAATTTCAACCAAACATGTTAGAAATGCTCCAATTGAGCTAATTAGCTTATTGTGAGAATATTACAAACGTCTGACAAAACTGAAAAATGTAAATTTCCAATTTCAACCAAACATGCTAGAAATGCTCCAATTGAGCTAATTAGCTTATTGTGAGAATATTGCAATTGTCTGACAAAAGTGAAGAATGTAAATTTCCAATTTCAACCAAACATGCTAGAAATGCTCCAATTGAGCTAATTAGCTTATTGTGAGAATATTACAAACGTCTGACAAAAGTGAAAAATGTAAATTTCCAATTTCAACCAAACATGCTAGAAATGCTCAAATTGCGCAAATAAGCCTACTGTAAGAATTTTACAAACGTCTGACAAAACTGAAAAATGTAAATTTCCAATTTCAACCAAACATGCTAGAAATGCTCCAATTGAGCTAATTAGCTTATTGAGAGAATATTGCAATTGTCTGACAAAAGTGAAAAATACAAATTTCCAATTTCAACCAAACATGCTAGAAATGCTCCAATTGAGCTAATTAGCTTATTGTGAGAATATTACAAACGTCTGACAAAACTGAAAAATGTAAATTTCCAATTTCAACCAAACATGCTAGAAATGCTCCAAATGTGGAAATAAGCTTATTGTGAGAATATTACAAACGTCTGACAAAAGTGAAAAATGTAAATTTCCAATTTCAACCAAACATGCTAGAAATGCTCAAATTGCGCAAATAAGCCTACTGTAAGAATTTTACAAACGTCTGACAAAACTGAAAAATGTAAATTTCCAATTTCAACCAAACATGCTAGAAATGCTCCAATTGAGCTAATTAGCTTATTGAAAGAATATTGCAATTGTCTGACAATAGTGAAAAATGTAAATTTTCAATTTCAACCAAACATGCTAGAAATGCTCCAATTGAGCTAGTTACCTTATTGTGAGAATATTACAAACCTCTGACAACACTGAAAAATGTAAATTTTCAATTTCAACCAAACATGCTAGAAATGCTCCAATTGAGCTAATTAGCTTATTGTGAGAATATTACAAACGTCTGACAACACTGAAAAATGTAAATTTCCAATTTCAACCAAACATGCTAGAAATGCTCCAATTGAGCTAATTAGCTTATTGTGAGAATATTACAAACGTCTGACAAAAGTGAAAAATGTAAATTTCCAATTTCAACCAAACATGCTAGAAATGCTCAAATTGCGCAAATAAGCCTACTGTAAGAATTTTGCAAACGTCTGACAAAACTGAAAAATGTAAATTTCCAATTTCAACCAAACATGCTAGAAATGCTCCAATTGAGCTAATTAGCTTATTGTGAGAATATTACAAACGTCTAACAAAACTGAAAATGTGAATTTCCAATTTCAACCAAACATGCTAGAAATGCTCCAATTGCGCAAATAAGCCTACTGTAAGAATTTTACAAACGTCTGACAAAACTGAAAAATGTAAACTTTCAATTTCAACCAAACATGCTAGAAATACTCCAATTGAGCTAATTAGCTTATTGTGAGAATATTGCAATTGTCTGACAAAACTGAAAAATGAAAGTTTCCAATTTCAACCAAACATGCTAGAAATGCTCCAATTGAGCTAATTAGCTTATTGAGAGAATATTACAAACGTCTGACAAAACTGAAAAATGTAAATTTCCAATTTCAACCAAACATGCTAGAAATGCTCCAATTGAGCTAATTAGCTTATTGTGAAAATATTACAAACGTCTGACAAAACTGAAAAATGTAACTTTCCAATTTCAACCAAACATGCTAGAAATGCTCCAATTGAGCTAATTAGCTTATTGTGAGAATATTACAAACGTCTGACAAAACTGAAAAATGTAAATTTCCAATTTCAACTAAACATGCTAGAAATGCTCCAATTGAGCTAATTAGCTTATTGTGAGAATATTGCAATTGTCTGACAAAAGTGAAAAATGTAAATTTCCAATTTCAACCAAACATGCTAGAAATGCTCCAATTGAGCTAATTAGCTTATTGTGAGAATATTACAAACGTCTGACAAAAGTGAAAAATGTAAAATTCCATTTTCAACTAAACATGCTAGAAATGCTCGAATTGCGCAAATAAGCCTACTGTAAAAATTTTACAAACGTCTGACAAAACTGAAAAATGTAAATTTCCAATTTCAACCAAACATGCTAGAAATGCTCCAATTGAGCTAATTAGCTTATTGAGAGAATATTGCAATTGTCTGACAAAAGTGAAAAATGTAAATTTCCAATTTCAACCAAACATGCTAGAAATGCTCCAATTGAGCTAAATAGCTTATTGTGAGAATATTACAAACGTCTGAAAAAGTGAAAAATGTAAATTTCCAATTTCAACCAAACATGCTAGAAATGCTCCAATTGAGCTAATTAGCTTATTGTGAGAATATTACAAACGTCTGACAAAACTGAAAAATGTAAATTTCCAATTTCAACCAAACATGCTAGAAATGCTCCAAATGCGGAAATAAGCTTACTGTAAGAATTTTACAAACGTCTGACAAAACTGAAAAATGTAAATTTCCAATTTCAACCTAATTAGCTTATTGTGAGAATATTGCAATTGTCTGACAAAAGTGAAAAATGTAAATTTCCAATTTCAACCAAACATGCTAGAAATGCTCCAATTGTGCAAATAAGCCTACTGTAAGAATTTTACAAACGTCTGACAAAACTGAAAAATGTAAATTTCCAATTTCAACCAAACATGCTAGAAATGCTCCAATTGAGCTAATTAGCTTATTGAGAGAATATTGCAATTGTCTGACAAAAGTGAAAAATGTAAATTTCCAATTTCAACCAAACATGCTAGAAATGCTCCAATTGAGCTAAGTAGCTTATTGTGAGAATATTACAAACGTCTGACAAAACTGAAAAATGTGAATTTCCAATTGCAACCAAACATGCTAGAAATGCTCCAATTGAGCTAATTAGCTTATTGTGAGAATATTACAAACGTCTGACAAAACTGAAAAATGTAAATTTCCAATTTCAACCAAACATGCTAGAAATGCTCCAAATGCGGAAATAAGCTTATTGTGAGAATATTACAAACGTCTGACAAAAGTGAAAAATGTAAATTTCCAATTTCAACCAAACATGCTAGAAATGCTCAAATTGCGCAAATAAGCCTACTGTAAGAATTTTACAAACGTCTGACAAAACTGAAAAATGTGAATTTCCAATTTCAACCAAACATGCTAGAAATGCTCCAATTGAGCTAATTAGCTTATTGAGAGAATATTGCAATTGTCTGACAAAAGTGAAAAATGCAAATTTCCAATTTCAACCAAACATGCTAGAAATGCTCCAATTGAGCTAATTAGCTTATTGTGAGAATATTACAAACGTCTGACAAAACCGAAAAATGTAAATTTCCAATTTCAACCAAACATGCTAGAAATGCTCCAATTGAGCTAATTAGCTTATTGAAAGAATATTGCAATTGTCTGACAATAGTGAAAAATGTAAATTTTCAATTTCAACCAAACATGCTAGAAATGCTCCAATTGAGCTAGTTACCTTATTGTGAGAATATTACAAACCTCTGACAACACTGAAAAATGTAAATTTTCAATTTCAACCAAACATGCTAGAAATGCTCCAATTGAGCTAATTAGCTTATTGTGAGAATATTACAAACGTCTGACAACACTGAAAAATGTAAATTTCCAATTTCAACCAAACATGCTAGAAATGCTCCAATTGAGCTAATTAGCTTATTGTGAGAATATTACAAACGTCTGACAAAAGTGAAAAATGTAAATTTCCAATTTCAACCAAACATGCTAGAAATGCTCAAATTGCGCAAATAAGCCTACTGTAAGAATTTTGCAAACGTCTGACAAAACTGAAAAATGTAAATTTCCAATTTCAACCAAACATGCTAGAAATGCTCCAATTGAGCTAATTAGCTTATTGTGAGAATATTACAAACGTCTAACAAAACTGAAAATGTGAATTTCCAATTTCAACCAAACATGCTAGAAATGCTCCAATTGCGCAAATAAGCCTACTGTAAGAATTTTACAAACGTCTGACAAAACTGAAAAATGTAAATTTTCAATTTCAACCAAACATGCTAGAAATACTCCAATTGAGCTAACTAGCTTATTGTGAGAATATTGCAATTGTCTGACAAAACTGAAAAATGAAAGTTTCCAATTTCAACCAAACATGCTAGAAATGCTCCAATTGAGCTAATTAGCTTATTGAGAGAATATTACAAACGTCTGACAAAACTGAAAAATGTAAATTTCCAATTTCAACCAAACATGCTAGAAATGCTCCAATTGAGCTAATTAGCTTATTGTGAAAATATTACAAACGTCTGACAAAACTGAAAAATGTAACTTTCCAATTTCAACCAAACATGCTAGAAATGCTCCAATTGAGCTAATTAGCTTATTGTGAGAATATTACAAACGTCTGACAAAACTGAAAAATGTAAATTTCCAATTTCAACTAAACATGCTAGAAATGCTCCAATTGAGCTAATTAGCTTATTGTGAGAATATTGCAATTGTCTGACAAAAGTGAAAAATGTAAATTTCCATTTTCAACTAAACATGCTAGAAATGCTCGAATTGCGCAAATAAGCCTACTGTAAAAATTTTACAAACGTCTGACAAAACTGAAAAATGTAAATTTCCAATTTCAACCAAACATGCTAGAAATGCTCCAATTGAGCTAATTAGCTTTTTGAGAGAATATTGCAATTGTCTGACAAAAGTGAAAAATGTAAATTTCCAATTTCAACCTAATTAGCTTATTGTGAGAATATTGCAATTGTCTGACAAAAGTGAAAAATGTAAATTTCCAATTTCAACCAAACATGCTAGAAATGCTCCAATTGTGCAAATAAGCCTACTGTAAGAATTTTACAAACGTCTGACAAAACTGAAAAATGTAAATTTCCAATTTCAACCAAACATGCTAGAAATGCTCCAATTGAGCTAATTAGCTTATTGAGAGAATATTGCAATTGTCTGACAGAACTGAAAAATGTGAATTTCCAATTGCAACCAAACATGCTAGAAATGCTCCAATTGAGCTAATTAGCTTATTGTGAGAATATTACAAACGTCTGACCAAACTGAAAAATGTAAATTTCCAATTTCAACCAAACATGCTAGAAATGCTCCAATTGAGCTAATTAGCTTATTGTGAGAATATTGCAATTGTCTGACAAAAGTGAAAAATGTAAATTTCCAATTTCAACCAAACATGCTAGAAATGCTCCAATTGAGCTAATTAGCTTATTGTGAGAATATTACAAACGTCTGACAAAACTGAAAAATGTAAATTTCCAATTTCAACCAAACATGCTAGAAATGCTCCAAATGCGGAAATAAGCTTACTGTAAGAATTTTACAAACGTCTGACAAAACTGAAAAATGTAAATTTCCAATTTCAACCTAATTAGCTTATTGTGAGAATATTGCAATTGTCTGACAAAAGTGAAAAATGTAAATTTCCAATTTCAACCAAACATGCTAGAAATGCTCCAATTGTGCAAATAAGCCTACTGTAAGAATTTTACAAACGTCTGACAAAACTGAAAAATGTAAATTTCCAATTTCAACCAAACATGCTAGAAATGCTCCAATTGAGCTAATTAGCTTATTGAGAGAATATTGCAATTGTCTGACAGAACTGAAAAATGTGAATTTCCAATTGCAACCAAACATGCTAGAAATGCTCCAATTGAGCTAATTAGCTTATTGTGAGAATATTACAAACGTCTGACCAAACTGAAAAATGTAAATTTCCAATTTCAACCAAACATGCTAGAAATGCTCCAATTGAGCTAATTAGCTTATTGTGAGAATATTGCAATTGTCTGACAAAAGTGAAAAATGTAAATTTCCAATTTCAACCAAACATGCTAGAAATGCTCCAATTGAGCTAATTAGCTTATTGTGAGAATATTACAAACGTCTGACAAAACTGAAAAATGTAAATTTCCAATTTCAACCAAACATGCTAGAAATGCTCCAATTGAGCTAATTAGCTTATTGTGACAATATTACAAACGTCTGACAAAACTGAAAAATGTAAATTTCCAATCACAACCAAACATGCTAGAAATGCTCCAATTGAGCTAATTAGCTTATTGTGACAATATTACAAACGTCTGACAAAACTGAAAAATGTAAATTTCCAATTTCAACCAAACATGCTAGAAATGCTCCAATTGAGCTAATTAGCTTATTGTGAGAATATTGCAATTGTCTGACAAAAGTGAAAAATATAAATTTCCAATTTCAACCAAACATGCTAGAAATGCTCCAATTGAGCTAATTAGCTTATTGTGAGAATATTACAAACGTCTGACCAAACTGAAAAATGTAAATTTCCAATTTCAACCAAACATGCTAGAAATGCTCCAATTGAGCTAATTAGCTTATTGTGAGAATATTGCAATTGTCTGACAAAAGTGAAAAATGTAAATTTCCAATTTCAACCAAACATGCTAGAAATGCTCCAATTGAGCTAATTAGCTTATTGTGAGAATATTACAAACGTCTGACAAAACTGAAAAATGTAAATTTCCAATTTCAACCAAACATGCTAGAAATGCTCCAATTGAGCTAATTAGCTTATTGTGAGAATATTGCAACTGTCTGACAAAAGTGAAAAATGTAAATTTCCAATTTCAACCAAAAATGCTAGAAATGCTCCAATTGAGCTAATTAGCTTATTGTGAGAATATTACAAAGGTCTGACAATACTGAAAAATGTAAATTTCCAATTTCAACCAAACATGCTAGAAATGCTCCAATTGAGCTAATTAGCTTATTGTGAGAATATTGCAATTGTCTGACAAAAGTGAAAAATGTAAATTTCCAATTTCAACCAAACATGCTAGAAATGCTCCAATTGAGCTAATTAGCTTATTGTGAGAATATTACAAACGTCTGACCAAACTGAAAAATGTAAATTTCCAATTTCAACCAAACATGCTAGAAATGCTCCAATTGAGCTAATTAGCTTATTGTGAGAATATTACAAACGTCTGACAAAACTCAAAAATGTAATTTTCCAATTTCAACCAAACATGCTAGAAATGCTCCAATTGAGCTAATTAGCTTATTGTGAGAATATTACAAACGTCTGACAAAACTGAAAAATGTAAATTTCCAATTTCAACCAAACATGCTAGAAATGCTCCAATTGAGCTAATTAGCTTATTGTGAGAATATTACAAACGTCTGACAAAAGTGAAAAATGTAAATTTCCAATTTCAACCAAACATGCTAGAAATGCTCCAATTGAGCTAATTAGCTTATTGTGAGAATATTACAAACGTCTGACAAAAGTGAAAAATGTAAATTTCCAATTTCAACCAAACATGCTAGAAATGCTCAAATTGCGCAAATAAGTAAGCCTACTGTAAGAATTTTACAAATGTCTGACAAAACTGAAAAAGGTAAATTTCCAATTTCAACCAAACATGCTAGAAATGCTCCAATTGAGCTAATTAGCTTATTGTGAGAATATTACAAACGTCTGACAAAAGTGAAAAATGTAAATTTCCAATTTCGACCAAACATGCTAGAAATGCTCAAATTGCGCAAATAAGCCTACTGTAAGAATATTACAAACGTCTGACAAAACTGAGATATGTAAATTTCCAATTTCAACCAAACATGCTAGAAATGCTCCAATTGAGCTAATTAGCTTATTGAGAGAATATTGCAATTGTCGGACAAAAGTGAAAAATGTAAATTTCCAATTTCAACCAAACATGCTAGAAATGCTCCAATTGAGCTAAGTAGCTTATTGTGAGAATATTACAAACGTCTGACAAAACTGAAAAATGTGAATTTCCAATTTCAACCAAACATGCTAGAAATGCTCCAATTGCGCAAATAAGCCTACTGTAAGAATTTTACAAACGTCTGACCAAACTGAAAAATGTAAATTTTCAATTTCAACCAAACATGCTAGAAATGCTCCAATTGAGCTAATTAGCTTATTGTGAGAATATTGCAATTGTCTGACTAAAGTGAAAAATGTAAATTTCCAATTTCAACCAAACATGCTAGAAATGCTCCAATTGAGCTAATTAGCTTATTGTGAGAATATTACAAACGTCTGACAAAACTGAAAAATGTAAATTTCCAATTTCAACCAAACATGCTAGAAATGCTCCAATTGAGCTAATTAGCTTATTGTGAGAATATTACAAACGTCTGACAAAACTGAAAAATGTAAATTTCCAATTTCAACCAAACATGCTAGAAATGCTCCAATTGAGCTAATTAGCTTATTGTGAGAATATTACAAACGTCTGACAAAACTGAAAAATGTAAATTTCCAATTTCAACCAAACATGCTAGAAATGCTCCAATTGAGCTAATTAGCTTATTGTGAGAATATTGCAACTGCCTGACAAAAGTGAAAAATGTAAATTTCCAATTTCAACCAAACATGCTAGAAATGCTCCAATTGAGCTAATTAGCTTATTGTGAGAATATTGCAATTGTCTGACAAAAGTGAAAAATGTAAATTTCCAATTTCAACCAAACATGCTAGAAATGCTCCAATTGAGCTAATTAGCTTATTGTGAGAATATTACAAACGTCTGACCAAACTGAAAAATGTAAATTTCCAATTTCAACCAAACATGCTAGAAATGCTCCAATTGAGCTAATTAGCTTATTGTGAGAATATTACAATTGTCTGACAAAACTGAAAAATGTAATTTTCCAATTTCAACCAAACATGCTAGAAATGCTCCAATTGAGCTAATTAGCTTATTGTGAGAATATTACAAACGTCTGACAAAACTGAAAAATGTAAATTTCCAATTTCAACCAAACATGCTAGAAATGCTCCAATTGAGCTAATTAGCTTATTGTGAGAACATTACAAACGTCTGACAAAAGTGAAAAATGTAAATTTCCAATTTCAACCAAACATGCTAGAAATGCTCAAATTGCGCAAATAAGTAAGCCTACTGTAAGAATTTTACAAATGTCTGACAAAACTGAAAAATGTAAATTTTCAATTTCAACCAAACATGCTAGAAATGCTCCAATTGAGCTAATTAGCTTATTGTGAGAATATTACAAACGTCTGACAAAAGTGAAAAATGTAAATTTCCAATTTCGACCAAACATGCTAGAAATGCTCAAATTGCGCAAATAAGCCTACTGTAAGAATATTACAAACGTCTGACAAAACTGAGATATGTAAATTTCCAATTTCAACCAAACATGCTAGAAATGCTCCAATTGAGCTAATTAGCTTATTGAGAGAATAATGCAATTGTCGGACAAAAGTGAAAAATGTAAATTTCCAATTTCAACCAAACATGCTAGAAATGCTCCAATTGAGCTAAGTAGCTTATTGTGAGAATATTACAAACGTCTGACAAAACTGAAAAATGTGAATTTCCAATTTCAACCAAACATGCTAGAAATGCTCCAATTGCGCAAATAAGCCTACTGTAAGAATTTTACAAACGTCTGACCAAACTGAAAAATGTAAATTTTCAATTTCAACCAAACATGCTAGAAATGCTCCAATTGAGCTAATTAGCTTATTGTGAAAATATTGCAATTGTCTGACAAAAGTGAAAAATGTAAATTTCCAATTTCAACCAAACATGCTAGAAATGCTCCAATTGAGCTAATTAGCTTATTGTGAGAATATTACAAACGTCTGACCAAACTGAAAAATGTAAATTTCCAATTTCAACCAAACATGCTAGAAATGCTCCAATTGAGCTAATTAGCTTATTGTGACAATATTACAAACGTCTGACAAAACTGAAAAATGTAAATTTCCAATTTCAACCAAACATGCTAGAAATGCTCCAATTGAGCTAATTAGCTTATTGTGAGAATATTATAAACGTCTGACAAAACTGAAAAATGTAAATTTCCAATTTCAACCAAACATGCTAGAAATGCTCCAATTGAGCTAATTAGCTTATTGTGAGAATATTGCAATTGTCTGACAAAAGTGAAAAATGTAAATTTCCAATTTCAACCAAACATGCTAGAAATGCTCCAATTGAGCTAATTAGCTTATTGTGAGAATATTACAAACGTCTGACAAAAGTGAAAAATGTAAATTTCCAATTTCAACCAAACATGCTAGAAATGCTCCAATTGAGCTAATTAGCTTATTGAGAGAATATTGCAATTGTCTGACAAAAGTGAAAAATGCAAATTTCCAATTTCAACCAAACATGCTAGAAATGCTCCAATTGAGCTAATTAGCTTATTGTGAGAATATTACAAACGTCTGACAAAACTGAAAAATGTAAATTTCCAATTTCAACCAAACATGCTAGAAATGCTCCAAATGCGGAAATAAGCTTATTGTGAGAATATTACAAACGTCTGACAAAAGTGAAAAATGTAAATTTCCAATTTCAACCAAACATGCTAGAAATGCTCAAATTGCGCAAATAAGCCTACTGGAAGAATTTTACAAACGTCTGACAAAACTGAAAAATGTAAATTTCCAATTTCAACCAAACATGCTAGAAATGCTCCAATTGAGCTAATTAGCTTATTGAGAGAATATTGCAATTGTCTGACAAAAGTGAAAAATGCAAATTTCCAATTTCAACCAAACATGCTAGAAATGCTCCAATTGAGCTAATTAGCTTATTGTGAGAATATTACAAACGTCTGACAAAACTGAAAAATGTAAATTTCCAATTTCAACCAAACATGCTAGAAATGCTCCAATTGAGCTAATTAGCTTATTGAAAGAATATTGCAATTGTCTGACAATAGTGAAAAATGTAAATTTTCAATTTCAACCAAATATGCTAGAAATGCTCCAATTGAGCTAATTAGCTTATTGTGAGAATATTACAAACGTCTGACAACACTGGAAAATGTAAATTTCCAATTTCAACCAAACATGCTAGAAATGCTCCAATTGAGCTAATTAGCTTATTGTGAGAATATTACAAACGTCTGACAAAAGTGAAAAATGTAAAATTCCAATTTCAACCAAACATGCTAGAAATGCTCAAATTGCGCAAATAAGCCTACTGTAAGAATTTTGCAAACGTCTGACAAAACTGAAAAATGTAAATTTCAAATTTCAACCAAACATGCTAGAAATGCTCCAATTGAGCTAATTAGCTTATTGTGAGAATATTGCAATTGTCTGACAAAACTGAAAAATGAAAATTTCCAATTTCAACCAAACATGCTAGAAATGCTCCAATTGAGCTAATTAGCTTATTGAGAGACTATTACAAACGTCTGACAAAAGTGAAAAATGTAAATTTCCATTTTCAACTAAACATGCTAGAAATGCTCGAATTGCGCAAATAAGCCTACTGTAAGAATTTTACAAACGTCTGACAAAACTGAAAAATGTAAATTTCCAATTTCAACCAAACATGCTAGAAATGCTCCAATTGAGCTAATTAGCTTATTGAGAGAATATTGCAATTGTCTGACAAAAGTGAAAAATGTAAATTTCCAATTTCAACCAAACATGCTAGAAATGCTCCAATTGAGCTAATTAGCTTATTGTGAGAATATTACAAACGTCTGACAAAAGTGAAAATGTAAATTTCCAATTTCAACCAAACATGCTAGAAAAGCTCAAATTGCGCAAATAAGCCTACTGTAAGAATTTTACAAACGTCTGACAAAACTGAAAAATGTAAATTTCCGATTTCAACCAAACATGCTAGAAATGCTCCAATTGAGCTAATTAGCTTATTGAGAGAATATTGCCATTGTCTGACAAAAGTGAAAAATGTAAATTTCCAACTTCAACCAAACATGCTAGAAATGCTCCAATTGAGCTAATTAGCTTATTGTGAGAATATTACAAACGTCTGACAAAACTGAAAAATGTAAATTTCCAATTTCAACCAAACATGCTAGAAATGCTCCAAATGCAGAAATAAGCTTTCTGTAAGAATTTTACAAACGTCTGACAAAACTGAAAAATGTAAATTTCCGATTTCAACCAAACATGCTAGAAATGCTCCAATTGAGCTAATTAGCTTATTGTGAGAATATTACAAACGTCTGACAAAACTGAAAAATGTAAATTTTCAATTTCAACCAAACATGCTAGAAATGCTCCAATTGAGCTAGTTAGCTTATTGTGAGAATATTACAAACGTCTGACAACACTGAAAAATGTAAATTTTCAATTTCAACCAAACATGCTAGAAATGCTCCAATTGAGCTAATTAGCTTATTGTGAGAATATTACAAACGTCTGACAAAACTCAAAAATGTAATTTTCCAATTTCAACCAAACATGCTAGAAATGCTCCAATTGAGCTAATTAGCTTATTGTGAGAATATTACAAACGTCTGACAAAACTGAAAAATGTAAATTTCCAATTTCAACCAAACATGCTAGAAATGCTCCAATTGAGCTAATTAGCTTATTGTGAGAATATTACAAACGTCTGACAAAAGTGAAAAATGTAAATTTCCAATTTCAACCAAACATGCTAGAAATGCTCCAATTGAGCTAATTAGCTTATTGTGAGAATATTACAAACGTCTGACAAAAGTGAAAAATGTAAATTTCCAATTTCAACCAAACATGCTAGAAATGCTCAAATTGCGCAAATAAGTAAGCCTACTGTAAGAATTTTACAAATGTCTGACAAAACTGAAAAATATAAATTTCCAATTTCAACCAAACATGCTAGAAATGCTCCAATTGAGCTAATTAGCTTATTGTGAGAATATTACAAACGTCTGACAAAAGTGAAAAATGTAAATTTCCAATTTCGACCAAACATGCTAGAAATGCTCAAATTGCGCAAATAAGCCTACTGTAAGAATATTACAAACGTCTGACAAAACTGAGATATGTAACTTTCCAATTTCAACCAAACATGCTAGAAATGCTCCAATTGAGCTAATTAGCTTATTGAGAGAATTTTACAAACGTCTGACCAAACTGAAAAATGTAAATTTTCAATTTCAACCAAACATGCTAGAAATGCTCCAATTGAGCTAATTAGCTTATTGTGAGAATATTGCAATTGTCTGACAAAAGTGAAAAATGTAAATTTCCAATTTCAACCAAACATGCTAGAAATGCTCCAATTGAGCTAATTAGCTTATTGTGAGAATATTACAAACGTCTGACAAAACTGAAAAATGTAAATTTCCAATTTCAACCAAACATGCTAGAAATGCTCCAATTGAGCTAATTAGCTTATTGTGAGAATATTACAAACGTCTGACAAAACTGAAAAATGTAAATTTCCAATTTCAACCAAACATGCTAGAAATGCTCCAATTGAGCTAATTAGCTTATTGTGAGAATATTACAAACGTCTGACAAAAGTGAAAAATGTAAATTTCCAATTTCAACCAAACATGCTAGAAATGCTCAAATTGCGCAAATAAGCCTACTGGAAGAATTTTACAAACGTCTGACAAAACTGAAAAATGTAAATTTCCAATTTCAACCAAACATGCTAGAAATGCTCCAATTGAGCTAAGTAGCTTATTGTGAGAATATTACAAACGTCTGACAAAACTGAAAAATGTGAATTTCCAATTTCAACCAAACATGCTAGAAATGCTCCAATTGCGCAAATAAGCCTACTGTAAGAATTTTACAAACGTCTGACCAAACTGAAAAATGTAAATTTTCAATTTCAACCAAACATGCTAGAAATGCTCCAATTGAGCTAATTAGCTTATTGTGAGAATATTACAAACGTCTGACAAAAGTGAAAAATGTAAATTTCCAATTTCAACCAAACATGCTAGAAATGCTCCAATTGAGCTAATTAGCTTATTGTGAGAATATTACAAACGTCTGACAAAACTGAAAAATGTAAATTTCCAATTTCAACCAAACATGCTAGAAATGCTCCAATTGAGCTAATTAGCTTATTGTGAGAATATTACAAACGTCTGACAAAACTGAAAAATGTAAATTTCCAATTTCAACCAAACATGCTAGAAATGCTCCAATTGAGCTAATTAGCTTATTGTGAGAATATTACAAACGTCTGACAAAAGTGAAAAATGTAAATTTCCAATTTCAACCAAACATGCTAGAAATGCTCAAATTGCGCAAATAAGCCTACTGGAAGAATTTTACAAACGTCTGACAAAACTGAAAAATGTAAATTTCCAATTTCAACCAAACATGCTAGAAATGCTCCAATTGAGCTAATTAGCTTATTGAGAGAATATTGCAATTGTCTGACAAAAGTGAAAAATGTAAATTTCCAACTTCAACCAAACATGCTAGAAATGCTCCAATTGAGCTAATTAGCTTATTGTGAGAATATTACAAACGTCTGACAAAACTGAAAAATGTAAATTTCCAATTTCAACCAAACATGCTAGAAATGCTCCAAATGCAGAAATAAGCTTTCTGTAAGAATTTTACAAACGTCTGACAAAACTGAAAAATGTAAATTTCCGATTTCAACCAAACATGCTAGAAATGCTCCAATTGAGCTAATTAGCTTATTGTGAGAATATTACAAACGTCTGACAAAACTGAAAAATGTAAATTTTCAATTTCAACCAAACATGCTAGAAATGCTCCAATTGAGCTAGTTAGCTTATTGTGAGAATATTACAAACGTCTGACAACACTGAAAAATGTAAATTTTCAATTTCAACCAAACATGCTAGAAATGCTCCAATTGAGCTAATTAGCTTATTGTGAGAATATTACAAACGTCTGACAAAACTCAAAAATGTAATTTTCCAATTTCAACCAAACATGCTAGAAATGCTCCAATTGAGCTAATTAGCTTATTGTGAGAATATTACAAACGTCTGACAAAACTGAAAAATGTAAATTTCCAATTTCAACCAAACATGCTAGAAATGCTCCAATTGAGCTAATTAGCTTATTGTGAGAATATTACAAACGTCTGACAAAAGTGAAAAATGTAAATTTCCAATTTCAACCAAACATGCTAGAAATGCTCCAATTGAGCTAATTAGCTTATTGTGAGAATATTACAAACGTCTGACAAAAGTGAAAAATGTAAATTTCCAATTTCAACCAAACATGCTAGAAATGCTCAAATTGCGCAAATAAGTAAGCCTACTGTAAGAATTTTACAAATGTCTGACAAAACTGAAAAATATAAATTTCCAATTTCAACCAAACATGCTAGAAATGCTCCAATTGAGCTAATTAGCTTATTGTGAGAATATTACAAACGTCTGACAAAAGTGAAAAATGTAAATTTCCAATTTCGACCAAACATGCTAGAAATGCTCAAATTGCGCAAATAAGCCTACTGTAAGAATATTACAAACGTCTGACAAAACTGAGATATGTAACTTTCCAATTTCAACCAAACATGCTAGAAATGCTCCAATTGAGCTAATTAGCTTATTGAGAGAATATTGCAATTGTCTGACAAAACTGAAAAATGTAAATTTCCAATTTCAACCAAACATGCTAGAAATGCTCCAATTGAGCTAAGTAGCTTATTGTGAGAATATTACAAACGTCTGACAAAACTGAAAAATGTGAATTTCCAATTTCAACCAAACATGCTAGAAATGCTCCAATTGCGCAAATAAGCCTACTGTAAGAATTTTACAAACGTCTGACCAAACTGAAAAATGTAAATTTTCAATTTCAACCAAACATGCTAGAAATGCTCCAATTGAGCTAATTAGCTTATTGTGAGAATATTGCAATTGTCTGACAAAAGTGAAAAATGTAAATTTCCAATTTCAACCAAACATGCTAGAAATGCTCCAATTGAGCTAATTAGCTTATTGTGAGAATATTACAAACGTCTGACAAAACTGAAAAATGTAAATTTCCAATTTCAACCAAACATGCTAGAAATGCTCCAATTGAGCTAATTAGCTTATTGTGAGAATATTACAAACGTCTGACAAAACTGAAAAATGTAAATTTCCAATTTCAACCAAACATGCTAGAAATGCTCCAATTGAGCTAATTAGCTTATTGTGAGAATATTACAAACGTCTGACAAAAGTGAAAAATGTAAATTTCCAATTTCAACCAAACATGCTAGAAATGCTCAAATTGCGCAAAAAAGCCTACTGGAAGAATTTTACAAACGTCTGACAAAACTGAAAAATGTAAATTTCCAATTTCAACCAAACATGCTAGAAATGCTCCAATTGAGCTAATTAGCTTATTGAGAGAATATTGCAATTGTCTGACAAAAGTGAAAAATGCAAATTTCCAATTTCAACCAAACATGCTAGAAATGCTCAAATTGCGCAAATAAGCCTACTGGAAGAATTTTACAAACGTCTGACAAAACTGAAAAATGTAAATTTCCAATTTCAACCAAACATGCTAGAAATGCTCCAATTGAGCTAATTAGCTTATTGAGAGAATATTGCAATTGTCTGACAAAAGTGAAAAATGCAAATTTCCAATTTCAACCAAACATGCTAGAAATGCTCCAATTGAGCTAATTAGCTTATTGTGAGAATATTACAAACGTCTGACAAAACTGAAAAATGTAAATTTCCAATTTCAACCAAACATGCTAGAAAAGCTCCAATTGAGCTAATTAGCTTATTGAAAGAATATTGCAATTGTCTGACAATAGTGAAAAATGTAAATTTTCAATTTCAACCAAACATGCTAGAAATGCTCCAATTGAGCTAGTTAGCTTATTGTGAGAATATTACAAACCTCTGACAACACTGAAAAATGTAACTTTCCAATTTCAACCAAACATGCTAGAAATGCTCCAATTGAGCTAATTAGCTTATTGAAAGAATATTGCAATTGTCTGACAATAGTGAAAAATGTAAATTTTCAATTTCAACCAAATATGCTAGAAATGCTCCAATTGAGCTAATTAGCTTATTGTGAGAATATTACAAACGTCTGACAACACTGGAAAATGTAAATTTCCAATTTCAACCAAACATGCTAGAAATGCTCCAATTGAGCTAATTAGCTTATTGTGAGAATATTACAAACGTCTGACAAAAGTGAAAAATGTAAAATTCCAATTTCAACCAAACATGCTAGAAATGCTCAAATTGCGCAAATAAGCCTACTGTAAGAATTTTGCAAACGTCTGACAAAACTGAAAAATGTAAATTTCAAATTTCAACCAAACATGCTAGAAATGCTCCAATTGAGCTAATTAGCTTATTGTGAGAATATTACAAACGTCTAACAAAACTGAAAATGTGAATTTCCAATTTCAACCAAACATGCTAGAAATGCTCCAATTGCGCAAATAAGCCTACTGTAAGAATTTTA
Organism: Watersipora subatra; assembly: GCF_963576615.1. Lineage (NCBI taxonomy): Eukaryota > Metazoa > Bryozoa > Gymnolaemata > Cheilostomatida > Watersiporidae > Watersipora > Watersipora subatra. The sequence continues at coordinate 40,729,573 of NC_088710.1, read as the reverse complement.
CAAACGTCTGACAAAAGTGAAAAATGTAAATTTTCAATTTCAACCAAACATGCTAGAAATACTCCAATTGAGCTAATTAGCTTATTGTGAGAATATTGCAATTGTCTGACAAAACTGAAAAATGAAAATTTCCAATTTCAACCAAACATGCTAGAAATGCTCCAATTGAGCTAATTAGCTTATTGTGAAAATATTACAAGCGTCTGACAAAACTGAAAAATGTAAATTTCCAGTTTCAACCAAACATGCTAGAAATGCTCCAATTGAGCTAATTAGCTTATTGAGAGAATATTACAAACGTCTGACAAAAGTGAAAAATGTAAATTTCCGATTTCAACCAAACATGCTAGAAATGCTCCAATTGAGCTAATTAGCTTATTGTGAGAATATTACAAACGTCTGACAAAACTGAAAAATGTAAATTTCCAATTTCAACCAAACATGCTAGAAATGCTCCAATTGAGCTAATTAGCTTATTGTGAGAATATTACAAACGTCTGACAAAAGTGAAAAATGTAAATTTCCAATTTCACCCAAACATGCTAGAAATGCTCCAATTGAGCTAATTAGCTTATTGTGAGAATATTACAAACGTCTGACAAAACTGAAAAATGTAAATTTCCAATTTCAACCAAACATGCTAGAAATGCTCCAATTGAGCTAATTAGCTTATTGTGAGAATATTACAAACGTCTGACAAAAGTGAAAAATGTAAATTTCCAATTTCACCCAAACATGCTAGAAATGCTCCAATTGAGCTAATTAGCTTATTGTGAGAATATTACAAACGTCTGACAAAAGTGAAAAATGTAAATTTCCAATTTCAACCAAACATGCTAGAAATGCTCAAATTGCGCAAATAAGTAAGCCTACTGTAAGAATTTTACAAATGTCTGACAAAACTAAAAAATATAAATTTCCAATTTCAACCAAACATGCTAGAAATGCTCCAATTGAGCTAATTAGCTTATTGTGAGAATATTACAAACGTCTGACAAAAGTGAAAAATGTAAATTTCCAATTTCGACCAAACATGCTAGAAATGCTCAAATTGCGCAAATAAGCCTACTGTAAGAATATTACAAACGTCTGACAAAACTGAGATATGTAAATTTCCAATTTCAACCAAACATGCTAGAAATGCTCCAATTGAGCTAATTAGCTTATTGAGAGAATATTGCAATTGTCGGACAAAAGTGAAAAATGTAAATTTCCAATTTCAACCAAACATGCTAGAAATGCTCCAATTGAGCTAAGTAGCTTATTGTGAGAATATTACAAACGTCTGACAAAACTGAAAAATGTGAATTTCCAATTTCAACCAAACATGCTAGAAATGCTCCAATTGCGCAAATAAGCCTACTGTAAGAATTTTACAAACGTCTGACCAAACTGAAAAATGTAAATTTTCAATTTCAACCAAACATGCTAGAAATGCTCCAATTGAGCTAATTAGCTTATTGTGAGAATATTGCAATTGTCTGACAAAAGTGAAAAATGTAAATTTCCAATTTCAACCAAACATGCTAGAAATGCTCCAATTAAGCTAATTAGCTTATTGTGAGAATATTACAAACGTCTGACAAAACTCAAAAATGTAAATTTCCAATTTCAACCAAACATGCTAGAAATGCTCCAATTGAGCTAATTAGCTTATTGTGAGAATATTACAAACGTCTGACAAAACTGAAAAATGTAAATTTCCAATTTCAACCAAACATGCTAGAAATGCTCCAATTGAGCTAATTAGCTTATTGTGAGAATATTACAAACGTCTGACAAAACTGAAAAATGTAAATTTCCAATTTCAACCAAACATGCTAGAAATGCTCCAATTGAGCTAATTAGCTTATTGTGAGAATATTGCAACTGCCTGACAAAAGTGAAAAATGTAAATTTCCAATTTCAACCAAACATGCTAGAAATGCTCCAATTGAGCTAATTAGCTTATTGTGAGAATATTGCAATTGTCTGACAAAAGTGAAAAATGTAAATTTCCAATTTCAACCAAACATGCTAGAAATGCTCCAATTGAGCTAAGTAGCTTATTGTGAGAATATTACAAACGTCTGACAAAACTGAAAAATGTGAATTTCCAATTTCAACCAAACATGCTAGAAATGCTCCAATTGCGCAAATAAGCCTACTGTAAGAATTTTACAAACGTCTGACCAAACTGAAAAATGTAAATTTTCAATTTCAACCAAACATGCTAGAAATGCTCCAATTGAGCTAATTAGCTTATTGTGAGAATATTGCAATTGTCTGACAAAAGTGAAAAATGTAAATTTCCAATTTCAACCAAACATGCTAGAAATGCTCCAATTGAGCTAATTAGCTTATTGTGAGAATATTACAAACGTCTGACAAAACTGAAAAATGTAAATTTCCAATTTCAACCAAACATGCTAGAAATGCTCCAATTGAGCTAATTAGCTTATTGTGAGAATATTACAAACGTCTGACAAAACTGAAAAATGTAAATTTCCAATTTCAACCAAACATGCTAGAAATGCTCCAATTGAGCTAATTAGCTTATTGTGAGAATATTACAAACGTCTGACAAAACTGAAAAATGTAAATTTCCAATTTCAACCAAACATGCTAGAAATGCTCCAATTGAGCTAATTAGCTTATTGTGAGAATATTGCAACTGCCTGACAAAAGTGAAAAATGTAAATTTCCAATTTCAACCAAACATGCTAGAAATGCTCCAATTGAGCTAATTAGCTTATTGTGAGAATATTGCAATTGTCTGACAAAAGTGAAAAATGTAAATTTCCAATTTCAACCAAACATGCTAGAAATGCTCCAATTGAGCTAATTAGCTTATTGTGAGAATTTTACAAACGTCTGACAAAAGTGAAAAATGTAAATTTTCAATTTCAACCAAACATGCTAGAAATACTCCAATTGAGCTAATTAGCTTATTGTGAGAATATTGCAATTGTCTGACAAAAATGAAAAATGAAAATTTCCAATTTCAACCAAACATGCTAGAAATGCTCCAATTGAGCTAATTAACTTATTGTGAAAATATTACAAACGTCTGACAAAACTGAAAAATGTAAATTTCCAGTTTCAACCAAACATGCTAGAAATGCTCCAATTGAGCTAATTAGCTTATTGAGAGAATATTACAAACGTCTGACAAAAGTGAAAAATGTAAATTTCCATTTTCAACTAAACATGCTAGAAATGCTCGAATTGTGCAAATAAGCCTACTGTAAGAATTTTACAAACGTCTGACAAAACTGAAAAATGTAAATTTCCAATTTCAACCAAACATGCTAGAAATGCTCCAATTGAGCTAATTAGCTTATTGAGAGAATATTGCAATTGTCTGACAAAAGTGAAAAATGTAAATTTCCAATTTCAACCAAACATGCTAGAAATGCTCCAATTGAGCTAATTAGCTTATTGTGAGAATATTACAAACGTCTGACAAAAGTGAAAAATGTAAATTTCCAATTTCAACCAAACATGCTAGAAATGCTCAAATTGCGCAAATAAGCCTACTGTAAGAATTTTACAAACGTCTGACAAAACTGAAAAATGTAAATTTCCGATTTCAACCAAACATGCTAGAAATGCTCCAATTGAGCTAATTAGCTTATTGAGAGAATATTGCAATTGTCTGACAAAAGTGAAAAATGTAAATTTCCAACTTCAACCAAACATGCTAGAAATGCTCCAATTGAGCTAATTAGCTTATTGTGAGAATATTACAAACGTCTGACAAAACTGAAAAATGTAAATTTCCAATTTCAACCAAACATGCTAGAAATGCTCCAAATGCGGAAATAAGCTTACTGTAAGAATTTTACAAACGTCTGACAAAACTGAAAAATGTAAATTTCCATTTTCAACCAAACATGCTAGAAATGCTCCAATTGAGCTAATTAGCTTATTGTGAGAATATTACAAACGTCTGACAAAACTGAAAAATGTAAATTTTCAATTTCAACCAAACATGCTAGAAATGCTCCAATTGAGCTAGTTAGCTTATTGTGAGAATATTACAAACGTCTGACAACACTGAAAAATGTAAATTTTCAATTTCAACCAAACATGCTAGAAATGCTCCAATTGAGCTAATTAGCTTATTGTGAGAATATTACAAACGTCTGACAAAACTCAAAAATGTAATTTTCCAATTTCAACCAAACATGCTAGAAATGCTCCAATTGAGCTAATTAGCTTATTGTGAGAATATTACAAACGTCTGACAAAACTGAAAAATGTAAATTTCCAATTTCAACCAAACATGCTAGAAATGCTCCAATTGAGCTAATTAGCTTATTGTGAGAATATTACAAACGTCTGATAAAAGTGAAAAATGTAAATTTCCAATTTCACCCAAACATGCTAGAAATGCTCCAATTGAGCTAATTAGCTTATTGTGAGAATATTACAAACGTCTGACAAAAGTGAAAAATGTAAATTTCCAATTTCAACCAAACATGCTAGAAATGCTCAAATTGCGCAAATAAGTAAGCCTACTGTAAGAATTTTACAAATGTCTGACAAAACTGAAAAATATAAATTTCCAATTTCAACCAAACATGCTAGAAATGCTCCAATTGAGCTAATTAGCTTATTGTGAGAATATTACAAACGTCTGACAAAAGTGAAAAATGTAAATTTCCAATTTCGACCAAACATGCTAGAAATGCTCAAATTGCGCAAATAAGCCTACTGTAAGAATATTACAAACGTCTGACAAAACTGAGATATGTAAATTTCCAATTTCAACCAAACATGCTAGAAATGCTCCAATTGAGCTAATTAGCTTATTGAGAGAATATTGCAATTGTCGGACAAAAGTGAAAAATGTAAATTTCCAATTTCAACCAAACATGCTAGAAATGCTCCAATTGAGCTAGGTAGCTTATTGTGAGAATATTACAAACGTCTGACAAAACTGAAAAATGTGAATTTCCAATTTCAACCAAACATGCTAGAAATGCTCCAATTGCGCAAATAAGCCTACTGTAAGAATTTTACAAACGTCTGACCAAACTGAAAAATGTAAATTTTCAATTTCAACCAAACATGCTAGAAATGCTCCAATTGAGCTAATTAGCTTATTGTGAGAATATTGCAATTGTCTGACAAAAGTGAAAAATGTAAATTTCCAATTTCAACCAAACATGCTAGAAATGCTCCAATTGAGCTAATTAGCTTATTGTGAGAATATTACAAACGTCTGACAAAACTGAAAAATGTAAATTTCCAATTTCAACCAAACATGCTAGAAATGCTCCAATTGAGCTAATTAGCTTATTGTGAGAATATTACAAACGTCTGACAAAACTGAAAAATGTAAATTTCCAATTTCAACCAAACATGCTAGAAATGCTCCAATTGAGCTAATTAGCTTATTGTGAGAATATTACAAACGTCTGACAAAACTGAAAAATGTAAATTTCCAATTTCAACCAAACATGCTAGAAATGCTCCAATTGAGCTAATTAGCTTATTGTGAGAATATTGCAACTGCCTGACAAAAGTGAAAAATGTAAATTTCCAATTTCAACCAAACATGCTAGAAATGCTCCAATTGAGCTAATTAGCTTATTGTGAGAATATTGCAATTGTCTGACAAAAGTGAAAAATGTAAATTTCCAATTTCAACCAAACATGCTAGAAATGCTCCAATTGAGCTAATTAGCTTATTGTGAGAATATTACAAACGTCTGACCAAACTGAAAAATGTAAATTTCCAATTTCAACCAAACATGCTAGAAATGCTCCAATTGAGCTAATTAGCTTATTGTGAGAATATTACAAACGTCTGACAAAACTGAAAAATGTAATTTTCCAATTTCAACCAAACATGCTAGAAATGCTCCAATTGAGCTAATTAGCTTATTGTGAGACTATTACAAACGTCTGACAAAACTGAAAAATGTAAATTTCCAATTTCAACCAAACATGCTAGAAATGCTCCAATTGAGCTAATTAGCTTATTGTGAGAACATTACAAACGTCTGACAAAAGTGAAAAATGTAAATTTCCAATTTCAACCAAACATGCTAGAAATGCTCAAATTGCGCAAATAAGTAAGCCTACTGTAAGAATTTTACAAATGTCTGACAAAACTGAAAAATGTAAATTTCCAATTTCAACCAAACATGCTAGAAATGCTCCAATTGAGCTAATTAGCTTATTGTGAGAATATTACAAACGTCTGACAAAAGTGAAAAATGTAAATTTCCAATTTCGACCAAACATGCTAGAAATGCTCAAATTGCGCAAATAAGCCTACTGTAAGAATATTACAAACGTCTGACAAAACTGAGATATGTAAATTTCCAATTTCAACCAAACATGCTAGAAATGCTCCAATTGAGCTAATTAGCTTATTGAGAGAATATTGCAATTGTCGGACAAAAGTGAAAAATGTAAATTTCCAATTTCAACCAAACATGCTAGAAATGCTCCAATTGAGCTAAGTAGCTTATTGTGAGAATATTACAAACGTCTGACAAAACTGAAAAATGTGAATTTCCAATTTCAACCAAACATGCTAGAAATGCTCCAATTGCGCAAATAAGCCTACTGTAAGAATTTTACAAACGTCTGACCAAACTGAAAAATGTAAATTTTCAATTTCAACCAAACATGCTAGAAATGCTCCAATTGAGCTAATTAGCTTATTGTGAGAATATTGCAATTGTCTGACAAAAGTGAAAAATGTAAATTTCCAATTTCAACCAAACATGCTAGAAATGCTCCAATTGAGCTAATTAGCTTATTGTGAGAATATTACAAACGTCTGACCAAACTGAAAAATGTAAATTTCCAATTTCAACCAAACATGCTAGAAATGCTCCAATTGAGCTAATTAGCTTATTGTGACAATATTACAAACGTCTGACAAAACTGAAAAATGTAAATTTCCAATTTCAACCAAACATGCTAGAAATGCTCCAATTGAGCTAATTAGCTTATTGTGAGAATATTATAAACGTCTGACAAAACTGAAAAATGTAAATTTCCAATTTCAACCAAACATGTTAGAAATGCTCCAATTGAGCTAATTAGCTTATTGTGAGAATATTACAGACGTCTGACAAAACTGAAAAATGTAAATTTCCAATTTCAACCAAACATGCTAGAAATGCTCCAATTGAGCTAATTAGCTTATTGTGAGAATATTGCAATTGTCTGACAAAAGTGAAAAATGTAAATTTCCAATTTCAACCAAACATGCTAGAAATGCTCCAATTGAGCTAATTAGCTTATTGTGAGAATATTACAAACGTCTGACAAAAGTGAAAAATGTCAATTTCCAATTTCAACCAAACATGCTAGAAATGCTCAAATTGCGCAAATAAGCCTACTGTAAGAATTTTACAAACGTCTGACAAAACTGAAAAATGTAAATTTCCAATTTCAACCAAACATGCTAGAAATGCTCCAATTGAGCTAATTAGCTTATTGAGAGAATATTGCAATTGTCTGACAAAAGTGAAAAATGCAAATTTCCAATTTCAACCAAACATGCTAGAAATGCTCCAATTGAGCTAATTAGCTTATTGTGAGAATATTACAAACGTCTGACAAAACTGAAAAATGTAAATTTCCAATTTCAACCAAACATGCTAGAAATGCTCCAAATGCGGAAATAAGCTTATTGTGAGAATATTACAAACGTCTGACAAAAGTGAAAAATGTAAATTTCCAATTTCAACCAAACATGCTAGAAATGCTCAAATTGCGCAAATACGCCTACTGGAAGAATTTTACAAACGTTTGACAAAACTGAAAAATGTAAATTTCCAATTTCAACCAAACATGCTAGAAATGCTCCAATTGAGCTAATTAGCTTATTGAGAGAATATTGCAATTGTCTGACAAAAGTGAAAAATGTAAATTTCCAATTTCAACCAAACATGCTAGAAATGCTCCAATTGAGCTAATTAGCTTATTGTGAGAATATTGCAACTGCCTGACAAAAGTGAAAAATGTAAATTTCCAATTTCAACCAAACATGCTAGAAATGCTCCAATTGAGCTAATTAGCTTATTGTGAGAATATTGCAATTGTCTGACAAAAGTGAAAAATGTAAATTTCCAATTTCAACCAAACATGCTAGAAATGCTCCAATTGAGCTAAGTAGCTTATTGTGAGAATATTACAAACGTCTGACAAAACTGAAAAATGTGAATTTCCAATTTCAACCAAACATGCTAGAAATGCTCCAATTGCGCAAATAAGCCTACTGTAAGAATTTTACAAACGTCTGACCAAACTGAAAAATGTAAATTTTCAATTTCAACCAAACATGCTAGAAATGCTCCAATTGAGCTAATTAGCTTATTGTGAGAATATTGCAATTGTCTGACAAAAGTGAAAAATGTAAATTTCCAATTTCAACCAAACATGCTAGAAATGCTCCAATTGAGCTAATTAGCTTATTGTGAGAATATTACAAACGTCTGACAAAACTGAAAAATGTAAATTTCCAATTTCAACCAAACATGCTAGAAATGCTCCAATTGAGCTAATTAGCTTATTGTGAGAATATTACAAACGTCTGACAAAACTGAAAAATGTAAATTTCCAATTTCAACCAAACATGCTAGAAATGCTCCAATTGAGCTAATTAGCTTATTGTGAGAATATTACAAACGTCTGACAAAACTGAAAAATGTAAATTTCCAATTTCAACCAAACATGCTAGAAATGCTCCAATTGAGCTAATTAGCTTATTGTGAGAATATTGCAACTGCCTGACAAAAGTGAAAAATGTAAATTTCCAATTTCAACCAAACATGCTAGAAATGCTCCAATTGAGCTAATTAGCTTATTGTGAGAATATTGCAATTGTCTGACAAAAGTGAAAAATGTAAATTTCCAATTTCAACCAAACATGCTAGAAATGCTCCAATTGAGCTAATTAGCTTATTGTGAGAATTTTACAAACGTCTGACAAAAGTGAAAAATGTAAATTTTCAATTTCAACCAAACATGCTAGAAATACTCCAATTGAGCTAATTAGCTTATTGTGAGAATATTGCAATTGTCTGACAAAAATGAAAAATGAAAATTTCCAATTTCAACCAAACATGCTAGAAATGCTCCAATTGAGCTAATTAACTTATTGTGAAAATATTACAAACGTCTGACAAAACTGAAAAATGTAAATTTCCAGTTTCAACCAAACATGCTAGAAATGCTCCAATTGAGCTAATTAGCTTATTGAGAGAATATTACAAACGTCTGACAAAAGTGAAAAATGTAAATTTCCATTTTCAACTAAACATGCTAGAAATGCTCGAATTGTGCAAATAAGCCTACTGTAAGAATTTTACAAACGTCTGACAAAACTGAAAAATGTAAATTTCCAATTTCAACCAAACATGCTAGAAATGCTCCAATTGAGCTAATTAGCTTATTGAGAGAATATTGCAATTGTCTGACAAAAGTGAAAAATGTAAATTTCCAATTTCAACCAAACATGCTAGAAATGCTCCAATTGAGCTAATTAGCTTATTGTGAGAATATTACAAACGTCTGACAAAAGTGAAAAATGTAAATTTCCAATTTCAACCAAACATGCTAGAAATGCTCAAATTGCGCAAATAAGCCTACTGTAAGAATTTTACAAACGTCTGACAAAACTGAAAAATGTAAATTTCCGATTTCAACCAAACATGCTAGAAATGCTCCAATTGAGCTAATTAGCTTATTGAGAGAATATTGCAATTGTCTGACAAAAGTGAAAAATGTAAATTTCCAACTTCAACCAAACATGCTAGAAATGCTCCAATTGAGCTAATTAGCTTATTGTGAGAATATTACAAACGTCTGACAAAACTGAAAAATGTAAATTTCCAATTTCAACCAAACATGCTAGAAATGCTCCAAATGCGGAAATAAGCTTACTGTAAGAATTTTACAAACGTCTGACAAAACTGAAAAATGTAAATTTCCATTTTCAACCAAACATGCTAGAAATGCTCCAATTGAGCTAATTAGCTTATTGTGAGAATATTACAAACGTCTGACAAAACTGAAAAATGTAAATTTTCAATTTCAACCAAACATGCTAGAAATGCTCCAATTGAGCTAGTTAGCTTATTGTGAGAATATTACAAACGTCTGACAACACTGAAAAATGTAAATTTTCAATTTCAACCAAACATGCTAGAAATGCTCCAATTGAGCTAATTAGCTTATTGTGAGAATATTACAAACGTCTGACAATACTCAAAAATGTAATTTTCCAATTTCAACCAAACATGCTAGAAATGCTCCAATTGAGCTAATTAGCTTATTGTGAGAATATTACAAACGTCTGACAAAACTGAAAAATGTAAATTTCCAATTTCAACCAAACATGCTAGAAATGCTCCAATTGAGCTAATTAGCTTATTGTGAGAATATTACAAACGTCTGATAAAAGTGAAAAATGTAAATTTCCAATTTCACCCAAACATGCTAGAAATGCTCCAATTGAGCTAATTAGCTTATTGTGAGAATATTACAAACGTCTGACAAAAGTGAAAAATGTAAATTTCCAATTTCAACCAAACATGCTAGAAATGCTCAAATTGCGCAAATAAGTAAGCCTACTGTAAGAATTTTACAAATGTCTGACAAAACTGAAAAATATAAATTTCCAATTTCAACCAAACATGCTAGAAATGCTCCAATTGAGCTAATTAGCTTATTGTGAGAATATTACAAACGTCTGACAAAAGTGAAAAATGTAAATTTCCAATTTCGACCAAACATGCTAGAAATGCTCAAATTGCGCAAATAAGCCTACTGTAAGAATATTACAAACGTCTGACAAAACTGAGATATGTAAATTTCCAATTTCAACCAAACATGCTAGAAATGCTCCAATTGAGCTAATTAGCTTATTGAGAGAATATTGCAATTGTCGGACAAAAGTGAAAAATGTAAATTTCCAATTTCAACCAAACATGCTAGAAATGCTCCAATTGAGCTAGGTAGCTTATTGTGAGAATATTACAAACGTCTGACAAAACTGAAAAATGTGAATTTCCAATTTCAACCAAACATGCTAGAAATGCTCCAATTGCGCAAATAAGCCTACTGTAAGAATTTTACAAACGTCTGACCAAACTGAAAAATGTAAATTTTCAATTTCAACCAAACATGCTAGAAATGCTCCAATTGAGCTAATTAGCTTATTGTGAGAATATTGCAATTGTCTGACAAAAGTGAAAAATGTAAATTTCCAATTTCAACCAAACATGCTAGAAATGCTCCAATTGAGCTAATTAGCTTATTGTGAGAATATTACAAACGTCTGACAAAACTGAAAAATGTAAATTTCCAATTTCAACCAAACATGCTAGAAATGCTCCAATTGAGCTAATTAGCTTATTGTGAGAATATTACAAACGTCTGACAAAACTGAAAAATGTAAATTTCCAATTTCAACCAAACATGCTAGAAATGCTCCAATTGAGCTAATTAGCTTATTGTGAGAATATTACAAACGTCTGACAAAACTGAAAAATGTAAATTTCCAATTTCAACCAAACATGCTAGAAATGCTCCAATTGAGCTAATTAGCTTATTGTGAGAATATTGCAACTGCCTGACAAAAGTGAAAAATGTAAATTTCCAATTTCAACCAAACATGCTAGAAATGCTCCAATTGAGCTAATTAGCTTATTGTGAGAATATTGCAATTGTCTGACAAAAGTGAAAAATGTAAATTTCCAATTTCAACCAAACATGCTAGAAATGCTCCAATTGAGCTAATTAGCTTATTGTGAGAATATTACAAACGTCTGACCAAACTGAAAAATGTAAATTTCCAATTTCAACCAAACATGCTAGAAATGCTCCAATTGAGCTAATTAGCTTATTGTGAGAATATTACAAACGTCTGACAAAACTGAAAAATGTAATTTTCCAATTTCAACCAAACATGCTAGAAATGCTCCAATTGAGCTAATTAGCTTATTGTGAGACTATTACAAACGTCTGACAAAACTGAAAAATGTAAATTTCCAATTTCAACCAAACATGCTAGAAATGCTCCAATTGAGCTAATTAGCTTATTGTGAGAACATTACAAACGTCTGACAAAAGTGAAAAATGTAAATTTCCAATTTCAACCAAACATGCTAGAAATGCTCAAATTGCGCAAATAAGTAAGCCTACTGTAAGAATTTTACAAATGTCTGACAAAACTGAAAAATGTAAATTTCCAATTTCAACCAAACATGCTAGAAATGCTCCAATTGAGCTAATTAGCTTATTGTGAGAATATTACAAACGTCTGACAAAAGTGAAAAATGTAAATTTCCAATTTCGACCAAACATGCTAGAAATGCTCAAATTGCGCAAATAAGCCTACTGTAAGAATATTACAAACGTCTGACAAAACTGAGATATGTAAATTTCCAATTTCAACCAAACATGCTAGAAATGCTCCAATTGAGCTAATTAGCTTATTGAGAGAATATTGCAATTGTCGGACAAAAGTGAAAAATGTAAATTTCCAATTTCAACCAAACATGCTAGAAATGCTCCAATTGAGCTAAGTAGCTTATTGTGAGAATATTACAAACGTCTGACAAAACTGAAAAATGTGAATTTCCAATTTCAACCAAACATGCTAGAAATGCTCCAATTGCGCAAATAAGCCTACTGTAAGAATTTTACAAACGTCTGACCAAACTGAAAAATGTAAATTTTCAATTTCAACCAAACATGCTAGAAATGCTCCAATTGAGCTAATTAGCTTATTGTGAGAATATTGCAATTGTCTGACAAAAGTGAAAAATGTAAATTTCCAATTTCAACCAAACATGCTAGAAATGCTCCAATTGAGCTAATTAGCTTATTGTGAGAATATTACAAACGTCTGACCAAACTGAAAAATGTAAATTTCCAATTTCAACCAAACATGCTAGAAATGCTCCAATTGAGCTAATTAGCTTATTGTGAAAATATTACAAACGTCTGACAAAACTGAAAAATGTAAATTTCCAATTTCAACCAAACATGCTAGAAATGCTCCAATTGAGCTAATTAGCTTATTGTGAGAATATTATAAACGTCTGACAAAACTGAAAAATGTAAATTTCCAATTTCAACCAAACATGTTAGAAATGCTCCAATTGAGCTAATTAGCTTATTGTGAGAATATTACAGACGTCTGACAAAACTGAAAAATGTAAATTTCCAATTTCAACCAAACATGCTAGAAATGCTCCAATTGAGCTAATTAGCTTATTGTGAGAATATTGCAATTGTCTGACAAAAGTGAAAAATGTAAATTTCCAATTTCAACCAAACATGCTAGAAATGCTCCAATTGAGCTAATTAGCTTATTGTGAGAATATTACAAACGTCTGACAAAAGTGAAAAATGTCAATTTCCAATTTCAACCAAACATGCTAGAAATGCTCAAATTGCGCAAATAAGCCTACTGTAAGAATTTTACAAACGTCTGACAAAACTGAAAAATGTAAATTTCCAATTTCAACCAAACATGCTAGAAATGCTCCAATTGAGCTAATTAGCTTATTGAGAGAATATTGCAATTGTCTGACAAAAGTGAAAAATGCAAATTTCCAATTTCAACCAAACATGCTAGAAATGCTCCAATTGAGCTAATTAGCTTATTGTGAGAATATTACAAACGTCTGACAAAACTGAAAAATGTAAATTTCCAATTTCAACCAAACATGCTAGAAATGCTCCAAATGCGGAAATAAGCTTATTGTGAGAATATTACAAACGTCTGACAAAAGTGAAAAATGTAAATTTCCAATTTCAACCAAACATGCTAGAAATGCTCAAATTGCGCAAATACGCCTACTGGAAGAATTTTACAAACGTTTGACAAAACTGAAAAATGTAAATTTCCAATTTCAACCAAACATGCTAGAAATGCTCCAATTGAGCTAATTAGCTTATTGAGAGAATATTGCAATTGTCTGACAAAAGTGAAAAATGTAAATTTCCAATTTCAACCAAACATGCTAGAAATGCTCCAATTGAGCTAATTAGCTTATTGAAAGAATATTGCAATTGTCTGACAATAGTGAAAAATGTAAATTTTCAATTTCAACCAAACATGCTAGAAATGCTCCAATTGAGCTAGTTAGCTTATTGTGAGAATATTACAAACCTCTGACAACACTGAAAAATGTAACTTTCCAATTTCAACCAAACATGCTAGAAATGCTCCAATTGAGCTAATTAGCTTATTGAAAGAATATTGCAATTGTCTGACAATAGTGAAAAATGTAAATTTTCAATTTCAACCAAATATGCTAGAAATGCTCCAATTGAGCTAATTAGCTTATTGTGAGAATATTACAAACGTCTGACAACACTGAAAAATGTAAATTTCCAATTTCAACCAAACATGCTAGAAATGCTCCAATTGAGCTAATTAGCTTATTGTGAGAATATTACAAACGTCTGACAAAAGTGAAAAATGTAAAATTCCAATTTCAACCAAACATGCTAGAAATGCTCAAATTGCGCAAATAAGCCTACTGTAAGAATTTTGCAAACGTCTGACAAAACTGAAAAATGTAAATTTCAAATTTCAACCAAACATGCTAGAAATGCTCCAATTGAGCTAATTAGCTTATTGTGAGAATATTACAAACGTCTAACAAAACTGAAAATGTGAATTTCCAATTTCAACCAAACATGCTAGAAATGCTCCAATTGCGCAAATAAGCCTACTGTAAGAATTTTACAAACGTCTGACAAAACTGAAAAATGTAAATTTTCAATTTCAACCAAACATGCTAGAAATACTCCAATTGAGCTAATTAGCTTATTGTGAGAATATTGCAATTGTCTGACAAAACTGAAAAATGAAAATTTCCAATTTCAACCAAACATGCTAGAAATGCTCCAATTGAGCTAATTAGCTTATTGTGAAAATATTACAAACGTCTGACAAAACTGAAAAATGTAAATTTCCAGTTTCAACCAAACATGCTAGAAATGCTCCAATTGAGCTAATTAGCTTATTGAGAGAATATTACAAACGTCTGACAAAAGTGAAAAATGTAAATTTCCATTTTCAACTAAACATGCTAGAAATGCTCGAATTGCGCAAATAAGCCTACTGTAAGAATTTTACAAACGTCTGACAAAACTGAAAAATGTAAATTTCCAATTTCAACCAAACATGCTAGAAATGCTCCAATTGAGCTAATTAGCTTATTGAGAGAATATTGCAATTGTCTGACAAAAGTGAAAAATGTAAATTTCCAATTTCAACCAAACATGCTAGAAATGCTCCAATTGAGCTAATTAGCTTATTGTGAGAATATTACAAACGTCTGACAAACGTGAAAAATGTAAATTTCCAATTTCAACCAAACATGCTAGAAAAGCTCAAATTGCGCAAATAAGCCTACTGTAAGAATTTTACAAACGTCTGACAAAACTGAAAAATGTAAATTTCCGATTTCAACCAAACATGCTAGAAATGCTCCAATTGAGCTAATTAGCTTATTGAGAGAATATTGCAATTGTCTGACAAAAGTGAAAAATGTAAATTTCCAACTTCAACCAAACATGCTAGAAATGCTCCAATTGAGCTAATTAGCTTATTGTGAGAATATTACAAACGTCTGACAAAACTGAAAAATGTAAATTTCCAATTTCAACCAAACATGCTAGAAATGCTCCAATTGAGCTAATTAGCTTATTGTGAGAATATTACAAACGTCTGACAAAACTGAAAAATGTAAATTTTCAATTTCAACCAAACATGCTAGAAATGCTCCAATTGAGCTAGTTAGCTTATTGTGAGAATATTACAAACGTCTGACAACACTGAAAAATGTAAATTTTCAATTTCAACCAAACATGCTAGAAATGCTCCAATTGAGCTAATTAGCTTATTGTGAGAATATTACAAACGTCTGACAACACTGAAAAATGTAAATTTCCAATTTCAACCAAACATGCTAGAAATGCTCCAATTGAGCTAATTAGCTTATTGTGAGAATATTACAAACGTCTGACAAAACTGAAAAATGTAAATTTCCAATTTCAACCAAACATGCTAGAAATGCTCAAATTGAGCTAATTAGCTTATTGTGAGAATATTACAAACGACTGACAAAACTGAAAAATGTAAATTTCCAATTTCAACCAAACATGCTAGAAATGCTCCAATTGAGCTAATTAGCTTATTGTGAGAATATTGCAATTGTCTGACAAAAGTGAAAAATGTAAATTTCCAATTTCAACCAAACATGCTAGAAATGTTCCAATTGAGCTAATTCGCTTATTGTGAGAATATTACAAACGTCTGACAAAACTGAAAAATGTAAATTTCCAATTTCAACCAAACATGCTAGAAATGCTCCAATTGAGCTAATTAGCTTATTGTGACAATATTACAAACGTCTGACAAAACTGAAAAATGTAAATTTCCAATTTCAACCAAACATGCTAGAAATGCTCCAATTGAGCTAATTAGCTTATTGTGAGAATATTGCAATTGTCTGACAAAAGTGAAAAATGTAAATTTCCAATTTCAACCAAACATGCTAGAAATGCTCCAATTGAGCTAATTAGCTTATTGTGAGAATATTACAAACGTCTGACAAAAGTGAAAAGTGTAAATTTCCAATTTCAACCTAATTAGCTTATTGTGAGAATATTGCAATTGTCTGACAAAAGTGAAAAATGTAAATATCCAATTTCAACCAAACATGCTAGAAATGCTCCAATTGTGCAAATAAGCCTACTGTAAGAATTTTACAAACGTCTGACAAATCTGAAAAATGTAAATTTCCAATTTCAACCAAACATGCTAGAAATGCTCCAAATGAGCTAATTAGCTCATTGAGAGAATATTGCAATTGTCTGACAAAAGTGAAAAATGTAAATTTTCGATTTCAACCAAACATGCTACAATTGCTCCAATTGAGCTAATTAGCTTATTGTGAGAATATTACAAACGTCTGACAAAACTGAAAGATAGAAATTTCCAATTTCAACCAAACATGCTAGAAATGCTCCAATTGAGCTAATTAGCTTATTGTGAGAATATTACAAACGTCTGACCAAACTGAAAAATGTAAATTTCCAATTTCAACCTAATTAGCTTATTGTGAGAATATTGCAATTGTCTGACAAAAGTGAAAAATGTAAATTTCCAATTTCAACCAAACATGCTAGAAATGCTCCAATTGAGCTAATTAGCTTATTGTGAGAATATTACAAACGTCTGACAAAACTGAAAAATGTAAATTTCCAATTTCAACCAAACATGCTAGAAATGCTCCAAATGCGGAAATAAGCTTACTGTAAGAATTTTACAAACGTCTGACAAAACTGATAAATGTAAATTTCCATTTTCAACCAAACATGCTAGAAATGCTCCAATTGAGCTAATTAGCTTATTGTGAGAATATTACAAACGTCTGACAAAACTGAAAAATGTAAATTTTCAATTTCAACCAAACATGCTAGAAATGCTCCAATTGCGCGAATAAGCCTACTGTAAGAATTTTACAAACGTCTGACAAAACTGAAAAATGTAAATTTCCATTTTCAACCAAACATGCTAGAAATGCTCCAATTGAGCTAATTAGCTTATTGTGAGAATATTACAAACGTCTGACAAAACTGAAAAATGTAAATTTTCAATTTCAACCAAACATGCTAGAAATGCTCCAATTGAGCTAGTTAGCTTATTGTGAGAATATTACAAACGTCTGACAACACTGAAAATTGTAAATTTTCAATTTCAACCAAACATGCTAGAAATGCTCCAATTGAGCTAATTAGCTTATTGTGAGAATATTACAAACGTCTGACAACACTGAAAAATGTAAATTTCCAATTTCAACCTAATTAGCTTATTGTGAGAATATTGCAATTGTCTGACAAAAGTGAAAAATGTAAATTTCCAATTTCAACCAAACATGCTAGAAATGCTCCAATTGAGCTAATTAGCTTATTGTGAGAATATTACAAACGTCTGACAAAAGTGAAAAGTGTAAATTTCCAATTTCAACCTAATTAGCTTATTGTGAGAATATTGCAATTGTCTGACAAAACTGAAAAATGTGAATTTCCAATTTCAACCAAACATGCTAGAAATGCTCCAATTGCGCGAATAAGCCTACTGTAAGAATTTTACAAACGTCTGACAAAACTGAAAAATGTAAATTTTCAATTTCAACCAAACATGCTAGAAATGCTCCAATTGATCTAATTAGCTTATTGTGAGAATATTGCAATTGTCTGACAAAAGTGAAAAATGTAAATTTCCAATTTCAACCAAACATGCTAGAAATGCTCCAATTGAGCTAATTAGCTTATTGTGAGAATATTACAAACGTCTGACCAAACTGAAAAATGTACATTTCCAATTTCAGCCAAACATGCTAGAAATGCTCCAATTGAGCTAATTAGCTTATTGTGAGAATATTACAAACGTCTGACAAAACTGAAAAATGTAAATTTCCAATTTCAACCAAACATGTTAGAAATGCTCCAATTGAGCTAATTAGCTTATTGTGAGAATATTATAAACGTCTGACAAAACTGAAAAATGTAAATTTCCAATTTCAACCAAACATGTTAGAAATGCTCCAATTGAGCTAATTAGCTTATTGTGAGAATATTACAAACGTCTGACAAAACTGAAAAATGTGAATTTCCAATTTCAACCAAACATGTTAGAAATGCTCCAATTGAGCTAATTAGCTTATTGTGAGAATATTATAAACGTCTGACAAAACTGAAAAATGTAAATTTCCAATTTCAACCAAACATGTTAGAAATGCTCCAATTGAGCTAATTAGCTTATTGTGAGAATATTACAAACGTCTGACAAAACTGAAAAATGTAAATTTCCAATTTCAACCAAACATGCTAGAAATGCTCCAATTGAGCTAATTAGCTTATTGTGAGAATATTGCAATTGTCTGACAAAAGTGAAAAATGTAATTTTCCAATTTCAACCAAACATGCTAGAAATGCTCCAATTGAGCTAATTAGCTTATTGTGACAATATTACAAACGTCTGACAAAACTGAAAAATGTAAATTTCCAATTTCAACCAAACATGCTAGAAATGCTCCAATTGAGCTAATTAGCTTATTGTGAGAATATTGCAATTGTCTGACAAAAGTGAAAAATGTAAATTTCCAATTTCAACCAAACATGCTAGAAATGCTCCAATTGAGCTAATTAGCTTATTGTGAGAATATTACAAACGTCTGACAAAACTGAAAAATGTAAATTTCCAATTTCAACCAAACATGCTAGAAATGCTCCAATTGAGCTAATTAGCTTATTGTGAGAATATTACAAACGACTGACAAAACTGAAAAATGTAAATTTCCAATTTCAACCAAACATGCTAGAAATGCTCCAATTGAGCTAATTAGCTTATTGTGAGAATATTGCAATTGTCTGACAAAAGTGAAAAATGTAAATTTCCAATTTCAACCAAACATGCTAGAAATGTTCCAATTGAGCTAATTCGCTTATTGTGAGAATATTACAAACGTCTGACAAAACTGAAAAATGTAAATTTCCAATTTCAACCAAACATGCTAGAAATGCTCCAATTGAGCTAATTAGCTTATTGTGACAATATTACAAACGTCTGACAAAACTGAAAAATGTAAATTTCCAATTTCAACCAAACATGCTAGAAATGCTCCAATTGAGCTAATTAGCTTATTGTGAGAATATTGCAATTGTCTGACAAAAGTGAAAAATGTAAATTTCCAATTTCAACCAAACATGCTAGAAATGCTCCAATTGAGCTAATTAGCTTATTGTGAGAATATTACAAACGTCTGACAAAAGTGAAAAGTGTAAATTTCCAATTTCAACCTAATTAGCTTATTGTGAGAATATTGCAATTGTCTGACAAAACTGAAAAATGTGAATTTCCAATTTCAACCAAACATGCTAGAAATGCTCCAATTGCGCGAATAAGCCTACTGTAAGAATTTTACAAACGTCTGACAAAACTGAAAAATTTGAATTTCCAATTGCAACCAAACATGCTAGAAATGCTCCAATTGAGCTAGTTAGCTTATTGTGAGAATATTACAAACGTCTGACAAAACTGAAAAATGTAAATTTTCAATTTCAACCAAACATGCTAGAAATGCTCCAATTGAGCTAATTAGCTTATTGTGAGAATATTGCAATTGTCTGACAAAAGTGAAAAATGTAAATTTCCAATTTCAACTAAACATGCTAGAAATGCTCCAATTGAGCTAATTAGCTTATTGTGAGAATATTACAAACGTCTGACAAAAGTGAAAAATGTAAATTTCCAATTTCAACCAAACATGCTAGAAATGCTCGAATTGCGCAAATAAGCCTACTGTAAGAATTTTACAAATGTCTGACAAAACTGAAAAATGTAAATTTCCAATTTCAACCAAACATGCTAGAAATGCTCCAATTGAGCTAATTAGCTTATTGTGAGAATATTACAAACGTCTGACAAAACTGAAAAATGTAAATTTCCAATTTCAACCAAACATGCTAGAAATGCTCGAATTGCGCAAATAAGCCTACTGTAAGAATTTTACAAATGTCTGACAAAACTGAAAAATGTAAATTTCCAATTTCAACCAAACATGCTAGAAATGCTCCAATTGAGCTAATTAGCTTATTGTGAGAATATTACAAACGACTGACAAAACTGAAAAATGTAAATTTCCAATTTCAACCAAACATGCTAGAAATGCTCCAATTGAGCTAATTAGCTTATTGTGAGAATATTGCAATTGTCTGACAAAAGTGAAAAATGTAAATTTCCAATTTCAACCAAACATGCTAGAAATGTTCCAATTGAGCTAATTCGCTTATTGTGAGAATATTACAAACGTCTGACAAAACTGAAAAATGTAAATTTCCAATTTCAACCAAACATGCTAGAAATGCTCCAATTGAGCTAAGTAGCTTACTGTAAGAAGTTTACAAACGTCTGACAAAACTGAAAAATTTGAATTTCCAATTGCAACCAAACATGCTAGAAATGCTCCAATTGAGCTAGTTAGCTTATTGTGAGAATATTACAAACGTCTGACAAAACTGAAAAATGTAAATTTTCAATTTCAACCAAACATGCTAGAAATGCTCCAATTGAGCTAATTAGCTTATTGTGAGAATATTGCAATTGTCTGACAAAAGTGAAAAATGTAAATTTCCAATTTCAACTAAACATGCTAGAAATGCTCCAATTGAGCTAATTAGCTTATTGTGAGAATATTACAAACGTCTGACAAAAGTGAAAAATGTAAATTTCCAATTTCAACCAAACATGCTAGAAATGCTCGAATTGCGCAAATAAGCCTACTGTAAGAATTTTACAAATGTCTGACAAAACTGAAAAATGTAAATTTCCAATTTCAACCAAACATGCTAGAAATGCTCCAATTGAGCTAATTAGCTTATTGTGAGAATATTACAAACGTCTGACAAAAGTGAAAAATGTAAATTTCCAATTTCGACCAAACATGCTAGAAATGCTCAAATTGCGCAATTAGGCCTACTGTAAGAATTTTACAAACGTCTGACAAAAGTGAAAAATGTAAATTTCCAATTTCAACCAAACATGCTAGAAATGCTCCAATTGAGCTAATTAGCTTATTGAGAGAATATTGCAATTGTCTGACAAAAGTGAAAAATGTAAATTTCCAATTTCAACCAAACATGCTAGAAATGCTCCAATTGAGCTAAGTAGCTTATTGTGAGAATATTACAATTGTCTGACAAAACTGAAAAATGTGAATTTCCAATTTCAACCAAACATGCTAGAAATGCTCCAATTGCGCGAATAAGCCTACTGTAAGAATTTTACAAACGTCTGACAAAACTGAAAAATGTAAATTTTCAATTTCAACCAAACATGCTAGAAATGCTCCAATTGATCTAATTAGCTTATTGTGAGAATATTGCAATTGTCTGACAAAAGTGAAAAATGTAAATTTCCAATTTCAACCAAACATGCTAGAAATGCTCCAATTGAGCTAATTAGCTTATTGTGAGAATATTACAAACGTCTGACCAAACTGAAAAATGTACATTTCCAATTTCAGCCAAACATGCTAGAAATGCTCCAATTGAGCTAATTAGCTTATTGTGAGAATATTACAAACGTCTGACAAAACTGAAAAATGTAAATTTCCAATTTCAACCAAACATGTTAGAAATGCTCCAATTGAGCTAATTAGCTTATTGTGAGAATATTATAAACGTCTGACAAAACTGAAAAATGTAAATTTCCAATTTCAACCAAACATGTTAGAAATGCTCCAATTGAGCTAATTAGCTTATTGTGAGAATATTACAAACGTCTGACAAAACTGAAAAATGTAAATTTCCAATTTCAACCAAACATGCTAGAAATGCTCCAATTGAGCTAATTAGCTTATTGTGAGAATATTGCAATTGTCTGACAAAAGTGAAAAATGTAATTTTCCAATTTCAACCAAACATGCTAGAAATGCTCCAATTGAGCTAATTAGCTTATTGTGAGAATATTACAAACGTCTGACAAAAGTGAAAAATGTAAATTTCCAATTTCAACCAAACATGCTAGAAATGCTCCAATTGAGCTAATTAGCTTATTGTGAGAATATTGCAATTGTCTGACAAAAGTGAAAAATGTAAATTTCCAATTTCAACCAAACATGCTAGAAATGCTCCAATTGAGCTAATTAGCTTATTGTGAGAATATTGCAATTGTCTGACAAAAGTGAAAAATGTAATTTTCCAATTTCAACCAAACATGCTAGAAATGCTCCAATTGAGCTAATTAGCTTATTGTGAGAATATTACAAACGTCTGACAAAAGTGAAAAATGTAAATTTCCAATTTCAACCAAACATGCTAGAAATGCTCCAATTGAGCTAATTAGCTTATTGTGAGAATATTGCAATTGTCTGACAAAAGTGAAAAATGTAAATTTCCAATTTCAACCAAACATGCTAGAAATGCTCCAATTGAGCTAATTAGCTTATTGTGAGAATATTGCAATTGTCTGACAAAAGTGAAAAATGTAAATTTCCAATTTCAACCAAACATGCTAGAAATGTTCCAATTGAGCTAATTCGCTTATTGTGAGAATATTACAAACGTCTGACAAAACTGAAAAATGTAAATTTCCAATTTCAACCAAACATGCTAGAAATGCTCCAATTGAGCTAATTAGCTTATTGTGAGAATATTACAAACGTCTGACAAAAGTGAAAAGTGTAAATTTCCAATTTCAACCAAACATGCTACAATTGCTCCAATTGAGCTAATTAGCTCATTGAGAGAATATTGCAATTGTCTGACAAAAGTGAAAAATGTAAATTTTCGATTTCAACCAAACATGCTACAATTGCTCCAATTGAGCTAATTAGCTTATTGTGAGAATATTACAAACGTCTGACAAAACTGAAAGATAGAAATTTCCAATTTCAACCAAACATGCTAGAAATGCTCCAATTGAGCTAATTAGCTTATTGTGAGAATATTACAAACGTCTGACCAAACTGAAAAATGTAAATTTCCAATTTCAACCTAATTAGCTTATTGTGAGAATATTGCAATTGTCTGACAAAAGTGAAAAATGTAAATTTCCAATTTCAACCAAACATGCTAGAAATGCTCCAATTGAGCTAATTAGCTTATTGTGAGAATATTACAAACGTCTGACAAAACTGAAAAATGTAAATTTCCAATTTCAACCAAACATGCTAGAAATGCTCCAAATGCGGAAATAAGCTTACTGTAAGAATTTTACAAACGTCTGACAAAACTGATAAATGTAAATTTCCATTTTCAACCAAACATGCTAGAAATGCTCCAATTGAGCTAATTAGCTTATTGTGAGAATATTACAAACGTCTGACAAAAGTGAAAAATGTAAATTTCCAATTTCAACCAAACATGCTAGAAATGCTCGAATTGCGCAAATAAGCCTACTGTAAGAATTTTACAAATGTCTGACAAAACTGAAAAATGTAAATTTCCAATTTCAACCAAACATGCTAGAAATGCTCCAATTGAGCTAATTAGCTTATTGTGAGAATATTACAAACGTCTGACAAAAGTGAAAAATGTAAATTTCCAATTTCGACCAAACATGCTAGAAATGCTCAAATTGCGCAATTAGGCCTACTGTAAGAATTTTACAAACGTCTGACAAAAGTGAAAAATGTAAATTTCCAATTTCAACCAAACATGCTAGAAATGCTCCAATTGAGCTAATTAGCTTATTGAGAGAATATTGCAATTGTCTGACAAAAGTGAAAAATGTAAATTTCCAATTTCAACCAAACATGCTAGAAATGCTCCAATTGAGCTAAGTAGCTTATTGTGAGAATATTACAATTGTCTGACAAAACTGAAAAATGTGAATTTCCAATTTCAACCAAACATGCTAGAAATGCTCCAATTGCGCGAATAAGCCTACTGTAAGAATTTTACAAACGTCTGACAAAACTGAAAAATGTAAATTTTCAATTTCAACCAAACATGCTAGAAATGCTCCAATTGATCTAATTAGCTTATTGTGAGAATATTGCAATTGTCTGACAAAAGTGAAAAATGTAAATTTCCAATTTCAACCAAACATGCTAGAAATGCTCCAATTGAGCTAATTAGCTTATTGTGAGAATATTACAAACGTCTGACCAAACTGAAAAATGTACATTTCCAATTTCAGCCAAACATGCTAGAAATGCTCCAATTGAGCTAATTAGCTTATTGTGAGAATATTACAAACGTCTGACAAAACTGAAAAATGTAAATTTCCAATTTCAACCAAACATGTTAGAAATGCTCCAATTGAGCTAATTAGCTTATTGTGAGAATATTATAAACGTCTGACAAAACTGAAAAATGTAAATTTCCAATTTCAACCAAACATGTTAGAAATGCTCCAATTGAGCTAATTAGCTTATTGTGAGAATATTACAAACGTCTGACAAAACTGAAAAATGTAAATTTCCAATTTCAACCAAACATGCTAGAAATGCTCCAATTGAGCTAATTAGCTTATTGTGAGAATATTGCAATTGTCTGACAAAAGTGAAAAATGTAATTTTCCAATTTCAACCAAACATGCTAGAAATGCTCCAATTGAGCTAATTAGCTTATTGTGAGAATATTACAAACGTCTGACAAAAGTGAAAAATGTAAATTTCCAATTTCAACCAAACATGCTAGAAATGCTCCAATTGAGCTAATTAGCTTATTGTGAGAATATTGCAATTGTCTGACAAAAGTGAAAAATGTAAATTTCCAATTTCAACCAAACATGCTAGAAATGCTCCAATTGAGCTAATTAGCTTATTGTGAGAATATTGCAATTGTCTGACAAAAGTGAAAAATGTAAATTTCCAATTTCAACCAAACATGCTAGAAATGTTCCAATTGAGCTAATTCGCTTATTGTGAGAATATTACAAACGTCTGACAAAACTGAAAAATGTAAATTTCCAATTTCAACCAAACATGCTAGAAATGCTCCAATTGAGCTAATTAGCTTATTGTGACAATATTACAAACGTCTGACAAAACTGAAAAATGTAAATTTCCAATTTCAACCAAACATGCTAGAAATGCTCCAATTGAGCTAATTAGCTTATTGTGAGAATATTGCAATTGTCTGACAAAAGTGAAAAATGTAAATTTCCAATTTCAACCTAATTAGCTTATTGTGAGAATATTGCAATTGTCTGACAAAAGTGAAAAATGTAAATTTCCAATTTCAACCAAACATGCTAGAAATGCTCCAATTGAGCTAATTAGCTTATTGTGAGAATATTACAAACGTCTGACAAAAGTGAAAAGTGTAAATTTCCAATTTCAACCAAACATGCTACAATTGCTCCAATTGAGCTAATTAGCTCATTGAGAGAATATTGCAATTGTCTGACAAAAGTGAAAAATGTAAATTTTCGATTTCAACCAAACATGCTACAATTGCTCCAATTGAGCTAATTAGCTTATTGTGAGAATATTACAAACGTCTGACAAAACTGAAAGATAGAAATTTCCAATTTCAACCAAACATGCTAGAAATGCTCCAATTGAGCTAATTAGCTTATTGTGAGAATATTACAAACGTCTGACCAAACTGAAAAATGTAAATTTCCAATTTCAACCTAATTAGCTTATTGTGAGAATATTGCAATTGTCTGACAAAAGTGAAAAATGTAAATTTCCAATTTCAACCAAACATGCTAGAAATGCTCCAATTGAGCTAATTAGCTTATTGTGAGAATATTACAAACGTCTGACAAAACTGAAAAATGTAAATTTCCAATTTCAACCAAACATGCTAGAAATGCTCCAAATGCGGAAATAAGCTTACTGTAAGAATTTTACAAACGTCTGACAAAACTGATAAATGTAAATTTCCATTTTCAACCAAACATGCTAGAAATGCTCCAATTGAGCTAATTAGCTTATTGTGAGAATATTACAAACGTCTGACAAAACTGAAAAATGTAAATTTTCAATTTCAACCAAACATGCTAGAAATGCTCCAATTGCGCGAATAAGCCTACTGTAAGAATTTTACAAACGTCTGACAAAACTGAAAAATGTAAATTTCCATTTTCAACCAAACATGCTAGAAATGCTCCAATTGAGCTAATTAGCTTATTGTGAGAATATTACAAACGTCTGACAAAACTGAAAAATGTAAATTTTCAATTTCAACCAAACATGCTAGAAATGCTCCAATTGAGCTAGTTAGCTTATTGTGAGAATATTACAAACGTCTGACAACACTGAAAATTGTAAATTTTCAATTTCAACCAAACATGCTAGAAATGCTCCAATTGAGCTAATTAGCTTATTGTGAGAATATTACAAACGTCTGACAACACTGAAAAATGTAAATTTCCAATTTCAACCAAACATGCTAGAAATGCTCCAATTGAGCTAATTAGCTTATTGTGAGAATATTACAAACGTCTGACAAAACTGAAAAATGTAAATTTCCAATTTCAACCAAACATGCTAGAAATGCTCCAATTGAGCTAATTAGCTTATTGTGAGAATATTACAAACGACTGACAAAACTGAAAAATGTAAATTTCCAATTTCAACCAAACATGCTAGAAATGCTCCAATTGAGCTAATTAGCTTATTGTGAGAATATTGCAATTGTCTGACAAAAGTGAAAAATGTAAATTTCCAATTTCAACCAAACATGCTAGAAATGTTCCAATTGAGCTAATTCGCTTATTGTGAGAATATTACAAACGTCTGACAAAACTGAAAAATGTAAATTTCCAATTTCAACCAAACATGCTAGAAATGCTCCAATTGAGCTAATTAGCTTATTGTGACAATATTACAAACGTCTGACAAAACTGAAAAATGTAAATTTCCAATTTCAACCAAACATGCTAGAAATGCTCCAATTGAGCTAATTAGCTTATTGTGAGAATATTGCAATTGTCTGACAAAAGTGAAAAATGTAAATTTCCAATTTCAACCAAACATGCTAGAAATGCTCCAATTGAGCTAATTAGCTTATTGTGAGAATATTACAAACGTCTGACAAAAGTGAAAAGTGTAAATTTCCAATTTCAACCTAATTAGCTTATTGTGAGAATATTGCAATTGTCTGACAAAACTGAAAAATGTGAATTTCCAATTTCAACCAAACATGCTAGAAATGCTCCAATTGCGCGAATAAGCCTACTGTAAGAATTTTACAAACGTCTGACAAAACTGAAAAATGTAAATTTTCAATTTCAACCAAACATGCTAGAAATGCTCCAATTGATCTAATTAGCTTATTGTGAGAATATTGCAATTGTCTGACAAAAGTGAAAAATGTAAATTTCCAATTTCAACCAAACATGCTAGAAATGCTCCAATTGAGCTAATTAGCTTATTGTGAGAATATTACAAACGTCTGACCAAACTGAAAAATGTACATTTCCAATTTCAGCCAAACATGCTAGAAATGCTCCAATTGAGCTAATTAGCTTATTGTGAGAATATTACAAACGTCTGACAAAACTGAAAAATGTAAATTTCCAATTTCAACCAAACATGTTAGAAATGCTCCAATTGAGCTAATTAGCTTATTGTGAGAATATTATAAACGTCTGACAAAACTGAAAAATGTAAATTTCCAATTTCAACCAAACATGTTAGAAATGCTCCAATTGAGCTAATTAGCTTATTGTGAGAATATTACAAACGTCTGACAAAACTGAAAAATGTAAATTTCCAATTTCAACCAAACATGCTAGAAATGCTCCAATTGAGCTAATTAGCTTATTGTGAGAATATTGCAATTGTCTGACAAAAGTGAAAAATGTAATTTTCCAATTTCAACCAAACATGCTAGAAATGCTCCAATTGAGCTAATTAGCTTATTGTGAGAATATTACAAACGTCTGACAAAAGTGAAAAATGTAAATTTCCAATTTCAACCAAACATGCTAGAAATGCTCCAATTGAGCTAATTAGCTTATTGTGAGAATATTGCAATTGTCTGACAAAAGTGAAAAATGTAAATTTCCAATTTCAACCAAACATGCTAGAAATGCTCCAATTGAGCTAATTAGCTTATTGTGAGAATATTGCAATTGTCTGACAAAAGTGAAAAATGTAATTTTCCAATTTCAACCAAACATGCTAGAAATGCTCCAATTGAGCTAATTAGCTTATTGTGAGAATATTACAAACGTCTGACAAAAGTGAAAAATGTAAATTTCCAATTTCAACCAAACATGCTAGAAATGCTCCAATTGAGCTAATTAGCTTATTGTGAGAATATTGCAATTGTCTGACAAAAGTGAAAAATGTAAATTTCCAATTTCAACCAAACATGCTAGAAATGCTCCAATTGAGCTAATTAGCTTATTGTGAGAATATTACAAACGTCTGACAAAAGTGAAAAGTGTAAATTTCCAATTTCAACCAAACATGCTACAATTGCTCCAATTGAGCTAATTAGCTCATTGAGAGAATATTGCAATTGTCTGACAAAAGTGAAAAATGTAAATTTTCGATTTCAACCAAACATGCTACAATTGCTCCAATTGAGCTAATTAGCTTATTGTGAGAATATTACAAACGTCTGACAAAACTGAAAGATAGAAATTTCCAATTTCAACCAAACATGCTAGAAATGCTCCAATTGAGCTAATTAGCTTATTGTGAGAATATTACAAACGTCTGACCAAACTGAAAAATGTAAATTTCCAATTTCAACCTAATTAGCTTATTGTGAGAATATTGCAATTGTCTGACAAAAGTGAAAAATGTAAATTTCCAATTTCAACCAAACATGCTAGAAATGCTCCAATTGAGCTAATTAGCTTATTGTGAGAATATTACAAACGTCTGACAAAACTGAAAAATGTAAATTTCCAATTTCAACCAAACATGCTAGAAATGCTCCAAATGCGGAAATAAGCTTACTGTAAGAATTTTACAAACGTCTGACAAAACTGATAAATGTAAATTTCCATTTTCAACCAAACATGCTAGAAATGCTCCAATTGAGCTAATTAGCTTATTGTGAGAATATTACAAACGTCTGACAAAACTGAAAAATGTAAATTTTCAATTTCAACCAAACATGCTAGAAATGCTCCAATTGCGCGAATAAGCCTACTGTAAGAATTTTACAAACGTCTGACAAAACTGAAAAATGTAAATTTCCATTTTCAACCAAACATGCTAGAAATGCTCCAATTGAGCTAATTAGCTTATTGTGAGAATATTACAAACGTCTGACAAAACTGAAAAATGTAAATTTTCAATTTCAACCAAACATGCTAGAAATGCTCCAATTGAGCTAGTTAGCTTATTGTGAGAATATTACAAACGTCTGACAACACTGAAAATTGTAAATTTTCAATTTCAACCAAACATGCTAGAAATGCTCCAATTGAGCTAATTAGCTTATTGTGAGAATATTACAAACGTCTGACAACACTGAAAAATGTAAATTTCCAATTTCAACCAAACATGCTAGAAATGCTCCAATTGAGCTAATTAGCTTATTGTGAGAATATTACAAACGTCTGACAAAACTGAAAAATGTAAATTTCCAATTTCAACCAAACATGCTAGAAATGCTCCAATTGAGCTAATTAGCTTATTGTGAGAATATTACAAACGACTGACAAAACTGAAAAATGTAAATTTCCAATTTCAACCAAACATGCTAGAAATGCTCCAATTGAGCTAATTAGCTTATTGTGAGAATATTGCAATTGTCTGACAAAAGTGAAAAATGTAAATTTCCAATTTCAACCAAACATGCTAGAAATGTTCCAATTGAGCTAATTCGCTTATTGTGAGAATATTACAAACGTCTGACAAAACTGAAAAATGTAAATTTCCAATTTCAACCAAACATGCTAGAAATGCTCCAATTGAGCTAATTAGCTTATTGTGACAATATTACAAACGTCTGACAAAACTGAAAAATGTAAATTTCCAATTTCAACCAAACATGCTAGAAATGCTCCAATTGAGCTAATTAGCTTATTGTGAGAATATTGCAATTGTCTGACAAAAGTGAAAAATGTAAATTTCCAATTTCAACCAAACATGCTAGAAATGCTCCAATTGAGCTAATTAGCTTATTGTGAGAATATTACAAACGTCTGACAAAAGTGAAAAGTGTAAATTTCCAATTTCAACCTAATTAGCTTATTGTGAGAATATTGCAATTGTCTGACAAAACTGAAAAATGTGAATTTCCAATTTCAACCAAACATGCTAGAAATGCTCCAATTGCGCGAATAAGCCTACTGTAAGAATTTTACAAACGTCTGACAAAACTGAAAAATGTAAATTTTCAATTTCAACCAAACATGCTAGA
The DNA here is from genome assembly GCF_963576615.1 of Watersipora subatra. Lineage (NCBI taxonomy): Eukaryota > Metazoa > Bryozoa > Gymnolaemata > Cheilostomatida > Watersiporidae > Watersipora > Watersipora subatra. Next base: position 40,698,739 of record NC_088710.1, on the reverse strand, counting down.
AATGCTCCAATTGATCTAATTAGCTTATTGTGAGAATATTGCAATTGTCTGACAAAAGTGAAAAATGTAAATTTCCAATTTCAACCAAACATGCTAGAAATGCTCCAATTGAGCTAATTAGCTTATTGTGAGAATATTACAAACGTCTGACCAAACTGAAAAATGTACATTTCCAATTTCAGCCAAACATGCTAGAAATGCTCCAATTGAGCTAATTAGCTTATTGTGAGAATATTACAAACGTCTGACAAAACTGAAAAATGTAAATTTCCAATTTCAACCAAACATGTTAGAAATGCTCCAATTGAGCTAATTAGCTTATTGTGAGAATATTATAAACGTCTGACAAAACTGAAAAATGTAAATTTCCAATTTCAACCAAACATGTTAGAAATGCTCCAATTGAGCTAATTAGCTTATTGTGAGAATATTACAAACGTCTGACAAAACTGAAAAATGTAAATTTCCAATTTCAACCAAACATGCTAGAAATGCTCCAATTGAGCTAATTAGCTTATTGTGAGAATATTGCAATTGTCTGACAAAAGTGAAAAATGTAATTTTCCAATTTCAACCAAACATGCTAGAAATGCTCCAATTGAGCTAATTAGCTTATTGTGACAATATTACAAACGTCTGACAAAACTGAAAAATGTAAATTTCCAATTTCAACCAAACATGCTAGAAATGCTCCAATTGAGCTAATTAGCTTATTGTGAGAATATTGCAATTGTCTGACAAAAGTGAAAAATGTAAATTTCCAATTTCAACCAAACATGCTAGAAATGCTCCAATTGAGCTAATTAGCTTATTGTGAGAATATTACAAACGTCTGACAAAAGTGAAAAATGTAAATTTCCAATTTCAACCAAACATGCTAGAAATGCTCCAATTGCGCGAATAAGCCTACTGTAAGAATTTTACAAACGTCTGACAAATCTGAAAAATGTAAATTTCCAATTTCAACCAAACATGCTAGAAATGCTCCAATTGAGCTAATTAGCTCATTGAGAGAATATTGCAATTGTCTGACAAAAGTGAAAAATGTAAATTTTCGATTTCAACCAAACATGCTACAATTGCTCCAATTGAGCTAATTAGCTTATTGTGAGAATATTACAAACGTCTGACAAAACTGAAAGATAGAAATTTCCAATTTCAACCAAACATGCTAGAAATGCTCCAATTGAGCTAATTAGCTTATTGTGAGAATATTACAAACGTCTGACCAAACTGAAAAATGTAAATTTCCAATTTCAACCTAATTAGCTTATTGTGAGAATATTGCAATTGTCTGACAAAAGTGAAAAATGTAAATTTCCAATTTCAACCAAACATGCTAGAAATGCTCCAATTGTGCAAATAAGCCTACTGTAAGAATTTTACAAACGTCTGACAAAACTGAAAAATGTAAATTTCCAATTTCAACCAAACATGCTAGAAATGCTCCAATTGAGCTAATTAGCTTATTGAGAGAATATTGCAATTGTCTGACAAAAGTGAAAAATGTAAATTTCCAATTTCAACCAAACATGCTAGAAATGCTCCAATTGAGCTAATTAGCTTATTGAGAGAATATTGCAATTGTCTGACAAAAGTGAAAAATGTAAATTTCCAATTTCAACCAAACATGCTAGAAATGCTCCAATTGAGCTAAGTAGCTTACTGTAAGAAGTTTACAAACGTCTGACAAAACTGAAAAATTTGAATTTCCAATTGCAACCAAACATGCTAGAAATGCTCCAATTGAGCTAGTTAGCTTATTGTGAGAATATTACAAACGTCTGACAAAACTGAAAAATGTAAATTTTCAATTTCAACCAAACATGCTAGAAATGCTCCAATTGAGCTAATTAGCTTATTGTGAGAATATTGCAATTGTCTGACAAAAGTGAAAAATGTAAATTTCCAATTTCAACTAAACATGCTAGAAATGCTCCAATTGAGCTAATTAGCTTATTGTGAGAATATTACAAACGTCTGACAAAAGTGAAAAATGTAAATTTCCAATTTCAACCAAACATGCTAGAAATGCTCGAATTGCGCAAATAAGCCTACTGTAAGAATTTTACAAATGTCTGACAAAACTGAAAAATGTAAATTTCCAATTTCAACCAAACATGCTAGAAATGCTCCAATTGAGCTAATTAGCTTATTGTGAGAATATTACAAACGTCTGACAAAAGTGAAAAATGTAAATTTCCAATTTCGACCAAACATGCTAGAAATGCTCAAATTGCGCAATTAGGCCTACTGTAAGAATTTTACAAACGTCTGACAAAAGTGAAAAATGTAAATTTCCAATTTCAACCAAACATGCTAGAAATGCTCCAATTGAGCTAATTAGCTTATTGAGAGAATATTGCAATTGTCTGACAAAAGTGAAAAATGTAAATTTCCAATTTCAACCAAACATGCTAGAAATGCTCCAATTGAGCTAAGTAGCTTATTGTGAGAATATTACAATTGTCTGACAAAACTGAAAAATGTGAATTTCCAATTTCAACCAAACATGCTAGAAATGCTCCAATTGCGCGAATAAGCCTACTGTAAGAATTTTACAAACGTCTGACAAAACTGAAAAATGTAAATTTTCAATTTCAACCAAACATGCTAGAAATGCTCCAATTGATCTAATTAGCTTATTGTGAGAATATTGCAATTGTCTGACAAAAGTGAAAAATGTAAATTTCCAATTTCAACCAAACATGCTAGAAATGCTCCAATTGAGCTAATTAGCTTATTGTGAGAATATTACAAACGTCTGACCAAACTGAAAAATGTACATTTCCAATTTCAGCCAAACATGCTAGAAATGCTCCAATTGAGCTAATTAGCTTATTGTGAGAATATTACAAACGTCTGACAAAACTGAAAAATGTAAATTTCCAATTTCAACCAAACATGTTAGAAATGCTCCAATTGAGCTAATTAGCTTATTGTGAGAATATTATAAACGTCTGACAAAACTGAAAAATGTAAATTTCCAATTTCAACCAAACATGTTAGAAATGCTCCAATTGAGCTAATTAGCTTATTGTGAGAATATTACAAACGTCTGACAAAACTGAAAAATGTAAATTTCCAATTTCAACCAAACATGCTAGAAATGCTCCAATTGAGCTAATTAGCTTATTGTGAGAATATTGCAATTGTCTGACAAAAGTGAAAAATGTAATTTTCCAATTTCAACCAAACATGCTAGAAATGCTCCAATTGAGCTAATTAGCTTATTGTGAGAATATTACAAACGTCTGACAAAAGTGAAAAATGTAAATTTCCAATTTCAACCAAACATGCTAGAAATGCTCCAATTGAGCTAATTAGCTTATTGTGAGAATATTGCAATTGTCTGACAAAAGTGAAAAATGTAAATTTCCAATTTCAACCAAACATGCTAGAAATGCTCCAATTGAGCTAATTAGCTTATTGTGAGAATATTGCAATTGTCTGACAAAAGTGAAAAATGTAAATTTCCAATTTCAACCAAACATGCTAGAAATGTTCCAATTGAGCTAATTCGCTTATTGTGAGAATATTACAAACGTCTGACAAAACTGAAAAATGTAAATTTCCAATTTCAACCAAACATGCTAGAAATGCTCCAATTGAGCTAATTAGCTTATTGTGACAATATTACAAACGTCTGACAAAACTGAAAAATGTAAATTTCCAATTTCAACCAAACATGCTAGAAATGCTCCAATTGAGCTAATTAGCTTATTGTGAGAATATTGCAATTGTCTGACAAAAGTGAAAAATGTAAATTTCCAATTTCAACCAAACATGCTAGAAATGCTCCAATTGAGCTAATTAGCTTATTGTGAGAATATTACAAACGTCTGACAAAAGTGAAAAGTGTAAATTTCCAATTTCAACCAAACATGCTACAATTGCTCCAATTGAGCTAATTAGCTCATTGAGAGAATATTGCAATTGTCTGACAAAAGTGAAAAATGTAAATTTTCGATTTCAACCAAACATGCTACAATTGCTCCAATTGAGCTAATTAGCTTATTGTGAGAATATTACAAACGTCTGACAAAACTGAAAGATAGAAATTTCCAATTTCAACCAAACATGCTAGAAATGCTCCAATTGAGCTAATTAGCTTATTGTGAGAATATTACAAACGTCTGACCAAACTGAAAAATGTAAATTTCCAATTTCAACCTAATTAGCTTATTGTGAGAATATTGCAATTGTCTGACAAAAGTGAAAAATGTAAATTTCCAATTTCAACCAAACATGCTAGAAATGCTCCAATTGAGCTAATTAGCTTATTGTGAGAATATTACAAACGTCTGACAAAACTGAAAAATGTAAATTTCCAATTTCAACCAAACATGTTAGAAATGCTCCAATTGAGCTAATTAGCTTATTGTGAGAATATTACAAACGTCTGACAAAACTGAAAAATGTAAATTTCCAATTTCAACCAAACATGCTAGAAATGCTCCAATTGAGCTAATTAGCTTATTGTGAGAATATTGCAATTGTCTGACAAAAGTGAAAAATGTAATTTTCCAATTTCAACCAAACATGCTAGAAATGCTCCAATTGAGCTAATTAGCTTATTGTGAGAATATTACAAACGTCTGACAAAAGTGAAAAATGTAAATTTCCAATTTCAACCAAACATGCTAGAAATGCTCCAATTGAGCTAATTAGCTTATTGTGAGAATATTGCAATTGTCTGACAAAAGTGAAAAATGTAAATTTCCAATTTCAACCAAACATGCTAGAAATGCTCCAATTGAGCTAATTAGCTTATTGTGAGAATATTGCAATTGTCTGACAAAAGTGAAAAATGTAAATTTCCAATTTCAACCAAACATGCTAGAAATGTTCCAATTGAGCTAATTCGCTTATTGTGAGAATATTACAAACGTCTGACAAAACTGAAAAATGTAAATTTCCAATTTCAACCAAACATGCTAGAAATGCTCCAATTGAGCTAATTAGCTTATTGTGACAATATTACAAACGTCTGACAAAACTGAAAAATGTAAATTTCCAATTTCAACCAAACATGCTAGAAATGCTCCAATTGAGCTAATTAGCTTATTGTGAGAATATTGCAATTGTCTGACAAAAGTGAAAAATGTAAATTTCCAATTTCAACCAAACATGCTAGAAATGCTCCAATTGAGCTAATTAGCTTATTGTGAGAATATTACAAACGTCTGACAAAAGTGAAAAGTGTAAATTTCCAATTTCAACCAAACATGCTACAATTGCTCCAATTGAGCTAATTAGCTCATTGAGAGAATATTGCAATTGTCTGACAAAAGTGAAAAATGTAAATTTTCGATTTCAACCAAACATGCTACAATTGCTCCAATTGAGCTAATTAGCTTATTGTGAGAATATTACAAACGTCTGACAAAACTGAAAGATAGAAATTTCCAATTTCAACCAAACATGCTAGAAATGCTCCAATTGAGCTAATTAGCTTATTGTGAGAATATTACAAACGTCTGACCAAACTGAAAAATGTAAATTTCCAATTTCAACCTAATTAGCTTATTGTGAGAATATTGCAATTGTCTGACAAAAGTGAAAAATGTAAATTTCCAATTTCAACCAAACATGCTAGAAATGCTCCAATTGAGCTAATTAGCTTATTGTGAGAATATTACAAACGTCTGACAAAACTGAAAAATGTAAATTTCCAATTTCAACCAAACATGCTAGAAATGCTCCAAATGCGGAAATAAGCTTACTGTAAGAATTTTACAAACGTCTGACAAAACTGATAAATGTAAATTTCCATTTTCAACCAAACATGCTAGAAATGCTCCAATTGAGCTAATTAGCTTATTGTGAGAATATTACAAACGTCTGACAAAACTGAAAAATGTAAATTTTCAATTTCAACCAAACATGCTAGAAATGCTCCAATTGCGCGAATAAGCCTACTGTAAGAATTTTACAAACGTCTGACAAAACTGAAAAATGTAAATTTCCATTTTCAACCAAACATGCTAGAAATGCTCCAATTGAGCTAATTAGCTTATTGTGAGAATATTACAAACGTCTGACAAAACTGAAAAATGTAAATTTTCAATTTCAACCAAACATGCTAGAAATGCTCCAATTGAGCTAGTTAGCTTATTGTGAGAATATTACAAACGTCTGACAACACTGAAAATTGTAAATTTTCAATTTCAACCAAACATGCTAGAAATGCTCCAATTGAGCTAATTAGCTTATTGTGAGAATATTACAAACGTCTGACAACACTGAAAAATGTAAATTTCCAATTTCAACCAAACATGCTAGAAATGCTCCAATTGAGCTAATTAGCTTATTGTGAGAATATTACAAACGTCTGACAAAACTGAAAAATGTAAATTTCCAATTTCAACCAAACATGCTAGAAATGCTCCAATTGAGCTAATTAGCTTATTGTGAGAATATTACAAACGACTGACAAAACTGAAAAATGTAAATTTCCAATTTCAACCAAACATGCTAGAAATGCTCCAATTGAGCTAATTAGCTTATTGTGAGAATATTGCAATTGTCTGACAAAAGTGAAAAATGTAAATTTCCAATTTCAACCAAACATGCTAGAAATGTTCCAATTGAGCTAATTCGCTTATTGTGAGAATATTACAAACGTCTGACAAAACTGAAAAATGTAAATTTCCAATTTCAACCAAACATGCTAGAAATGCTCCAATTGAGCTAATTAGCTTATTGTGACAATATTACAAACGTCTGACAAAACTGAAAAATGTAAATTTCCAATTTCAACCAAACATGCTAGAAATGCTCCAATTGAGCTAATTAGCTTATTGTGAGAATATTGCAATTGTCTGACAAAAGTGAAAAATGTAAATTTCCAATTTCAACCAAACATGCTAGAAATGCTCCAATTGAGCTAATTAGCTTATTGTGAGAATATTACAAACGTCTGACAAAAGTGAAAAGTGTAAATTTCCAATTTCAACCTAATTAGCTTATTGTGAGAATATTGCAATTGTCTGACAAAAGTGAAAAATGTAAATATCCAATTTCAACCAAACATGCTAGAAATGCTCCAATTGTGCAAATAAGCCTACTGTAAGAATTTTACAAACGTCTGACAAATCTGAAAAATGTAAATTTCCAATTTCAACCAAACATGCTAGAAATGCTCCAATTGAGCTAATTAGCTCATTGAGAGAATATTGCAATTGTCTGACAAAAGTGAAAAATGTAAATTTTCGATTTCAACCAAACATGCTACAATTGCTCCAATTGAGCTAATTAGCTTATTGTGAGAATATTACAAACGTCTGACAAAACTGAAAGATAGAAATTTCCAATTTCAACCAAACATGCTAGAAATGCTCCAATTGAGCTAATTAGCTTATTGTGAGAATATTACAAACGTCTGACCAAACTGAAAAATGTAAATTTCCAATTTCAACCTAATTAGCTTATTGTGAGAATATTGCAATTGTCTGACAAAAGTGAAAAATGTAAATTTCCAATTTCAACCAAACATGCTAGAAATGCTCCAATTGTGCAAATAAGCCTACTGTAAGAATTTTACAAACGTCTGACAAAACTGAAAAATGTAAATTTCCAATTTCAACCAAACATGCTAGAAATGCTCCAATTGAGCTAATTAGCTTATTGAGAGAATATTGCAATTGTCTGACAAAAGTGAAAAATGTAAATTTCCAATTTCAACCAAACATGCTAGAAATGCTCCAATTGAGCTAATTAGCTTATTGAGAGAATATTGCAATTGTCTGACAAAAGTGAAAAATGTAAATTTCCAATTTCAACCAAACATGCTAGAAATGCTCCAATTGAGCTAAGTAGCTTACTGTAAGAAGTTTACAAACGTCTGACAAAACTGAAAAATTTGAATTTCCAATTGCAACCAAACATGCTAGAAATGCTCCAATTGAGCTAGTTAGCTTATTGTGAGAATATTACAAACGTCTGACAAAACTGAAAAATGTAAATTTTCAATTTCAACCAAACATGCTAGAAATGCTCCAATTGAGCTAATTAGCTTATTGTGAGAATATTGCAATTGTCTGACAAAAGTGAAAAATGTAAATTTCCAATTTCAACTAAACATGCTAGAAATGCTCCAATTGAGCTAATTAGCTTATTGTGAGAATATTACAAACGTCTCACCAAACTGAAAAATGTAAATTTCCAAATTCAACCAAACATGCTAGAAATGCTCCAATTGAGCTAATTAGCTTATTGTGAGAATATTACAAACGTCTGACAAAACTGAAAAATGTAATTTTCCAATTTCAACCAAACATGCTAGAAATGCTCCAATTGAGCTAATTAGCTTATTGTGAGAATATTACAAACGTCTGACAAAAACTGAAAAATGTAATATTCCAATTTCAACCAAACATGCTAGAAATGCTCCAATTGAGCTAATTAGCTTATTGTGAGAATATTGCAATTGTCTGACAAAAGTGAAAAATGTAAATTTCCAATTTCAACCAAACATGCTAGAAATGCTCCAATTGAGCTAATTAGCTTATTGTGAGAATATTACAAACGTCTGACAAAAGTGAAAAATGTAAATTTCCAATTTCAACCAAACATGCTAGAAATGCTCGAATTGCGCAAATAAGCCTACTGTAAGAATTTTACAAATGTCTGACAAAACTGAAAAATGTAAATTTCCAATTTCAACCAAACATGCTAGAAATGCTCCAATTGAGCTAATTAGCTTATTGTGAGAATATTACAAACGTCTGACAAAAGTGAAAAATGTAAATTTCCAATTTCGACCAAACATGCTAGAAATGCTCAAATTGCGCAATTAGGCCTACTGTAAGAATTTTACAAACGTCTGACAAAAGTGAAAAATGTAAATTTCCAATTTCAACCAAACATGCTAGAAATGCTCCAATTGAGCTAATTAGCTTATTGAGAGAATATTGCAATTGTCTGACAAAAGTGAAAAATGTAAATTTCCAATTTCAACCAAACATGCTAGAAATGCTCCAATTGAGCTAAGTAGCTTATTGTGAGAATATTACAATTGTCTGACAAAACTGAAAAATGTGAATTTCCAATTTCAACCAAACATGCTAGAAATGCTCCAATTGCGCGAATAAGCCTACTGTAAGAATTTTACAAACGTCTGACAAAACTGAAAAATGTAAATTTTCAATTTCAACCAAACATGCTAGAAATGCTCCAATTGATCTAATTAGCTTATTGTGAGAATATTGCAATTGTCTGACAAAAGTGAAAAATGTAAATTTCCAATTTCAACCAAACATGCTAGAAATGCTCCAATTGAGCTAATTAGCTTATTGTGAGAATATTACAAACGTCTGACCAAACTGAAAAATGTACATTTCCAATTTCAGCCAAACATGCTAGAAATGCTCCAATTGAGCTAATTAGCTTATTGTGAGAATATTACAAACGTCTGACAAAACTGAAAAATGTAAATTTCCAATTTCAACCAAACATGTTAGAAATGCTCCAATTGAGCTAATTAGCTTATTGTGAGAATATTATAAACGTCTGACAAAACTGAAAAATGTAAATTTCCAATTTCAACCAAACATGTTAGAAATGCTCCAATTGAGCTAATTAGCTTATTGTGAGAATATTACAAACGTCTGACAAAACTGAAAAATGTAAATTTCCAATTTCAACCAAACATGCTAGAAATGCTCCAATTGAGCTAATTAGCTTATTGTGAGAATATTGCAATTGTCTGACAAAAGAGAAAAATGTAATTTTCCAATTTCAACCAAACATGCTAGAAATGCTCCAATTGAGCTAATTAGCTTATTGTGAGAATATTACAAACGTCTGACAAAAGTGAAAAATGTAAATTTCCAATTTCAACCAAACATGCTAGAAATGCTCAAATTGCGCAAATAAGCCTATTGTAAGAATTTTACAAACGTCTGACAAAACTGAAAAATGTAAATTTCCAATTTCAACCAAACATGCTAGAAATGCTCCAATTGAGCTAATTAGCTTATTGAGAGAATATTGCAATTGTCTGACAATAGTGAAAAATGTAAATTTTCAATTTCAACCAAACATGCTAGAAATGCTCCAATTGAGCTAGTTAGCTTATTGTGAGAATATTACAAACCTCTGACAACACTGAAAAATGTAACTTTCCAATTTCAACCAAACATGCTAGAAATGCTCCAATTGAGCTAATTAGCTTATTGAAAGAATATTGCAATTGTCTGACAATAGTGAAAAATGTAAATTTCCAATTTCAACCAAACATGCTAGAAATGCTCCAATTGAGCTAATTAGCTTATTGTGAGAATATTACAAACGTCTGACAACACTGGAAAATGTAAATTTCCAATTTCAACCAAACATGCTAGAAATGCTCCAATTGAGCTAATTAGCTTATTGTGAGAATATTACAAACATCTGACAAAAGTGAAAAATGTAAATTTCCAATTTCAACCAAACATGCTAGAAATGCTCAAATTGCGCAAATAAGCCTACTGTAAGAATTTTGCAAACGTCTGACAAAACTGAAAAATGTAAATTTCAAATTTCAACCAAACATGCTAGAAATGCTTCAATTGAGCTAATTAGCTTATTGTGAGAATATTACAAACGTCTAACAAAACTGAAAATGTGAATTTCCAATTTCAACCAAACATGCTAGAAATGCTCCAATTGCGCAAATAAGCCTACTGTAAGAATTTTACAAACGTCTGACAAAACTGAAAAATGTAAATTTTCAATTTCAACCAAACATGCTAGAAATACTCCAATTGAGCTAATTAGCTTATTGTGAGAATATTGCAATTGTCTGACAAAACTGAAAAATGAAAATTTCCAATTTCAACCAAACATGCTAGAAATGCTCCAATTGAGCTAATTAGCTTATTGTGAGAATATTACAAACGTCTGACAAAACTGAAAAATGTAAATTTCCAGTTTCAACCAAACATGCTAGAAATGCTCCAATTGAGCTAATTAGCTTATTGAGAGAATATTACAAACGTCTGACAAAACTGAAAAATGTAAATTTCCAATTTCAACCAAACATGCTAGAAATGCTCCAATTGAGCTAATTAGCTTATTGTGAAAATATTACAAACGTCTGACAAAACTGAAAAATGTAACTTTCCAATTTCAACCAAACATGCTAGAAATGCTCCAATTGAGCTAATTAGCTTATTGTGAGAATATTACAAACGTCTGACAAAAGTGAAAAATGTAAATTTCCAATTTCATCCAAACATGCTAGAAATGCTCCAATTGAGCTAATTAGCTTATTGTGAGAATATTGCAATTGTCTGACAAAAGTGAAAAATGTAAATTTCCAATTTCAACCAAACATGCTAGAAATGCTCCAATTGAGCTAATTAGCTTATTGTGAGAATATTACAAACGTCTGACAAAAGTGAAAAATGTAAATTTCCATTTTCAACTAAACATGCTAGAAATGCTCGAATTGCGCAAATAAGCCTACTGTAAGAATTTTACAAACGTCTGACAAAACTGAAAAATGTAAATTTCCAATTTCAACCAAACATGCTAGAAATGCTCCAATTGAGCTAATTAGCTTATTGTGAAAATATTACAAACGTCTGACAAAACTGAAAAATGTAACTTTCCAATTTCAACCAAACATGCTAGAAATGCTCCAATTGAGCTAATTAGCTTATTGTGAGAATATTACAAACGTCTGACAAAACTGAAAAATGTAAATTTCCAATTTCATCCAAACATGCTAGAAATGCTCCAATTGAGCTAATTAGCTTATTGTGAGAATATTGCAATTGTCTGACAAAAGTGAAAAATGTAAATTTCCATTTTCAACTAAACATGCTAGAAATGCTCGAATTGCGCAAATAGGCCTACTGTAAGAATTTTACAAACGTCTGACAAAACTGAAAAATGTAAATTTCCAATTTCAACCAAACATGCTAGAAATGCTCCAATTGAGCTAATTAGCTTATTGTGAGAATATTACAAACGTCTGACAAAACTGAAAAATGTAAATTTCCAATTTCAACCAAACATGCTAGAAATGCTCCAAATGCGGAAATAAGCTTACTGTAAGAATTTTACAAACGTCTGACAAAACTGAAAAATGTAAATTTCCATTTTCAACCAAACATGCTAGAAATGCTCCAATTGAGCTAATTAGCTTATTGTGAGAATATTACAAACGTCTGACAAAACTGAAAAATGTAAATTTTCAATTTCAACCAAACATGCTAGAAATGCTCCAATTGCGCGAATAAGCCTACTGTAAGAATTTTACAAACGTCTGACAAAACTGAAAAATGTAAATTTCCATTTTCAACCAAACATGCTAGAAATGCTCCAATTGAGCTAATTAGCTTATTGAGAGAATATTGCAATTGTCTGACAATAGTGAAAAATGTAAATTTTCAATTTCAACCAAACATGCTAGAAATGCTCCAATTGAGCTAGTTAGCTTATTGTGAGAATATTACAAACCTCTGACAACACTGAAAAATGTAACTTTCCAATTTCAACCAAACATGCTAGAAATGCTCCAATTGAGCTAATTAGCTTATTGAAAGAATATTGCAATTGTCTGACAATAGTGAAAAATGTAAATTTCCAATTTCAACCAAACATGCTAGAAATGCTCCAATTGAGCTAATTAGCTTATTGTGAGAATATTACAAACGTCTGACAACACTGGAAAATGTAAATTTCCAATTTCAACCAAACATGCTAGAAATGCTCCAATTGAGCTAATTAGCTTATTGTGAGAATATTACAAACATCTGACAAAAGTGAAAAATGTAAATTTCCAATTTCAACCAAACATGCTAGAAATGCTCAAATTGCGCAAATAAGCCTACTGTAAGAATTTTGCAAACGTCTGACAAAACTGAAAAATGTAAATTTCAAATTTCAACCAAACATGCTAGAAATGCTTCAATTGAGCTAATTAGCTTATTGTGAGAATATTACAAACGTCTAACAAAACTGAAAATGTGAATTTCCAATTTCAACCAAACATGCTAGAAATGCTCCAATTGCGCAAATAAGCCTACTGTAAGAATTTTACAAACGTCTGACAAAACTGAAAAATGTAAATTTTCAATTTCAACCAAACATGCTAGAAATACTCCAATTGAGCTAATTAGCTTATTGTGAGAATATTGCAATTGTCTGACAAAACTGAAAAATGAAAATTTCCAATTTCAACCAAACATGCTAGAAATGCTCCAATTGAGCTAATTAGCTTATTGTGAGAATATTACAAACGTCTGACAAAACTGAAAAATGTAAATTTCCAGTTTCAACCAAACATGCTAGAAATGCTCCAATTGAGCTAATTAGCTTATTGAGAGAATATTACAAACGTCTGACAAAACTGAAAAATGTAAATTTCCAATTTGAACCAAACATGCTAGAAATGCTCCAATTGAGCTAATTAGCTTATTGTGAAAATATTACAAACGTCTGACAAAACTGAAAAATGTAACTTTCCAATTTCAACCAAACATGCTAGAAATGCTCCAATTGAGCTAATTAGCTTATTGTGAGAATATTACAAACGTCTGACAAAAGTGAAAAATGTAAATTTCCAATTTCATCCAAACATGCTAGAAATGCTCCAATTGAGCTAATTAGCTTATTGTGAGAATATTGCAATTGTCTGACAAAAGTGAAAAATGTAAATTTCCAATTTCAACCAAACATGCTAGAAATGCTCCAATTGAGCTAATTAGCTTATTGTGAGAATATTACAAACGTCTGACAAAAGTGAAAAATGTAAATTTCCATTTTCAACTAAACATGCTAGAAATGCTCGAATTGCGCAAATAAGCCTACTGTAAGAATTTTACAAACGTCTGACAAAACTGAAAAATGTAAATTTCCAATTTCAACCAAACATGCTAGAAATGCTCCAATTGAGCTAATTAGCTTATTGAGAGAATATTGCAATTGTCTGACAAAAGTGAAAAATGTAAATTTCCAATTTCAACCAAACATGCTAGAAATGCTCCAATTGAGCTAAATAGCTTATTGTGAGAATATTACAAACGTCTGACAAGAGTGAAAAATGTAAATTTCCAATTTCAACCAAACATGCTAGAAAAGCTCAAATTGCGCAAATAAGCCTACTGTAAGAATTTGACAAACGTCTGACAAAACTGAAAAATGTAAATTTCCAATTTCAACCAAACATGCTAGAAATGCTCCAATTGAGCTAATTAGCTTATTGTGAAAATATTACAAACGTCTGACAAAACTGAAAAATGTAACTTTCCAATTTCAACCAAACATGCTAGAAATGCTCCAATTGAGCTAATTAGCTTATTGTGAGAATATTACAAACGTCTGACAAAACTGAAAAATGTAAATTTCCAATTTCATCCAAACATGCTAGAAATGCTCCAATTGAGCTAATTAGCTTATTGTGAGAATATTGCAATTGTCTGACAAAAGTGAAAAATGTAAATTTCCATTTTCAACTAAACATGCTAGAAATGCTCGAATTGCGCAAATAGGCCTACTGTAAGAATTTTACAAACGTCTGACAAAACTGAAAAATGTAAATTTCCAATTTCAACCAAACATGCTAGAAATGCTCCAATTGAGCTAATTAGCTTATTGTGAGAATATTACAAACGTCTGACAAAACTGAAAAATGTAAATTTCCAATTTCAACCAAACATGCTAGAAATGCTCCAAATGCGGAAATAAGCTTACTGTAAGAATTTTACAAACGTCTGACAAAACTGAAAAATGTAAATTTCCATTTTCAACCAAACATGCTAGAAATGCTCCAATTGAGCTAATTAGCTTATTGTGAGAATATTACAAACGTCTGACAAAACTGAAAAATGTAAATTTTCAATTTCAACCAAACATGCTAGAAATGCTCCAATTGCGCGAATAAGCCTACTGTAAGAATTTTACAAACGTCTGACAAAACTGAAAAATGTAAATTTCCATTTTCAACCAAACATGCTAGAAATGCTCCAATTGAGCTAATTAGCTTATTGTGAGAATATTACAAACGTCTGACAAAACTGAAAAATGTAAATTTTCAATTTCAACCAAACATGCTAGAAATGCTCCAATTGAGCTAGTTAGCTTATTGTGAGAATATTACAAACGTCTGACAACACTGAAAAATGTAAATTTTCAATTTCAACCAAACATGCTAGAAATGCTCCAATTGAGCTAATTAGCTTATTGTGAGAATATTACAAACGTCTGACAACACTGAAAAATGTAAATTTCCAATTTCAACCAAACATGCTAGAAATGCTCCAATTGAGCTAATTAGCTTATTGTGAGAATATTACAAACGTCTGACAAAACTGAAAAATGTAAATTTCCAATTTCAACCAAACATGCTAGAAATGCTCCAATTGAGCTAATTAGCTTATTGTGAGAATATTACAAACGACTGACAAAACTGAAAAATGTAAATTTCCAATTTCAACCAAACATGCTAGAAATGCTCCAATTGAGCTAATTAGCTTATTGTGAGAATATTGCAATTGTCTGACAAAAGTGAAAAATGTAAATTTCCAATTTCAACCAAACATGCTAGAAATGTTCCAATTGAGCTAATTCGCTTATTGTGAGAATATTACAAACGTCTGACAAAACTGAAAAATGTAAATTTCCAATTTCAACCAAACATGCTAGAAATGCTCCAATTGAGCTAATTAGCTTATTGTGACAATATTACAAACGTCTGACAAAACTGAAAAATGTAAATTTCCAATTTCAACCAAACATGCTAGAAATGCTCCAATTGAGCTAATTAGCTTATTGTGAGAATATTGCAATTGTCTGACAAAAGTGAAAAATGTAAATTTCCAATTTCAACCAAACATGCTAGAAATGCTCCAATTGAGCTAATTAGCTTATTGTGAGAATATTACAAACGTCTGACAAAAGTGAAAAGTGTAAATTTCCAATTTCAACCTAATTAGCTTATTGTGAGAATATTGCAATTGTCTGACAAAAGTGAAAAATGTAAATATCCAATTTCAACCAAACATGCTAGAAATGCTCCAATTGTGCAAATAAGCCTACTGTAAGAATTTTACAAACGTCTGACAAATCTGAAAAATGTAAATTTCCAATTTCAACCAAACATGCTAGAAATGCTCCAATTGAGCTAATTAGCTCATTGAGAGAATATTGCAATTGTCTGACAAAAGTGAAAAATGTAAATTTTCGATTTCAACCAAACATGCTACAATTGCTCCAATTGAGCTAATTAGCTTATTGTGAGAATATTACAAACGTCTGACAAAACTGAAAGATAGAAATTTCCAATTTCAACCAAACATGCTAGAAATGCTCCAATTGAGCTAATTAGCTTATTGTGAGAATATTACAAACGTCTGACCAAACTGAAAAATGTAAATTTCCAATTTCAACCTAATTAGCTTATTGTGAGAATATTGCAATTGTCTGACAAAAGTGAAAAATGTAAATTTCCAATTTCAACCAAACATGCTAGAAATGCTCCAATTGTGCAAATAAGCCTACTGTAAGAATTTTACAAACGTCTGACAAAACTGAAAAATGTAAATTTCCAATTTCAACCAAACATGCTAGAAATGCTCCTATTGAGCTAATTAGCTTATTGAGAGAATATTGCAATTGTCTGACAAAAGTGAAAAATGTAAATTTCCAATTTCAACCAAACATGCTAGAAATGCTCCAATTGAGCTAATTAGCTTATTGAGAGAATATTGCAATTGTCTGACAAAAGCGAAAAATGTAAATTTCCAATTTCAACCAAACATGCTAGAAATGCTCCAATTGAGCTAAGTAGCTTACTGTAAGAAGTTTACAAACGTCTGACAAAACTGAAAAATTTGAATTTCCAATTGCAACCAAACATGCTAGAAATGCTCCAATTGAGCTAGTTAGCTTATTGTGAGAATATTACAAACGTCTGACAAAACTGAAAAATGTAAATTTTCAATTTCAACCAAACATGCTAGAAATGCTCCAATTGAGCTAATTAGCTTATTGTGAGAATATTGCAATTGTCTGACAAAAGTGAAAAATGTAAATTTCCAATTTCAACTAAACATGCTAGAAATGCTCCAATTGAGCTAATTAGCTTATTGTGAGAATATTACAAACGTCTCACCAAACTGAAAAATGTAAATTTCCAAATTCAACCAAACATGCTAGAAATGCTCCAATTGAGCTAATTAGCTTATTGTGAGAATATTACAAACGTCTGACAAAACTGAAAAATGTAATTTTCCAATTTCAACCAAACATGCTAGAAATGCTCCAATTGAGCTAATTAGCTTATTGTGAGAATATTACAAACGTCTGACAAAAACTGAAAAATGTAATATTCCAATTTCAACCAAACATGCTAGAAATGCTCCAATTGAGCTAATTAGCTTATTGTGAGAATATTGCAATTGTCTGACAAAAGTGAAAAATGTAAATTTCCAATTTCAACCAAACATGCTAGAAATGCTCCAATTGAGCTAATTAGCTTATTGTGAGAATATTACAAACGTCTGACAAAAGTGAAAAATGTAAATTTCCAATTTCAACCAAACATGCTAGAAATGCTCGAATTGCGCAAATAAGCCTACTGTAAGAATTTTACAAATGTCTGACAAAACTGAAAAATGTAAATTTCCAATTTCAACCAAACATGCTAGAAATGCTCCAATTGAGCTAATTAGCTTATTGTGAGAATATTACAAACGTCTGACAAAAGTGAAAAATGTAAATTTCCAATTTCGACCAAACATGCTAGAAATGCTCAAATTGCGCAATTAGGCCTACTGTAAGAATTTTACAAACGTCTGACAAAAGTGAAAAATGTAAATTTCCAATTTCAACCAAACATGCTAGAAATGCTCCAATTGAGCTAATTAGCTTATTGAGAGAATATTGCAATTGTCTGACAAAAGTGAAAAATGTAAACTTCCAATTTCAACCAAACATGCTAGAAATGCTCCAATTGAGCTAAGTAGCTTATTGTGAGAATATTACAATTGTCTGACAAAACTGAAAAATGTGAATTTCCAATTTCAACCAAACATGCTAGAAATGCTCCAATTGCGCGAATAAGCCTACTGTAAGAATTTTACAAACGTCTGACAAAACTGAAAAATGTAAATTTTCAATTTCAACCAAACATGCTAGAAATGCTCCAATTGATCTAATTAGCTTATTGTGAGAATATTGCAATTGTCTGACAAAAGTGAAAAATGTAAATTTCCAATTTCAACCAAACATGCTAGAAATGCTCCAATTGAGCTAATTAGCTTATTGTGAGAATATTACAAACGTCTGACCAAACTGAAAAATGTAAATTTCCAATTTCAGCCAAACATGCTAGAAATGCTCCAATTGAGCTAATTAGCTTATTGTGAGAATATTACAAACGTCTGACAAAACTGAAAAATGTAAATTTCCAATTTCAACCAAACATGTTAGAAATGCTCCAATTGAGCTAATTAGCTTATTGTGAGAATATTATAAACGTCTGACAAAACTGAAAAATGTAAATTTCCAATTTCAACCAAACATGTTAGAAATGCTCCAATTGAGCTAATTAGCTTATTGTGAGAATATTACAAACGTCTGACAAAACTGAAAAATGTAAATTTCCAATTTCAACCAAACATGCTAGAAATGCTCCAATTGAGCTAATTAGCTTATTGTGAGAATATTGCAATTGTCTGACAAAAGTGAAAAATGTAAATTTCCAATTTCAACCAAACATGCTAGAAATGCTCCAATTGAGCTAATTAGCTTATTGTGAGAATATTACAAACGTCTGACAAAAGTGAAAAATGTAAATTTCCAATTTCAACCAAACATGCTAGAAATGCTCAAATTGCGCAAATAAGCCTATTGTAAGAATTTTACAAACGTCTGACAAAACTGAAAAATGTAAATTTCCAATTTCAACCAAACATGCTAGAAATGCTCCAATTGAGCTAATTAGCTTATTGAGAGAATATTGCAATTGTCTGACAATAGTGAAAAATGTAAATTTTCAATTTCAACCAAACATGCTAGAAATGCTCCAATTGAGCTAGTTAGCTTATTGTGAGAATATTACAAACCTCTGACAACACTGAAAAATGTAACTTTCCAATTTCAACCAAACATGCTAGAAATGCTCCAATTGAGCTAATTAGCTTATTGAAAGAATATTGCAATTGTCTGACAATAGTGAAAAATGTAAATTTCCAATTTCAACCAAACATGCTAGAAATGCTCCAATTGAGCTAATTAGCTTATTGTGAGAATATTACAAACGTCTGACAACACTGGAAAATGTAAATTTCCAATTTCAACCAAACATGCTAGAAATGCTCCAATTGAGCTAATTAGCTTATTGTGAGAATATTACAAACATCTGACAAAAGTGAAAAATGTAAATTTCCAATTTCAACCAAACATGCTAGAAATGCTCAAATTGCGCAAATAAGCCTACTGTAAGAATTTTGCAAACGTCTGACAAAACTGAAAAATGTAAATTTCAAATTTCAACCAAACATGCTAGAAATGCTTCAATTGAGCTAATTAGCTTATTGTGAGAATATTACAAACGTCTAACAAAACTGAAAATGTGAATTTCCAATTTCAACCAAACATGCTAGAAATGCTCCAATTGCGCAAATAAGCCTACTGTAAGAATTTTACAAACGTCTGACAAAACTGAAAAATGTAAATTTTCAATTTCAACCAAACATGCTAGAAATACTCCAATTGAGCTAATTAGCTTATTGTGAGAATATTGCAATTGTCTGACAAAACTGAAAAATGAAAATTTCCAATTTCAACCAAACATGCTAGAAATGCTCCAATTGAGCTAATTAGCTTATTGTGAGAATATTACAAACGTCTGACAAAACTGAAAAATGTAAATTTCCAGTTTCAACCAAACATGCTAGAAATGCTCCAATTGAGCTAATTAGCTTATTGAGAGAATATTACAAACGTCTGACAAAACTGAAAAATGTAAATTTCCAATTTCAACCAAACATGCTAGAAATGCTCCAATTGAGCTAATTAGCTTATTGTGAAAATATTACAAACGTCTGACAAAACTGAAAAATGTAACTTTCCAATTTCAACCAAACATGCTAGAAATGCTCCAATTGAGCTAATTAGCTTATTGTGAGAATATTACAAACGTCTGACAAAAGTGAAAAATGTAAATTTCCAATTTCATCCAAACATGCTAGAAATGCTCCAATTGAGCTAATTAGCTTATTGTGAGAATATTGCAATTGTCTGACAAAAGTGAAAAATGTAAATTTCCAATTTCAACCAAACATGCTAGAAATGCTCCAATTGAGCTAATTAGCTTATTGTGAGAATATTACAAACGTCTGACAAAAGTGAAAAATGTAAATTTCCATTTTCAACTAAACATGCTAGAAATGCTCGAATTGCGCAAATAAGCCTACTGTAAGAATTTTACAAACGTCTGACAAAACTGAAAAATGTAAATTTCCAATTTCAACCAAACATGCTAGAAATGCTCCAATTGAGCTAATTAGCTTATTGAGAGAATATTGCAATTGTCTGACAAAAGTGAAAAATGTAAATTTCCAATTTCAACCAAACATGCTAGAAATGCTCCAATTGAGCTAAATAGCTTATTGTGAGAATATTACAAACGTCTGACAAAAGTGAAAAATGTAATATTCCAATTTCAACCAAACATGCTAGAAAAGCTCAAATTGCGCAAATAAGCCTACTGTAAGAATTTGACAAACGTCTGACAAAACTGAAAAATGTAAATTTCCAATTTCAACCAAACATGCTAGAAATGCTCCAATTGAGCTAATTAGCTTATTGTGAAAATATTAC
Source organism: Watersipora subatra (assembly GCF_963576615.1). Taxonomy (NCBI): domain Eukaryota; kingdom Metazoa; phylum Bryozoa; class Gymnolaemata; order Cheilostomatida; family Watersiporidae; genus Watersipora; species Watersipora subatra. The sequence continues at coordinate 40,677,922 of NC_088710.1, read as the reverse complement.
AAACGTCTGACAAAACTGAAAAATGTAACTTTCCAATTTCAACCAAACATGCTAGAAATGCTCCAATTGAGCTAATTAGCTTATTGTGACAATATTACAAACGTCTGACAAAACTGAAAAATGTAAACTTCCAATTTCAACCAAACATGCTAGAAATGCTCCAATTGAGCTAATTAGCTTATTGTGAGAATATTACAAACGTCTGACAAAACTGAAAAATGTAAATTTCCAATCACAACCAAACATGCTAGAAATGCTCCAATTGAGCTAATTCGCTTATTGTGACAATATTACAAACGTCTGACAAAACTGAAAAATGTAAATTTCCAATTTCAACCAAACATGCTAGAAATGCTCCAATTGAGCTAATTAGCTTATTGTGAGAATATTGCAATTGTCTGACAAAAGTGAAAAATATAAATTTCCAATTTCAACCAAACATGCTAGAAATGCTCCAATTGAGCTAATTAGCTTATTGTGAGAATATTACAAACGTCTGACCAAACTGAAAAATGTAAATTTCCAATTTCAACCAAACATGCTAGAAATGCTCCAATTGAGCTAATTAGCTTATTGTGAGAATATTGCAATTGTCTGACAAAAGTGAAAAATGTAAATTTCCAATTACAACCAAACATGCTAGAAATGCTCCAATTGAGCTAATTAGCTTATTGTGAGAATATTACAAACGTCTGACAACACTGAAAAATGTAAATTTTCAATTTCAACCAAACATGCTAGAAATGCTCCAATTGAGCTAATTAGCTTATTGTGAGAATATTACAAACGTCTGACAACACTGAAAAATGTAAATTTCCAATTTCAACCAAACATGCTAGAAATGCTCCAATTGAGCTAATTAGCTTATTGTGAGAATATTACAAACGTCTGACAAAACTGAAAAATGTAAATTTCCAATTTCAACCAAACATGCTAGAAATGCTCCAATTGAGCTAATTAGCTTATTGTGAGAATATTACAAACGACTGACAAAACTGAAAAATGTAAATTTCCAATTTCAACCAAACATGCTAGAAATGCTCCAATTGAGCTAATTAGCTTATTGTGAGAATATTGCAATTGTCTGACAAAAGTGAAAAATGTAAATTTCCAATTTCAACCAAACATGCTAGAAATGTTCCAATTGAGCTAATTCGCTTATTGTGAGAATATTACAAACGTCTGACAAAACTGAAAAATGTAAATTTCCAATTTCAACCAAACATGCTAGAAATGCTCCAATTGAGCTAATTAGCTTATTGTGACAATATTACAAACGTCTGACAAAACTGAAAAATGTAAATTTCCAATTTCAACCAAACATGCTAGAAATGCTCCAATTGAGCTAATTAGCTTATTGTGAGAATATTGCAATTGTCTGACAAAAGTGAAAAATGTAAATTTCCAATTTCAACCAAACATGCTAGAAATGCTCCAATTGAGCTAATTAGCTTATTGTGAGAATATTACAAACGTCTGACAAAAGTGAAAAGTGTAAATTTCCAATTTCAACCTAATTAGCTTATTGTGAGAATATTGCAATTGTCTGACAAAAGTGAAAAATGTAAATATCCAATTTCAACCAAACATGCTAGAAATGCTCCAATTGTGCAAATAAGCCTACTGTAAGAATTTTACAAACGTCTGACAAATCTGAAAAATGTAAATTTCCAATTTCAACCAAACATGCTAGAAATGCTCCAATTGAGCTAATTAGCTCATTGAGAGAATATTGCAATTGTCTGACAAAAGTGAAAAATGTAAATTTTCGATTTCAACCAAACATGCTACAATTGCTCCAATTGAGCTAATTAGCTTATTGTGAGAATATTACAAACGTCTGACAAAACTGAAAGATAGAAATTTCCAATTTCAACCAAACATGCTAGAAATGCTCCAATTGAGCTAATTAGCTTATTGTGAGAATATTACAAACGTCTGACCAAACTGAAAAATGTAAATTTCCAATTTCAACCTAATTAGCTTATTGTGAGAATATTGCAATTGTCTGACAAAAGTGAAAAATGTAAATTTCCAATTTCAACCAAACATGCTAGAAATGCTCCAATTGTGCAAATAAGCCTACTGTAAGAATTTTACAAACGTCTGACAAAACTGAAAAATGTAAATTTCCAATTTCAACCAAACATGCTAGAAATGCTCCTATTGAGCTAATTAGCTTATTGAGAGAATATTGCAATTGTCTGACAAAAGTGAAAAATGTAAATTTCCAATTTCAACCAAACATGCTAGAAATGCTCCAATTGAGCTAATTAGCTTATTGAGAGAATATTGCAATTGTCTGACAAAAGCGAAAAATGTAAATTTCCAATTTCAACCAAACATGCTAGAAATGCTCCAATTGAGCTAAGTAGCTTACTGTAAGAAGTTTACAAACGTCTGACAAAACTGAAAAATTTGAATTTCCAATTGCAACCAAACATGCTAGAAATGCTCCAATTGAGCTAGTTAGCTTATTGTGAGAATATTACAAACGTCTGACAAAACTGAAAAATGTAAATTTTCAATTTCAACCAAACATGCTAGAAATGCTCCAATTGAGCTAATTAGCTTATTGTGAGAATATTGCAATTGTCTGACAAAAGTGAAAAATGTAAATTTCCAATTTCAACTAAACATGCTAGAAATGCTCCAATTGAGCTAATTAGCTTATTGTGAGAATATTACAAACGTCTCACCAAACTGAAAAATGTAAATTTCCAAATTCAACCAAACATGCTAGAAATGCTCCAATTGAGCTAATTAGCTTATTGTGAGAATATTACAAACGTCTGACAAAACTGAAAAATGTAATTTTCCAATTTCAACCAAACATGCTAGAAATGCTCCAATTGAGCTAATTAGCTTATTGTGAGAATATTACAAACGTCTGACAAAAACTGAAAAATGTAATATTCCAATTTCAACCAAACATGCTAGAAATGCTCCAATTGAGCTAATTAGCTTATTGTGAGAATATTGCAATTGTCTGACAAAAGTGAAAAATGTAAATTTCCAATTTCAACCAAACATGCTAGAAATGCTCCAATTGAGCTAATTAGCTTATTGTGAGAATATTACAAACGTCTGACAAAAGTGAAAAATGTAAATTTCCAATTTCAACCAAACATGCTAGAAATGCTCGAATTGCGCAAATAAGCCTACTGTAAGAATTTTACAAATGTCTGACAAAACTGAAAAATGTAAATTTCCAATTTCAACCAAACATGCTAGAAATGCTCCAATTGAGCTAATTAGCTTATTGTGAGAATATTACAAACGTCTGACAAAAGTGAAAAATGTAAATTTCCAATTTCGACCAAACATGCTAGAAATGCTCAAATTGCGCAATTAGGCCTACTGTAAGAATTTTACAAACGTCTGACAAAAGTGAAAAATGTAAATTTCCAATTTCAACCAAACATGCTAGAAATGCTCCAATTGAGCTAATTAGCTTATTGAGAGAATATTGCAATTGTCTGACAAAAGTGAAAAATGTAAACTTCCAATTTCAACCAAACATGCTAGAAATGCTCCAATTGAGCTAAGTAGCTTATTGTGAGAATATTACAATTGTCTGACAAAACTGAAAAATGTGAATTTCCAATTTCAACCAAACATGCTAGAAATGCTCCAATTGCGCGAATAAGCCTACTGTAAGAATTTTACAAACGTCTGACAAAACTGAAAAATGTAAATTTTCAATTTCAACCAAACATGCTAGAAATGCTCCAATTGATCTAATTAGCTTATTGTGAGAATATTGCAATTGTCTGACAAAAGTGAAAAATGTAAATTTCCAATTTCAACCAAACATGCTAGAAATGCTCCAATTGAGCTAATTAGCTTATTGTGAGAATATTACAAACGTCTGACCAAACTGAAAAATGTAAATTTCCAATTTCAGCCAAACATGCTAGAAATGCTCCAATTGAGCTAATTAGCTTATTGTGAGAATATTACAAACGTCTGACAAAACTGAAAAATGTAAATTTCCAATTTCAACCAAACATGTTAGAAATGCTCCAATTGAGCTAATTAGCTTATTGTGAGAATATTATAAACGTCTGACAAAACTGAAAAATGTAAATTTCCAATTTCAACCAAACATGCTAGAAATGCTCCAATTGAGCTAATTAGCTTATTGTGAGAATATTACAAACGTCTGACAAAACTGAAAAATGTAAATTTCCAATTTCAACCAAACATGCTAGAAATGCTCCAATTGAGCTAATTAGCTTATTGTGAGAATATTGCAATTGTCTGACAAAAGTGAAAAATGTAAATTTCCAATTTCAACCAAACATGCTAGAAATGCTCCAATTGAGCTAATTAGCTTATTGTGAGAATATTACAAACGTCTGACAAAAGTGAAAAATGTAAATTTCCAATTTCAACCAAACATGCTAGAAATGCTCAAATTGCGCAAATAAGCCTATTGTAAGAATTTTACAAACGTCTGACAAAACTGAAAAATGTAAATTTCCAATTTCAACCAAACATGCTAGAAATGCTCCAATTGAGCTAATTAGCTTATTGAGAGAATATTGCAATTGTCTGACAATAGTGAAAAATGTAAATTTTCAATTTCAACCAAACATGCTAGAAATGCTCCAATTGAGCTAGTTAGCTTATTGTGAGAATATTACAAACCTCTGACAACACTGAAAAATGTAACTTTCCAATTTCAACCAAACATGCTAGAAATGCTCCAATTGAGCTAATTAGCTTATTGAAAGAATATTGCAATTGTCTGACAATAGTGAAAAATGTAAATTTCCAATTTCAACCAAACATGCTAGAAATGCTCCAATTGAGCTAATTAGCTTATTGTGAGAATATTACAAACGTCTGACAACACTGGAAAATGTAAATTTCCAATTTCAACCAAACATGCTAGAAATGCTCCAATTGAGCTAATTAGCTTATTGTGAGAATATTACAAACATCTGACAAAAGTGAAAAATGTAAATTTCCAATTTCAACCAAACATGCTAGAAATGCTCAAATTGCGCAAATAAGCCTACTGTAAGAATTTTGCAAACGTCTGACAAAACTGAAAAATGTAAATTTCAAATTTCAACCAAACATGCTAGAAATGCTTCAATTGAGCTAATTAGCTTATTGTGAGAATATTACAAACGTCTAACAAAACTGAAAATGTGAATTTCCAATTTCAACCAAACATGCTAGAAATGCTCCAATTGCGCAAATAAGCCTACTGTAAGAATTTTACAAACGTCTGACAAAACTGAAAAATGTAAATTTTCAATTTCAACCAAACATGCTAGAAATACTCCAATTGAGCTAATTAGCTTATTGTGAGAATATTGCAATTGTCTGACAAAACTGAAAAATGAAAATTTCCAATTTCAACCAAACATGCTAGAAATGCTCCAATTGAGCTAATTAGCTTATTGTGAGAATATTACAAACGTCTGACAAAACTGAAAAATGTAAATTTCCAGTTTCAACCAAACATGCTAGAAATGCTCCAATTGAGCTAATTAGCTTATTGAGAGAATATTACAAACGTCTGACAAAACTGAAAAATGTAAATTTCCAATTTCAACCAAACATGCTAGAAATGCTCCAATTGAGCTAATTAGCTTATTGTGAAAATATTACAAACGTCTGACAAAACTGAAAAATGTAACTTTCCAATTTCAACCAAACATGCTAGAAATGCTCCAATTGAGCTAATTAGCTTATTGTGAGAATATTACAAACGTCTGACAAAAGTGAAAAATGTAAATTTCCAATTTCATCCAAACATGCTAGAAATGCTCCAATTGAGCTAATTAGCTTATTGTGAGAATATTGCAATTGTCTGACAAAAGTGAAAAATGTAAATTTCCAATTTCAACCAAACATGCTAGAAATGCTCCAATTGAGCTAATTAGCTTATTGTGAGAATATTACAAACGTCTGACAAAAGTGAAAAATGTAAATTTCCATTTTCAACTAAACATGCTAGAAATGCTCGAATTGCGCAAATAAGCCTACTGTAAGAATTTTACAAACGTCTGACAAAACTGAAAAATGTAAATTTCCAATTTCAACCAAACATGCTAGAAATGCTCCAATTGAGCTAATTAGCTTATTGAGAGAATATTGCAATTGTCTGACAAAAGTGAAAAATGTAAATTTCCAATTTCAACCAAACATGCTAGAAATGCTCCAATTGAGCTAAATAGCTTATTGTGAGAATATTACAAACGTCTGACAAAAGTGAAAAATGTAATATTCCAATTTCAACCAAACATGCTAGAAAAGCTCAAATTGCGCAAATAAGCCTACTGTAAGAATTTGACAAACGTCTGACAAAACTGAAAAATGTAAATTTCCAATTTCAACCAAACATGCTAGAAATGCTCCAATTGAGCTAATTAGCTTATTGTGAAAATATTACAAACGTCTGACAAAACTGAAAAATGTAACTTTCCAATTTCAACCAAACATGCTAGAAATGCTCCAATTGAGCTAATTAGCTTATTGTGACAATATTACAAACGTCTGACAAAACTGAAAAATGTAAACTTCCAATTTCAACCAAACATGCTAGAAATGCTCCAATTGAGCTAATTAGCTTATTGTGAGAATATTACAAACGTCTGACAAAACTGAAAAATGTAAATTTCCAATCACAACCAAACATGCTAGAAATGCTCCAATTGAGCTAATTCGCTTATTGTGACAATATTACAAACGTCTGACAAAACTGAAAAATGTAAATTTCCAATTTCAACCAAACATGCTAGAAATGCTCCAATTGAGCTAATTAGCTTATTGTGAGAATATTGCAATTGTCTGACAAAAGTGAAAAATATAAATTTCCAATTTCAACCAAACATGCTAGAAATGCTCCAATTGAGCTAATTAGCTTATTGTGAGAATATTACAAACGTCTGACCAAACTGAAAAATGTAAATTTCCAATTTCAACCAAACATGCTAGAAATGCTCCAATTGAGCTAATTAGCTTATTGTGAGAATATTGCAATTGTCTGACAAAAGTGAAAAATGTAAATTTCCAATTACAACCAAACATGCTAGAAATGCTCCAATTGAGCTAATTAGCTTATTGTGAGAATATTACAAACGTCTGACAAAACTGAAAAATGTAAATTTCCAATTTCAACCAAACATGCTAGAAATGCTCCAATTGAGCTAATTAGCTTATTGTGAGAATATTGCAACTGTCTGACAAAAGTGAAAAATGTAAATTTCCAATTTCAACCAAAAATGCTAGAAATGCTCCAATTGAGCTAATTAGCTTATTGTGAGAATATTACAAAGGTCTGACAATACTGAAAAATGTAAATTTCCAATTTCAACCAAACATGCTAGAAATGCTCCAATTGAGCTAATTAGCTTATTGTGAGAATATTGCAATTGTCTGACAAAAGTGAAAAATGTAAATTTCCAATTTCAACCAAACATGCTAGAAATGCTCCAATTGAGCTAATTAGCTTATTGTGAGAATATTACAAACGTCTGACCAAACTGAAAAATGTAAATTTCCAATTTCAACCAAACATGCTAGAAATGCTCCAATTGAGCTAATTAGCTTATTGTGAGAATATTACAAACGTCTGACAAAACTGAAAAATGTAATTTTCCAATTTCAACCAAACATGCTAGAAATGCTCCAATTGAGCTAATTAGCTTATTGTGAGAATATTACAAACGTCTGACAACACTGAAAAATGTACATTTCCAATTTCAACCAAACATGCTAGAAATGCTCCAATTGAGCTAATTAGCTTATTGTGAGAATATTACAAACGTCTGACAAAAGTGAAAAATGTAAATTTCCAATTTCAACCAAACATGCTAGAAATGCTCCAATTGAGCTAATTAGCTTATTGTGAGAATATTACAAACGTCTGACAAAAGTGAAAAATGTAAATTTCCAATTTCGACCAAACATGCTAGAAATGCTCAAATTGCGCAAATAAGCCTACTGTAAGAATATTACAAACGTCTGACAAAACTGAGATATGTAAATTTCCAATTTCAACCAAACATGCTAGAAATGCTCCAATTGAGCTAATTAGCTTATTGAGAGAATATTGCAATTGTCGGACAAAAGTGAAAAATGTAAATTTCCAATTTCAACCAAACATGCTAGAAATGCTCCAATTGAGCTAAGTAGCTTATTGTGAGAATATTACAAACGTCTGACAAAACTGAAAAATGTGAATTTCCAATTTCAACCAAACATGCTAGAAATGCTCCAATTGCGCAAATAAGCCTACTGTAAGAATTTTACAAACGTCTGACCAAACTGAAAAATGTAAATTTTCAATTTCAACCAAACATGCTAGAAATGCTCCAATTGAGCTAATTAGCTTATTGTGAGAATATTGCAATTGTCTGACAAAAGTGAAAAATGTAAATTTCCAATTTCAACCAAACATGCTAGAAATGCTCCAATTGAGCTAATTAGCTTATTGTGAGAATATTACAAACGTCTGACCAAACTGAAAAATGTAAATTTCCAATTTCAACCAAACATGCTAGAAATGCTCCAATTGAGCTAATTAGCTTATTGTGACAATATTACAAACGTCTGACAAAACTGAAAAATGTAAATTTCCAATTTCAACCAAACATGCTAGAAATGCTCCAATTGAGCTAATTAGCTTATTGTGAGAATATTATAAACGTCTGACAAAACTGAAAAATGTAAATTTCCAATTTCAACCAAACATGTTAGAAATGCTCCAATTGAGCTAATTAGCTTACTGTGAGAATATTACAGACGTCTGACAAAACTGAAAAATGTAAATTTCCAATTTCAACCAAACATGCTAGAAATGCTCCAATTGAGCTAATTAGCTTATTGTGAGAATATTGCAATTGTCTGACAAAAGTGAAAAATGTAAATTTCCAATTTCAACCAAACATGCTAGAAATGCTCCAATTGAGCTAATTAGCTTATTGTGAGAATATTGCAATTGTCTGACAAAAGTGAAAAATGTAAATTTCCAATTACAACCAAACATGCTAGAAATGCTCCAATTGAGCTAATTAGCTTATTGTGAGAATATTACAAACGTCTGACAAAACTGAAAAATGTAAATTTCCAATTTCAACCAAACATGCTAGAAATGCTCCAATTGAGCTAATTAGCTTATTGTGAGAATATTGCAACTGTCTGACAAAAGTGAAAAATGTAAATTTCCAATTTCAACCAAAAATGCTAGAAATGCTCCAATTGAGCTAATTAGCTTATTGTGAGAATATTACAAACGTCTGACAAAACTGAAAAATGTAAATTTCCAATCACAACCAAACATGCTAGAAATGCTCCAATTGAGCTAATTAGCTTATTGTGAGAATATTACAAACGTCTGACAAAACTGAAAAATGTAAATTTCCAATCACAACCAAACATGCTAGAAATGCTCCAATTGAGCTAATTCGCTTATTGTGACAATATTACAAACGTCTGACAAAACTGAAAAATGTAAATTTCCAATTTCAACCAAACATGCTAGAAATGCTCCAATTGAGCTAATTAGCTTATTGTGAGAATATTGCAATTGTCTGACAAAAGTGAAAAATATAAATTTCCAATTTCAACCAAACATGCTAGAAATGCTCCAATTGAGCTAATTAGCTTATTGTGAGAATATTACAAACGTCTGACCAAACTGAAAAATGTAAATTTCCAATTTCAACCAAACATGCTAGAAATGCTCCAATTGAGCTAATTAGCTTATTGTGAGAATATTGCAATTGTCTGACAAAAGTGAAAAATGTAAATTTCCAATTACAACCAAACATGCTAGAAATGCTCCAATTGAGCTAATTAGCTTATTGTGAGAATATTACAAACGTCTGACAAAACTGAAAAATGTAAATTTCCAATTTCAACCAAACATGCTAGAAATGCTCCAATTGAGCTAATTAGCTTATTGTGAGAATATTGCAACTGTCTGACAAAAGTGAAAAATGTAAATTTCCAATTTCAACCAAAAATGCTAGAAATGCTCCAATTGAGCTAATTAGCTTATTGTGAGAATATTACAAAGGTCTGACAATACTGAAAAATGTAAATTTCCAATTTCAACCAAACATGCTAGAAATGCTCCAATTGAGCTAATTAGCTTATTGTGAGAATATTGCAATTGTCTGACAAAAGTGAAAAATGTAAATTTCCAATTTCAACCAAACATGCTAGAAATGCTCCAATTGAGCTAATTAGCTTATTGTGAGAATATTACAAACGTCTGACCAAACTGAAAAATGTAAATTTCCAATTTCAACCAAACATGCTAGAAATGCTCCAATTGAGCTAATTAGCTTATTGTGAGAATATTACAAACGTCTGACAAAACTGAAAAATGTAATTTTCCAATTTCAACCAAACATGCTAGAAATGCTCCAATTGAGCTAATTAGCTTATTGTGAGAATATTACAAACGTCTGACAACACTGAAAAATGTACATTTCCAATTTCAACCAAACATGCTAGAAATGCTCCAATTGAGCTAATTAGCTTATTGTGAGAATATTACAAACGTCTGACAAAAGTGAAAAATGTAAATTTCCAATTTCAACCAAACATGCTAGAAATGCTCCAATTGAGCTAATTAGCTTATTGTGAGAATATTACAAACGTCTGACAAAAGTGAAAAATGTAAATTTCCAATTTCGACCAAACATGCTAGAAATGCTCAAATTGCGCAAATAAGCCTACTGTAAGAATATTACAAACGTCTGACAAAACTGAGATATGTAAATTTCCAATTTCAACCAAACATGCTAGAAATGCTCCAATTGAGCTAATTAGCTTATTGAGAGAATATTGCAATTGTCGGACAAAAGTGAAAAATGTAAATTTCCAATTTCAACCAAACATGCTAGAAATGCTCCAATTGAGCTAAGTAGCTTATTGTGAGAATATTACAAACGTCTGACAAAACTGAAAAATGTGAATTTCCAATTTCAACCAAACATGCTAGAAATGCTCCAATTGCGCAAATAAGCCTACTGTAAGAATTTTACAAACGTCTGACCAAACTGAAAAATGTAAATTTTCAATTTCAACCAAACATGCTAGAAATGCTCCAATTGAGCTAATTAGCTTATTGTGAGAATATTGCAATTGTCTGACAAAAGTGAAAAATGTAAATTTCCAATTTCAACCAAACATGCTAGAAATGCTCCAATTGAGCTAATTAGCTTATTGTGAGAATATTACAAACGTCTGACCAAACTGAAAAATGTAAATTTCCAATTTCAACCAAACATGCTAGAAATGCTCCAATTGAGCTAATTAGCTTATTGTGACAATATTACAAACGTCTGACAAAACTGAAAAATGTAAATTTCCAATTTCAACCAAACATGCTAGAAATGCTCCAATTGAGCTAATTAGCTTATTGTGAGAATATTATAAACGTCTGACAAAACTGAAAAATGTAAATTTCCAATTTCAACCAAACATGTTAGAAATGCTCCAATTGAGCTAATTAGCTTACTGTGAGAATATTACAGACGTCTGACAAAACTGAAAAATGTAAATTTCCAATTTCAACCAAACATGCTAGAAATGCTCCAATTGAGCTAATTAGCTTATTGTGAGAATATTGCAATTGTCTGACAAAAGTGAAAAATGTAAATTTCCAATTTCAACCAAACATGCTAGAAATGCTCCAATTGAGCTAATTAGCTTATTGTGAGAATATTACAAACGTCTGACAAAAGTGAAAAATGTAAATTTCCAATTTCAACCAAACATGCTAGAAATGCTCAAATTGCGCAAATAAGCCTACTGTAAGAATTTTACAAACGTCTGACAAAACTGAAAAATGTAAATTTCCAATTTCAACCAAACATGCTAGAAATGCTCCAATTGAGCTAATTAGCTTATTGAGAGAATATTGCAATTGTCTGACAAAAGTGAAAAATGCAAATTTCCAATTTCAACCAAACATGCTAGAAATGCTCCAATTGAGCTAATTAGCTTATTGTGAGAATATTACAAACGTCTGACAAAACTGAAAAATGTAAATTTCCAATTTCAACCAAACATGCTAGAAATGCTCCAAATGCGGAAATAAGCTTATTGTGAGAATATTACAAACGTCTGACAAAAGTGAAAAATGTAAATTTCCAATTTCAACCAAACATGCTAGAAATGCTCAAATTGCGCAAATAAGCCTACTGGAAGAATTTTACAAACGTCTGACAAAACTGAAAAATGTAAATTTCCAATTTCAACCAAACATGCTAGAAATGCTCCAATTGAGCTAATTAGCTTATTGAGAGAATATTGCAATTGTCTGACAAAAGTGAAAAATGCAAATTTCCAATTTCAACCAAACATGCTAGAAATGCTCCAATTGAGCTAATTAGCTTATTGTGAGAATATTACAAACGTCTGACAAAACTGAAAAATGTAAATTTCCAATTTCAACCAAATATGCTAGAAATGCTCCAATTGAGCTAATTAGCTTATTGAAAGAATATTGCAATTGTCTGACAATAGTGAAAAATGTAAATTTCCAATTTCAACCAAACATGCTAGAAATGCTCCAATTGAGCTAGTTAGCTTATTGTGAGAATATTACAAACCTCTGACAACACTGAAAAATGTAACTTTCCAATTTCAACCAAACATGCTAGAAATGCTCCAATTGAGCTAATTAGCTTATTGAAAGAATATTGCAATTGTCTGACAATAGTGAAAAATGTAAATTTTCAATTTCAACCAAATATGCTAGAAATGCTCCAATTGAGCTAATTAGCTTATTGTGAGAATATTACAAACGTCTGACAACACTGGAAAATGTAAATTTCCAATTTCAACCAAACATGCTAGAAATGCTCCAATTGAGCTAATTAGCTTATTGTGAGAATATTACAAACGTCTGACAAAAGTGAAAAATGTAAAATTCCAATTTCAACCAAACATGCTAGAAATGCTCAAATTGCGCAAATAAGGCTACTGTAAGAATTTTGCAAACGTCTGACAAAACTGAAAAATGTAAATTTCAAATTTCAACCAAACATGCTAGAAATGCTCCAATTGAGCTAATTAGCTTATTGTGAGAATATTACAAACGTCTGACCAAACTGAAAAATGTAAATTTCCAATTTCAACCAAACATGCTAGAAATGCTCCAATTGAGCTAATTAGCTTATTGTGACAATATTACAAACGTCTGACAAAACTGAAAAATGTAAATTTCCAATTTCAACCAAACATGCTAGAAATGCTCCAATTGAGCTAATTAGCTTATTGTGAGAATATTATAAACGTCTGACAAAACTGAAAAATGTAAATTTCCAATTTCAACCAAACATGTTAGAAATGCTCCAATTGAGCTAATTAGCTTACTGTGAGAATATTACAGACGTCTGACAAAACTGAAAAATGTAAATTTCCAATTTCAACCAAACATGCTAGAAATGCTCCAATTGAGCTAATTAGCTTATTGTGAGAATATTGCAATTGTCTGACAAAAGTGAAAAATGTAAATTTCCAATTTCAACCAAACATGCTAGAAATGCTCCAATTGAGCTAATTAGCTTATTGTGAGAATATTACAAACGTCTGACAAAAGTGAAAAATGTAAATTTCCAATTTCAACCAAACATGCTAGAAATGCTCAAATTGCGCAAATAAGCCTACTGTAAGAATTTTACAAACGTCTGACAAAACTGAAAAATGTAAATTTCCAATTTCAACCAAACATGCTAGAAATGCTCCAATTGAGCTAATTAGCTTATTGAGAGAATATTGCAATTGTCTGACAAAAGTGAAAAATGCAAATTTCCAATTTCAACCAAACATGCTAGAAATGCTCCAATTGAGCTAATTAGCTTATTGTGAGAATATTACAAACGTCTGACAAAACTGAAAAATGTAAATTTCCAATTTCAACCAAACATGCTAGAAATGCTCCAAATGCGGAAATAAGCTTATTGTGAGAATATTACAAACGTCTGACAAAAGTGAAAAATGTAAATTTCCAATTTCAACCAAACATGCTAGAAATGCTCAAATTGCGCAAATAAGCCTACTGGAAGAATTTTACAAACGTCTGACAAAACTGAAAAATGTAAATTTCCAATTTCAACCAAACATGCTAGAAATGCTCCAATTGAGCTAATTAGCTTATTGAGAGAATATTGCAATTGTCTGACAAAAGTGAAAAATGCAAATTTCCAATTTCAACCAAACATGCTAGAAATGCTCCAAATGAGCTAATTAGCTTATTGTGAGAATATTACAAACGTCTGACAAAACTGAAAAATGTAAATTTCCAATTTCAACCAAATATGCTAGAAATGCTCCAATTGAGCTAATTAGCTTATTGAAAGAATATTGCAATTGTCTGACAATAGTGAAAAATGTAAATTTTCAATTTCAACCAAACATGCTAGAAATGCTCCAATTGAGCTAGTTAGCTTATTGTGAGAATATTACAAACCTCTGACAACACTGAAAAATGTAACTTTCCAATTTCAACCAAACATGCTAGAAATGCTCCAATTGAGCTAATTAGCTTATTGAAAGAATATTGCAATTGTCTGACAATAGTGAAAAATGTAAATTTTCAATTTCAACCAAATATGCTAGAAATGCTCCAATTGAGCTAATTAGCTTATTGTGAGAATATTACAAACGTCTGACAACACTGGAAAATGTAAATTTCCAATTTCAACCAAACATGCTAGAAATGCTCCAATTGAGCTAATTAGCTTATTGTGAGAATATTACAAACGTCTGACAAAAGTGAAAAATGTAAAATTCCAATTTCAACCAAACATGCTAGAAATGCTCAAATTGCGCAAATAAGCCTACTGTAAGAATTTTGCAAACGTCTGACAAAACTGAAAAATGTAAATTTCAAATTTCAACCAAACATGCTAGAAATGCTCCAATTGAGCTAATTAGCTTATTGTGAGAATATTACAAACGTCTAACAAAACTGAAAATGTGAATTTCCAATTTCAACCAAACATGCTAGAAATGCTCCAATTGCGCAAATAAGCCTACTGTAAGAATTTTACAAACGTCTGACAAAAGTGAAAAATGTAAATTTTCAATTTCAACCAAACATGCTAGAAATACTCCAATTGAGCTAATTAGCTTATTGTGAGAATATTGCAATTGTCTGACAAAACTGAAAAATGAAAATTTCCAATTTCAACCAAACATGCTAGAAATGCTCCAATTGAGCTAATTAGCTTATTGTGAAAATATTACAAACGTCTGACAAAACTGAAAAATGTAAATTTCCAGTTTCAACCAAACATGCTAGAAATGCTCCAATTGAGCTAATTAGCTTATTGAGAGAATATTACAAACGTCTGACAAAAGTGAAAAATGTAAATTTCCATTTTCAACTAAACATGCTAGAAATGCTCGAATTGCGCAAATAAGCCTACTGTAAGAATTTTACAAACGTCTGACAAAACTGAAAAATGTAAATTTCCAATTTCAACCAAACATGCTAGAAATGCTCCAATTGAGCTAATTAGCTTATTGAGAGAATATTGCAATTGTCTGACAAAAGTGAAAAATGTAAATTTCCAATTTCAACCAAACATGCTAGAAATGCTCCAATTGAGCTAATTAGCTTATTGTGAGAATATTACAAACGTCTGACAAAAGTGAAAAATGTAAATTTCCAATTTCAACCAAACATGCTAGAAAAGCTCAAATTGCGCAATTAGGCCTACTGTAAGAATTTTACAAACGTCTGACAAAAGTGAAAAATGTAAATTTCCAATTTCAACCAAACATGCTAGAAATGCTCCAATTGAGCTAATTAGCTTATTGAGAGAATATTGCAATTGTCTGACAAAAGTGAAAAATGTAAATTTCCAATTTCAACCAAACATGCTAGAAATGCTCCAATTGAGCTAAGTAGCTTATTGTGAGAATATTACAATTGTCTGACAAAACTGAAAAATGTGAATTTCCAATTTCAACCAAACATGCTAGAAATGCTCCAATTGCGCGAATAAGCCTACTGTAAGAATTTTACAAACGTCTGACAAAACTGAAAAATGTAAATTTTCAATTTCAACCAAACATGCTAGAAATGCTCCAATTGATCTAATTAGCTTATTGTGAGAATATTGCAATTGTCTGACAAAAGTGAAAAATGTAAATTTCCAATTTCAACCAAACATGCTAGAAATGCTCCAATTGAGCTAATTAGCTTATTGTGAGAATATTACAAACGTCTGACCAAACTGAAAAATGTAAATTTCCAATTTCAGCCAAACATGCTAGAAATGCTCCAATTGAGCTAATTAGCTTATTGTGAGAATATTACAAACGTCTGACAAAACTGAAAAATGTAAATTTCCAATTTCAACCAAACATGCTAGAAATGCTCCAATTGAGCTAATTAGCTTATTGTGAGAATATTATAAACGTCTGACAAAACTGAAAAATGTAAATTTCCAATTTCAACCAAACATGTTAGAAATGCTCCAATTGAGCTAATTAGCTTATTGTGAGAATATTACAAACGTCTGACAAAACTGAAAAATGTAAATTTCCAATTTCAACCAAACATGCTAGAAATGCTCCAATTGAGCTAATTAGCTTATTGTGAGAATATTGCAATTGTCTGACAAAAGTGAAAAATGTAAATTTCCAATTTCAACCAAACATGCTAGAAATGCTCCAATTGAGCTAATTAGCTTATTGTGAGAATATTACAAACGTCTGACAAAAGTGAAAAATGTAAATTTCCAATTTCAACCAAACATGCTAGAAATGCTCAAATTGCGCAAATAAGCCTATTGTAAGAATTTTACAAACGTCTGACAAAACTGAAAAATGTAAATTTCCAATTTCAACCAAACATGCTAGAAATGCTCCAATTGAGCTAATTAGCTTATTGAGAGAATATTGCAATTGTCTGACAATAGTGAAAAATGTAAATTTTCAATTTCAACCAAACATGCTAGAAATGCTCCAATTGAGCTAGTTAGCTTATTGTGAGAATATTACAAACCTCTGACAACACTGAAAAATGTAACTTTCCAATTTCAACCAAACATGCTAGAAATGCTCCAATTGAGCTAATTAGCTTATTGAAAGAATATTGCAATTGTCTGACAATAGTGAAAAATGTAAATTTCCAATTTCAACCAAACATGCTAGAAATGCTCCAATTGAGCTAATTAGCTTATTGTGAGAATATTACAAACGTCTGACAACACTGGAAAATGTAAATTTCCAATTTCAACCAAACATGCTAGAAATGCTCCAATTGAGCTAATTAGCTTATTGTGAGAATATTACAAACGTCTGACAAAAGTGAAAAATGTAAATTTCCAATTTCAACCAAACATGCTAGAAATGCTCAAATTGCGCAAATAAGCCTACTGTAAGAATTTTGCAAACGTCTGACAAAACTGAAAAATGTAAATTTCAAATTTCAACCAAACATGCTAGAAATGCTCCAATTGAGCTAATTAGCTTATTGTGAGAATATTACAAACGTCTAACAAAACTGAAAATGTGAATTTCCAATTTCAACCAAACATGTTAGAAATGCTCCAATTGAGCTAATTAGCTTATTGTGAGAATATTACAAACGTCTGACAAAACTGAAAAATGTAAATTTCCAATTTCAACCAAACATGCTAGAAATGCTCCAATTGAGCTAATTAGCTTATTGTGAGAATATTGCAATTGTCTGACAAAAGTGAAAAATGTAAATTTCCAATTTCAACCAAACATGCTAGAAATGCTCCAATTGAGCTAATTAGCTTATTGTGAGAATATTACAAACGTCTGACAAAAGTGAAATATGTAAATTTCCAATTTCAACCAAACATGCTAGAAATGCTCCAATTGAGCTAATTAGCTTATTGTGAGAATATTACAAACGTCTAACAAAACTGAAAATGTGAATTTCCAATTTCAACCAAACATGTTAGAAATGCTCCAATTGAGCTAATTAGCTTATTGTGAGAATATTACAAACGTCTGACAAAACTGAAAAATGTAAATTTCCAATTTCAACCAAATATGCTAGAAATGCTCCAATTGAGCTAAGTAGCTTATTGAAAGAATATTGCAATTGTCTGACAATAGTGAAAAATGTAAATTTCCAATTTCAACCAAACATGCTAAAAATGCTCCAATTGAGCTAGTTAGCTTATTGTGAGAATATTACAAACCTCTGACAACACTGAAAAATGTAACTTTCCAATTTCAACCAAACATGCTAGAAATGCTCCAATTGAGCTAATTAGCTTATTGAAAGAATATTGCAATTGTCTGACAATAGTGAAAAATGTAAATTTTCAATTTCAACCAAATATGCTAGAAATGCTCCAATTGAGCTAATTAGCTTATTGTGAGAATATTACAAACGTCTGACAACACTGGAAAATGTAAATTTCCAATTTCAACCAAACATGCTAGAAATGCTCCAATTGAGCTAATTAGCTTATTGTGAGAATATTACAAACGTCTGACAAAAGTGAAAAATGTAAAATTCCAATTTCAACCAAACATGCTAGAAATGCTCAAATTGCGCAAATAAGGCTACTGTAAGAATTTTGCAAACGTCTGACAAAACTGAAAAATGTAAATTTCAAATTTCAACCAAACATGCTAGAAATGCTCCAATTGAGCTAATTAGCTTATTGTGAGAATATTACAAACGTCTGACCAAACTGAAAAATGTAAATTTCCAATTTCAACCAAACATGCTAGAAATGCTCCAATTGAGCTAATTAGCTTATTGTGACAATATTACAAACGTCTGACAAAACTGAAAAATGTAAATTTCCAATTTCAACCAAACATGCTAGAAATGCTCCAATTGAGCTAATTAGCTTATTGTGAGAATATTATAAACGTCTGACAAAACTGAAAAATGTAAATTTCCAATTTCAACCAAACATGTTAGAAATGCTCCAATTGAGCTAATTAGCTTACTGTGAGAATATTACAGACGTCTGACAAAACTGAAAAATGTAAATTTCCAATTTCAACCAAACATGCTAGAAATGCTCCAATTGAGCTAATTAGCTTATTGTGAGAATATTGCAATTGTCTGACAAAAGTGAAAAATGTAAATTTCCAATTTCAACCAAACATGCTAGAAATGCTCCAATTGAGCTAATTAGCTTATTGTGAGAATATTACAAACGTCTGACAAAAGTGAAAAATGTAAATTTCCAATTTCAACCAAACATGCTAGAAATGCTCAAATTGCGCAAATAAGCCTACTGTAAGAATTTTACAAACGTCTGACAAAACTGAAAAATGTAAATTTCCAATTTCAACCAAACATGCTAGAAATGCTCCAATTGAGCTAATTAGCTTATTGAGAGAATATTGCAATTGTCTGACAAAAGTGAAAAATGCAAATTTCCAATTTCAACCAAACATGCTAGAAATGCTCCAATTGAGCTAATTAGCTTATTGTGAGAATATTACAAACGTCTGACAAAACTGAAAAATGTAAATTTCCAATTTCAACCAAACATGCTAGAAATGCTCCAATTGAGCTAATTAGCTTATTGTGAGAATATTACAAACGTCTGACCAAACTGAAAAATGTAAATTTCCAATTTCAACCAAACATGCTAGAAATGCTCCAATTGAGCTAATTAGCTTATTGTGACAATATTACAAACGTCTGACAAAACTGAAAAATGTAAATTTCCAATTTCAACCAAACATGCTAGAAATGCTCCAATTGAGCTAATTAGCTTATTGTGAGAATATTATAAACGTCTGACAAAACTGAAAAATGTAAATTTCCAATTTCAACCAAACATGTTAGAAATGCTCCAATTGAGCTAATTAGCTTACTGTGAGAATATTACAGACGTCTGACAAAACTGAAAAATGTAAATTTCCAATTTCAACCAAACATGCTAGAAATGCTCCAATTGAGCTAATTAGCTTATTGTGAGAATATTGCAATTGTCTGACAAAAGTGAAAAATGTAAATTTCCAATTTCAACCAAACATGCTAGAAATGCTCCAATTGAGCTAATTAGCTTATTGTGAGAATATTACAAACGTCTGACAAAAGTGAAAAATGTAAATTTCCAATTTCAACCAAACATGCTAGAAATGCTCAAATTGCGCAAATAAGCCTACTGTAAGAATTTTACAAACGTCTGACAAAACTGAAAAATGTAAATTTCCAATTTCAACCAAACATGCTAGAAATGCTCCAATTGAGCTAATTAGCTTATTGAGAGAATATTGCAATTGTCTGACAAAAGTGAAAAATGCAAATTTCCAATTTCAACCAAACATGCTAGAAATGCTCCAATTGAGCTAATTAGCTTATTGTGAGAATATTACAAACGTCTGACAAAACTGAAAAATGTAAATTTCCAATTTCAACCAAACATGCTAGAAATGCTCCAAATGCGGAAATAAGCTTATTGTGAGAATATTACAAACGTCTGACAAAAGTGAAAAATGTAAATTTCCAATTTCAACCAAACATGCTAGAAATGCTCAAATTGCGCAAATAAGCCTACTGGAAGAATTTTACAAACGTCTGACAAAACTGAAAAATGTAAATTTCCAATTTCAACCAAACATGCTAGAAATGCTCCAATTGAGCTAATTAGCTTATTGAGAGAATATTGCAATTGTCTGACAAAAGTGAAAAATGCAAATTTCCAATTTCAACCAAACATGCTAGAAATGCTCCAATTGAGCTAATTAGCTTATTGTGAGAATATTACAAACGTCTGACAAAACTGAAAAATGTAAATTTCCAATTTCAACCAAATATGCTAGAAATGCTCCAATTGAGCTAATTAGCTTATTGAAAGAATATTGCAATTGTCTGACAATAGTGAAAAATGTAAATTTTCAATTTCAACCAAACATGCTAGAAATGCTCCAATTGAGCTAGTTAGCTTATTGTGAGAATATTACAAACCTCTGACAACACTGAAAAATGTAACTTTCCAATTTCAACCAAACATGCTAGAAATGCTCCAATTGAGCTAATTAGCTTATTGAAAGAATATTGCAATTGTCTGACAATAGTGAAAAATGTAAATTTTCAATTTCAACCAAATATGCTAGAAATGCTCCAATTGAGCTAATTAGCTTATTGTGAGAATATTACAAACGTCTGACAACACTGGAAAATGTAAATTTCCAATTTCAACCAAACATGCTAGAAATGCTCCAATTGAGCTAATTAGCTTATTGTGAGAATATTACAAACGTCTGACAAAAGTGAAAAATGTAAAATTCCAATTTCAACCAAACATGCTAGAAATGCTCAAATTGCGCAAATAAGCCTACTGTAAGAATTTTGCAAACGTCTGACAAAACTGAAAAATGTAAATTTCAAATTTCAACCAAACATGCTAGAAATGCTCCAATTGAGCTAATTAGCTTATTGTGAGAATATTACAAACGTCTAACAAAACTGAAAATGTGAATTTCCAATTTCAACCAAACATGCTAGAAATGCTCCAATTGCGCAAATAAGCCTACTGTAAGAATTTTACAAACGTCTGACAAAACTGAAAAATGTAAATTTTCAATTTCAACCAAACATGCTAGAAATACTCCAATTGAGCTAATTAGCTTATTGTGAGAATATTGCAATTGTCTGACAAAACTGAAAAATGAAAATTTCCAATTTCAACCAAACATGCTAGAAATGCTCCAATTGAGCTAATTAGCTTATTGTGAAAATATTACAAACGTCTGACAAAACTGAAAAATGTAAATTTCCAGTTTCAACCAAACATGCTAGAAATGCTCCAATTGAGCTAATTAGCTTATTGAGAGAATATTACAAACGTCTGACAAAAGTGAAAAATGTAAATTTCCATTTTCAACTAAACATGCTAGAAATGCTCGAATTGCGCAAATAAGCCTACTGTAAGAATTTTACAAACGTCTGACAAAACTGAAAAATGTAAATTTCCAATTTCAACCAAACATGCTAGAAATGCTCCAATTGAGCTAATTAGCTTATTGAGAGAATATTGCAATTGTCTGACAAAAGTGAAAAATGTAAATTTCCAATTTCAACCAAACATGCTAGAAATGCTCCAATTGAGCTAATTAGCTTATTGTGAGAATATTACAAACGTCTGACAAAAGTGAAAAATGTAAATTTCCAATTTCAACCAAACATGCTAGAAAAGCTCAAATTGCGCAATTAGGCCTACTGTAAGAATTTTACAAACGTCTGACAAAAGTGAAAAATGTAAATTTCCAATTTCAACCAAACATGCTAGAAATGCTCCAATTGAGCTAATTAGCTTATTGAGAGAATATTGCAATTGTCTGACAAAAGTGAAAAATGTAAATTTCCAATTTCAACCAAACATGCTAGAAATGCTCCAATTGAGCTAAGTAGCTTATTGTGAGAATATTACAATTGTCTGACAAAACTGAAAAATGTGAATTTCCAATTTCAACCAAACATGCTAGAAATGCTCCAATTGCGCGAATAAGCCTACTGTAAGAATTTTACAAACGTCTGACAAAACTGAAAAATGTAAATTTTCAATTTCAACCAAACATGCTAGAAATGCTCCAATTGATCTAATTAGCTTATTGTGAGAATATTGCAATTGTCTGACAAAAGTGAAAAATGTAAATTTCCAATTTCAACCAAACATGCTAGAAATGCTCCAATTGAGCTAATTAGCTTATTGTGAGAATATTACAAACGTCTGACCAAACTGAAAAATGTAAATTTCCAATTTCAGCCAAACATGCTAGAAATGCTCCAATTGAGCTAATTAGCTTATTGTGAGAATATTACAAACGTCTGACAAAACTGAAAAATGTAAATTTCCAATTTCAACCAAACATGCTAGAAATGCTCCAATTGAGCTAATTAGCTTATTGTGAGAATATTATAAACGTCTGACAAAACTGAAAAATGTAAATTTCCAATTTCAACCAAACATGTTAGAAATGCTCCAATTGAGCTAATTAGCTTATTGTGAGAATATTACAAACGTCTGACAAAACTGAAAAATGTAAATTTCCAATTTCAACCAAACATGCTAGAAATGCTCCAATTGAGCTAATTAGCTTATTGTGAGAATATTGCAATTGTCTGACAAAAGTGAAAAATGTAAATTTCCAATTTCAACCAAACATGCTAGAAATGCTCCAATTGAGCTAATTAGCTTATTGTGAGAATATTACAAACGTCTGACAAAAGTGAAAAATGTAAATTTCCAATTTCAACCAAACATGCTAGAAATGCTCAAATTGCGCAAATAAGCCTATTGTAAGAATTTTACAAACGTCTGACAAAACTGAAAAATGTAAATTTCCAATTTCAACCAAACATGCTAGAAATGCTCCAATTGAGCTAATTAGCTTATTGAGAGAATATTGCAATTGTCTGACAATAGTGAAAAATGTAAATTTTCAATTTCAACCAAACATGCTAGAAATGCTCCAATTGAGCTAGTTAGCTTATTGTGAGAATATTACAAACCTCTGACAACACTGAAAAATGTAACTTTCCAATTTCAACCAAACATGCTAGAAATGCTCCAATTGAGCTAATTAGCTTATTGAAAGAATATTGCAATTGTCTGACAATAGTGAAAAATGTAAATTTCCAATTTCAACCAAACATGCTAGAAATGCTCCAATTGAGCTAATTAGCTTATTGTGAGAATATTACAAACGTCTGACAACACTGGAAAATGTAAATTTCCAATTTCAACCAAACATGCTAGAAATGCTCCAATTGAGCTAATTAGCTTATTGTGAGAATATTACAAACGTCTGACAAAAGTGAAAAATGTAAATTTCCAATTTCAACCAAACATGCTAGAAATGCTCAAATTGCGCAAATAAGCCTACTGTAAGAATTTTGCAAACGTCTGACAAAACTGAAAAATGTAAATTTCAAATTTCAACCAAACATGCTAGAAATGCTCCAATTGAGCTAATTAGCTTATTGTGAGAATATTACAAACGTCTAACAAAACTGAAAATGTGAATTTCCAATTTCAACCAAACATGTTAGAAATGCTCCAATTGAGCTAATTAGCTTATTGTGAGAATATTACAAACGTCTGACAAAACTGAAAAATGTAAATTTCCAATTTCAACCAAACATGCTAGAAATGCTCCAATTGAGCTAATTAGCTTATTGTGAGAATATTGCAATTGTCTGACAAAAGTGAAAAATGTAAATTTCCAATTTCAACCAAACATGCTAGAAATGCTCCAATTGAGCTAATTAGCTTATTGTGAGAATATTACAAACGTCTGACAAAAGTGAAAAATGTAAATTTCCAATTTCAACCAAACATGCTAGAAATGCTCCAATTGAGCTAATTAGCTTATTGTGAGAATATTACAAACGTCTAACAAAACTGAAAATGTGAATTTCCAATTTCAACCAAACATGTTAGAAATGCTCCAATTGAGCTAATTAGCTTATTGTGAGAATATTACAAACGTCTGACAAAACTGAAAAATGTAAATTTCCAATTTCAACCAAATATGCTAGAAATGCTCCAATTGAGCTAAGTAGCTTATTGAAAGAATATTGCAATTGTCTGACAATAGTGAAAAATGTAAATTTCCAATTTCAACCAAACATGCTAAAAATGCTCCAATTGTGCTAATTAGCTTATTGTGAGAATATTACAAACGTCTGACAACACTGGAAAATGTAAATTTCCAATTTCAACCAAACATGCTAGAAATGCTCCAATTGAGCTAATTAGCTTATTGTGAGAATATTACAAACGTCTGACAAAAGTGAAAAATGTAAAATTCCAATTTCAACCAAACATGCTAGAAATGCTCAAATTGCGCAAATAAGGCTACTGTAAGAATTTTGCAAACGTCTGACAAAACTGAAAAATGTAAATTTCAAATTTCAACCAAACATGCTAGAAATGCTCCAATTGAGCTAATTAGCTTATTGTGAGAATATTACAAACGTCTGACCAAACTGAAAAATGTAAATTTCCAATTTCAACCAAACATGCTAGAAATGCTCCAATTGAGCTAATTAGCTTATTGTGACAATATTACAAACGTCTGACAAAACTGAAAAATGTAAATTTCCAATTTCAACCAAACATGCTAGAAATGCTCCAATTGAGCTAATTAGCTTATTGTGAGAATATTATAAACGTCTGACAAAACTGAAAAATGTAAATTTCCAATTTCAACCAAACATGTTAGAAATGCTCCAATTGAGCTAATTAGCTTACTGTGAGAATATTACAGACGTCTGACAAAACTGAAAAATGTAAATTTCCAATTTCAACCAAACATGCTAGAAATGCTCCAATTGAGCTAATTAGCTTATTGTGAGAATATTGCAATTGTCTGACAAAAGTGAAAAATGTAAATTTCCAATTTCAACCAAACATGCTAGAAATGCTCCAATTGAGCTAATTAGCTTATTGTGAGAATATTACAAACGTCTGACAAAAGTGAAAAATGTAAATTTCCAATTTCAACCAAACATGCTAGAAATGCTCAAATTGCGCAAATAAGCCTACTGTAAGAATTTTACAAACGTCTGACAAAACTGAAAAATGTAAATTTCCAATTTCAACCAAACATGCTAGAAATGCTCCAATTGAGCTAATTAGCTTATTGAGAGAATATTGCAATTGTCTGACAAAAGTGAAAAATGCAAATTTCCAATTTCAACCAAACATGCTAGAAATGCTCCAATTGAGCTAATTAGCTTATTGTGAGAATATTACAAACGTCTGACAAAACTGAAAAATGTAAATTTCCAATTTCAACCAAACATGCTAGAAATGCTCCAAATGCGGAAATAAGCTTATTGTGAGAATATTACAAACGTCTGACAAAAGTGAAAAATGTAAAATTCCAATTTCAACCAAACATGCTAGAAATGCTCAAATTGCGCAAATAAGCCTACTGGAAGAATTTTACAAACGTCTGACAAAACTGAAAAATGTAAATTTCCAATTTCAACCAAACATGCTAGAAATGCTCCAATTGAGCTAATTAGCTTATTGAGAGAATATTGCAATTGTCTGACAAAAGTGAAAAATGCAAATTTCCAATTTCAACCAAACATGCTAGAAATGCTCCAATTGAGCTAATTAGCTTATTGTGAGAATATTACAAACGTCTGACAAAACTGAAAAATGTAAATTTCCAATTTCAACCAAATATGCTAGAAATGCTCCAATTGAGCTAATTAGCTTATTGAAAGAATATTGCAATTGTCTGACAATAGTGAAAAATGTAAATTTTCAATTTCAACCAAACATGCTAGAAATGCTCCAATTGAGCTAGTTAGCTTATTGTGAGAATATTACAAACCTCTGACAACACTGAAAAATGTAACTTTCCAATTTCAACCAAACATGCTAGAAATGCTCCAATTGAGCTAATTAGCTTATTGAAAGAATATTGCAATTGTCTGACAATAGTGAAAAATGTAAATTTTCAATTTCAACCAAATATGCTAGAAATGCTCCAATTGAGCTAATTAGCTTATTGTGAGAATATTACAAACGTCTGACAACACTGGAAAATGTAAATTTCCAATTTCAACCAAACATGCTAGAAATGCTCCAATTGAGCTAATTAGCTTATTGTGAGAATATTACAAACGTCTGACAAAAGTGAAAAATGTAAAATTCCAATTTCAACCAAACATGCTAGAAATGCTCAAATTGCGCAAATAAGCCTACTGTAAGAATTTTGCAAACGTCTGACAAAACTGAAAAATGTAAATTTCAAATTTCAACCAAACATGCTAGAAATGCTCCAATTGAGCTAATTAGCTTATTGTGAGAATATTACAAACGTCTGACCAAACTGAAAAATGTAAATTTCCAATTTCAACCAAACATGCTAGAAATGCTCCAATTGAGCTAATTAGCTTATTGTGACAATATTACAAACGTCTGACAAAACTGAAAAATGTAAATTTCCAATTTCAACCAAACATGCTAGAAATGCTCCAATTGAGCTAATTAGCTTATTGTGAGAATATTATAAACGTCTGACAAAACTGAAAAATGTAAATTTCCAATTTCAACCAAACATGTTAGAAATGCTCCAATTGAGCTAATTAGCTTACTGTGAGAATATTACAGACGTCTGACAAAACTGAAAAATGTAAATTTCCAATTTCAACCAAACATGCTAGAAATGCTCCAATTGAGCTAATTAGCTTATTGTGAGAATATTGCAATTGTCTGACAAAAGTGAAAAATGTAAATTTCCAATTTCAACCAAACATGCTAGAAATGCTCCAATTGAGCTAATTAGCTTATTGTGAGAATATTACAAACGTCTGACAAAAGTGAAAAATGTAAATTTCCAATTTCAACCAAACATGCTAGAAATGCTCAAATTGCGCAAATAAGCCTACTGTAAGAATTTTACAAACGTCTGACAAAACTGAAAAATGTAAATTTCCAATTTCAACCAAACATGCTAGAAATGCTCCAATTGAGCTAATTAGCTTATTGTGAGAATATTACAAACGTCTGACCAAACTGAAAAATGTAAATTTCCAATTTCAACCAAACATGCTAGAAATGCTCCAATTGAGCTAATTAGCTTATTGTGACAATATTACAAACGTCTGACAAAACTGAAAAATGTAAATTTCCAATTTCAACCAAACATGCTAGAAATGCTCCAATTGAGCTAATTAGCTTATTGTGAGAATATTATAAACGTCTGACAAAACTGAAAAATGTAAATTTCCAATTTCAACCAAACATGTTAGAAATGCTCCAATTGAGCTAATTAGCTTACTGTGAGAATATTACAGACGTCTGACAAAACTGAAAAATGTAAATTTCCAATTTCAACCAAACATGCTAGAAATGCTCCAATTGAGCTAATTAGCTTATTGTGAGAATATTGCAATTGTCTGACAAAAGTGAAAAATGTAAATTTCCAATTTCAACCAAACATGCTAGAAATGCTCCAATTGAGCTAATTAGCTTATTGTGAGAATATTACAAACGTCTGACAAAAGTGAAAAATGTAAATTTCCAATTTCAACCAAACATGCTAGAAATGCTCAAATTGCGCAAATAAGCCTACTGTAAGAATTTTACAAACGTCTGACAAAGCTGAAAAATGTAAATTTCCAATTTCAACCAAACATGCTAGAAATGCTCCAATTGAGCTAATTAGCTTATTGAGAGAATATTGCAATTGTCTGACAAAAGTGAAAAATGCAAATTTCCAATTTCAACCAAACATGCTAGAAATGCTCCAATTGAGCTAATTAGCTTATTGTGAGAATATTACAAACGTCTGACAAAACTGAAAAATGTAAATTTCCAATTTCAACCAAACATGCTAGAAATGCTCCAAATGCGGAAATAAGCTTATTGTGAGAATATTACAAACGTCTGACAAAAGTGAAAAATGTAAATTTCCAATTTCAACCAAACATGCTAGAAATGCTCAAATTGCGCAAATAAGCCTACTGGAAGAATTTTACAAACGTCTGACAAAACTGAAAAATGTAAATTTCCAATTTCAACCAAACATGCTAGAAATGCTCCAATTGAGCTAATTAGCTTATTGAGAGAATATTGCAATTGTCTGACAAAAGTGAAAAATGCAAATTTCCAATTTCAACCAAACATGCTAGAAATGCTCCAATTGAGCTAATTAGCTTATTGTGAGAATATTACAAACGTCTGACAAAACTGAAAAATGTAAATTTCCAATTTCAACCAAATATGCTAGAAATGCTCCAATTGAGCTAATTAGCTTATTGAAAGAATATTGCAATTGTCTGACAATAGTGAAAAATGTAAATTTTCAATTTCAACCAAACATGCTAGAAATGCTCCAATTGAGCTAGTTAGCTTATTGTGAGAATATTACAAACCTCTGACAACACTGAAAAATGTAACTTTCCAATTTCAACCAAACATGCTAGAAATGCTCCAATTGAGCTAATTAGCTTATTGAAAGAATATTGCAATTGTCTGACAATAGTGAAAAATGTAAATTTTCAATTTCAACCAAATATGCTAGAAATGCTCCAATTGAGCTAATTAGCTTATTGTGAGAATATTACAAACGTCTGACAAAAGTGAAAAATGTAAAATTCCAATTTCAACCAAACATGCTAGAAATGCTCAAATTGCGCAAATAAGCCTACTGTAAGAATTTTGCAAACGTCTGACAAAACTGAAAAATGTAAATTTCAAATTTCAACCAAACATGCTAGAAATGCTCCAATTGAGCTAATTAGCTTATTGTGAGAATATTACAAACGTCTAACAAAACTGAAAATGTGAATTTCCAATTTCAACCAAACATGCTAGAAATGCTCCAATTGCGCAAATAAGCCTACTGTAAGAATTTTACAAACGTCTGACAAAACTGAAAAATGTAAATTTTCAATTTCAACCAAACATGCTAGAAATACTCCAATTGAGCTAATTAGCTTATTGTGAGAATATTGCAATTGTCTGACAAAACTGAAAAATGAAAATTTCCAATTTCAACCAAACATGCTAGAAATGCTCCAATTGAGCTAATTAGCTTATTGTGAAAATATTACAAACGTCTGACAAAACTGAAAAATGTAAATTTCCAGTTTCAACCAAACATGCTAGAAATGCTCCAATTGAGCTAATTAGCTTATTGAGAGAATATTACAAACGTCTGACAAAAGTGAAAAATGTAAATTTCCATTTTCAACTAAACATGCTAGAAATGCTCGAATTGCGCAAATAAGCCTACTGTAAGAATTTTACAAACGTCTGACAAAACTGAAAAATGTAAATTTCCAATTTCAACCAAACATGCTAGAAATGCTCCAATTGAGCTAATTAGCTTATTGAGAGAATATTGCAATTGTCTGACAAAAGTGAAAAATGTAAATTTCCAATTTCAACCAAACATGCTAGAAATGCTCCAATTGAGCTAATTAGCTTATTGTGAGAATATTACAAACGTCTGACAAAAGTGAAAAATGTAAATTTCCAATTTCAACCAAACATGCTAGAAAAGCTCAAATTGCGCAATTAGGCCTACTGTAAGAATTTTACAAACGTCTGACAAAAGTGAAAAATGTAAATTTCCAATTTCAACCAAACATGCTAGAAATGCTCCAATTGAGCTAATTAGCTTATTGAGAGAATATTGCAATTGTCTGACAAAAGTGAAAAATGTAAATTTCCAATTTCAACCAAACATGCTAGAAATGCTCCAATTGAGCTAAGTAGCTTATTGTGAGAATATTACAATTGTCTGACAAAACTGAAAAATGTGAATTTCCAATTTCAACCAAACATGCTAGAAATGCTCCAATTGCGCGAATAAGCCTACTGTAAGAATTTTACAAACGTCTGACAAAACTGAAAAATGTAAATTTTCAATTTCAACCAAACATGCTAGAAATGCTCCAATTGATCTAATTAGCTTATTGTGAGAATATTGCAATTGTCTGACAAAAGTGAAAAATGTAAATTTCCAATTTCAACCAAACATGCTAGAAATGCTCCAATTGAGCTAATTAGCTTATTGTGAGAATATTACAAACGTCTGACCAAACTGAAAAATGTAAATTTCCAATTTCAGCCAAACATGCTAGAAATGCTCCAATTGAGCTAATTAGCTTATTGTGAGAATATTACAAACGTCTGACAAAACTGAAAAATGTAAATTTCCAATTTCAACCAAACATGCTAGAAATGCTCCAATTGAGCTAATTAGCTTATTGTGAGAATATTATAAACGTCTGACAAAACTGAAAAATGTAAATTTCCAATTTCAACCAAACATGTTAGAAATGCTCCAATTGAGCTAATTAGCTTATTGTGAGAATATTACAAACGTCTGACAAAACTGAAAAATGTAAATTTCCAATTTCAACCAAACATGCTAGAAATGCTCCAATTGAGCTAATTAGCTTATTGTGAGAATATTGCAATTGTCTGACAAAAGTGAAAAATGTAAATTTCCAATTTCAACCAAACATGCTAGAAATGCTCCAATTGAGCTAATTAGCTTATTGTGAGAATATTACAAACGTCTGACAAAAGTGAAAAATGTAAATTTCCAATTTCAACCAAACATGCTAGAAATGCTCAAATTGCGCAAATAAGCCTATTGTAAGAATTTTACAAACGTCTGACAAAACTGAAAAATGTAAATTTCCAATTTCAACCAAACATGCTAGAAATGCTCCAATTGAGCTAATTAGCTTATTGAGAGAATATTGCAATTGTCTGACAATAGTGAAAAATGTAAATTTTCAATTTCAACCAAACATGCTAGAAATGCTCCAATTGAGCTAGTTAGCTTATTGTGAGAATATTACAAACCTCTGACAACACTGAAAGATGTAACTTTCCAATTTCAACCAAACATGCTAGAAATGCTCCAATTGAGCTAATTAGCTTATTGAAAGAATATTGCAATTGTCTGACAATAGTGAAAAATGTAAATTTCCAATTTCAACCAAACATGCTAGAAATGCTCCAATTGAGCTAATTAGCTTATTGTGAGAATATTACAAACGTCTGACAACACTGGAAAATGTAAATTTCCAATTTCAACCAAACATGCTAGAAATGCTCCAATTGAGCTAATTAGCTTATTGTGAGAATATTACAAACGTCTGACAAAAGTGAAAAATGTAAATTTCCAATTTCAACCAAACATGCTAGAAATGCTCAAATTGCGCAAATAAGCCTACTGTAAGAATTTTGCAAACGTCTGACAAAACTGAAAAATGTAAATTTCAAATTTCAACCAAACATGCTAGAAATGCTCCAATTGAGCTAATTAGCTTATTGTGAGAATATTACAAACGTCTAACAAAACTGAAAATGTGAATTTCCAATTTCAACCAAACATGTTAGAAATGCTCCAATTGAGCTAATTAGCTTATTGTGAGAATATTACAAACGTCTGACAAAACTGAAAAATGTAAATTTCCAATTTCAACCAAACATGCTAGAAATGCTCCAATTGAGCTAATTAGCTTATTGTGAGAATATTGCAATTGTCTGACAAAAGTGAAAAATGTAAATTTCCAATTTCAACCAAACATGCTAGAAATGCTCCAATTGAGCTAATTAGCTTATTGTGAGAATATTACAAACGTCTGACAAAAGTGAAAAATGTAAATTTCCAATTTCAACCAAACATGCTAGAAATGCTCCAATTGAGCTAATTAGCTTATTGTGAGAATATTACAAACGTCTAACAAAACTGAAAATGTGAATTTCCAATTTCAACCAAACATGTTAGAAATGCTCCAATTGAGCTAATTAGCTTATTGTGAGAATATTACAAACGTCTGACAAAACTGAAAAATGTAAATTTCCAATTTCAACCAAACATGCTAGAAATGCTCCAATTGAGCTAATTAGCTTATTGTGAGAATATTGCAATTGTCTGACAAAACTGAAAAATGTAAATTTCCAATTTCAACCAAACATGCTAGAAATGCTCCAATTGAGCTAATTAGCTTATTGTGAGAATATTACAAACGTCTGACAAAAGTGAAAAATGTAAATTTCCAATTTCAACCAAACATGCTAGAAATGCTCCAATTGAGCTAATTAGCTTATTGAGAGAATATTGCAATTGTCTGACAATAGTGAAAAATGTAAATTTTCAATTTCAACCAAACATGCTAGAAATGCTCCACTTGAGCTAGTTAGCTTATTGTGAGAATATTACAAACCTCTGACAACACTGAAAAATGTAACTTTCCAATTTCAACCAAACATGCTAGAAATGCTCCAATTGAGCTAATTAGCTTATTGAAAGAATATTGCAATTGTCTGACAATAGTGAAAAATGTAAATTTCCAATTTCAACCAAACATGCTAGAAATGCTCCAATTGAGCTAATTAGCTTATTGTGAGAATATTACAAACGTCTGACAATAGTGAAAAATGTAAATTTCCAATTTCAACCAAACATGCTAGAAATGCTCCAATTGAGCTAATTAGCTTATTGTGAGAATATTACAAACGTCTGACAACACTGGAAAATGTAAATTTCCAATTTCAACCAAACATGCTAGAAATGCTCCAATTGAGCTAATTAGCTTATTGTGAGAATATTACAAACATCTGACAAAAGTGAAAAATGTAAATTTCCAATTTCAACCAAACATGCTAGAAATGCTCAAATTGCGCAAATAAGCCTACTGTAAGAATTTTGCAAACGTCTGACAAAACTGAAAAATGTAAATTTTCAATTTCAACCAAACATGCTAGAAATACTCCAATTGAGCTAATTAGCTTATTGTGAGAATATTGCAATTGTCTGACAAAACTGAAAAATGAAAATTTCCAATTTCAACCAAACATGCTAGAAATGCTCCAATTGAGCTAATTAGCTTATTGTGAGAATATTACAAACGTCTGACAAAACTGAAAAATGTAAATTTCCAGTTTCAACCAAACATGCTAGAAATGCTCCAATTGAGCTAATTAGCTTATTGAGAGAATATTACAAACGTCTGACAAAACTGAAAAATGTAAATTTCCAATTTCAACCAAACATGCTAGAAATGCTCCAATTGAGCTAATTAGCTTATTGTGAAAATATTACAAACGTCTGACAAAACTGAAAAATGTAACTTTCCAATTTCAACCAAACATGCTAGAAATGCTCCAATTGAGCTAATTAGCTTATTGTGAGAATATTACAAACGTCTGACAAAAGTGAAAAATGTAATTTTCCAATTTCATCCAAACATGCTAGAAATGCTCCAATTGAGCTAATTAGCTTATTGTGAGAATATTGCAATTGTCTGACAAAAGTGAAAAATGTAAATTTCCAATTTCAACCAAACATGCTAGAAATGCTCCAATTGAGCTAATTAGCTTATTGTGAGAATATTACAAACGTCTGACAAAAGTGAAAAATGTAAATTTCCATTTTCAACTAAACATGCTAGAAATGCTCGAATTGCGCAAATAAGCCTACTGTAAGAATTTTACAAACGTCTGACAAAACTGAAAAATGTAAATTTCCCATTTTAACCAAACATGCTAGAAATGCTCCAATTGAGCTAATTAGCTTATTGAGAGAATATTGCAATTGTCTGACAAAAGTGAAAAATGTAAATTTCCAATTTCAACCAAACATGCTAGAAATGCTCCAATTGAGCTAAATAGCTTATTGTGAGAATATTACAAACGTCTGACAAAAGTGAAAAATGTAAATTTCCAATTTCAACCAAACATGCTAGAAATGCTCAAATTGCGCAAATAAGCCTATTGTAAGAATTTTACAAACGTCTGACAAAACTGAAAAATGTAAATTTCCAATTTCAACCAAACATGCTAGAAATGCTCCAATTGAGCTAATTAGCTTATTGAGAGAATATTGCAATTGTCTGACAATAGTGAAAAATGTAAATTTTCAATTTCAACCAAACATGCTAGAAATGCTCCAATTGAGCTAGTTAGCTTATTGTGAGAATATTACAAACCTCTGACAACACTGAAAAATGTAACTTTCCAATTTCAACCAAACATGCTAGAAATGCTCCAATTGAGCTAATTAGCTTATTGAAAGAATATTGCAATTGTCTGACAATAGTGAAAAATGTAAATTTCCAATTTCAACCAAACATGCTAGAAATGCTCCAATTGAGCTAATTAGCTTATTGTGAGAATATTACAAACGTCTGACAACACTGGAAAATGTAAATTTCCAATTTCAACCAAACATGCTAGAAATGCTCCAATTGAGCTAATTAGCTTATTGTGAGAATATTACAAACGTCTGACAAAAGTGAAAAATGTAAATTTCCAATTTCAACCAAACATGCTAGAAATGCTCAAATTGCGCAAATAAGCCTACTGTAAGAATTTTGCAAACGTCTGACAAAACTGAAAAATGTAAATTTCAAATTTCAACCAAACATGCTAGAAATGCTCCAATTGAGCTAATTAGCTTATTGTGAGAATATTACAAACGTCTAACAAAACTGAAAATGTGAATTTCCAATTTCAACCAAACATGTTAGAAATGCTCCAATTGAGCTAATTAGCTTATTGTGAGAATATTACAAACGTCTGACAAAACTGAAAAATGTAAATTTCCAATTTCAACCAAACATGCTAGAAATGCTCCAATTGAGCTAATTAGCTTATTGTGAGAATATTGCAATTGTCTGACAAAAGTGAAAAATGTAAATTTCCAATTTCAACCAAACATGCTAGAAATGCTCCAATTGAGCTAATTAGCTTATTGTGAGAATATTACAAACGTCTGACAAAAGTGAAAAATGTAAATTTCCAATTTCAACCAAACATGCTAGAAATGCTCCAATTGAGCTAATTAGCTTATTGTGAGAATATTACAAACGTCTAACAAAACTGAAAATGTGAATTTCCAATTTCAACCAAACATGTTAGAAATGCTCCAATTGAGCTAATTAGCTTATTGTGAGAATATTACAAACGTCTGACAAAACTGAAAAATGTAAATTTCCAATTTCAACCAAACATGCTAGAAATGCTCCAATTGAGCTAATTAGCTTATTGTGAGAATATTGCAATTGTCTGACAAAAGTGAAAAATGTAAATTTCCAATTTCAACCAAACATGCTAGAAATGCTCCAATTGAGCTAATTAGCTTATTGTGAGAATATTACAAACGTCTGACAAAAGTGAAAAATGTAAATTTCCAATTTCAACCAAACATGCTAGAAATGCTCCAATTGAGCTAATTAGCTTATTGAGAGAATATTGCAATTGTCTGACAATAGTGAAAAATGTAAATTTTCAATTTCAACCAAACATGCTAGAAATGCTCCACTTGAGCTAGTTAGCTTATTGTGAGAATATTACAAACCTCTGACAACACTGAAAAATGTAACTTTCCAATTTCAACCAAACATGCTAGAAATGCTCCAATTGAGCTAATTAGCTTATTGAAAGAATATTGCAATTGTCTGACAATAGTGAAAAATGTAAATTTCCAATTTCAACCAAACATGCTAGAAATGCTCCAATTGAGCTAATTAGCTTATTGTGAGAATGTTACAAACGTCTGACAATAGTGAAAAATGTAAATTTCCAATTTCAACCAAACATGCTAGAAATGCTCCAATTGAGCTAATTAGCTTATTGTGAGAATATTACAAACGTCTGACAACACTGGAAAATGTAAATTTCCAATTTCAACCAAACATGCTAGAAATGCTCCAATTGAGCTAATTAGCTTATTGTGAGAATATTACAAACATCTGACAAAAGTGAAAAATGTAAATTTCCAATTTCAACCAAACATGCTAGAAATGCTCCAATTGAGCTAATTAGCTTATTGTGAGAATATTACAAACGTCTGACAACACTGGAAAATGTAAATTTCCAATTTCAACCAAACATGCTAGAAATGCTCCAATTGAGCTAATTAGCTTATTGTGAGAATATTACAAACATCTGACAAAAGTGAAAAATGTAAATTTCCAATTTCAACCAAACATGCTAGAAATGCTCAAATTGCGCAAACAAGCCTACTGTAAGAATTTTGCAAACGTCTGACAAAACTGAAAAA
Organism: Watersipora subatra; assembly: GCF_963576615.1. Classification (NCBI taxonomy): domain Eukaryota; kingdom Metazoa; phylum Bryozoa; class Gymnolaemata; order Cheilostomatida; family Watersiporidae; genus Watersipora; species Watersipora subatra. Next base: position 40,641,412 of record NC_088710.1, on the reverse strand, counting down.
TGTAAATTTTCAATTTCAACCAAACATGCTAGAAATACTCCAATTGAGCTAATTAGCTTATTGTGAGAATATTGCAATTGTCTGACAAAACTGAAAAATGAAAATTTCCAATTTCAACCAAACATGCTAGAAATGCTCCAATTGAGCTAATTAGCTTATTGTGAGAATATTACAAACGTCTGACAAAACTGAAAAATGTAAATTTCCAGTTTCAACCAAACATGCTAGAAATGCTCCAATTGAGCTAATTAGCTTATTGAGAGAATATTACAAACGTCTGACAAAACTGAAAAATGTAAATTTCCAATTTCAACCAAACATGCTAGAAATGCTCCAATTGAGCTAATTAGCTTATTGTGAAAATATTACAAACGTCTGACAAAACTGAAAAATGTAACTTTCCAATTTCAACCAAACATGCTAGAAATGCTCCAATTGAGCTAATTAGCTTATTGTGAGAATATTACAAACGTCTGACAAAAGTGAAAAATGTAAATTTCCAATTTCATCCAAACATGCTAGAAATGCTCCAATTGAGCTAATTAGCTTATTGTGAGAATATTGCAATTGTCTGACAAAAGTGAAAAATGTAAATTTCCAATTTCAACCAAACATGCTAGAAATGCTCCAATTGAGCTAATTAGCTTATTGTGAGAATATTACAAACGTCTGACAAAAGTGAAAAATGTAAATTTCCATTTTCAACTAAACATGCTAGAAATGCTCGAATTGCGCAAATAAGCCTACTGTAAGAATTTTACAAACGTCTGACAAAACTGAAAAATGTAAATTTCCAATTTTAACCAAACATGCTAGAAATGCTCCAATTGAGCTAATTAGCTTATTGAGAGAATATTGCAATTGTCTGACAAAAGTGAAAAATGTAAATTTCCAATTTCAACCAAACATGCTAGAAATGCTCCAATTGAGCTAAATAGCTTATTGTGAGAATATTACAAACGTCTGACAAAAGTGAAAAATGTAAATTTCCAATTTCAACCAAACATGCTAGAAATGCTCAAATTGCGCAAATAAGCCTATTGTAAGAATTTTACAAACGTCTGACAAAACTGAAAAATGTAAATTTCCAATTTCAACCAAACATGCTAGAAATGCTCCAATTGAGCTAATTAGCTTATTGAGAGAATATTGCAATTGTCTGACAATAGTGAAAAATGTAAATTTTCAATTTCAACCAAACATGCTAGAAATGCTCCAATTGAGCTAGTTAGCTTATTGTGAGAATATTACAAACCTCTGACAACACTGAAAAATGTAACTTTCCAATTTCAACCAAACATGCTAGAAATGCTCCAATTGAGCTAATTAGCTTATTGAAAGAATATTGCAATTGTCTGACAATAGTGAAAAATGTAAATTTCCAATTTCAACCAAACATGCTAGAAATGCTCCAATTGAGCTAATTAGCTTATTGTGAGAATATTACAAACGTCTGACAACACTGGAAAATGTAAATTTCCAATTTCAACCAAACATGCTAGAAATGCTCCAATTGAGCTAATTAGCTTATTGTGAGAATATTACAAACGTCTGACAAAAGTGAAAAATGTAAATTTCCAATTTCAACCAAACATGCTAGAAATGCTCAAATTGCGCAAATAAGCCTACTGTAAGAATTTTGCAAACGTCTGACAAAACTGAAAAATGTAAATTTCAAATTTCAACCAAACATGCTAGAAATGCTCCAATTGAGCTAATTAGCTTATTGTGAGAATATTACAAACGTCTAACAAAACTGAAAATGTGAATTTCCAATTTCAACCAAACATGTTAGAAATGCTCCAATTGAGCTAATTAGCTTATTGTGAGAATATTACAAACGTCTGACAAAACTGAAAAATGTAAATTTCCAATTTCAACCAAACATGCTAGAAATGCTCCAATTGAGCTAATTAGCTTATTGTGAGAATATTGCAATTGTCTGACAAAAGTGAAAAATGTAAATTTCCAATTTCAACCAAACATGCTAGAAATGCTCCAATTGAGCTAATTAGCTTATTGTGAGAATATTACAAACGTCTGACAAAAGTGAAAAATGTAAATTTCCAATTTCAACCAAACATGCTAGAAATGCTCCAATTGAGCTAATTAGCTTATTGTGAGAATATTACAAACGTCTAACAAAACTGAAAATGTGAATTTCCAATTTCAACCAAACATGTTAGAAATGCTCCAATTGAGCTAATTAGCTTATTGTGAGAATATTACAAACGTCTGACAAAACTGAAAAATGTAAATTTCCAATTTCAACCAAACATGCTAGAAATGCTCCAATTGAGCTAATTAGCTTATTGTGAGAATATTGCAATTGTCTGACAAAACTGAAAAATGTAAATTTCCAATTTCAACCAAACATGCTAGAAATGCTCCAATTGAGCTAATTAGCTTATTGTGAGAATATTACAAACGTCTGACAAAAGTGAAAAATGTAAATTTCCAATTTCAACCAAACATGCTAGAAATGCTCCAATTGAGCTAATTAGCTTATTGAGAGAATATTGCAATTGTCTGACAATAGTGAAAAATGTAAATTTTCAATTTCAACCAAACATGCTAGAAATGCTCCACTTGAGCTAGTTAGCTTATTGTGAGAATATTACAAACCTCTGACAACACTGAAAAATGTAACTTTCCAATTTCAACCAAACATGCTAGAAATGCTCCAATTGAGCTAATTAGCTTATTGAAAGAATATTGCAATTGTCTGACAATAGTGAAAAATGTAAATTTCCAATTTCAACCAAACATGCTAGAAATGCTCCAATTGAGCTAATTAGCTTATTGTGAGAATATTACAAACGTCTGACAATAGTGAAAAATGTAAATTTCCAATTTCAACCAAACATGCTAGAAATGCTCCAATTGAGCTAATTAGCTTATTGTGAGAATATTACAAACGTCTGACAACACTGGAAAATGTAAATTTCCAATTTCAACCAAACATGCTAGAAATGCTCCAATTGAGCTAATTAGCTTATTGTGAGAATATTACAAACATCTGACAAAAGTGAAAAATGTAACTTTCCAATTTCAACCAAACATGCTAGAAATGCTCAAATTGCGCAAATAAGCCTACTGTAAGAATTTTGCAAACGTCTGACAAAACTGAAAAATGTAAATTTTCAATTTTAACCAAACATGCTAGAAATACTCCAATTGAGCTAATTAGCTTATTGTGAGAATATTGCAATTGTCTGACAAAACTGAAAAATGAAAATTTCCAATTTCAACCAAACATGCTAGAAATGCTCCAATTGAGCTAATTAGCTTATTGTGAGAATATTACAAACGTCTGACAAAACTGAAAAATGTAAATTTCCAGTTTCAACCAAACATGCTAGAAATGCTCCAATTGAGCTAATTAGCTTATTGAGAGAATATTACAAACGTCTGACAAAACTGAAAAATGTAAATTTCCAATTTCAACCAAACATGCTAGAAATGCTCCAATTGAGCTAATTAGCTTATTGTGAAAATATTACAAACGTCTGACAAAACTGAAAAATGTAACTTTCCAATTTCAACCAAACATGCTAGAAATGCTCCAATTGAGCTAATTAGCTTATTGTGAGAATATTACAAACGTCTGACAAAAGTGAAAAATGTAAATTTCCAATTTCATCCAAACATGCTAGAAATGCTCCAATTGAGCTAATTAGCTTATTGTGAGAATATTGCAATTGTCTGACAAAAGTGAAAAATGTAAATTTCCAATTTCAACCAAACATGCTAGAAATGCTCCAATTGAGCTAATTAGCTTATTGTGAGAATATTACAAACGTCTGACAAAAGTGAAAAATGTAAATTTCCATTTTCAACTAAACATGCTAGAAATGCTCGAATTGCGCAAATAAGCCTACTGTAAGAATTTTACAAACGTCTGACAAAACTGAAAAATGTAAATTTCCAATTTTAACCAAACATGCTAGAAATGCTCCAATTGAGCTAATTAGCTTATTGAGAGAATATTGCAATTGTCTGACAAAAGTGAAAAATGTAAATTTCCAATTTCAACCAAACATGCTAGAAATGCTCCAATTGAGCTAAATAGCTTATTGTGAGAATATTACAAACGTCTGACAAAAGTGAAAAATGTAAATTTCCAATTTCAACCAAACATGCTAGAAAAGCTCAAATTGCGCAAATAAGCCTACTGTAAGAATTTTACAATTGTCTGACAAAACTGAAAAATGTAAATTTCCAATTTCAACCAAACATGCTAGAAATGCTCCAATTGAGCTAATTAGCTTATTGTGAAAATATTACAAACGTCTGACAAAACTGAAAAATGTAACTTTCCAATTTCAACCAAACATGCTAGAAATGCTCCAATTGAGCTAATTAGCTTATTGTGAGAATATTACAAACGTCTGACAAAACTGAAAAATGTAAATTTCCAATTTCATCCAAACATGCTAGAAATGCTCCAATTGAGCTAATTAGCTTATTGTGAGAATATTGCAATTGTCTGACAAAAGTGAAAAATGTAAATTTCCAATTTCAACCAAACATGCTAGAAATGCTCCAATTGAGCTAATTAGCTTATTGTGAGAATATTACAAACGTCTGACAAAAGTGAAAAATGTAAATTTCCATTTTCAACTAAACATGCTAGAAATGCTCGAATTGCGCAAATAAGCCTACTGTAAGAATTTTACAAACGTCTGACAAAACTGAAAAATGTAAATTTCCAATTTCAACCAAACATGCTAGAAATGCTCCAATTGAGCTAATTAGCTTATTGAGAGAATATTGCAATTGTCTGACAAAAGTGAAAAATGTAAATTTCCAATTTCAACCAAACATGCTAGAAATGTTCAAATTGAGCTAATTCGCTTATTGTGAGAATATTACAAACGTCTGACAAAACTGAAAAATGTAAATTTCCAATTTCAACCAAACATGCTAGAAATGCTCCAATTGAGCTAATTAGCTTATTGTGACAATATTACAAACGTCTGACAAAACTGAAAAATGTAAATTTCCAATTTCAACCAAACATGCTAGAAATGCTCCAATTGAGCTAATTAGCTTATTGTGAGAATATTGCAATTGTCTGACAAAAGTGAAAAATGTAAATTTCCAATTTTAACCAAACATGCTAGAAATGCTCCAATTGAGCTAATTAGCTTATTGTGAGAATATTACAAACGTCTGACAAAAGTGAAAAGTGTAAATTTCCAATTTCAACCTAATTAGCTTATTGTGAGAATATTGCAATTGTCTGACAAAAGTGAAAAATGTAAATATCCAATTTCAACCAAACATGCTAGAAATGCTCCAATTGTGCAAATAAACCTACTGTAAGAATTTTACAAACGTCTGACAAAACTGAAAAATGTAAATTTCCAATTTCAACCAAACATGCTAGAAATGCTCCAATTGAGCTAATTAGCTCATTGAGAGAATATTGCAATTGTCTGACAAAAGTGAAAAATGTAAATTTTCGATTTCAACCAAACATGCTACAATTGCTCCAATTGAGCTAATTAGCTTATTGTGAGAATATTACAAACGTCTGACAAAACTGAAAGATAGAAATTTCCAATTTCAACCAAACATGCTAGAAATGCTCCAATTGAGCTAATTAGCTTATTGTGAGAATATTACAAACGTCTGACCAAACTGAAAAATGTAAATTTCCAATTTCAACCTAATTAGCTTATTGTGAGAATATTGCAATTGTCTGACAAAAGTGAAAAATGTAAATTTCCAATTTCAACCAAACATGCTAGAAATGCTCCAATTGTGCAAATAAGCCTACTGTAAGAATTTTACAAACGTCTGACAAAACTGAAAAATGTAAATTTCCAATTTCAACCAAACATGCTAGAAATGCTCCAATTGAGCTAATTAGCTTATTGAGAGAATATTGCAATTGTCTGACAAAACTGAAAAATGTAAATTTTCAATTTCAACCAAACATGTTAGAAATGCTCCAATTGAGCTAATTAGCTTATTGTGAGAATATTGCAATTGTCTGACAAAAGTGAAAAATGTAAATTTCCAATTTCAACCAAACATGTTAGAAATGCTCCAATTGAGCTAATTAGCTTATTGTGAGAATATTACAAACGTCTCACCAAACTGAAAAATGTAAATTTCCAAATTCAACCAAACATGCTAGAAATGCTTTCAATTTCAACCAATTTTCCAATTTCAATTGAAATGCTTCCAATTTCAACCAAACATGCTAGAAATGCTCCAATTGAGCTAATTAGCTTATTGAGAGAATATTGCAATTGTCTGACAAAAGTGAAAAATGTAAATTTCCAATTTCAACCAAACATGCTAGAAATGCTCCAATTGAGCTAATTAACTTATTGTGAGAATATTACAAACGTCTGCCAAAAGTGAAAAATGTAAATTTCCAATTTCAACCAAACATGCTAGAAATGCTCAAATTGCGCAAATAAGCCTACTGTAAGAATTTTACAAACGTCTGACAAAACTGAAAAATGTAAATTTCCAATTTCAACCAAACATGCTAGAAATGCTCCAATTGAGCTAATTAGCTTATTGAGAGAATATTGCAATTGTCTGACAAAAGTGAAAAATGTATATTTCCAATTTCAACCAAACATGCTAGAAATGCTCCAATTGAGCTAATTAGCTTATTGTGAGAATATTACAAAAGTCTGACAAAACTGAAAAATGTAAATTTCCAATTTCAACCAAACATGCTAGAAATGCTCCAATTGCGGAAATAAGCTTACTGTAAGAATTTTACAAACGTCTGACAAAACTGAAAAATGTACATTTCCAATTTCAACCAAACATGCTAGAAATGCTCCAATTGAGCTAATTAGCTTATTGAGAGAATATTGCAATTGTCTGACAAAAGTGAAAAATGTAAATTTCCAATTTCAACTAAACATGCTAGAAATGCTCCAACTGAGCTAATTAGTTTATTGTGAGAATATTACAAACGTCTGACAAAACTGAAAAATGTAAACTTTCAATTTCAACCAAACATGCTAGAAATGCTCCAATTGAGCTAATTAGCTTATTGTGAGAATTTTGCAATTGTTCGACAAAAGTGAAAAATGTAAATTTCCAATTTCAACCAAACATGCTAGAAATGCTCCTATTGAGCTAAATAGCTCATTGTGAGAATATTACAAACGTCTGACAAAAGTGAAAAATGTAAATTTCCAATTTCAACCAAACATGCTAGAAATGCTCCAATTGAGCTAATTAGCTTATTGTGAGAATATTGCAATTGTTTGACAAAAGTGAAAAATGGAAATTTCCAATTTCAACCAAACATGCTAGAAATGCTCCAATTGAGCTAATTAGCTTATTGTGAGAATATTACAAACGTCTGACAAAAGTGAAAAATGTAAATTTCCAATTTCAACCAAACATGCTAGAAATGCTCAAATTGCGCAAATAAGCCTACTGTAAGAATTTTACAAACGTCTGACAAAACTGAAAAATGTAAATTTCCAATTTCAACCAAACATGCTAGAAATGCTCCAATTGAGCTAATTAGCTTATTGAGAGAATATTGCAATTGTCTGACAAAAGTGAAAAATGTAAATTTCCAATTTCAACCAAACATGCTAGAAATGCTCCAATTGAGCTAATTAACTTATTCTGAGAATATTACAAACGTCTGACAAAAGTGAAAAATGTAAATTTCCAATTTCAACCAAACATGCTAGAAATGCTCAAATTGCGCAAATAAGCCTACTGTAAGAATTTTACAAACGTCTGACAAAACTGAAAAATGTAAATTTCCAATTTCAACCAAACATGCTAGAAATGCTCCAATTGAGCTAATTAGCTTATTGAGAGAATATTGCAATTGTCTGACAAAAGTGAAAAATGTATATTTCCAATTTAAACCAAACATGCTAGAAATGCTCCAATTGAGCTAATTAGCTTATTGTGAGAATATTACAAACGTCTGACAAAACTGAAAAATGTAAATTTCCAATTTCAACCAAACATGCTAGAAATGCTCCAATTGAGCTAATTAGCTTATTGTGAGAATATTGCAATTGTCTGACAAAAGTGAAAAATGTAAAGTTCCAATTTCAACCAAACATGCTAGAAATGCTCCAATTGAGCTAATTAGCTTATTGTGAGAATATTACAAACGTCTGACAAAACTGAAAAATGTAAATTTCCAATTTCAACCAAACATGCTAGAAATGCTCCAATTGAGCTAATTAGCTTATTGAGAGAATATTGCAATTGTCTGACAAAAGTGAAAAATGTAAATTTCCAATTTCAACTAAACATGCTAGAAATGCTCCAACTGAGCTAATTAGCTTATTGAAAGAATATTGCAATTGTCTGACAAAAGTGAAAAATGTAAATTTCCAATTTCAACAAAACATGCTAGAAATGCTCCAATTGCGGAAATAAGCTTACTGTAAGAATTTTACAAACGTCTGACAAACCTGAAAAATGTACATTTCCAATTTCAACCAAACATGCTAGAAATGCTCCAATTGAGCTAATTAGCTTATTGAGAGAATATTGCAATTGTCTGACAAAAGTGAAAAATGTAAATTTCCAATTTCAACCAAACATGCTAGAAATGCTCCAATTGAGCTAATTAGCTTATTGAGAGAATATTGCAATTGTCTGACAAAAGTGAAAAATGTAAATTTCCAATTTCAACAAAACATGCTAGAAATGCTCCAATTGCGGAAATAAGCTTACTGTAAGAATTTTACAAACATCTGACAAACCTGAAAAATGCAAATTTCCAATTTCAACCAAACATGCTAGAAATGCTCCAATTGAGCTAATTAGCTTATTGAGAGAATATTGCAATTGTCTGACAAAAGTGAAAAATGTAAATTTCCAATTTCAACCAAACATGCTAGAAATGCTCCAATTGAGCTAATTAACTTATTGTGAGAATAGTACAAACGTCTGACAAAACTGAAAAATGTAAATTTCCAATTTCAACCAAACATGCTAGAAATGCTCCAATTGAGCTAATTAGCTTATTGTGAGAATATTACAAACGTCTGACAAAACTGAAAAATGTAAGTTTCCAATTTCAACCAAACATGTTAGAAATGCTCCAATTGAGCTAATTAGCTTATTGTGAGATTATTGCAATTGTCTGACAAAAGTGAAAAATGTAAATTTCCAATTTCAACCAAACATTCTAGAAATGCTCCAATTGAGCTAATTAGCTTATTGTGAGAATATTACAAACGTCTTACAAAACTGAAAAATGTACATTTCCAATTTCAACCAAACATGCTAGAAATGCTCCAATTGAGCTAATTAGCTTATTGAGAGAATATTGCAATTGTCTGACAAAAGTGAAAAATGTAAATTTCCAATTTCAACCAAACATGCTAGAAATGCTCCAATTGAGCTAATTAGCTTATTGAGAGAATATTGCAATTGTCTGACAAAAGTGAAAAATGTAAATTTCCAATTTCAACCAAACATGCTAGAAATGCTCCAATTGAGCTAATTAGCTTATTGTGAGAATATTACAAACGTCTGACAAAAGTGAAAAATGTAAATTTCCATTTTCAACTAAACATGCTAGAAATGCTCGAATTGCGCAAATAAGCCTACTGTAAGAATTTTACAAACGTCTGACAAAACTGAAAAATGTAAATTTCCAATTTCAACCAAACATGCTAGAAATGCTCCAATTGAGCTAATTAGCTTATTGAGAGAATATTGCAATTGTCTGACAAAAGTGAAAAATGTAAATTTCCAATTTCAACCAAACATGCTAGAAATGCTCCAATTGAGCTAAATAGCTTATTGTGAGAATATTACAAACGTCTGACAAAAGTGAAAAATGTAAATTTCCAATTTCAACCAAACATGCTAGAAAAGCTCAAATTGCGCAAATAAGCCTACTGTAAGAATTTTACAATTGTCTGACAAAACTGAAAAATGTAAATTTCCAATTTCAACCAAACATGCTAGAAATGCTCCAATTGAGCTAATTAGCTTATTGTGAAAATATTACAAACGTCTGACAAAACTGAAAAATGTAACTTTCCAATTTCAACCAAACATGCTAGAAATGCTCCAATTGAGCTAATTAGCTTATTGTGAGAATATTACAAACGTCTGACAAAACTGAAAAATGTAAATTTCCAATTTCATCCAAACATGCTAGAAATGCTCCAATTGAGCTAATTAGCTTATTGTGAGAATATTGCAATTGTCTGACAAAAGTGAAAAATGTAAATTTCCAATTTCAACCAAACATGCTAGAAATGCTCCAATTGAGCTAATTAGCTTATTGTGAGAATATTACAAACGTCTGACAAAAGTGAAAAATGTAAATTTCCATTTTCAACTAAACATGCTAGAAATGCTCGAATTGCGCAAATAAGCCTACTGTAAGAATTTTACAAACGTCTGACAAAACTGAAAAATGTAAATTTCCAATTTCAACCAAACATGCTAGAAATGCTCCAATTGAGCTAATTAGCTTATTGAGAGAATATTGCAATTGTCTGACAAAAGTGAAAAATGTAAATTTCCAATTTCAACCAAACATGCTAGAAATGTTCCAATTGAGCTAATTCGCTTATTGTGAGAATATTACAAACGTCTGACAAAACTGAAAAATGTAAATTTCCAATTTCAACCAAACATGCTAGAAATGCTCCAATTGAGCTAATTAGCTTATTGTGACAATATTACAAACGTCTGACAAAAGTGAAAAGTGTAAATTTCCAATTTCAACCTAATTAGCTTATTGTGAGAATATTGCAATTGTCTGACAAAAGTGAAAAATGTAAATATCCAATTTCAACCAAACATGCTAGAAATGCTCCAATTGTGCAAATAAACCTACTGTAAGAATTTTACAAACGTCTGACAAAACTGAAAAATGTAAATTTCCAATTTCAACCAAACATGCTAGAAATGCTCCAATTGAGCTAATTAGCTCATTGAGAGAATATTGCAATTGTCTGACAAAAGTGAAAAATGTAAATTTTCGATTTCAACCAAACATGCTACAATTGCTCCAATTGAGCTAATTAGCTTATTGTGAGAATATTACAAACGTCTGACAAAACTGAAAGATAGAAATTTCCAATTTCAACCAAACATGCTAGAAATGCTCCAATTGAGCTAATTAGCTTATTGTGAGAATATTACAAACGTCTGACCAAACTGAAAAATGTAAATTTCCAATTTCAACCTAATTAGCTTATTGTGAGAATATTGCAATTGTCTGACAAAAGTGAAAAATGTAAATTTCCAATTTCAACCAAACATGCTAGAAATGCTCCAATTGTGCAAATAAGCCTACTGTAAGAATTTTACAAACGTCTGACAAAACTGAAAAATGTAAATTTCCAATTTCAACCAAACATGCTAGAAATGCTCCAATTGAGCTAATTAGCTTATTGAGAGAATATTGCAATTGTCTGACAAAACTGAAAAATGTAAATTTTCAATTTCAACCAAACATGTTAGAAATGCTCCAATTGAGCTAATTAGCTTATTGTGAGAATATTGCAATTGTCTGACAAAAGTGAAAAATGTAAATTTCCAATTTCAACCAAACATGTTAGAAATGCTCCAATTGAGCTAATTAGCTTATTGTGAGAATATTACAAACGTCTCACCAAACTGAAAAATGTAAATTTCCAAATTCAACCAAACATGCTAGAAATGCTTTCAATTTCAACCAATTTTCCAATTTCAATTGAAATGCTTCCAATTTCAACCAAACATGCTAGAAATGCTCCAATTGAGCTAATTAGCTTATTGAGAGAATATTGCAATTGTCTGACAAAAGTGAAAAATGTAAATTTCCAATTTCAACCAAACATGCTAGAAATGCTCCAATTGAGCTAATTAACTTATTGTGAGAATATTACAAACGTCTGCCAAAAGTGAAAAATGTAAATTTCCAATTTCAACCAAACATGCTAGAAATGCTCAAATTGCGCAAATAAGCCTACTGTAAGAATTTTACAAACGTCTGACAAAACTGAAAAATGTAAATTTCCAATTTCAACCAAACATGCTAGAAATGCTCCAATTGAGCTAATTAGCTTATTGAGAGAATATTGCAATTGTCTGACAAAAGTGAAAAATGTATATTTCCAATTTCAACCAAACATGCTAGAAATGCTCCAATTGAGCTAATTAGCTTATTGTGAGAATATTACAAACGTCTGACAAAACTGAAAAATGTAAATTTCCAATTTCAACCAAACATGCTAGAAATGCTCCAATTGCGGAAATAAGCTTACTGTAAGAATTTTACAAACGTCTGACAAAACTGAAAAATGTACATTTCCAATTTCAACCAAACATGCTAGAAATGCTCCAATTGAGCTAATTAGCTTATTGAGAGAATATTGCAATTGTCTGACAAAAGTGAAAAATGTAAATTTCCAATTTCAACTAAACATGCTAGAAATGCTCCAACTGAGCTAATTAGTTTATTGTGAGAATATTACAAACGTCTGACAAAACTGAAAAATGTAAACTTTCAATTTCAACCAAACATGCTAGAAATGCTCCAATTGAGCTAATTAGCTTATTGTGAGAATTTTGCAATTGTTCGACAAAAGTGAAAAATGTAAATTTCCAATTTCAACCAAACATGCTAGAAATGCTCCAATTGAGCTAAATAGCTCATTGTGAGAATATTACAAACGTCTGACAAAAGTGAAAAATGTAAATTTCCAATTTCAACCAAACATGCTAGAAATGCTCTAATTGAGCTAATTAGCTTATTGTGAGAATATTGCAATTGTTTGACAAAAGTGAAAAATGGAAATTTCCAATTTCAACCAAACATGCTAGAAATGCTCCAATTGAGCTAATTAGCTTATTGTGAGAATATTACAAACGTCTGACAAAAGTGAAAAATGTAAATTTCCAATTTCAACCAAACATGCTAGAAATGCTCAAATTGCGCAAATAAGCCTACTGTAAGAATTTTACAAACGTCTGACAAAACTGAAAAATGTAAATTTCCAATTTCAACCAAACATGCTAGAAATGCTCCAATTGAGCTAATTAGCTTATTGAGAGAATATTGCAATTGTCTGACAAAAGTGAAAAATGTATATTTCCAATTTAAACCAAACATGCTAGAAATGCTCCAATTGAGCTAATTAGCTTATTGTGAGAATATTACAAACGTCTGACAAAACTGAAAAATGTAAATTTCCAATTTCAACCAAACATGCTAGAAATGCTCCAATTGAGCTAATTAGCTTATTGTGAGAATATTGCAATTGTCTGACAAAAGTGAAAAATGTAAAGTTCCAATTTCAACCAAACATGCTAGAAATGCTCCAATTGAGCTAATTAGCTTATTGTGAGAATATTACAAACGTCTGACAAAACTGAAAAATGTAAATTTCCAATTTCAACCAAACATGCTAGAAATGCTCCAATTGAGCTAATTAGCTTATTGAGAGAATATTGCAATTGTCTGACAAAAGTGAAAAATGTAAATTTCCAATTTCAACTAAACATGCTAGAAATGCTCCAACTGAGCTAATTAGCTTATTGAAAGAATATTGCAATTGTCTGACAAAAGTGAAAAATGTAAATTTCCAATTTCAACAAAACATGCTAGAAATGCTCCAATTGCGGAAATAAGCTTACTGTAAGAATTTTACAAACGTCTGACAAACCTGAAAAATGTACATTTCCAATTTCAACCAAACATGCTAGAAATGCTCCAATTGAGCTAATTAGCTTATTGAGAGAATATTGCAATTGTCTGACAAAAGTGAAAAATGTAAATTTCCAATTTCAACCAAACATGCTAGAAATGCTCCAATTGAGCTAATTAGCTTATTGAGAGAATATTGCAATTGTCTGACAAAAGTGAAAAATGTAAATTTCCAATTTCAACAAAACATGCTAGAAATGCTCCAATTGCGGAAATAAGCTTACTGTAAGAATTTTACAAACGTCTGACAAACCTGAAAAATGCAAATTTCCAATTTCAACCAAACATGCTAGAAATGCTCCAATTGAGCTAATTAGCTTATTGAGAGAATATTGCAATTGTCTGACAAAAGTGAAAAATGTAAATTTCCAATTTCAACCAAACATGCTAGAAATGCTCCAATTGAGCTAATTAACTTATTGTGAGAATAGTACAAACGTCTGACAAAACTGAAAAATGTAAATTTCCAATTTCAACCAAACATGCTAGAAATGCTCCAATTGAGCTAATTAGCTTATTGTGAGAATATTACAAACGTCTGACAAAACTGAAAAATGTAAGTTTCCAATTTCAACCAAACATGTTAGAAATGCTCCAATTGAGCTAATTAGCTTATTGTGAGATTATTGCAATTGTCTGACAAAAGTGAAAAATGTAAATTTCCAATTTCAACCAAACATTCTAGAAATGCTCCAATTGAGCTAATTAGCTTATTGTGAGAATATTACAAACGTCTTACAAAACTGAAAAATGTACATTTCCAATTTCAACCAAACATGCTAGAAATGCTCCAATTGAGCTAATTAGCTTATTGAGAGAATATTGCAATTGTCTGACAAAAGTGAAAAATGTAAATTTCCAATTTCAACCAAACATGCTAGAAATGCTCCAATTGAGCTAATTAGCTTATTGAGAGAATATTGCAATTGTCTGACAAAAGTGAAAAATGTAAATTTCCAATTTCAACCAAACATGCTAGAAATGCTCCAATTGAGCTAATTAGCTTATTGTGAGAATATTACAAACGTCTGACAAAAGTGAAAAATGTAAATTTCCATTTTCAACTAAACATGCTAGAAATGCTCGAATTGCGCAAATAAGCCTACTGTAAGAATTTTACAAACGTCTGACAAAACTGAAAAATGTAAATTTCCAATTTCAACCAAACATGCTAGAAATGCTCCAATTGAGCTAATTAGCTTATTGAGAGAATATTGCAATTGTCTGACAAAAGTGAAAAATGTAAATTTCCAATTTCAACCAAACATGCTAGAAATGCTCCAATTGAGCTAAATAGCTTATTGTGAGAATATTACAAACGTCTGACAAAAGTGAAAAATGTAAATTTCCAATTTCAACCAAACATGCTAGAAAAGCTCAAATTGCGCAAATAAGCCTACTGTAAGAATTTTACAATTGTCTGACAAAACTGAAAAATGTAAATTTCCAATTTCAACCAAACATGCTAGAAATGCTCCAATTGAGCTAATTAGCTTATTGTGAAAATATTACAAACGTCTGACAAAACTGAAAAATGTAACTTTCCAATTTCAACCAAACATGCTAGAAATGCTCCAATTGAGCTAATTAGCTTATTGTGAGAATATTACAAACGTCTGACAAAACTGAAAAATGTAAATTTCCAATTTCATCCAAACATGCTAGAAATGCTCCAATTGAGCTAATTAGCTTATTGTGAGAATATTGCAATTGTCTGACAAAAGTGAAAAATGTAAATTTCCAATTTCAACCAAACATGCTAGAAATGCTCCAATTGAGCTAATTAGCTTATTGTGAGAATATTACAAACGTCTGACAAAAGTGAAAAATGTAAATTTCCATTTTCAACTAAACATGCTAGAAATGCTCGAATTGCGCAAATAAGCCTACTGTAAGAATTTTACAAACGTCTGACAAAACTGAAAAATGTAAATTTCCAATTTCAACCAAACATGCTAGAAATGCTCCAATTGAGCTAATTAGCTTATTGAGAGAATATTGCAATTGTCTGACAAAAGTGAAAAATGTAAATTTCCAATTTCAACCAAACATGCTAGAAATGTTCCAATTGAGCTAATTCGCTTATTGTGAGAATATTACAAACGTCTGACAAAACTGAAAAATGTAAATTTCCAATTTCAACCAAACATGCTAGAAATGCTCCAATTGAGCTAATTAGCTTATTGTGACAATATTACAAACGTCTGACAAAAGTGAAAAGTGTAAATTTCCAATTTCAACCTAATTAGCTTATTGTGAGAATATTGCAATTGTCTGACAAAAGTGAAAAATGTAAATATCCAATTTCAACCAAACATGCTAGAAATGCTCCAATTGTGCAAATAAACCTACTGTAAGAATTTTACAAACGTCTGACAAAACTGAAAAATGTAAATTTCCAATTTCAACCAAACATGCTAGAAATGCTCCAATTGAGCTAATTAGCTCATTGAGAGAATATTGCAATTGTCTGACAAAAGTGAAAAATGTAAATTTTCGATTTCAACCAAACATGCTACAATTGCTCCAATTGAGCTAATTAGCTTATTGTGAGAATATTACAAACGTCTGACAAAACTGAAAGATAGAAATTTCCAATTTCAACCAAACATGCTAGAAATGCTCCAATTGAGCTAATTAGCTTATTGTGAGAATATTACAAACGTCTGACCAAACTGAAAAATGTAAATTTCCAATTTCAACCTAATTAGCTTATTGTGAGAATATTGCAATTGTCTGACAAAAGTGAAAAATGTAAATTTCCAATTTCAACCAAACATGCTAGAAATGCTCCAATTGTGCAAATAAGCCTACTGTAAGAATTTTACAAACGTCTGACAAAACTGAAAAATGTAAATTTCCAATTTCAACCAAACATGCTAGAAATGCTCCAATTGAGCTAATTAGCTTATTGAGAGAATATTGCAATTGTCTGACAAAACTGAAAAATGTAAATTTTCAATTTCAACCAAACATGTTAGAAATGCTCCAATTGAGCTAATTAGCTTATTGTGAGAATATTGCAATTGTCTGACAAAAGTGAAAAATGTAAATTTCCAATTTCAACCAAACATGTTAGAAATGCTCCAATTGAGCTAATTAGCTTATTGTGAGAATATTACAAACGTCTCACCAAACTGAAAAATGTAAATTTCCAAATTCAACCAAACATGCTAGAAATGCTTTCAATTTCAACCAATTTTCCAATTTCAATTGAAATGCTTCCAATTTCAACCAAACATGCTAGAAATGCTCCAATTGAGCTAATTAGCTTATTGAGAGAATATTGCAATTGTCTGACAAAAGTGAAAAATGTAAATTTCCAATTTCAACCAAACATGCTAGAAATGCTCCAATTGAGCTAATTAACTTATTGTGAGAATATTACAAACGTCTGCCAAAAGTGAAAAATGTAAATTTCCAATTTCAACCAAACATGCTAGAAATGCTCAAATTGCGCAAATAAGCCTACTGTAAGAATTTTACAAACGTCTGACAAAACTGAAAAATGTAAATTTCCAATTTCAACCAAACATGCTAGAAATGCTCCAATTGAGCTAATTAGCTTATTGAGAGAATATTGCAATTGTCTGACAAAAGTGAAAAATGTATATTTCCAATTTCAACCAAACATGCTAGAAATGCTCCAATTGAGCTAATTAGCTTATTGTGAGAATATTACAAACGTCTGACAAAACTGAAAAATGTAAATTTCCAATTTCAACCAAACATGCTAGAAATGCTCCAATTGCGGAAATAAGCTTACTGTAAGAATTTTACAAACGTCTGACAAAACTGAAAAATGTACATTTCCAATTTCAACCAAACATGCTAGAAATGCTCCAATTGAGCTAATTAGCTTATTGAGAGAATATTGCAATTGTCTGACAAAAGTGAAAAATGTAAATTTCCAATTTCAACTAAACATGCTAGAAATGCTCCAACTGAGCTAATTAGTTTATTGTGAGAATATTACAAACGTCTGACAAAACTGAAAAATGTAAACTTTCAATTTCAACCAAACATGCTAGAAATGCTCCAATTGAGCTAATTAGCTTATTGTGAGAATTTTGCAATTGTTCGACAAAAGTGAAAAATGTAAATTTCCAATTTCAACCAAACATGCTAGAAATGCTCCAATTGAGCTAAATAGCTCATTGTGAGAATATTACAAACGTCTGACAAAAGTGAAAAATGTAAATTTCCAATTTCAACCAAACATGCTAGAAATGCTCTAATTGAGCTAATTAGCTTATTGTGAGAATATTGCAATTGTTTGACAAAAGTGAAAAATGGAAATTTCCAATTTCAACCAAACATGCTAGAAATGCTCCAATTGAGCTAATTAGCTTATTGTGAGAATATTACAAACGTCTGACAAAAGTGAAAAATGTAAATTTCCAATTTCAACCAAACATGCTAGAAATGCTCAAATTGCGCAAATAAGCCTACTGTAAGAATTTTACAAACGTCTGACAAAACTGAAAAATGTAAATTTCCAATTTCAACCAAACATGCTAGAAATGCTCCAATTGAGCTAATTAGCTTATTGAGAGAATATTGCAATTGTCTGACAAAAGTGAAAAATGTAAATTTCCAATTTCAACCAAACATGCTAGAAATGCTCCAATTGAGCTAATTAACTTATTGTGAGAATATTACAAACGTCTGCCAAAAGTGAAAAATGTAAATTTCCAATTTCAACCAAACATGCTAGAAATGCTCAAATTGCGCAAATAAGCCTACTGTAAGAATTTTACAAACGTCTGACAAAACTGAAAAATGTAAATTTCCAATTTCAACCAAACATGCTAGAAATGCTCCAATTGAGCTAATTAGCTTATTGAGAGAATATTGCAATTGTCTGACAAAAGTGAAAAATGTATATTTCCAATTTCAACCAAACATGCTAGAAATGCTCCAATTGAGCTAATTAGCTTATTGTGAGAATATTACAAACGTCTGACAAAACTGAAAAATGTAAATTTCCAATTTCAACCAAACATGCTAGAAATGCTCCAATTGAGCTAATTAGCTTATTGAGAGAATATTGCAATTGTCTGACAAAAGTGAAAAATGTAAATTTCCAATTTCAACTAAACATGCTAGAAATGCTCCAACTGAGCTAATTAGTTTATTGTGAGAATATTACAAACGTCTGACAAAACTGAAAAATGTAAACTTTCAATTTCAACCAAACATGCTAGAAATGCTCCAATTGAGCTAATTAGCTTATTGTGAGAATTTTGCAATTGTTCGACAAAAGTGAAAAATGTAAATTTCCAATTTCAACCAAACATGCTAGAAATGCTCCTATTGAGCTAAATAGCTCATTGTGAGAATATTACAAACGTCTGACAAAAGTGAAAAATGTAAATTTCCAATTTCAACCAAACATGCTAGAAATGCTCCAATTGAGCTAATTAGCTTATTGTGAGAATTTTGCAATTGTCTGACAAAAGTGAAAAATGTAAATTTCCAATTTCAACCAAACATGCTAGAAATGCTCCAATTGAGCTAATTAACTTATTGTGAGAATATTACAAACGTCTGCCAAAAGTGAAAAATGTAAATTTCCAATTTCAACCAAACATGCTAGAAATGCTCAAATTGCGCAAATAAGCCTACTGTAAGAATTTTACAAACGTCTGACAAAACTGAAAAATGTAAATTTCCAATTTCAACCAAACATGCTAGAAATGCTCCAATTGAGCTAATTAGCTTATTGAGAGAATATTGCAATTGTCTGACAAAAGTTAAAAATGTATATTTCCAATTTCAACCAAACATGCTAGAAATGCTCCAATTGAGCTAATTAGCTTATTGTGAGAATATTACAAACGTCTGACAAAACTGAAAAATGTAAATTTCCAATTTCAACCAAACATGCTAGAAATGCTCCAATTGCGGAAATAAGCTTACTGTAAGAATTTTACAAACGTCTGACAAAACTGAAAAATGTACATTTCCAATTTCAACCAAACATGCTAGAAATGCTCCAATTGAGCTAATTAGCTTATTGAGAGAATATTGCAATTGTCTGACAAAAGTGAAAAATGTAAATTTCCAATTTCAACTAAACATGCTAGAAATGCTCCAACTGAGCTAATTAGTTTATTGTGAGAATATTACAAACGTCTGACAAAACTGAAAAATGTAAACTTTCAATTTCAACCAAACATGCTAGAAATGCTCCAATTGAGCTAATTAGCTTATTGTGAGAATTTTGCAATTGTTCGACAAAAGTGAAAAATGTAAATTTCCAATTTCAACCAAACATGCTAGAAATGCTCCTATTGAGCTAAATAGCTCATTGTGAGAATATTACAAACGTCTGACAAAAGTGAAAAATGTAAATTTCCAATTTCAACCAAACATGCTAGAAATGCTCCAATTGAGCTAATTAGCTTATTGTGAGAATATTGCAATTGTTTGACAAAAGTGAAAAATGGAAATTTCCAATTTCAACCAAACATGCTAGAAATGCTCCAATTGAGCTAATTAGCTTATTGAGAGAATATTGCAATTGTCTGACAAAAGTGAAAAATGTAAATTTCCAATTTCAACTAAACATGCTAGAAATGCTCCAACTGAGCTAATTAGCTTATTGAAAGAATATTGCAATTGTCTGACAAAAGTGAAAAATGTAAATTTCCAATTTCAACAAAACATGCTAGAAATGCTCCAATTGCGGAAATAAGCTTACTGTAAGAATTTTACAAACGTCTGACAAACCTGAAAAATGTACATTTCCAATTTCAACCAAACATGCTAGAAATGCTCCAATTGAGCTAATTAGCTTATTGAGAGAATATTGCAATTGTCTGACAAAAGTGAAAAATGTAAATTTCCAATTTCAACCAAACATGCTAGAAATGCTCCAATTGAGCTAATTAGCTTATTGAGAGAATATTGCAATTGTCTGACAAAAGTGAAAAATGTAAATTTCCAATTTCAACAAAACATGCTAGAAATGCTCCAATTGCGGAAATAAGCTTACTGTAAGAATTTTACAAACGTCTGACAAACCTGAAAAATGCAAATTTCCAATTTCAACCAAACATGCTAGAAATGCTCCAATTGAGCTAATTAGCTTATTGAGAGAATATTGCAATTGTCTGACAAAAGTGAAAAATGTAAATTTCCAATTTCAACCAAACATGCTAGAAATGCTCCAATTGAGCTAATTAACTTATTGTGAGAATAGTACAAACGTCTGACAAAACTGAAAATGTAAATTTCCAATTTCAACCAAACATGCTAGAAATGCTCCAATTGAGCTAATTAGCTTATTGTGAGAATATTACAAACGTCTGACAAAACTGAAAAATGTAAGTTTCCAATTTCAACCAAACATGTTAGAAATGCTCCAATTGAGCTAATTAGCTTATTGTGAGATTATTGCAATTGTCTGACAAAAGTGAAAAATGTAAATTTCCAATTTCAACCAAACATTCTAGAAATGCTCCAATTGAGCTAATTAGCTTATTGTGAGAATATTACAAACGTCTTACAAAACTGAAAAATGTACATTTCCAATTTCAACCAAACATGCTAGAAATGCTCCAATTGAGCTAATTAGCTTATTGAGAGAATATTGCAATTGTCTGACAAAAGTGAAAAATGTAAATTTCCAATTTCAACCAAACATGCTAGAAATGCTCCAATTGAGCTAATTAGCTTATTGAGAGAATATTGCAATTGTCTGACAAAAGTGAAAAATGTAAATTTCCAATTTCAACCAAACATGCTAGAAATGCTCCAATTGAGCTAATTAGCTTATTGTGAGAATATTACAAACGTCTGACAAAAGTGAAAAATGTAAATTTCCATTTTCAACTAAACATGCTAGAAATGCTCGAATTGCGCAAATAAGCCTACTGTAAGAATTTTACAAACGTCTGACAAAACTGAAAAATGTAAATTTCCAATTTCAACCAAACATGCTAGAAATGCTCCAATTGAGCTAATTAGCTTATTGAGAGAATATTGCAATTGTCTGACAAAAGTGAAAAATGTAAATTTCCAATTTCAACCAAACATGCTAGAAATGCTCCAATTGAGCTAAATAGCTTATTGTGAGAATATTACAAACGTCTGACAAAAGTGAAAAATGTAAATTTCCAATTTCAACCAAACATGCTAGAAAAGCTCAAATTGCGCAAATAAGCCTACTGTAAGAATTTTACAATTGTCTGACAAAACTGAAAAATGTAAATTTCCAATTTCAACCAAACATGCTAGAAATGCTCCAATTGAGCTAATTAGCTTATTGTGAAAATATTACAAACGTCTGACAAAACTGAAAAATGTAACTTTCCAATTTCAACCAAACATGCTAGAAATGCTCCAATTGAGCTAATTAGCTTATTGTGAGAATATTACAAACGTCTGACAAAAGTGAAAAATGTAAATTTCCAATTTCATCCAAACATGCTAGAAATGCTCCAATTGAGCTAATTAGCTTATTGTGAGAATATTGCAATTGTCTGACAAAAGTGAAAAATGTAAATTTCCAATTTCAACCAAACATGCTAGAAATGCTCCAATTGAGCTAATTAGCTTATTGTGAGAATATTACAAACGTCTGACAAAAGTGAAAAATGTAAATTTCCATTTTCAACTAAACATGCTAGAAATGCTCGAATTGCGCAAATAAGCATACTGTAAGAATTTTACAAACGTCTGACAAAACTGAAAAATGTAAATTTCCAATTTCAACCAAACATGCTAGAAATGCTCCAATTGAGCTAATTAGCTTATTGAGAGAATATTGCAATTGTCTGACAAAAGTGAAAAATGTAAATTTCCAATTTCAACCAAACATGCTAGAAATGTTCCAATTGAGCTAATTCGCTTATTGTGAGAATATTACAAACGTCTGACAAAACTGAAAAATGTAAATTTCCAATTTCAACCAAACATGCTAGAAATGCTCCAATTGAGCTAATTAGCTTATTGTGACAATATTACAAACGTCTGACAAAAGTGAAAAGTGTAAATTTCCAATTTCAACCTAATTAGCTTATTGTGAGAATATTGCAATTGTCTGACAAAAGTGAAAAATGTAAATATCCAATTTCAACCAAACATGCTAGAAATGCTCCAATTGTGCAAATAAACCTACTGTAAGAATTTTACAAACGTCTGACAAAACTGAAAAATGTAAATTTCCAATTTCAACCAAACATGCTAGAAATGCTCCAATTGAGCTAATTAGCTCATTGAGAGAATATTGCAATTGTCTGACAAAAGTGAAAAATGTAAATTTTCGATTTCAACCAAACATGCTACAATTGCTCCAATTGAGCTAATTAGCTTATTGTGAGAATATTACAAACGTCTGACAAAACTGAAAGATAGAAATTTCCAATTTCAACCAAACATGCTAGAAATGCTCCAATTGAGCTAATTAGCTTATTGTGAGAATATTACAAACGTCTGACCAAACTGAAAAATGTAAATTTCCAATTTCAACCTAATTAGCTTATTGTGAGAATATTGCAATTGTCTGACAAAAGTGAAAAATGTAAATTTCCAATTTCAACCAAACATGCTAGAAATGCTCCAATTGTGCAAATAAGCCTACTGTAAGAATTTTACAAACGTCTGACAAAACTGAAAAATGTAAATTTCCAATTTCAACCAAACATGCTAGAAATGCTCCAATTGAGCTAATTAGCTTATTGAGAGAATATTGCAATTGTCTGACAAAACTGAAAAATGTAAATTTCCAAATTCAACCAAACATGCTAGAAATGCTTTCAATTTCAACCAATTTTCCAATTTCAATTGAAATGCTTCCAATTTCAACCAAACATGCTAGAAATGCTCCAATTGAGCTAATTAGCTTATTGAGAGAATATTGCAATTGTCTGACAAAAGTGAAAAATGTAAATTTCCAATTTCAACCAAACATGCTAGAAATGCTCCAATTGAGCTAATTAACTTATTGTGAGAATATTACAAACGTCTGCCAAAAGTGAAAAATGTAAATTTCCAATTTCAACCAAACATGCTAGAAATGCTCAAATTGCGCAAATAAGCCTACTGTAAGAATTTTACAAACGTCTGACAAAACTGAAAAATGTAAATTTCCAATTTCAACCAAACATGCTAGAAATGCTCCAATTGAGCTAATTAGCTTATTGAGAGAATATTGCAATTGTCTGACAAAAGTGAAAAATGTATATTTCCAATTTCAACCAAACATGCTAGAAATGCTCCAATTGAGCTAATTAGCTTATTGTGAGAATATTACAAACGTCTGACAAAACTGAAAAATGTAAATTTCCAATTTCAACCAAACATGCTAGAAATGCTCCAATTGCGGAAATAAGCTTACTGTAAGAATTTTACAAACGTCTGACAAAACTGAAAAATGTACATTTCCAATTTCAACCAAACATGCTAGAAATGCTCCAATTGAGCTAATTAGCTTATTGAGAGAATATTGCAATTGTCTGACAAAAGTGAAAAATGTAAATTTCCAATTTCAACTAAACATGCTAGAAATGCTCCAATTGAGCTAATTAGCTTATTGTGAGAATTTTGCAATTGTTCGACAAAAGTGAAAAATGTAAATTTCCAATTTCAACCAAACATGCTAGAAATGCTCCAATTGAGCTAAATAGCTCATTGTGAGAATATTACAAACGTCTGACAAAAGTGAAAAATGTAAATTTCCAATTTCAACCAAACATGCTAGAAATGCTCTAATTGAGCTAATTAGCTTATTGTGAGAATATTGCAATTGTTTGACAAAAGTGAAAAATGGAAATTTCCAATTTCAACCAAACATGCTAGAAATGCTCCAATTGAGCTAATTAGCTTATTGTGAGAATATTACAAACGTCTGACAAAAGTGAAAAATGTAAATTTCCAATTTCAACCAAACATGCTAGAAATGCTCAAATTGCGCAAATAAGCCTACTGTAAGAATTTTACAAACGTCTGACAAAACTGAAAAATGTAAATTTCCAATTTCAACCAAACATGCTAGAAATGCTCCAATTGAGCTAATTAGCTTATTGAGAGAATATTGCAATTGTCTGACAAAAGTGAAAAATGTAAATTTCCAATTTCAACCAAACATGCTAGAAATGCTCCAATTGAGCTAATTAACTTATTCTGAGAATATTACAAACGTCTGCCAAAAGTGAAAAATGTAAATTTCCAATTTCAACCAAACATGCTAGAAATGCTCAAATTGCGCAAATAAGCCTACTGTAAGAATTTTACAAACGTCTGACAAAACTGAAAAATGTAAATTTCCAATTTCAACCAAACATGCTAGAAATGCTCCAATTGAGCTAATTAGCTTATTGAGAGAATATTGCAATTGTCTGACAAAAGTGAAAAATGTATATTTCCAATTTAAACCAAACATGCTAGAAATGCTCCAATTGAGCTAATTAGCTTATTGTGAGAATATTACAAACGTCTGACAAAACTGAAAAATGTAAATTTCCAATTTCAACCAAACATGCTAGAAATGCTCCAATTGAGCTAATTAGCTTATTGTGAGAATATTGCAATTGTCTGACAAAAGTGAAAAATGTAAAGTTCCAATTTCAACCAAACATGCTAGAAATGCTCCAATTGAGCTAATTAGCTTATTGTGAGAATATTACAAACGTCTGACAAAACTGAAAAATGTAAATTTCCAATTTCAACCAAACATGCTAGAAATGCTCCAATTGAGCTAATTAGCTTATTGAGAGAATATTGCAATTGTCTGACAAAAGTGAAAAATGTAAATTTCCAATTTCAACTAAACATGCTAGAAATGCTCCAACTGAGCTAATTAGCTTATTGAAAGAATATTGCAATTGTCTGACAAAAGTGAAAAATGTAAATTTCCAATTTCAACAAAACATGCTAGAAATGCTCCAATTGCGGAAATAAGCTTACTGTAAGAATTTTACAAACGTCTGACAAACCTGAAAAATGTACATTTCCAATTTCAACCAAACATGCTAGAAATGCTCCAATTGAGCTAATTAGCTTATTGAGAGAATATTGCAATTGTCTGACAAAAGTGAAAAATGTAAATTTCCAATTTCAACCAAACATGCTAGAAATGCTCCAACTGAGCTAATTAGCTTATTGAAAGAATATTGCAATTGTCTGACAAAAGTGAAAAATGTAAATTTCCAATTTCAACCAAACATGCTAGAAATGCTCCAATTGAGCTAATTAGCTTATTGAGAGAATATTGCAATTGTCTGACAAAAGTGAAAAATGTAAATTTCCAATTTCAACAAAACATGCTAGAAATGCTCCAATTGCGGAAATAAGCTTACTGTAAGAATTTTACAAACGTCTGACAAACCTGAAAAATGCAAATTTCCAATTTCAACCAAACATGCTAGAAATGCTCCAATTGAGCTAATTAGCTTATCGAGAGAATATTGCAATTGTCTGACAAAAGTGAAAAATGTAAATTTCCAATTTCAACCAAACATGCTAGAAATGCTCCAATTGAGCTAATTAACTTATTGTGAGAATAGTACAAACGTCTGACAAAACTGAAAAATGTAAATTTCCAATTTCAACCAAACATGCTAGAAATGCTCCAATTGAGCTAATTAGCTTATTGTGAGAATATTACAAACGTCTGACAAAACTGAAAAATGTAAGTTTCCAATTTCAACCAAACATGCTAGAAATGCTCCAATTGAGCTAATTAGCTTATTGAGAGAATATTGCAATTGTCTGACAAAAGTGAAAAATGTATATTTCCAATTTCAACCAAACATGCTAGAAATGCTCCAATTGAGCTAATTAGCTTATTGTGAGAATATTACAAACGTCTGACAAAACTGAAAAATGTAAATTTCCAATTTCAACCAAACATGCTAGAAATGCTCCAATTGCGGAAATAAGCTTACTGTAAGAATTTTACAAACGTCTGACAAAACTGAAAAATGTACATTTCCAATTTCAACCAAACATGCTAGAAATGCTCCAATTGAGCTAATTAGCTTATTGAGAGAATATTGCAATTGTCTGACAAAAGTGAAAAATGTAAATTTCCAATTTCAACTAAACATGCTAGAAATGCTCCAATTGAGCTAATTAGCTTATTGTGAGAATTTTGCAATTGTTCGACAAAAGTGAAAAATGTAAATTTCCAATTTCAACCAAACATGCTAGAAATGCTCCAATTGAGCTAAATAGCTCATTGTGAGAATATTACAAACGTCTGACAAAAGTGAAAAATGTAAATTTCCAATTTCAACCAAACATGCTAGAAATGCTCTAATTGAGCTAATTAGCTTATTGTGAGAATATTGCAATTGTTTGACAAAAGTGAAAAATGGAAATTTCCAATTTCAACCAAACATGCTAGAAATGCTCCAATTGAGCTAATTAGCTTATTGTGAGAATATTACAAACGTCTGACAAAAGTGAAAAATGTAAATTTCCAATTTCAACCAAACATGCTAGAAATGCTCAAATTGCGCAAATAAGCCTACTGTAAGAATTTTACAAACGTCTGACAAAACTGAAAAATGTAAATTTCCAATTTCAACCAAACATGCTAGAAATGCTCCAATTGAGCTAATTAGCTTATTGAGAGAATATTGCAATTGTCTGACAAAAGTGAAAAATGTAAATTTCCAATTTCAACCAAACATGCTAGAAATGCTCCAATTGAGCTAATTAACTTATTCTGAGAATATTACAAACGTCTGCCAAAAGTGAAAAATGTAAATTTCCAATTTCAACCAAACATGCTAGAAATGCTCAAATTGCGCAAATAAGCCTACTGTAAGAATTTTACAAACGTCTGACAAAACTGAAAAATGTAAATTTCCAATTTCAACCAAACATGCTAGAAATGCTCCAATTGAGCTAATTAGCTTATTGAGAGAATATTGCAATTGTCTGACAAAAGTGAAAAATGTATATTTCCAATTTAAACCAAACATGCTAGAAATGCTCCAATTGAGCTAATTAGCTTATTGTGAGAATATTACAAACGTCTGACAAAACTGAAAAATGTAAATTTCCAATTTCAACCAAACATGCTAGAAATGCTCCAATTGAGCTAATTAGCTTATTGTGAGAATATTGCAATTGTCTGACAAAAGTGAAAAATGTAAAGTTCCAATTTCAACCAAACATGCTAGAAATGCTCCAATTGAGCTAATTAGCTTATTGTGAGAATATTACAAACGTCTGACAAAACTGAAAAATGTAAATTTCCAATTTCAACCAAACATGCTAGAAATGCTCCAATTGAGCTAATTAGCTTATTGAGAGAATATTGCAATTGTCTGACAAAAGTGAAAAATGTAAATTTCCAATTTCAACTAAACATGCTAGAAATGCTCCAACTGAGCTAATTAGCTTATTGAAAGAATATTGCAATTGTCTGACAAAAGTGAAAAATGTAAATTTCCAATTTCAACAAAACATGCTAGAAATGCTCCAATTGCGGAAATAAGCTTACTGTAAGAATTTTACAAACGTCTGACAAACCTGAAAAATGTACATTTCCAATTTCAACCAAACATGCTAGAAATGCTCCAATTGAGCTAATTAGCTTATTGAGAGAATATTGCAATTGTCTGACAAAAGTGAAAAATGTAAATTTCCAATTTCAACCAAACATGCTAGAAATGCTCCAACTGAGCTAATTAGCTTATTGAAAGAATATTGCAATTGTCTGACAAAAGTGAAAAATGTAAATTTCCAATTTCAACCAAACATGCTAGAAATGCTCCAATTGAGCTAATTAGCTTATTGAGAGAATATTGCAATTGTCTGACAAAAGTGAAAAATGTAAATTTCCAATTTCAACAAAACATGCTAGAAATGCTCCAATTGCGGAAATAAGCTTACTGTAAGAATTTTACAAACGTCTGACAAACCTGAAAAATGCAAATTTCCAATTTCAACCAAACATGCTAGAAATGCTCCAATTGAGCTAATTAGCTTATTGAGAGAATATTGCAATTGTCTGACAAAAGTGAAAAATGTAAATTTCCAATTTCAACCAAACATGCTAGAAATGCTCCAATTGAGCTAATTAACTTATTGTGAGAATAGTACAAACGTCTGACAAAACTGAAAAATGTAAATTTCCAATTTCAACCAAACATGCTAGAAATGCTCCAATTGAGCTAATTAGCTTATTGTGAGAATATTACAAACGTCTGACAAAACTGAAAAATGTAAGTTTCCAATTTCAACCAAACATGTTAGAAATGCTCCAATTGAGCTAATTAGCTTATTGTGAGATTCTTGCAATTGTCTGACAAAAGTGAAAAATGTAAATTTCCAATTTCAACCAAACATTCTAGAAATGCTCCAATTGAGCTAATTAGCTTATTGTGAGAATATTACAAACGTCTTACAAAACTGAAAAATGTACTTTTCCAATTTCAACCAAACATGCTAGAAATGCTCCAATTGAGCTAATTAGCTTATTGTGGTTGATGTTGCTGGTTGGAAAGAGGTTACAGAAGTTTGAGCTTTTGCAATTATGTTTCCTGAATGCTTATCTGTAGGTCATAGTCATGTTTTCTGTAACAGGGTGTTTTAAAATGGTCTTTGTCGAGTACCTAGCAATGTATCTAAATTTAAAGGACCAAGCTACGAAGGTTATTGCAGCCTGAGTATTTAGGAATTGATGTCAGCAACCTTCCACTCATGATAAAATGCATCTAACATTTATCCACAGTTAAACTTGCATATCCTCTGTTATATTTAGATCAAGCTCATCCTGGAAAATGACTTGACTGCAGGAATCGTGGCGTGAGTGGCAGCAAAAAAGGAGATCTTGTCTGGCCTTTTAATAGAATAGCCTCCGTATTCACAGAACGTATGTTCATATTCAGTCCGCTTTTTACTCCTATGCTTTCTTCAAACTTTTGCACAATCTGACACAATTGTTTTAAAAATACAGATAGATCTTTAGCATAACATGAATAAAATATTTATCTTTATGTACACAAATTAATCTTTTAATATTACGTAGATTTCTTTTACATTATACCACTAGATTACATAGATACTAAGTATTTTACTCCATTCGTGTTATATCTTTTAGCTGAAACAAGAATATGTTTTCGGTATTACCATGGTAACACTGGAAATCTGAGAGCTGTTACAGAGCCAATTCTAGTCAGGAATTCTTTGGCCTCTTCTTCTGGTGTAAGAGATAAGTTTTCTGTTTACATTAACCTATTGTTGAGATCTCACTATAGCGATAAGAGGATGTACCCAGCACCTTCAAGGTTGCTACATACAATTTTGTTGTAGAGTGGTCTATGGGGTCAGACATCCATGGACAGTGAGGCAGAAATAGTGCATCTAGCAATCGAAGGTAGGCTAACTGTTGCTAGGCTGCCTGCTTGCTTACATGTAGTGTCATAATGTTACTCACGTGTCAAGTCGTTGTGGTCACTTTCTGACTGCTGTCATTGGACTGTTTGTTTATCAGGTGTTGTTCTTCAGCATTTAAAATGTTTTCACTAACGTAGTGATAACATGTTTGAAGGCATAAAATACACCTTGTCAAGATCATGCATAATCTCTAAGATCCATTGTATGCAGACATTGAGGCTACTCATGTGAGAAAGGGCATGTTCTTCAATCCTGACCCTTATGTAAAAATACGAGTAGAGCTAGGACAGGATAGGTCTCAACCTGCTCTCTCTTACCACTACAAGGATTTTAGGACATCTGTTTGCGACAATACAACTGAGCCAAGGTGGCACAATGAGGTACATTCTTGTAGTACATGTATTTGAAATAGACTATTACTGTTAGAAATATAAATTTCTCTTCAAATTGGATTACAGTCAAATAGCATTTGAATACTGTCCAACTCCGTAGAGCATTTAAAAAAAATGATGATATTCAAATGAATATACCGTAATACCTTTATTTGAATGCTATGTCGCTCTATTTTTCAACAATTCCACTACAGTTGCATTTTATTAGAAGTGATGTTCAAATAGACGGTTACGTTGTATTTTTCAACCCTTTTATATTGGCTTCTATTAGAGGTGGCGTTTAAATCAATGTGGTGTTATAATATAGGTTTTACCATAGTTTCCTAAATGACAACTCCATCTAGCTCAATAGAGCATTTAGAAACATTAATTAACTTAAATGTAGCTTTACAGTTGACAGTCCCATGCAACATAGTAGAGGATTTCAAAACATCTCTCTAACCTGCTTCTAAAGTTGCAGTGATTTTCCGATAACTGATTCGATGATGGAGCAGGTGGGCTATCCAATGTTGGTTCAGCAAGAAATTCAAGATAATGAGTATATGCTGACTGCAGTGTCAGTTAGCATTAAGTTACTAGTTACTACTGCTAACACTTTACTTGTCTTTTTGATATTCCACTTTACTGCGCTGCCATCAGACACTCTTTTTATGAAAGTAAAGGATCGATTCACCACTGCTCGCCCCACTCTTCTCCGGTTCTTAGGTCAACTATCTCTTCCTATGAAGCAAGTTATAGAGAAGGCTAAACTCGGGTAAGATTTGTAGTCCCGTTTGTCACACTGCCCTTTGCTGTTGGTAACCTTAATAGGCACTTTGAAAGTTATTGTGGGTTGTTTCCGCTGAATATATTTTGAAATTGAGCATATATTAAATATAATGAATTCTCGTGACAGCATTTTATTATGCAAATAATTCGGTCTAAACATGTTTATACATTTTAGTTTATGGCAGTAGTAGGTTCACTAAAAATGCTTGCCAAATTGAATACAACTAGTATGTAACATGGCTGGAGTACACAATGTTTTACCAAATTATTATATTAAAACAATGCTTCTGTGAACTTGTTAAACAATTTACTGCAATTGTCCTGAGAAATCTATCGGCATCATCCATCAGTTTTGGTCAGAGAGTGTCTTGTATAATTTTTTTATAGCGTAAGGATTTAATTTTTGAAACAGAATATGCATAAAGGCTGAATATGCGTTTCTTTTCAATGTCTGTGATGCTCATCATAAAAGAGAGAACCGGAATTTTTCATTCAATATTCTTGTGTTTTCTTTTTTGCCTCCAGACTTGCAAGCCATCTGCTTTCCTAAAATGACTATCCACTAGTTTTTACTAAACTGAAAAACTCTGGTTTACACTGGTTATAATATAATGCATAGCATTATATACATGATATAGCATTATGTACATGATATAGCACGAAAGCGCACATGGTATAAATTGTCAAATGGTACAAATTCGGCTATTAATTGGAACACATGAATAGTATCTTGCTAATCTACATAGAATGTTAGTCACTATTCAAAATTACTGCCTCAAGGATCTTATCCTGATGTGTAGACCAGAGCAAGCCAGTCATCTGTTTGGCTGATTTTTTTACTTACAAGAGACTTCCAGGAGATCTTTACTGATCATTGATGCAAGCATAACTAGTTTCTAGCATCGTGTGGGGTTATTACACGTTGACTTTCAAGTCTTCTCAGTCATGAAAAGAAAGAGCAACATCCAAATATGCTAGTTGTAGCGTAAAGCTAGTACAGTTCATCTCATGTCATGTTGGCGGTACAGTTGATGAGCAGTCGGACTTATAGTTTGTCCGTTCAGATAACCACAATTGTAGTAAATATTTGAATTGCATTCAGTGTATGAATTCCATTCACCAGGCAACTAGAGAATCCCTTTTGATTCCTTAGCAAACAGACAAAGGTTAGTAAAGGTTTACGAGAGCAACCTTTCCTAGGCCATCTTTTTACCATCTGTAGTACATTGAGTCTTCAGGTGATATCGTGGTAAGTCATTTGATGAACTGCTTTCCTGTTTGTTCCAGGCTGACTGTTAGCTGTCAATTAATTGGTCGAACGCCACATGACCACATCTGTGGTACATTGATGTTTAAACCGACAATCATTCCTTATGATGGTAAGCAACGTAATCTGGCAGGTTTTTGTCTACTTGAAAGGTGTGTTAATTATTATCTGGTAGAGTTTGGTGTTTACTTGAATGTTATGTTAATTGTTATCTGGTAGTGTGGTGTTTACTTGAATGTTATGTTAATGATTATCTGGTAGATTTTGGTGTTTACTTGAGTGTTATGTTAATTATTATGTGGTAGTTTGGTGCTTACTTGAGTTTTAAGTTACTTATTATCGGGTAAAGTTAGGTGTTTATTTGAATTCTGTGTTAATAATAAATTATAATGAAATAAGAAGTGGAAGCTAATAAGTTACTTCATTTTGTCCGTAGATATTACAGCACAGAATACATATTCATTTATTGTCAATGTAATAACAGCATGGAGAGGAAACATCATATTGGGGCAGTAGAATATTTTAAAGTAGAGTTTCTTTTGTGTTCTTTCTGGGTTTCAATGCCTTGGAAACTTCAATAATATACTCTACAGTATAATTGGACTTTAAAGTTTATAGAACGGCTTAATTCTGCAGATACTGATAACTATTTATATGCACTGTAGCGAGCAGGCATTCAATGGATAGGAACCATCTTGGAGAAACAAGCGTAGGCTGCTGCGCCATCACAGACAGTGCAGTAGAGAACGCTGTAGATAGATCTTCTGCCGATATTCTCTCCGATTCCTCTGGGAACAGTGATGTTGAACTTACTGACACGGCTGAAACTCCAGCAATGCGGTGAGCATGAGCAACTTTGTCAGCCTGACCTCCTTATCTACTTGGAATGTTTAAGATCATCGTAATTCAGCAAAAAGAATGAAGTAGCTTGGCGATGTAATTACAGTTGCAAATAGTTAATGTGATTGTTTCTATTTGCATCAGTTTACTGGACATTTAATCTTTTTCGAAATTTTTTTAAAGCACTAGTGCAATAAAATGACTATTAAAATACATGACTACGGACATTGCATTAAATCATGTTTGTGAATGCAAGTAAAATTTTATAGGGTGAGCTCCAGCAAATCTATCTAACGCCACAAAAAACGTAGCGTTCATGTATCTTTTGTAATTAACTTGAAACTTTCAGAGCTACAAACTATTTGATACATTTTACATGATTAACTTATGTTTTAGCTCTGTCACAACTGCTAGTTACATTTTTCTTAGTCAAATAGTATTTGAACATTGTGCTTTACCAACTTATGTAAACTTTGTTGAACGCAAATAATATTGAAAGTTAGCCTATCTATAAATTATTTATCTGTAATTTTTAAAAAAGAATTGAATTCTATGTTAGAGTATTAAATGAGGTGTCTCTAGACTATTGTTCACTTGGGGGCAAAATCTGAGTTTTTCAGAAGTATTAAAGACCACCAACTAAGGTGAAATCTACAGTTTGTTAACAGTAATGGTATACAACTTGTTAAGTAAGTTATTGCCATAATAAGTCTATGCCATAATAAGCTAAGGCGGGTAAGGTATATCATGTAACAATTAATTCGATAATGTTTTGCTAGACTAACACAAGGAAGAGCAGCTCGCTAGAAGCAGTAAGCGTAGTGTGCAAGTCTAGATTACTTTCATTGATCGCTTACTAGCATCATATTTCAAAATATTTTATTAGAAAGTCTAGATATCTTTTATCATTTGAGATTCTCTGTACCGTTTTAGGTGATCTGACTGCCAGGATGTTTCAAGATTAAAATTAACATAACTTGATAAATTTGATCGCATTTAAAATGCTCAGAAGAAAATCACTTTTTCAAAAATGACGTCAATAGTCGCACTTCATGTTTGTCCCTCTCGTTGTGACATTGGCTGTTCATTCAATCTGCAGTGTTACACATCTCTATATATAGTGACATATGTTTTATTTTGTATTTGCTCAGGATTGTTTAAATAAAACTTCAAGTATAGTCCCAGATACGTACACTGCTATAGATATTTCAAATGATTTAAAGATATTTTGGTTAGAATTTGTCCCATTGTTTTCCTCTAAATGCTGTGTAAACATATGAGTACCCAATGCTGGTGTGAACGTATGATTACCCAATGCTGGTGTGAACGTATACATATCACATATAAAAAATATGCACGACTATTAATGCAATTTTGAGGAAATCTGGGTGCGTTTTTTCTTTCTGAGCATTTGAACTGCGATCAAGTTTTTTCGCCTTTAAATATCTTTAAACATCCTGACAGTCAGATCACTTGAGACAGTAAATGAAATCTCAAGATAGAACAGTATCCTCACATTGTAATAAAATCTTTAAAAACTTGACATGAACCTTTAATGTGAAGCCTCCGTTGAGTCTAACAAATGCTACATATCATAGTTGTGAGAGCTTTTTGTTTCACAGCTAACAAAAATTCATCTAAATCGAACTAAATGCAGCACAAAATAGAATGTTCAAACTACTGAAATTTACCTATTAAGATGCTTGATGTGGAGGCTTTGTTTGAAAAGAAAGTCCTGGCTTGCCCTGATGTTACACCAGAGCAGTTAGCATAGCCTATAAACATTAAACTATTGATGAATATCTTGAGCTATATTTTTCAATAATTGGCCGTAGAGATAAATGCATTCCACATGCTGATGAGGCTACGCAACTTGGTTGTAACGTAACATTTTGTACCTTAATCAAGTGAAAAAACTACCATATTTTTTCTGCAGTCGTAAGGAGTATTCAATTGGAATAAAATGCCACCCATGTGCCATATACATGTACACATACCCACAACGTGTAGGGAATCTGAAAGCGCCCTAGAAGTGATAGCAGTTTGTTTTTTTTCCTAAAAAGTCGGAAGTTATGAACCTGACACTCATTGACCAGTACTCTCTTCAGTGCTCACTGTGTGTAGTCATAGCAAGAGGAATAAGATCGCCAAGAAATATCTCAAACATGAAATTTGACTGTTGCTGACAGTGTGTATTGCCAATTCGTTTCAGGTGGCGGTTAATCTCAGTGAATCACCTCCTCACACTGTTGAAAATCGAGG
This sequence comes from Watersipora subatra, assembly GCF_963576615.1. Classification (NCBI taxonomy): domain Eukaryota; kingdom Metazoa; phylum Bryozoa; class Gymnolaemata; order Cheilostomatida; family Watersiporidae; genus Watersipora; species Watersipora subatra. The sequence continues at coordinate 40,605,843 of NC_088710.1, read as the reverse complement.
AAAAATACAGATTGAAGCAGTCGAGTCTACACCACATGCGCTGTCATCTGTTGATTCTGATGAGTTAGACATTACTCGGTCTTTCTCAGATCCGTTTGCTATTTACCAGTTAGAGGAGGGGGATGTTGACATCCAAACAGCCAGGAGTGTCCAAAGATGTCATGATCAGGATGATATAAATGGAGGGGTTACTCTAGACAATTCTGATACTATAGCCTCTGAAGATTTTTCTAGCCTAGCTAGGGATGTAGCTATTCCTCAGTTAACCTCATCAAATTATGCAGAGGGGAGCTCACCATCAAACGTTCTCACTTCTAGGGATAATACTGACTCTGTTGTGAAAGCTAGCGACACTAATCAGGCAGAGTCTAACAGCTCATGCACAGCAAGTGCCGATGCTTATGCAATGAGGGACAAAGCACGTAATACCCAGAAAGTTTCTGAATCTGAAACCACGCAGGCTCAAGTAAAAAGCTGTGATGACCTTGCAATAGATATGCAATATGCTGAGAATACACATGGTAGTGAGGAGATGAAAGGCCGAGGTGTGTATGGAAAAGATGGAAATGATGTAACCATCAGCAAAAAAAATAATCTGAAGTTTTGCATGTTTATTAGTTTTTACTTTTATGAACACTTTCATTATTTACCTCCAGACTTTCCTCTGCTTTCACTTTCACCAGAAAACATAAGTAATGTAGCTTGAAAGCACAAATAAATCCAATCATTTTTTTTAGAAAAAGTGAAAGATGAATCATCGGTGTCATCAAACAGCACTGATGGCACTCTCATTACTAGTTCATTGGAGAATCCTCCCGTTCCAAGGCACTCCATACTGAGAGCGTGTGGTGATATTAAAAATGGTAAATAGTAAATATGGAAATATTCTTTGTGAAATATTCAATGTTAACGACTCCAACATCCAAAATATATTATAAAAATACATTTATACCCATGATACACACATCTTTAACGATCATATATCATTGTACATGATCTGCACATCTGCAACAATTATGTAATAACATATTATTGCCAATACCGGAAACTGTCTTAAAACAATATATTGTTTTTGTATTATACACATAAACAAGTAGTATTAATTTTAGTGTTTCTATAGATTATCTTGGAATGTATCTTGGTATGTAAATATAGGATTTAAACGCACTGTAAATATTCATGGCGTGGTTTCACAATTCAACTGTAGTATAAAAGAGCCAACAGAGTTATATAATGATAATATTTATTGATCACATGACTTTCCTTCTGGAATGTTCCTTATTTAACAGAACTACTGTATATAAAGGATTGTAGAACATAATAAAAGTGAACTCTATGCATGTAAGAAAAGTGACTAATATTATTACTAGCTCAGTTTTTTTCATATATTCCTATGAATAAAGAGTAAGTAATATATTATTTACCTCAACTATAAGTCTACCATTAAACTGTGTTGTTGAAGTTCTTACTACATCTCTCACTCTCTTGTCTATATGTTGCAGTATAACTTTGACATGGTACTTGCTTGTTCAAATGTTAGCCAAGATTTGCTCTATACATCATCAGCACCTGACTACTAGATATTTAGACCCTCAATAGCTCGGGTAAAGAAAACAGGCTATCAATAGCTGAACAGGCCGAACAATTTTGCTATTCAAACATACGAATGGGTTGCTAATCAACTAAAAAAGAGTCACTGGGTCAGCATAAGTTATTAACAATGACTCAAGTTAGAGCTGAACTGCTGCCGACATCACACAGCTGACCAGGATCTTTGCATGCTGACTGCTGTAAAGAATTTTGAATTACATAAAAAAATATTATGTTTAATCTTTGACCTTGACATCAGACTAGGTGTAGCAGCTGATAGGGTAACTGTCAGCGGCTTTATAAAGGAAGGCAAGTATTTAAACCTGTGAGCAGCTTGCATGGCCCTACACTTAGACTGAGTTTTTCCATACCATGTGAGAGTAATGCATGAGGAGTATTCCCACTGCCCCTCTTTGCTCTGGCGTCAGAAATTCAGCATATTTATAGATTACCATGTAACTACAATTTATCAGGATTTAACTATTCAACATACTCTGAGCTGAGACTTTAATATAAATAAAATGAATGAAATAAATAAGTAAAATGACTTACATTAATATTCAAGAATATGGTGAAAACTTTATACATAATTTATCTGATAAAACAATAATACAGCATGCACAAGAAATATAACAAAATAAAATATACCATAAGACGGTATAGTATTTAGCTATTAGCTAAAACCTCTGGCTCCAGAGAGTACCAGAATTAGTGAATGGACACAAACGGTAACAGTTACTGGAGATGATATAAATATTATAACTAAAAATAAAATGGTAACTAGGTGCACTTTATGATTTCATACACTCACCTTGAAATTTCTTTATAAAAGGAGTAGATGACTCCATCAGGATGCTGTATCGTTATAAAAACAAAAACGTTACTTATTTAGTTATTAATGTTTTGCTAGCCTCAAAAAGGGCACGGCTAGAGCCTGTTGCAATGAGTCAGTGCTTGAATACTATTAATTGATAGGAAAACCCAAAGTGACATAAAATTATTTCTACTGTTTTAGTTACTAACAGCTGGTTTTCATTCACTGCTACAAGAAAAATGTGGTGACCCAACTATTCTCCTACTGTGTCTGGCATGTGTTCATACATTCGACCTTGTCATGTTCAGCTGCGGTTCACATGCAGAAATTCATAAACTGCCATATGTTCCTTTAAATATTAGATGTTTACCAAAATGATTGAATTTCAATATCAATTTGAATAGCTACCAATTTCAATGTATTGAATAATTCTGGAAACCTAGTCAACAGATCTTACCAATGAGCTCCAGAGTTAGTCACTTGGATTCAGGAGGAGATCACACCGACTAACTTGTTACCTTATTAATAACTAGGGCTCTGGCGGTCTAGTAAGCTATGAGAGATCATCATGTGTGCCAATAAAATACAAACAATTACTCTACCATCTATACTCAATAATTCTAAACTACTGGAAGGTGAACAAGAAGCACACATGGTATTGATGCAAAACGCTGCGAGTTCATATCCTGCGTGATATAATATTTTTTCAAATGTAACCCTGCGCTTTTATACAGACAGACATGGTTCTTATTATAGTAAATATTACAAGTAATACCCATCAGTCACATTGTTGTTGATAAATTTGATGATGCTTCATGTATATAGAAACCCTTGTTGAGTAGCAAGAACAGCCCGTATTGTAAGCACTCACCTCTATTATATGCTCTGGTTAATAAGTATTTGCTTTGCTATTGTTACCTGCTTATCTTTGCCAAAACTTAGAAAATCAACTAGCTTTAAAATAATGTTTACATTACGAGCCTGCAGAAAGCATGTGCTCCTAAAGCCTGCTTTCCATATCGGCTGCGAGACTCCGGCGGTAATAATGTGCAGCAAATCGTTTGCGACGCTAGGCTCCGGTGGCTTCTGTTCACATAAAGCTGCATCGCTAATAACCGAATAAAGAATGTTCGCTCGCTATGCTGTTTCGATAATGCTGACCTTTACCTGTACAGTGCACTTTGAGAAGGTTTTGCCTGCGGCTCTCGCAAAATTTGAATAGCTCTAAACTCTTGCGTTGACTGCCGGCAACTACCGGCGGTACCCGGCGTGTAGGTTCACAATTCATCTCTGATAGCCTGCAGTGCTGTTGCCGGTGCTGTTGCCGGTGCTTTGCGGCATATATTGGAACCGGGCTTAATAGATATTGATATCCCACCAAATGTTGGGGTCAACATATTTATATTGGTTATAAGACCTATAAAAAATAATGCAGCATAAATGATTTGAACTCGTGATTGTCAGCCCGCAAGACCAACCCACCAATTACTGCGTAACCCAATTGCCTTCCATGTGTTAGAACTATTGTGCATATGCTTATTATCTGCCCTTTTATTTGACACTCCTGTCATGCTCTCAAACCAAACTAGACTGCCGAGGTACCACTAGCTTTTGTTATAATGAAAGTGTGTATGTCCATCTATCTGAAGTCACAGTTAGAAGTTGGGATAAAATATTGCTTCATACTGGATTCACACTGGTGACACTCAGTTTAGTAGTCAAACACTCTAACACCTGCACTAATCAAACAACCTGAGTACCTCATCACTCATCATCAACATCATCGCACACTCCAATGGAGACATCTACAAGATCAACAGGTCCACCGACTCTTTATTTTGACAGTCAAGGCTCCTAGCTGTATGAAGTGCAGGCCACAGGGCTGAGAAAAACATAAACTGAACATAATTGAAACTAAAATAAACTGGCAGATTCAACAGTGATGTATGATTGGGTGCAAAATAATTTTGCATCACGTTGTTCTTCTAAAAGCACACGTAAAAGTATAGAGGCAATTTCATGGCAGGTCTAAACCTCATGGGCTTACATAGAGCAAAACCATTCATCCTGTCTACTGGTGTCAATACTGTTGTAAACGTAAAAATAAAGCGAGATATTCTAAAGAACAAACTCTATGAAAGGAGTGGTGGCCATGAAAAAAACCGTAGAGGAATAACTCCGAAGAGTTGTCTTATTTGGATGCTATCGGTCCCATGGACGTCAGGCTCATCAAGGCGCCCTGGACACCCGGCGCAGAAAAACATGGTGAACTGATCAAAGGGAAAAGGTGACGTAGCCAATATATATATATATAGAGAAGAGACTTCTGGGATAGTGGTTGACCTAGAAAAGATAACAGACGCCATTTATTAAGGCTTTTACGCAGTGAACAATCTTCTATAATTTATTTCTTACCGTTCACTCATTGGAAGACATTTTTTATGTTCATGGTTACATGTCAAAATATTCTAAGTTTCTGTTATAATTAATTGTTAGTGGTTTAAGATTACTTAAACAATATTGTTTCCGTTTTTGTTCTACGTTTTCTCGAGATAAGATTTTGTAATTAGCCCTTTTCGTTATCGAAATATGTCTTAATGTTTTTTTACACTTACTGTTCGCTACCCAGTATATGTAGAATTTCCTGGGCTTTTTGTTAGTGTTTTTATTGTTATGCTATAATGGCTCATTGTCTAGGGATAATTTTTTATTGTTCTGTATGTGAAAATTCTTAGAAACTCGGCAGTCAGCAAGACGATATGATTGGTCGGTTTGAACGATAACCGTCAATCTCTAGGCCAATCGCTTATGTAATATAAATACTGCCACTAATTTTTAGGCAGTTCAGCTTGGGTGTGACTCTTGAATTGGATGCATGATTAGTATTACTATAATAAAGTCGTTATTGTTGGAGAAATATCGTTTATAATTGGCACTAACAGCAAGCTCACACAAAATGACTACAAATAAATAGGATAATTAAATAATTATCCTTACAAGAGTTGTGTTCTCTCCTGTTGGTTTCAACAGGTTACGGCGTTGGTTTCAGCGCACTCTGTTGGTTTCAGCAGAACGGAAGCGAGTTGGGTTCAGCTCCCTCCTGTTGGTTTCAGCAGGTTGTACAGTCAGCAGCGTTGGGTTCAGCGCACTCTGTTGGGTTCAGCAGAGCATAAATGAGTTGGTTTCAGCTCCCTCCTGTTGGATTCAGCAGGTTGTAGCGTTGGTTAAAGCGCAGAGATCTAGAGCTAGGGGTTGTCCCCACCCTACTCTTGCGAGTTTTCTTCACTGGTGGCAGCGGTGGGATAATAGTGAAGCAATTCTCTCAAACCCTTTTAAATTCAAACATGGTGCGCAAGAGTAGAAGTAAGGACGGCCCATATGATTTATGCACTAATATGATGGAAAGAGGGCACATACCTGCAAAAGTAGCCATGCTGCCTATTCCTGCTCCTTCATTTGATGGCACAAGTGATGTGGAAGAGTTTTTGCATTGTTTTGAAGCAGTGGCAAAACATAATCAGTGGAGTGAAGAAGAATGTAGGCTACGGTTAACATTGGCATTGAAAGGCCCAGCTACCAGAGGTGTTGGTGGCAATACCTATGAAAAAGTTTGCCATAAACTTAAGGCACAATATGGGCTCAGGACAGACACAGCTAGCGCCATATTAAAATCTATGAAATTAAAGCCAAAGGACAACATATATCATTATGCTGAAAAGGTACAGAAGTTAGTTCAAAAGGCTTTCCTCGAGCTAGATAGCTATCAGCATGACCAGCAAGCCAAGCGTGAGTTGATTGCAGCAATTCGGCCTAATTCACAGCTGGCCTGGACACTACGCTTATCTCCTCCCAGCACCATGACTGATGCTGTAGAAACTAATCAGAAGTATCAGGATATGGTAGAATATGATACAAATGTCCACCGAGTAGAGCTAGAAGATGTCCAACAATTAAAATAAGAACTGACAGAACAAATGCAAATGAGTCAAACAGCTTTGCTCAAACATTTTGCAGAAATGCAGAGTAAGTTTATGCAGCAGATGTTGGACACGCAAAAGCAAATGGCGGCATCACAGCAAGCAATGATGACACAGCTAACATCGACGACAATGAGAAGCCAACAGCCTCAGAGAGAAGTTCGATGCTACAACTGCAATGGCAGAGGCCACGTTGCTCGTTATTGTGATAAGCCAAAGCCATCGGGAAACGACCAAGTTCAGGCAAACTAATGCTCGTACTGCCTGAACTTTGTGATGTGGGCAAACTTAGGATACAGGCATGTTGGCTCACCAGTGCATACTACATTCCTGTACGGATTCACCAACAAAGATTTGTCATGTTACTTGACAGTGGTTGTACAAAGTCCGTACTTCCGAAGAAATTGCTGGAGACATTGCTTAGCTCATGTTACTCGAAGTTGTTACCTGTGCGAGGTAGCGGGATATTGGCAAATGGGCAGCAGATTTTGCTTGAAGGCATGACGAATTTAAAATTTCGACTGGGACCGATACAACTGCAACAACAGTTTGTAGTATCTGATGTGGACAATCACATTCTGCTAGGGTTAGACTTCTTGGAGGATCAAGAATGTCAGATGGATTTCCGTCATTCGCAGCTACGTTGTAAGGGCACTGAAGTTGCCTGCTGCGCCGAGGACGGAGAACCCCTTTCGGTGAATGTGCAGGTCAAAAGGAACATAGTTGTTTCGCCAAATACTGAATGCTTATTGTTGGCGAGGCTTAGTCGAAAGTGGACGCCAGGGCCAGCTTGCATTAAAACTTTACACAAGGTTTTGGGCTTGAAGGTTGTCACATCGCTGTGTGAACCTACAGAGCAAGAGGTCAATATTCGTGTGATGAACACAAGCAATAAACTTATTCATCTACCTTCTGGAAGAAAGGTAGCCGTCTGTATGCCTGTGGAAAGACAAGAACAGTTTCAGAAGGACTGCAATAGAACTAAATGCCCCAAACACTTCAATGAACATTTACCCAGTTGGACGCAATCTCTGCCAGAAATGGAACCAAAGCAAGTCAACACACCGCTGATAAAGCATCAGAAAATGTTCAGCTCCAGCAAAGGTGATGTTGGTGGCCACCAAGTAGTAAAACATTAAGTCTCGGTTATGAAAGATAGACCGCTTATTAATCAGCTAGCATATCGGCTGGGGCCGATACAGAAAGCTGAAGTTGAAAAGCCAGTAGAGGAGTTAAAGCCGCACAATTTGTATAAAGGAGGTACAAGGCTCTATCTACAAAAGTGGAGAATCCAAGATGATATGAAAGATGAACCCACCACCTTTTCTGTCGGAACCAAAGCTTCATTGAAATCATTCTTCACGGAGAAAGGATGCAGTACTAAACTTAAACCAAGAGATGCTAATCTCTGCACCATCAGCAAGTATCTGACAAACCAGAAATTTAAAATGGAGTGCAAGGGGGGAAACCCTATTCAATATGAAAGTGATATTAGACTAAGCACCACCAGAATATGCAGAAAAAAACTGCCTAAGCCAACGGATCGCCCTCCTGATTCAGAGGTGATGGAGCAACCCGTCCCTCTGCTCCAGGATCACACAGAGATATCCAAGCTGGGGGATCACACTATTCCGCCAACCCAGCCTACTAATTTATGTCAGCACCTACCGGACTACCGCTTAGATGTCTGCCATAGAAGTAATGCCATTCTGGGACAGAATGAAGTTTTAGGGGAGGATAGTGTTGTAAACGTAAAAATAAAGCGAGATATTTTAAAGAACAAACTCTATGAAAGGAGTGGTGGCCATGAAAAAGACCGTGGAGGAATAACTCCGAAGAGTTGTCTTATTTGGATGCTATCGGTCCCATGGACGTCAGGCTCATCAAGGCGCTCTGGACACCCGGCGCAGAAAAACATGGTGAACTGATCAAAGGGAAAAGGTGACGTAGCCAATATATATATATATAGAGAAGAGACTTCTGGGATAGTGGTTGACCTAGAAAAGATAACAGACGCCATTTATTAAGGCTTTTACGCAGTGAACAATCTTCTATAATTTATTTCTTACCGTTCACTCATTGGAAGACATTTTTTAAGTTCATGGTTACATGTCAAAATATTCTAAGTTTCTGTTATAATTAATTGTTAGTGGTTTAAGATTACTTAAACAATATTGTTTCCGTTTTTGTTCTACGTTTTCTCGAGATAAGATTTTGTAATTAGCCCTTTTCGTTATCGAAATATGTCTTAATGTTTTTTTACACTTACTGTTCGCTACCCAGTATATGTAGAATTTCCTGGGCTTTTTGTTAGTGTTTAGATTGTTATGCTATAATGGCTCATTGTCTAGGGATAATTTTTTATTGTTCTGTATGTGAAAATTCTTAGAAACTCGGCAGTCAGCAAGACGATATGATTGGTCGGTTTGAACGATAACCGTCAATCTCTAGGCCAATCGCTTATGTAATATAAATACTGCCACTAATTTTTAGGCAGTTCAGCTTGGGTGTGACTCTTGAATTGGATGCATGATTAGTATTACTATAATAAAGTCGTTATTGTTGGAGAAATATCGTTTATAATCGGCACTAACAGCAAGCTCACAAAAAATGACTACAAATAAATAGGATAATTAAATAATTATCCTTACAAGAGTTGTGTTCTCTCCTGTTGGTTTCAACAGGTTACGGCGTTGGTTTCAGCGCACTCTGTTGGTTTCAGCAGAACGGAAGCGAGTTGGGTTCAGCTCCCTCCTGTTGGTTTCAGCAGGTTGTACAGTCAGCAGCGTTAGGTTCAGCGCACTCTGTTGGGTTCAGCGGAGCATAAATGAGTTGGTTTCAGCTCCCTCCTGTTGGATTCAGCAGGTTGTAGCGTTGGTTAAAGCGCAGAGATCTAGAGCTAGGGGTTGTCCCCACCCTACTCTTGCGAGTTTTCTTCAATACGCGACTGTTGGCATGTAATGCTTATCAATCAACATCTGCTGTTAGCCCTGTCACTATCTCGGTCTATGCATTTATCATGCCTTCCAATGGTCAAGTATAATTGCAGTGGCTCAAAACCTGGTCAGTTTCTGGGTCGTTTTGTAGAGGTGGAGCTTAATCCGGAAATGCAAATGTTTTGTCGGCACTAAGCGACGAGGTTTTAAGCAAGTGCCAATGTTTAGTCGGTTAGAAATTGAGTCTGTAATCTTATTATTTTTTTGTAACAAAATAAAGCATAAACATCGTTTTAGACAAATCTTTAATTAAAAATATGAGATCTTTCATCAAACTAGCATAACGTATTCACATAGTTGTTTATCGTAGTTTTGTCGTGTTAAGACGAAATAGTAACATGCTCACGAAACGGAAAAAAATCTTCTCAAAAATACATCATTAATTATTCTGTATTCGTTTATACAGTGTGTATGAAAAATGTCTTACATACGTTGTAATATGATTGCACTTACATGTATGTAACGTGGTATTATATAAGTTATTGAATATTTGTGATTATGTTCTAACCAAATAAAATGCACATTGAAACAATTGTCTACTTTGCTACCATTCTGAGAGCTAAAGAAGATTCTATTTCATTTTAGTGTAACTATTTATGTTAGCGTATCGTAAGACAAAGATTGTGAAAAGGCAACAGAAGACATTAGTCTATCTTATCTTTACTACAAACACCGACTTCTCCAACAACTAACTTTGTTTAGATTTTGAACATGACCGCACTCTGTAGGTATTCATTTGTCAATTTGCTTATATATTTATTATTTATGTACAGCATTGTGTGACCAAAAAAATTTTCTTGATTTGTTGAGCAAAAAATATTTTCTTTTTGTTGGCATGATGATGTATTTTCTTGCTCCAATATAAATAATGCATGTGGCAATTGTTGTGCATCATTGTTAGCAGCTTTCCCGTTACCTCCACAAGCACAATGTAGCCAATTCTGGAAAATCAGAGGGCAGCACACACAAAACCTTCAGCATGATGTATGTCTATTGGCATTGCTGATGTTGTACAACATACATTGTTTGAAAAGTCGATGCGCAATGACAAAATGTCTGGTGATGGACCACTGGAACAATGATGGGAAGTAGGTTGTTTTAGTTATCGGACGAATCTATCATGATAAATCGTAAAGTTTAATAATTTTACTTTATTTGATATAAAAAGAAAATGTTGCACATAACTTAATTACTACCACATCAGCACCAAAGCCATAAAAGGCCTTTAACAAGCACAAATGAGAACAGAATAACAGAGTAGAAAAGGGCTACATATACTACATGTAGATATGTGAAAATAAGTGAATATAAGTATGGTTTATGTAAAAAAAAATCAGTGTTGAAAATCCTGAATGTTTTATGTATGTAGGTATGTTTTAATTTGATCAATATATTCACTCAAAATTGAGCACAGTACAAGCTGAAACAGTTCGAGATTTTGCATATAAAAGTATTTCTATCTAGAACAAGTTTGTTCTCTATAGCTGCAGATGAATTGGCAATGAGGTAGAGGGCACGCCAGATGCCATCTGGCGTGACTTCCCTTCATTGCCAGTTCACCCACAGCTATGGGGAACAACCTTGCTCTATGCCTATCTAGATATTGCTTGTATTAGAAAGCCTCAGGAAGCATTTTTGCTCTGCCATTTCTTACTCCCTGCAAACTCCTCTTGGAGATCCTTGATCTAAAATAAAAACAATCATAGCATGTGTATTTACATCTCCTTGAACTTGTAAAGTACTGTGAATGCAGTATTCAAGTGGCATTATTTGCGACAATTTTTGACTTTGACAAGAATACTATTTGTTAATTTAATGAAGTAGATTGGAAAGTTACATTGGACATTGTGATTAGCTGGAAGGTAATTTGGCGATCTCAAAGAACCGGACAAATCTGCTTTTGCTAGTTCCTGACTTTATTACTGTTTTTACAGTAGTTTTATTTCACAATTATTTCCTGACTTCATATATCTTCTCCAATCCTACATTGCTCAACTGACTTAGCCCATAGAGTTGACTTGTACAAGACAACAGCGAAATTAGTCCAAGTACTCAGTCTATGAATCGGATGGTGTTGTGGCACCTTGTTATCAATCTCTCAAAGAGTTGATAACAACTCCAGAGATGCTCCCAAATCCTGATTAGAGATTTGCACATTACATCAAATCACCAATCATGAGATTGGCATTAAAGCACCATAAAAATGGATTACCCAGTTTGTAAATTAAATCAAATTAAAACCATCAATTACATAGTGGATGATGGTTTTAATTTCATTTTATTTGAAAGCTGAGCAGTCACCCTTCTAAGTGATTTGATTTGGAGCAAAACGCATGCCAGCGATTTGATATGCTTTACAAATCTGGAATCAAAGACTTGGGAGCATCGCTGCACAACTTTCTCCAATTCAGACACTGAGCACTTACACTAAAGTGACACAAAAGCATCATGCAACAGGGTTCTAATTTTAAAACTGAGTTACTGAATATTACCACTCACCGGACTGTTAGGTATGAAAGTAACATCAGGTGTCTGAGTTACATCTATAATGCTGTCGTTTGTGGCGTTTCGTAGATGCTCCCCACATCTATGGAAGCTCACATAGCCTCTGCTCTTACTCCTACCCATCCTGAGCAAGCACTGCGTTTCCTCCTTATCTTGAGCTATAAATCAGAATGCTCGAGGCATTGAACGTTTGGCTGGGTGTGAACAGGCAACTTAACAAATATCGCAGTTGGCAGCAAATAATTTGTTTCTAAAACCTAATCCTGCCTACACAAGGGGTTCTTCTGCATTATCCTACTATAACTTCACGTTTTTCTAGCTACTAATCTAGGGCTATAAATGGCTTGAAGATTCGCCTACCAATGAAATTCCACATTTAACCATAATTAATATTGCACGATTTGCCTAAAATTTTATTGCTGGTTATGTGAGTGAGTACCTCCGTGTTACTATCAGATGTATTGTCTTGAGGATGCGGTCTCTTTGTTGGATTCTGTGACTAAAAATATAAACAATACGTAAATTATGTATATCGACACCATGTGACAACATATATGAATTTATGCACATGTATAGCATATTTATATTTGTGGGCACAATCTAACTAAATTTAAATTGGCAAAAGAGTCCAAACAAAGGCCTTGTTGCCAGAGCTCCAAAATAAGCTTTCATTCTATCTTGCTTTTAATGATTGTTTTTGCAAATTTTAGGTGTGAAATATTCAATGTAAAATAAAATATTACGTCCAAGTTTAACCAAAGGTGTGAACTGCGATATAATACTATCTGGCGCATGTGTGAGGCCTCACGATGAGAAATTCTCAAGAAAAATGAGACAGATTGCCGTAAACTTCACTGGCTATTGGGTCAAGGATATGGTATCTGAGCATTCCAATCAAGTCTGTGTTTCTTTGCAATTCTACCAAAATTCTATGAGAGTGTAGATGAATAAAAGAAGAGAAAATGTTTTTGAACTTTGATGTACTGTGAGACCGAAAGCAAAGTATCGAATACAGCTTAGACATGTCGCAACCCTCACAGTAGTGTAGACTTAGATTTACTGCATTCTCTGATTTTGGCTTACAAGAATATAAATGTGCACGCATGCTTTTGTTACAAGATAGCTATTTCAGAAATAAAACAATTTAAAATCCATAAAAGTAATAAATATTATTCATCATCTCTATGTAAAATCCATACTATACTATCTGTGCATTTGCAAAGACATGGAAGGATAGCCCTGTCTAAATATATTGGACATACAATGACCGAGTTTTGCTGTCCAAAAATATCCCTTATAATAGGCTGAGTAAAATATTCTTGGTGTACCGGTAACTTACCCTCCGCTGTTCTTTGTACTTTTCCTTCTGGGTTCGCTGTCTTTCAGGGCCGTACATGCAGCCATACTCTTTTTCTTCGCCATACTCTTTTTCTTCGCCATACATACATAAATAGCTTTGACTGTCATGGATGACGTTCTTACCTCTCCAAATATCTTCACCTTGCTAAATTAGAGCAGATAAAATTTTAAAATTAAGAAACATGGTACAGATTTTTTAGATTCATTAGCTGAAGACGTTGTAGGTTTTTAGCCTTACTTGATTGCTAACACTCAATTGGGAACTAACTGCTGCATGTATATGATGCTTGATACATTTATTGCTTGCTTGATTGTAGTTATTAATATATACAATGATTTTTAATGTCATCTCAATTGCATGCCAATGCTTGTACACTGAAGTCCATGTATATCTTCTAATCAAGGCTGCACTATAAGCTTGATCGTAATCCACTGCATGTCTGTATATACCCGAATATCCACTTCGTCAAATTAAGCTTAAAAGTTGAGTGTCTATAGAGAGTAATCCTTTATTGCTGAGACTTAGATGGTGTGTATCCAGTGTGAGTTGCTAGTGAACTGATGAAAATTGTGTCAATTCTGCTTCAAGTAGGGCCTGTGACGTCATAGATCACATGGTACAAAAATAAACCAAAAAGGGCTCCATCAAACTGCAGCATAAAAACATATAAGCTACTATTGACATGTACTTCTATTGCACAACAACCAAGCATAGGCCTACATTTTACAATCAAGGTTACACTTCAACATCAATATTACACTAAAATATCCGAGGTATAAAATGTTCATTTTTAACGCAAGATCACAAATTAGGCAGTGAAGAAAAAGTGCTTTAAGGATATGAGATTACCTTCAAAAAGTCTTTCATGCTTGTTGAATATGCCGTCCTCATGGTTTGTGTAAAACTTGTTGCCATATTCGATTTCATGGGCTTTGATAGCTTGCTCAGACTCGTCTAACAATGAGGCAAGAAGGAGCGGCATAATGCTTAAATGCACTGCAATTAAAAATATATATTTGGTAGGCCCTCAGGCTCCTCGTAGAAGTTGACTGTCGTCAGCGATCATGTCATTCAGCTATCGAGGCTTCGATAACCTACCGACATGATTGCCGACTACAGGCACGGGAGGCCTGTAGGTAGGTCTATATAGAAGATGAAATGATGAATACAAAAAGTCAGTTATGAATACATGATGACCCACTGAGGTCTTGAAGCAATATGAATATGCAGTGCATTTCAATTAATTTTTTAAGACAAATTGCAAGCAGTAAGCGACTCTGACTACTGAGGACTACTGATCACAGGCAGGCTGTCTAGTCCAAAAATATAACTGCCCTGCATTGCAGAAGACTACAAAAACTTGCTTTACCTTGCCTCCTCTCCTACACTTTTTGTGAACCAAACAGATGAGATACAGCCTAGGCCTGGCGGTGCTACTGACAGCGCACCATTGTAGTAACAAGTTCAAATAAAATTTGAGATACACAATTAAATGGTTGTTCCTTAGGTAGCTACATACTGTCGTTGCTTCAAAATGTCCTACAGTTGAGACTTGGTAGTAATATAAAGTTAGTTGTTAAAAAAGTGTGTGCTTGCAGCAAATACAGTAAAGATAAAAAACTGATGTCTTCTGTTGCCTTCATTTTTACAATCAATGCCTAACGAGATGCTAATACTAATATTTACAGTGAATTAAAATAGAATCATTTTAGGCTCTCAGAATGGTAACAAAGTGGACAACCGTTTTAATATGCATTTTCTTTGTTCAGAACATAATCGTAACTTTTCAATATTTTATGTACTAGAAATTCCACTGTCATACAGCCCACGACCAAAGTAATAATGGAAAAAAGAAAGGGTACTGTTGGTTGTTGAAAAAGTAGTTCTCAGCAGGAATTGACAGAGTATAATGTAAATGAGACTCGTTTGAGATGATATAAAATAAATTTGAGGGAGCACGACTCTAAAAAGACGCAACAGAAATAACAGAAATGTAACAGAAATAAATATTAATAAAATAAATAATTAACTATCTCAAACTTATGTTTTACAATAATAAAATAAATATTAATTCAAGCTGTAGACCTAAACTACTGTACGTAATTTAAATAACAACAGCAATAATGATATATGTTTATTATATCTCTTATTATATTGAAATGCAATATTAAAAGTAAATGGCAAGCTGCCGTGTAATATACAATTTGAAAGTTGTTTGTTGGTTAAAATAAATATTAATTCAAGCTGTAGACCCAAATTACTGTAAGCAATTTAACTAACAACAGCAATAATCAAATATGTTTATTATATATCTGAAATTGTGTTGGATCCTGCGACCAACACGTAGAGGCGACCTGGGTCGGCTTACTCTACCGGTCTGCATTCACTCTCCACAGGGGCCGTGTAAGTGTTGCCCGTTGACCAACACGCGGAGGCGACTAGGTCGGCTTACACCACCGGTCTACTACAACCACCTTACACGGGGAATTGCTCCCTGAGTGATATTATGCTCGTGCGACAAGGTCGACCTGAGGTCGACCGGGGTCGACAGTGTTTCTATACTCTACTCCCAAAGCACAGTCCGTAGACTGAGGCTTGGAGTAAATAAGTGCTCAGTGTGATTCTGTTATTGCGCAAGGTAACAGAAGAGTGTGGGTCCAAATGCAAAGCATGTATTGAACGATTTAACTGAGCCGAAGCTCGGCCTTAAATACAATCAAATATGTAAATGAGGTGGCAAGGGCCAGCCTCCTCTAGGGGCGTGACTACATAAAGGAAAAAGAGAACACAACTCTAACGACAATCAGAAAAAGGAGATGGTAACGCACGTTTCCATCACACACGCCGCCCCTATAGACGACCACCGGCTATATAAAACCAAAAGAAAAGAAAAAAAAGATACAAGAAATGTAAGAAAACACCAACTAGCTACAACACACAAAAACAAGAAGATATAATAATATGAGAGACACCAATTACTAAAACGTACCAAGAGAAATAATGATAAACAATGTCGATCGTGTCATCTATGAGGTCGACATGCGGTTCGCCAGGTCCTCCAGACGACGAGCCGCCCGTCGGAGGTTGGAGGCCTCTTCAACGAGTCCGTCTCCGAGTCATCCAGGGTCTCGCCAGGCGCTGGGTGGAGCTCCAGTGGCATGGTCGTTACTTCAGACAATAAGGGTAAGGCTCCGATGATCGGTGAAGCCTTCTTCACTGTTTCTTTAGTAATTTCCATATTTAGAAGAGATATAGGTGCGTGCGCTTCGAGTTGACAACAAGTAAGGAGCGCGCTCTGTCTGGGGCCCAAGATGGCCGCCTTCTGACCTTGAACTCTGATGGCTTCTCCCGATTGGACGGCGCTAGTGTCGTAATCGGCCAAATACGCGGGAGGCCTCCTTATTCGTTGGGGCCGTGATGCATTCCCAGCCCCGGTATTACTAGCCTGGGCTCCCGTATTTTCCGTGGTTCTTTCCTCTTCGGTTGTCAATTCGCCGCCAGGGTCGGGGTCAGCCATCGAGTTAGGGTTGCGTTCCCCTGGGGGGACCAAGGAATCTTCGCTGGGAAATCGAAGTGCTTCTGACCTTCCTGGCGACTGGGGTATTCGTAACTCCGTTAGTCGGCTAGGCAGGAGTGGTTCTGGAATAGCGGCCTCTGGATTATGGTTTCCTCGTGAGATTCGTCTTCGGGGTTGACCCCTCATGTTAGGACGGCGAGCAGGCTCGACTTCAACTGGGGCTCGTCCTTGTTGCACCGGACTGGGGCGACAGAGTCTTAACCTTCCCTCAGCTTGAATGGATCGCTGTCCATACCTCTCTATTTCGTAAGTATGATTTTCTTGACTCCTTAATACGCGATAGGGTCCCACGTACTTGGCCGCTAGCTTCGGGTTTTCCCCTCTTCTCCGCCGCTTGCTTAGTAACCACACGAGGTCACCCTCATTGAATAGCGGAGGCTCTCTCACATCAGTTGACACAATTTCCTTCTGTCTATCTCGGAGGAGAGTGTGGGCTTGCATCAACCGGTCGTGGACAGTCTGAACATACTCATGTATGCTTGTAAATGATTCCAGCCTGTTTCCATACAGCAACTGGTCAGGAAGACGTAGCTCTCGACCCAACATCAGATAATTGGGTGTTTCTTTAGTGGCGGAGTGCGGTAACCCTCGCAGCGTCCGCATGATTTGTGGCAGTAACTGATCCCAATCTTCCTGTCCTCTGCCCAGTAAGAGAGCTCGTAGGGAGTCACCCAATACACGATTGTTTCTCTCAACCACACCATTCCCTTCGGGGTGGTACGGAGTGGTCCTAGATTTATCGACTCCCCACAGGTCACATAGTTCTTGGAATAAAGAGGACTCGAATTGGCTCCCCTGGTCGGTGTGGATAACTTCGGGTAGACCGAAGTAGCTAAATATCCTCTCGTCCAGGACCTGAGCTACCGTTGGGGCCGTAGCGTCGGGGATGGCTAAAGCATCTGACCACCGAGTGAAATGATCAGTGAGCACCAACACCCAGCTATTTCCTCGAGGGGTCTGAGGTAGGGGTCCCACTAAGTCTACGGCTAGGCGTTGCCATGGCCTCCCGGCGTACAGCCGTTGTCTGTTCCCGGAGGTCCGGCCTTTTCCTGTTTTGGCCCTCTGGCAAACTTCGCAAGAGAGAACTGCCCTCCGGATATCGCCAGCCATACCTGGCCAATACCAGTCCAATTGGACGCGTTTCAAGGTCTTCTCCACACCGCAGTGTGTTTGCTCGTGGGCTTTCCACAGGATTTCCTGTCTCAGCGTTTGCGGGCATACTACCACCACCCTTTCTCGCCCATTCTGGGTGAGATGAAGGGTCAATACACCCGACTCGTCGAGCTGGAGCTGGTGGAACATCCGGGCCAATCGCTGCAGCTCGGGGCTGCCCACTTGCAGCACGGCCTCTTCCACTCTCCTCCGGTTCCTGACGGCCTGGTAAATGACCCCTAGGTCGGTAGCGGCTCTCTGTTGTAATGCCCGTACTTCATCCAGCGAAGTCTGCACCACCGTCAACCATTCTGGAACCTGTGGGGCCGTGCTTTCACCAGCTCCCTCAACGATTCCGGTTTCACCTGTTATCTTGATGGCCTGTAACCGAGGATCCTGAAGCCTTCTGGGAGGGTCGTCCGACACTCCGGGTGACCCCGCACCGTCCGGCAGCCGTACTGGGACTGGACCGGCTGGTGTGGGAGTCGGGAGGCCGGGCCCTAAGGTAGGTCCGCTGCCAGGTAGTCGAGGCCATTCATCTTCATCCAACTGGCGGAGGTTGGGACTGGATGTTCCTGTGCCTCTTGGTGGTTGTACTGGAATCCGGTCCACTGGCCCAACAGTTTCCCAGTTTGTCCCTGGGGTTACTAGAGAGTCACACACTTGTGACCTCGTTGGCCCCTGATCCGGCTTCTCAATGGCTGCACACTGCCGGCAGTCGACGCACTGTTGTCGACTCAATCCATCGGCGTTACCGTGTTTATCGCCTTTTCGATGGATAATTCGGTACTTGTGCTCGGCCAGGCTCTCCAGCCACCGGGCCACTTGGCAAGAGGGTTCCTTCCTCCGGTGCAACCAAACCAAGGAGGCATGATCGGTCCGGATGGTAAACTCTCTGCCATATAGGTAGGGCCGGAAATGCCGGACAGCCAGCACAACTGCCAGCAACTCTCTTCTGGTTACGCAGTAATTGCGTTCGGCGGAGGAGAGGGTCTTGCTATAGTAGGCTATGGGTCGCTCCTTGCCCTGCTGGACCTGGGATAACACAGCCCCGGTCCCTACGTTACTAGCGTCGGTATCTAGCACGTAGGGCAAGGAGGGATCGGGATATGCCAGTACTGGAGCGTGTGTCAGCGACCATTTGAGCCTAAGGAAAGCTTCCTGTTCCTCTTCTCCCCATTTCCAGGGGACCCCTTCGCTTGTCAACAAGGTGAGAGGTTTGGCGATCGAGGCGTAGTCAGGCACGTATCTGTGATAGTACCCAGTGGTACCCAAGTATGACCTTAACTGCGTCACATCCTGGGGTGCTGCCCATCCGCTTATGGCCTGAATCTTCTCAGGGTCGGTAGCCACTCCCGTGTCGCTGACTATGTGGCCCAGCAGGTACTTGACTTGGGTCTGGAACAAACTGCATTTAGAGGGCTTTAGCTTCAGCTCGGCCTGTCTCAATCGCTCTAACACCTCTGCCAGCCTAGTGACATGACTAGAGAAGTCGGCTGACATGACGATGATGTCGTCTAGGTACAGCAGCAAGGTTTTCCAATGTAGCCCTTGGAGGACGCGCTCCATCAGCCGCTGGAAGGTAGCTGGGGCGGAGGTCAGTCCAAAGGGGAGCACCTTCCACCTCCACAACCCACTGCGTGTGGCGAACGCCGACCGCTCCTGGGCCTCGGTGGAGAGGGGTACCTGCCAGTATCCGCTCATCATGTCCAAGGTACTGAAGAACCTACTGCCAGACAAGGCGTCCAAGCTCTCGTCAATCCGGGGGAGGGGGTAGGCGTCCTGGCGAGTGACACTATTAAGTTTTCTATAGTCTACACACAATCGCCACGCCCCGTCCTTCTTCCTCACCAAGACCACTGGAGAGCTCCAGGCCCCGTGAGCGGGCTCAATCATGCCTTGCTTTTCCAGGGCCGAAACCTGTCGTTCGATTTCGGCTTCTTTCTCGTGTCCTACACGGTACGGGTGTTGACGGATGGGTTGTGCCTCTGGGAGGAGGGGGATCTCGTGTTGTACCAGGGTGGTACGCCCCATGTCTTCACTTCCTTGGCTGAATACATCCGCATAACGGATCAAAAGGTCTTCCATCCTTCGGTGCTCGGTAGGGGACGAGCAATGTGGTGCCGCCTGTTGGAGCAAGTCCAGCATGTGGGGAGGTACGTTGGAAACAGGAGGGGGAGTTTCTTTGGAAATCTCGGCTTCTCCCTTCGCTGTCCAGGGGACCCCTATTTCGTCCGGCCCGACTCCAGTGTATTGTTCCACGACCGTTCCTGCCGTCACGCTGACGGGATGGTCGGTGGGGTTCATACAACGGATGGCCACTCTCCCCTTCTCACCGGGTTGGTGTAAGCTGGTGGCCACCATATATCCGTTTTTTGTTCCCTCGATTAACCCGACTGGTTGATAGGATGAGGACGTGAGACGTCCGGCAACCAGGACCTCGGTTCGAGGGGGAAGCGTTGTGGCTCGCATTATTTGAACGCTGCTTGTCAGAGGTCGACCCTCTCGGTCAGTGCAAGTCAACTTCTGTCCATTTAACACCAACGTGGGTTGCTGAAAGTTCATCTCACAGTGGTGGTCGACCAAGAAGGGCATGCCCAGGATGGCGTCCTCCTTCAGGGCACACACCACGAGAGATACAGTAACCTGGACACTCCTGACTCTGACCGGGAGAGTGATGAGTCCGTGAAACTGCAGCCGGGTACCATCTGCCATTCGTCCATAGTCCTCCCAAACCTCTAATTTGCTTTTGACATCTTTAGGTAATCGCTCAAAGACATGTCGTCCCAACAAATTAGAGGTGCATCCGGTGTCCACGAGGAATTGGACGGGCTGACCTCCGATGCGACCTGGCAAGAAATAGCTGCTATTATGCGGCTTCCATGATTTGTCTCCGTGAGTCCGTCTGGCTTTGCTCGTCCTCTGGGGGCCTTTTTTGGAAGGCCGAGACGGCTTTGGCCAGACGTACGTTTTGTCCTTGGCTTCTGAGGGTGGGAGACCTGCACACTCAGGTAAGGGTTGATATGGGTTATGCAAGGGGACCGGTGGCGAGCAGGGGGGGAGCCTGTGTTGCCTAGTTCGTCGTGGCCGTTGCCACTGGCCTTGCAAGGGTATATTTGATCCACAGTCAGTACTTCCCCCTACTGCTGTGGATGGTAACCGTTTCCCGACCTCGTGACTTGAGGAGGTTGTCCTTGGGAGGCTTGGGGGCACCGGCGTTGGGTGTACCCTGTCTGGCCGCAACCCCAACAATTTGGTCCCCTTTTTTCCACTCCCCGTTGTCCCAACAGCTTTCCTTCCCTCAGTCCATCCGCTAATCCCTTTATAGCCATCAGGACGTCGTTCAAGGTGGCTGATGGGGGATCCGAATGGACGGGGGCGACTGTAGCGGAAGTAACCTCCTCCTCCTCCACCGTCATTATTAGGGGTCGGGCACCAGGCCGAGGAAGAGTGGGCTGGATTTGCAGGAACTCATTCCCCGCCTGCACTGCTTCCTCCAAGCTCTGGGCCTTCATTGCTAACAGGTGGCGTTGGAGGGGCGTATTTCCCAGAGTCAGAGAAAACGCATCCATGGCCATACGGGACTGGTAGGAGTCTGGAAGGTCAGCGTACGCTATCTTCACCAGACGCTCCATCTCTGTGGCATGTTCTTGGAGGCTCGTCTTTGGTTCCCTCTTGAGGTGGAGCCTACTCTTAGCCTCTCTCGGGGAGAGTCCGTACTTCGTGCGTAAAGCCGAGAAGATGGAGGCAGGTGAGTCCCCTCGACTACAGCTTCTGGCTCCCTCCTTCAGGGTCTCCCGCAGGTGGAGGAGCGTGGCCTTCTCACTCCACTCATTAGCTTCCGCAACCTCTTCGAACTGGGAGATGAATAACTCTACATCTTCACTCCCATCGAACTTCGGAGGCTTGAAGCTAGCTTCCCCTCTGGGTATTTGTAAGGCTCTAGTGATAGCCTCTGTTAGTTGACCAATCTGGTCGACCTGGTGTAACTCTGCCTCAGCCAGATCTCTGGTAGCACTCCATCGGCTGCTTGGCATGGTTACTAGGTTTATCTTGGAAGTCCGTGGTCAAATCCCACTGCTGCCACCAGTGTGTTGGATCCTGCGACCAACACGTAGAGGCGACCTGGGTCGGCTTACTCTACCGGTCTGCATTCACTCTCCACAGGGGCCGTGTAAGTGTTGCCCGTTGACCAACACGCGGAGGCGACTAGGTCGGCTTACACCACCGGTCTACTACAACCACCTTACACGGGGAATTGCTCCCTGAGTGATATTATGCTCGTGCGACAAGGTCGACCTGAGGTCGACCGGGGTCGACAGTGTTTCTATACTCTACTCCCAAAGCACAGTCCGTAGACTGAGGCTTAGAGTAAATAAGTGCTCAGTGTGATTCTGTTATTGCGCAAGGTAACAGAAGAGTGTGGGTCCAAATGCAAAGCATGTATTGAACGATTTAACTGAGCCGAAGCTCGGCCTTAAATACAATCAAATATGTAAATGAGGTGGCAAGGGCCAGCCTCCTCTAGGGGCGTGACTACATAAAGGAAAAAGAGAACACAACTCTAACGACAATCAGAAAAAGGAGATGGTAACGCACGTTTCCATCACAAAATGCAATGTTAAAAGTAAAATATATTGTAATATACAGTTTGAAAGTTGGTTGTGTTGAATGTAGAACGGTTTTGACAGCGATATGTAACAGAAATAAATATTAATAAAATAAATATTTAACTATCTCAAACTTATGTTTTACAATAATAAAATAAACATTAATTCAAGCCGTAGACCTAACCTACTGTACGTAATTTAACTAACAACAGCAATAATGAAATATGTTTATTAAATCTCTTATTATATTGAAATGCAATATTAAAAGTAAAATGACAAGCTGCCGTGTAATACACAATTTGAAAGTTGGTTGTTGGTTAAAATAAATATTAATTCAAGCTGTAGACCTAAACTACTGTACGTAATTTAACTAACAACAGCAATAATGAAATATGTTTATTATAGCTCTTATGTAATACCGCTTTACAAAAGTGTATTCATATTAAAAAAATATATAACTATTTTTCAAATATAAACGAATACAGAATAACTAATGGTGTATTTTTGAGAAGATTTTTTCCGTTTTGTGAGCGTGTTACATTTATTCTTAACAAGAAAAAACTACGATAAACAGCTATGTAAATACTCTATGTTATTTTGCTAAAAGAACTCATATTTGTAATTAAAAATTTGCTTGGAAAAGATGCTTACGTGATATTTTGTTAAACAAATAGATAACTACTCGATTTATCAACAACTAAACGTTTGCAGTGGTTCGACTAACTTTAAAGCTTTTGTATTTCCGGATTAAGCTCCACCCCTACAAAACGACCCAGAAACTGACCAGGTTTTGAGCCACTGCAATTATACCTGACCCCTTCCAATAAATAATTGTTTTGATAGACTTTAACGCATAGCGTAATATCCTTACACTCATGCAAACAATCGTCCATACATGTAGTTATTTTCACCGTAAACATAAGTAATCGTGGCAGCTTATAGGCTATTAGCCAATAACGTACGAATATCAATGATATATCGATATACGCACCGGCACCTTACGCCTAGAATAGCTTAATGCTAGGGTCATGGCCAATGGATTGATCGCTGAAGCGCGCATTTCGTTTGCAATTGTTGTTTACAACCGAAAAGTACCACCATAGTACAGGAAAAAGCAGGTAATCTGCGACTATGTATTTATTTCCATCACATTGACTGTAGAGTAACCATGTTTCTACAAAGCTCAAATAAAAAACACTTAGCCTACATAACTGATTTATGCAACTCTTGCTTAAAAACCCATGGGTGGATATGGAGAATTTACGTTATGTATAACTAAAAACTAACACAAATCCACACACGACATCAGTGTTGAATGTGCTTTGTCATTTTAATCTATTTTGACTATATTATTCAGTTTACACACTTTTGCTTAGCTTGTGGGAACTGAATTGATCATTACTGGTTCAAGTACTAGAGAAGGTTGTTGTATGGAAATACTGTGAAAACAAGATACCGATAGGGAATGTAGCCAGACCACAGGATAAGCATATAATACGTACAAGCAGCAAGACGCCAAAGGACATTGAAAGATTCGATAATTAGAAAATGTCAATTGAAAATTATGAACTTCAGAATTGGAAGAAATCAATCATAGAAATTGCGTCAACACCAGATGGAGAACATGCCAAAGAGAGTCTTTTTTTGACAGTTAAGGCTCCTAGCTGTAAGAGACTGAAGTACAGGGCAGAAAAACATATAAACTTAATATAATTGAAGCTAAAATAAATTGACAGATGTTATTTGTTGCTGATCTGGTGTATGCTGACTGCTACAATGTTTCAACAGTCCTAATTCTGGCTGCCTCCTGTTATATTGTTGATATCCCTCTCCTTGTGCTTGACACTCTGTAGAGTTGCTGACTTCGTTGAATACCTGTTAGTATTTGTTGTAGCCAGTTACTCTCTTTTATATTAAGTGGTGTTGATAAATACTATCCATTATTTAGTTGTAATTTTATGTTTTCATTCCTAAGCTCTTCATTACAATGGCCAGAGAATTCCCAATTCAATTGATGTCCCATACATTCACATCGCATCAGCTGTGATGGTTGGACAAATCCCATACTTGATATTTCCGGCAGCATAGCAATTGCTCTAGGTTTTCATATTTGCTGATTGGTCATATATCGTTTTAAACCCTGACACATATTAGCCGTCAGGTGAAGCCAGACCCTAGCTTAAAAATTCATGCCGAATCCGTCCTAATAATCTGCCATTTATTGGTTGCTTTGTGCGTAGCCCTCGGTCTTTATCAGTTTTTCCCAGCAGTGATCCTCATCTCAGTTCAATAACATTGGTTACACGCCTCTGTGTCATGTTTTTGGTTTTTCCACTGAGTACATTTTGTGTGGCGGTCTCTTAATGCAGTGTCTCGTCGCGGCTAGTTAGTAGCTAGTCTTATTGTGCGACAGTTATTGGATGGCTTTCCATCGTTTGGCAAATTTGTCCCAGTTTGAGGAATGTCAATTATCCCTCGATCAGTTGTGATCTAGTCACCCCGGGGTTCATAATCGTATTCTCGTAGGTTTCTATAGTTATATACTCGTGCAATGGTCACCATGGTGCTGGAGTTGAATCATTTCATCTTAACAGTATTTAACTGGATTGCATACTGGCTTGTTTGTCCTTTCATGTAAGTTGCCTATAATCATTCGGAATCCGTATATTCATAGTCACTTTTAAATATCTAGCCTTGTATATGCCATAGCATCAAGCTGTAAAGTACATGTATATATGTATATGTAAAGTTATTAGAAGGTCATTCGGGAAATATATTGTGGTTGCTGTATCATTGCGATAGTCAACTGTATTGAATATAATTATATATATATATATTTGCTTATTAATTCATGTAAGTTGCTTATAATTATTCGGAATCCGTATATTCATAGTCGTTTATCTAGCTGTATATATGCCATAAGATCAAGCTGTAAAGTACATGTATATATGTATATGTAAATTTACATAATTTACATTAAGTTAGTAGAAGGTCATTCAGGAAATATATTGTGGTTGCTGTATCATTGCGATAGTCAACTGTATTGAGTATAATTATTTATATATTTGCTTATTATTTCATGTAAGTTGCTTATAATTATTAAGGATCCAAACATTCTTTTTGTAGGTTTTATGTTATCAAGTTTTTTGATTGTTTTATGTTTTGATATATATATTCATGTTAAGCTGGGCGCTGTAAGCTATTTTTATTCGTACTCTCTCTCATCATCATAAATATAATTTGTCATCCGCTTTTGTTGTACGATCTCGTAGCTCATATCTTCTATTCACTCTATATAGTGGTCATTCTCTCACTTTCCAGAATCAGTGTTTTTCTCTATATCTGGTATCTCCTTTGCGTTAGTTCTGTACGATGTACGAGGGTGAAACATTTTCATGTACAAGTTTTAATCGCTTTACTGAAACTCAGCTTGGTTTTGCAAAGGGCTTGATACACGGTACTATGTTTGCTGTGACATCTGTTCGATACAAAGTATGAAACAGGCTCAGGTACTGACTTGAAAGGGCTCGGCTACAATTTTTGCCAATCTCAAGTCTGAATAGGTAGCATCTACCTCCTATTTTGAAAGATATGTCTGTTGCTTGTTGATTGTAATAGTCTACATGTTTTAGTTTGAGAAATTCTTATATTTCTTGCATTCAACAGCCATATAAAAAATATACGCACAAACCACGTGTAAGTTGGTGAAGTCAAGCTACTAGCAGTTTTACACAGAGTATGAATGACAGCCAAAGACACTGAAATATTTAAAAACATTTTTTCCTAGGTGTTATTGACCTCTGACAATCTTTCTTCAGTGTTTCTACCTTGACTTTCTAAAGTCTGAGTGTCTTCTCACTAAATTATTACACAGACTGTTACTTCTATCTCTACAGGATGGTGCTGCCTCGATGTAGAAACAGCGCTAATTTTTTAATTTTCCGATTCGTGAGAGTTTAATCTTCCCTCATCATGACACTCTCTCATACGGTTGAGCTCGGCGACAAGGAAATCATCAAGATAATAGAGGAGTACCTAGCAAATAAACAGGTTGATATTGCCCTCATATGTTTGGAGAGAGAGAGTCGGGAATCATTAATGGTATGTCCTGAATATGGTTCTGGTTGAAAGGGATACCTCGTTGTCATAAACCATGTCTAAAACCATTCATAGGCTTGTCTCTCCGTCAGACCTTCCACCAACAAGTTTGCTGAAAACTAAGTTAAAATTCAAGTAATAGTATTCTTTTCTGACCTTCGCGCTATTACAGTGTGGTAATTATATAATAATTGTATGATAATTACATAGTATTATATAATAATTGTATGATAATGACATAATATTATATAATAATTGTATGATAATCGCATAGTATTATATAATAATTATACGATAATTACATAATATTATATTATAATTGTACGATAATTACATTATTTTATAATAGTCGTATGATAATTGAGTAATATTATGTAATAATTGTATAATAATGTAACTATTATATAATAATTGTATGATAATTGAATAATATTATATAATAGTTGTATGATAATTACATAATATTATATAATATATAAATAATATTGTACAATAATTGTATGATAATTACACAATATTATATAATACTTGTATGATAATTACATAATATTGTATAATAATTGTATGCCGTATAATCTTAATGCGGTATGATCAAAGCCTTGTCTGGCTGTCTGAAGAGACAGGTAGATTATGAAAAAAGGATTTCACCAGATGGGATTTGAACTCACCACATTTAGCTCAGTAGACAGACACTCCAACATCTACACCATTTGACCGTTTTGGCTTATTACACAATAACTAGTACAGTTTTTGGTCTTGTGCACCGTGAGATAACGTAATCACTCATCACTATCGTTTTGTAGGGGAAGACGGGGCACAGTAAGCCAATTTTGGTTTGTTTCTCAAATAAAATATAAGTGACTGCTTGAATTGAGCTTAAACTTGGTCTATAAAAATTTAACATGTTGTTATTATTGTATTTGAATTGTAATGATTCACTTTGGATCAATCGCGAGATTTTATTGTTTTTGCAACATTTTACACCTGGCTCACTTTGCTCCACTACCGAGGCAAGGTGAGCCACCCAATGGGGCAAAGTGAGCCATAGCAATAAATATGTGATTTGATTGCACATAATATATATTTGATATCTTTTAACTGTTTTAAAACATTGAGTGTGACAATTGGCTAACTAAATTTGACTTATGACTAAGACAGAACATGGTGAACTAATTATACATAGTTTATAACATAAAATGTGGGAGCAAGTCGTATGAGCATTATCGTGAAATAATGTAGTAAAAAGTGTGTCGCCTACAGTCTCTATCAGCAGTGTTATTGAGAATAGTTTATCTTACAGTGTAAGCAGATAAATCTACTCTGAATGTAGTTCGATTTCTAACCCTCAGAGTCCCACCAGTGTTTACTGGCTGCCCAAAAAATATAACTATAGATTCAAAGTCAACATCATACACGTCTTCCTCCTCTGGATAAACAAAGCAGTTTCCAGCTTTTCTTATGAAACTGATGGTAACTGAGTTTTCATTACATTTCATGACTCTTCCTGCATAATAAACATTAAAGATTGACTTGCAACAAAATTCACATTACAGTTATTTGCTATCAAAACATTCACCATGTCTTACTCTGCTGTGTTGTAGTTGCAAAATAGGTGGAAATGGATTTACAAACTCTTAAAAGCTCAAAAACGAACAGTTAATCGCGGTCATTACGAGACCGCCATAAATTAGAATCTCTTTCCAAAACGGCTCAAATGGGACGTAGTTGTACCAGATGGCTTCTGTTTACACTTTCACGCAACCTCATTCGTCGAAATATTTTCACAAATATACTTCATGCATTCAATGAAACCATGTCTATTGTCCTCACATGTCTATTTCATCGTCATTGTAATGCCGTCACTTTCAGCACTGATAACTTATAACCTACCGTGAGAATTTATTTAATTTTTTAACCTTAGCTCGAAGGAGTACATATCATTGTCTGGTAAACATGACGAGCCTGTTGGTCACCTGTGATAATCAAAATATGTTGCAAAAATTATTCACGAAGTATGGGTCACATGATCAGATTACGACTAGATGATTAGTTCAAGTCGAAACAAAACTGTAAAGTAGCGATCATCTATATTTGATACGGTCTTTTGATACCAAATAACTGTAATGTGAATTTTGTTGCAAGTCAACCTTAGCCAATTCCGTACCAAACTAAAACATGATTATTGATGTTAATATTGTCCCTAGTAGGAGGTACATCTTTACTTTCATCTTTATCTGGACTTTCTTCATCAGAACACAATAATTATTGGGCTAACTCTTCTTCCTCTGATGAAGAATCTGTTTGCTCTTTTTTCTTAGTTTTTCTTTGTCTTGTTCTTAGTCACAGTTACTTTGGATGTTTTTAGCGTAGATCTAATCCAAGTAGACACATGTTGCTACATTTTAAACACCGGCTCACCTGCTTTCTTGTTTCTTGACCAGCTTGGTGGAATACTCAAGTCATTAGCCATGCTGTATTTGTAAGCTAGTTCACATACTTTTTCAGTAGATAAATCTTAAAATCTGTTGTCTAGATTTTTTAAATGGCTAGCCAACTCTTCTTACTTCTCATGCAACACCTGAGATCTCTCATTCCTGCGCGAAGAGACGGTCACTTAGACGATGTTGTACAATAATGCAGTAACTTAAACAACTTTTTAGTTAAATGTAAGATTAGCTTGGTTAGATGCCAAGCTCATAGAACATGGTCACAAATAATTTAAATTATATCTATAAATTAAACAGGGTACATAGAACACTTGGGCACCTGCTTGTCCTGTCATGTGGAAAAAATACTTTTTCTGGAATATCCTTGATGTGCACCAAGCGATTAGCTAGCCTTGGATGAGAAAAGAAAATGTGGTGCATTCTTCTCTTGAGGTTGAAAGGTAGTTTTGTCAACCCAGTTTATCGTACATTACAGTGTGAGAAGGAAATTTATCACTAACTCTCTTGCACACCAGAGTACAGGGTTACGATGCATTAGAACGGAACTGCGTCAACGAAGTGCAGTACGCAATAATTTTGCAATACATTACAACTTTCTAATTCACAGTAGACATCCACTGCTACTGTGCTCCTGTTTCACATTGCCCATTGCTATATATTGGGCATTCACTTTTATGAAGCATTACCTGACAACCACCACTTCACGCACGCATGCTCTGAATGCACATTTTTCATAACATGAAACTGCTTGTGTACTGCAACTGCTGATTAGTATGAAGTTGATACTGTGGACCAGCTGACAATCCTGACTTTCCAAGCCTCTATACTGCATTGTGTACCATTTTTCACATACTGTGTTTAGCCAGTTCATGTAGGATACTCCTACTCTCACATCCTTTCATAATAGGAAGTCAGTCTGGCATTATCACAATTCTGATCGATGCAATTGAGGTTTTTGTGTTGTATTCTCTATAACATAATATGTTAAAAACGAAATAGATTTTTGCATTTCAACCATATAGCTAATTGTGATCAATTTGTTTGCCCACTCGTACTCAACTTTGACAGCATTCACATCTCGCCATCGTGCTGTGGTTGTGTCAAAGTCAACTCAATATTTGATTTTGTGATGAGTTTTCACAAAAATTGTGCTTAGGATGTATGTATGGTGTACTACTAACATTCCTACTACACCTTGCACTGCGAAATACACCTTAGCAACACTCTCATAACATCTAGCACTGCACATTGTGCGGAAGGCAACCCAGCCACTGTATCAATACCACTTATCCCACGACCAACCACGAGCGAAGCGATTGTTTGAGAGCTTTATGATAAATGCGTATGTGCACACAACTCACGAAAATTATTTATGAACAGCCGTCGCAAACCTTTGTACCGAAATCTCATCAACAATTTAACCATTTTTCAATGGAGTCGATTAAGTATAATAACGATACAAAACACGTATAAACCTTTTTAAATATATTGCCAAGTCTTTGAAATTTGTAGACAATATCCTAAAACTAACCCATCTGATCGGATTATACATAAATGGACAGATTAATTTAGCCTAAAATCGTCATTAAAACTTTGACAAGCTTTTTTTCATCAAAGTTAAGACCGGATAACGAAACGCCGACAAGGCCGCGCGATAGAGAGTAGAACTATTAAGTCGTGTGCATTTTACGAGAAAAACGTGCACATTTCACCAGTCTATGGCATTGTCCAATTGCTGAAGGTTTCTATAACTAACGTAGAAGTACTGAAAAGTAATAGTTTTTTTGCCGATTTCAAAGTAACTGACATTTTGGACACTTACAATGATTACTTTGGTATTCCAACTGATGTTCGAAGCAGTGAAAGTAAAGGAAATGACAATGATATTTCTCTAACGATTCTTATAAGATTATTACAATATTTAATTATAAAAATAATTATTCGATTTTATAAGATTTAATTATAAGAATAATCATTCGAATTTACAAGATCGAAGTGTATAGTGACCGATGTTGGGCAGTATGTTACTGTTATTATTTTTTCTAAATAATTTTGTTAAATAGATATTCTAAAAATCTAGATAAATATCACAACTTCTTGATATTGGTTGCTATGACGTTTTGAAATGTAAACAAAATCGTGCATTGGTTTTCTATTATTACTGTATTACTATATTAATAATATTGGTTATTCTAATAATATCAGTGCATTTTACTTCTAATATTGCATTTCTCCTATTGCAGAGGAGAGATATATATAATATTTTCCTTTTATTGTTGTTGTCTGTTGTACATAATAATGCCCAGTACATTACAGCTACCATTGCAGTTATCCTATTGCACTGCAGTGCCATTTGATTGCCAATATTGCATTTCTCAACCATCAGTACCCTTTCTTTTTTCCAATATCATTTTGGTCGTGGGCTGTATGACAGGGAATTTCTAATTATGAAATTCATGTTGAACTTTCATGCGCATATTAGTAGACGTACCACTAGTAAGTTGATTTGCGGGAAAGAAAAGTTGTAACAATACTTCAGTTTATTTAGTTTTCAAGAAATTATCAGAACAAGTTAACCTTTTATGTCCTATGTTTGACTATGTTAGTGTAAATCTTTCGCATAACTAAGGAGGTTGTTTTTATTGTTACTGATTTTTCATCGTCTAGGTGACCATCTCTTTGAACAGGAATGAGATGTCTCATTCACGATTCTTCTGTGTTTTCATGCTTTGAATGGGTTAGGAATTGCCCTACCATTTCATCAATTCGGAGTTGCACTATTTAGATCATTCCAAGATGAGCGATGTATTCCTCAAAATAAAACTTGTTAGAGTTTTTCTAACTTTTTTCATATCAGGGTCACTTTTCAATTCATGAGTAGCCAATCGCCAGATCAAAATAAAAAATTATTTCATCATCTTCATATGAGCAACCCATCATTCGCATGTAAATATTAATATGAAAGTAACAGGTCCAGATGAAATAGTATGGAGAAGCAGTAGAATGTTTTTGTAGCCGATACCCGCATAGCTGTGTGAAGTACGCTGAAATATTTTTTACCTCTACTGGGGAGAGCTTAGCTGAGTATTATCAAATCCGATCCATCAGCAGTCAGCATTTCTGTGATACTGAATAGTACTCCCACGGCAAATACCTTCACATAAATTTATCGAAGCGAAATGGTCTGGAATAGGTTTGGATTCGTCTGTTCTTGTGATTTGGAGTGGAAGCAACTCCAAATCTATTCAAATCATGGAAACGCTCTGATTCTCAGGTGCTTTGATTCTGCTCTCATATTAATTTGTGATATTTGTAGGTGTTTTCTCAAAAGATGGACTTTTTCTCCGGCAGCTGATTCTTGATGGTCACTGGGATGACGTGCTTGAGTTCCTTCTGCCGCTCCATGGGGTGGAGGGCTTTGACAAAAACGCTGCCTTTACCTCATTTACAAGCATAAATTCCTGGAACTCCTTTGCATAAAGTTGGATCCTGGACCGTTACAGGTAAGTTGTCCTGACAGGCCATTACATGTGATAGTATCTGACAGGTCATTACATGTGAGAGTGTCTGACAGGCCATTACATGTGAGAGTATCTGACAGGCCATTACATGTGAGTGTGTCTGACAGGCCATTAAATGTGAGTGTGTCTGACAGGCCATTACATGTGAGAGTGTCTGACAGGCCATTACATGTGAGAGTATCTGACAGGCCATTACATGTGAGAGTGTCTGACAGGCCATTACATGTGAGAGTATCTGACAGGCCATTACATGTGAGTGTGTCTGACAGGCCATTACACGTGAGTGTGTCTGACAGGCCATTACATGTGAGAGTGTCTGACAGGCCATTACATGTGAGAGTGTCTGACAGGCCATTACATGTGAGTGTGTCTGACAGGCCATTACATGTGAGAGTGTCTGACAGGCCATTACACGTGGTTGTGTCTGACAGGCCATTACATGTGAGTGTGTCTGACAGGCCATTACATGTGAGTGTATCTGACAGGCCATTACATGTGAGTGTGTCTGACAGGCCATTACATGTGAGTGTGCCTGACAGGCCATTACATGTGAGTGTGCCTGACAGGCCATTACATGTGAGTGTATCTGACAGGCCATTACATGTGAGTGTGTCTGACAGGCCATTACATGTGAGAGTGTCTGACAGGCCATTTCACGTGGGAGTGTCTGACAGGCCATTACACGTGAGTTTGTCTGACAGGCCATTACATGTGAGTGTGTCTGACAGGCCATTACATGTGAGGGTGTCTGACAGGCCATTACATGTGGGAGTGTTTGACAGGCCAATACATGTGAGTTTGTCTGACACTCACATTACATGTGAGTGTGTTTGACAGGCCATTACATGTGAGAATACATATAATTATAGTTACAACTACACGTGCCATGAAGTTGTCACTCATTGACTCACTGTTTTCTAAAAAACACTTTTAGTTCTGATGCTACTTTGTTTGGATGTTTAGTTTCTTCAGTTTTTGTATTTTCGATTAAACACAGTCTGTTTCTGACATCTGTGATTGGCTAATGTCTTCCTTGGCTGTCATTCCATCATCATCCCTGTGGTTGGCTAGCAATCATTATTTTTTCATTTTGTTCATACAGAACCATGACTCCACATTGGACGAGGTCGTCAGCTGCCTCACTGAGTTAGAGCATCTTTGTTCTGATAGTAAGGAGTATGACAACTTGTGCTTTCTATTGACTCTTCCCTCCATTTCCTCTGATCAGGCCTACAAGAATTGGAACCCTTCCAGCGCCCGTATCAACTGCTTTAATGAGGTCGGCTCTCCATGTTGTTTTATTGCATGGGGTTACTTAGTCAGTGGGGTTATTATCTACACTCCTTGCTTTGTACAGTTACATGCTCTCCATGTTCTTATTGCATGGGGTTACTTAGTCAGTGGGGTTATCATCTACACTCCTTGCTTTGTACAGTTACATGATCTCCATGTTCTTATTGCATGGGGTTACTTAGTCAGTAGGGTTATCATCTTCACTCCTTGCTTTGTACAGTTAGATGCTTTCCATGTTCTTATTGCATGGGGTTACTTAGTCAGTGGGGTTATCATCTACACTCCTTGCTTTGTACAGTTACATGCTCTCCATGTTCTTATTGCATGGGGTTACTTAGTCAGTGGGGTTATCATCTACACTCCTTGCTTTGTACAATTACATGCTCTCCATGTTCTTATTGCATGGGGTTACTTAGTCAGTAGGGTTATCATCTTCACTCCTTGCTTTGTACAGTTAGATGCTTTCCATGTTCTTATTGCATGGGGTTACTTAGTCAGTGGGGTTATCATCTACACTCCTTGCTTTGTACAGTTACATGCTCTCCATGTTCTTATTGCATGGGGTTACTTAGTCAGTGGGGTTATCATCTACACTCCTTGCTTTGTACAATTACATGCTCTCCATGTTCTTATTGCATGGGGTTACTTAGTCAGTGGGGTTATCATCTACACTCCTTACTTTGTACAATTACATGCTCTCCATGGTCTTATTGCATGGGGTTACTTAGTCAGTGGGGTTATCATATACACTCCTTGCTCTGTACAGTTACATGCTCTCCATGTTCTTATTGTATGGGGTTACTTAGTCAGTGGGGTTATCATCTACACTCCTTGCTTTGTACAATTACATGCTCTCCATGTTCTTATTGCATGGGGTTACTTAGTCAGTAGGGTTATCATCTACACTCCTTGCTTTGTACAGTTACATGCTCTCCATGTTCTTATTGCATGGGGTTACTTAGTCAGTAGGGTTATCATCCACACTCCTTGCTTTGCACAATTACATGCTTTCCATGTTCTTATTGCATGGGGTTACTTAGTCAGTTGGGTTATCATTTACACTCCTTGCTTTGCACAATTACACTTCAGTACTAACATTTGTAACTATACAGTAATCCATCACTACTTCCTGGCTCACCATTCACGGATTCAGTACTTCACAGTAGAAAATTTTTGTTAAAATCGAGAGAAAATTAATTAAAAACCATTTAAAAAGTAAAATACATAAGACACATCAATCTCATGAATTATAAACATGTGACTTCCTTCTCACAACGAACCGAGTTAACACAAGTATGAATATTCAGGTCAGATGAAGTCCAAACTACGTTCATACTATGTAAGTGTATTCTGTGGTTTTAAATACTGGGACTGGGGTTGAAATATAAACTGTAGGTCAATCAATATAACTTCAAATTACTTATTATATAAGAAAGCAATACAATATGTTTAGAAAGCAGTGTAAGTGTTTTGGTGTTAAAATTTTGGCTCTTACATATACTTTAAAACATAAGCTTTTATTTAGCAAATTTTCACTTATCACTGGGACGCCGGTTCCCCTTGACAACCTTATATCAACTGTACTTGAATATTCCATGTACACAGTTAGTATAGATAGCATGAGTTCCATTAACTTTGGCTGTGCTAAATGATAGATACAACCTTAGACCTTAGTGAAGTTTTGATCACACATAGCCTAATGATACAATTGAACAACATTTTTACCATGATGGTAAATTTATCAAAACCATTGCTTGGCGAGGAGGTTTTTAGCCCTACCAGCAATAACTACAACCTGTACAGTATATTACAAATCATGGATGTAGGGAATGTTTAAACACGATGTTTGAGAAGGTTTTATGTTCTTATTTTGCTGTCAATATTGTCTCTGTTCTTTCAGCTATACCCACTGGTCAGCAGGTTCATCGGGCTTGAAAAGGCAGCACCGAGCATTTCATCAGCTAAACACGACAGACTAGTTAACCTGCTTGCTAAAGGTCAGTTTTTAGACTAGTTAATCTGTTCACTATATGTCAGTTTTCAGACTAATTAACCTGCTCACTAAAAGGCAGTTTTCAGACTAGTTAACCTGCTCGCTAAAGGTCAGTTTTTAGACTAGTTAACCTGCTTGCTAAAGGTCAGTTTTCAGACTAGTTAACCTGCTCGCTAAAGGTCAGTTTTTAGACTAGTTAGCCTGCTCACTAAAGGTCAGTTTTCAGACTAGTTAACCTGCTCGCTAAAGGTCAGTTTTTAGACTAGTTAGCTTGCTCACTAAAGGTCAGTTGTCAGACTAGTTAACCTGCTCATTAAAGGTCAGTTTTCAGACTAGTTAACCAGCTCACTAAAGGTCAGTTTTCGGACTAGTTAACCTGCTCACTAAAGGTCAGTTTTCAGACTAGTTAACCTGCTAGCTATAGGTCAGTTTTCAGACTAGTTAATGGTATTAGTACCTTCCATTGCAATGAATTCTCCAACTGTGGACTATGTCATACCTATTGTACTCGTTGGTTCCGTTGCAAGGAAAGTTACAACTGTGGGTCATGTCATATCTATTGTATTTGTAGCTTCCATAGCAGTGAAAGCTACAGCTGTGGGTCGTGTCATAACCATTGTACACGTAGCTTCGATTGCAATGAAAGCTACAACCGTAGATCATGTCATACCTATTCTACTTGTAGCTTCCCTTGCATTGAAAGTTACAACTGTGGGTCATGTCATATCTATTGTACTCGTAGTTTCCATTGCAATGAAAACTACCACTGTGGATTATGTCATACCTATTCTACTTGTAGCTTCCATTGCGATGAAAGCTACAACTGTGATGTGTGTTTGAATACCTGTGTGTGTGCGTGTGTGTATGCATGTGCGTCCACGTGTGTGTGTGTGTGCACTTGTATGTGTATGCGTTTTGTTCGTGTGTTTGAACATGTATACATGCGTCTATGCAGGTCTGCGCATCTGTCCTCGTGCTATGTGTATGTGTCTTCGCAGTTGTTAGCATGATTTTGGATGTGTGTCTGTCCGTGTCTGCGTGACTGTCTTCGGAATTATCATCATTTTTCTTCAAACTTTGCTCCAAATATTGCAGGTTTGTCAAGGTTAATTTTGTTGAATCACAACAAGATCTTCAAAGTCTGTCAAGAAGTTACTAAAATCTTCAAGGACGGCTTTTTAACTCGAAATTTGAAGGTACAGTTGGAACTATCAAGCTGTCAATATTTGGGACCTCTCTCAAGCTGCTATTGTGAACTCTCAATAGAACATTGATTGGTAAACGAATCAAATCCGTTGCATTTACTTGTACATACATGTATCCGGTTACATAAGTGTGTTTGTATGTGCATGCATGTTGGTGGGAGTTTGGTGTGTGCAAGCGTGTTTGCGCATGACTGCTATGCGTGACCGTATGTGAGTCTGACTATGTGTGTGTGCAAGTGTGTGTTCGTTTAATCGCCCAAGTGTGTTTCTGTGTGTGTCTCGGCGTGTGAGTTTGTGTATTTCTGTGCACAGCCGTGTCTGTACATTTTTCTATGCTTGTGTATCTGAGTTTGGGTGTGTTTGCGCGTGTGTGTGCGTGTGTGTCGCTGTCCGTGTCTGTATGTATGCCTTTGCACGTTTATGGCAGGTGTCTGTTCTGAGCAAGTATATGAATGTATTTGTCCGTCTCTGTGTCTGCGTGACTATTATTAGAGTTACCATCAAAGCTCTGGAAACATTTTTCCAAATGGTGCAATATCACGAGATTTAATATGGGGAACTTTATTCAATCACGCCAAGCTGTTTTAATCTGTCAAGAGGTTACCGTGCACTTTAAAAACAAGTTTTATACGTGCAAGTAAAAGATACATTTAACACTATTTAATGTGTGTTTGAAGACCTGTGTGTGTGCATGCGTGTATGCATGTGTGTCCACGTGTGTGTGTGTGTGCGCGCCTGTATGTGTATGAGTTTTGTTTGTATGTGTGAACATGCATGTGTGTGTCTATGCAAGTCTGCGCATCTGTCCTTGTGCTATGCATATGTGTCTTCGCAGTTGTTAGCATTCTTTTGGATGTGTGTCTGTCTGTGTCTGCGTGACTGTCATCAGAATTATCATTATTTTTTGTAAAACTTTGCTCCAAATGTTGCAGGTACGCCAAGGTGAATTTTGTTCATTAACAACAAGAATTTCAAAGTGTGTCAAGAGGTTACTATAATCTTCAAGGACGGCTTCTCACTCGAAAGTTGAAGGTACAGTTGGAACTATCAAACTGTTCCTATTTTGGACAGCTATCAAGCTGCCACAATGAACTCTCAAAAGAACATTTGGCGATTGATAATCAAATCAAATCCGTTGAATTTAATGGTACATACATGTATCTGGTTACATAAGCGCGTGTGTATGTGCATGCGTGTTGGTGAGAGTTTGGTGTGTGCAAGTGTGTTTGCGCAAGACTGCGTGTGTGTGACTGTATGTGTGTGCGGCTATGCGTGCGTGCAAGTGTGTCTGTTTGATCGCCTGAGTGTGTTTCTGTGTGGGTCTCTGCATGTGAGTTTGTGTATTTCTGTGCACAGCTGTGTCTGTACATCTTTGTATGTTTGTGTATCTGAGTTTGGGTGTGTTTGCAAGCGTGTGTGTGTGTGTGTGTGTGTGTGTCGCTGTCTGTGTCTGTGTGTATATCTTTGCGCGTTCATGTCTGTGTCTGTTCTGATTAAGTATATGAATGTATTTGTCCGTCTCTGTGTCTGCGTGGCTATTATTAGAATTACCATCAATGTTCTGCAAACATCTTTTCAAATGGCGCAATATCGTGAGGTTTAATGTGGGGAACTTTATTCTATCACGCCAAGCTGTTTTAATCTGTCAAGAAGTTACAGTGCACTTTATAAACAAGTTTTATACCTGAAAGTAAAACATACATTTAAAACCATTTAATGTGTGTTTGCATACACGTATGTGCGCGTGTGTGTGTGCATGTGTGTATACATGTGTGTATCCATGTGTTTCTATGCGTGTGTGTGTGCGCCTGGATGTGTATGCGTTTTGTTTGTATGTGTGAACATGTATGTGTGTGTCTATGCGAGTCTGCGCACCTGTCCTCGTGCTATGTGTATGTGTCTTCGCAGTTGTTAGCAGGTTTTTGAATGTGTGTCTGTCTGTGTCTGGGTGACTGTCATCGGAATTATCATTATTTTTTTCAAAATTTGCTCCAAATGTTGCAGGTACGCCAAGGTGAATTTTGTTCAATAACAACAAGATTTTCAAGTTTGTCAAGATGTTACCATAATCTTCAAGGACGGCCTTTCAACTCGAAGGTTGAAGGTACAGTTGGAACTATCAAACTGTCACTATTTGGGACCGTTATCAAGCTGCTACGGTGAACTATCAATAGAACATTTGGCGATTGATAAACGAATCAAATCCGATGCATTTAGTGGTACATACATGTATCCTGTTACATAAGTGTGTTTGTTTGTGCATGCATGTTGGTGGGAGTTTGGTGTGTGCAAGCGTGTTTGCGCATGACTGTGTGTGCGTGACCGTATGTGAGTCTGACTATGTGTGTGTGCAAGTGTGTGTCTGTTTAATCGCCCAAGTGTGTTTCTGTGTGTGTCTCTGCGTGTGAGCTTGTGTATTTCTGTGCACAGCTGTGTCTGTACATCTTTGTATGTTTGTGTATCTGAGTTTGGGTGTGCACGCGTGTGTGTGTGTCGCTGTCCGTGTCTGTATGTATGTCTTTGCGCGTTCATGTCTGTGTCTGTTCTGAGCAAGTATATGAATGTATTTGTCCGTCTCTGTGTCTGCGTGGCTATTATTAGAATTACCATCAAAGCTCTGCAAACATTTTTCCAAATGCGGCAATATCGCGAGATTTAATGTGGGGAACTTTATTCAATCACGCGAAGCTGTTTTAATCTGTCAAGAGGTTACCGTGCACTTTAAAAACAAGTTTTATACCCGCAAGTAAAAGATACATTTAACACTATTTAATGTGTGTTTCAATACCTGTGTGTGTGCGTGTGTGTATGCATGTGCGTCCACGTGTGTGTGTGCGCTTGTATG
Organism: Watersipora subatra; assembly: GCF_963576615.1. Taxonomy (NCBI): domain Eukaryota; kingdom Metazoa; phylum Bryozoa; class Gymnolaemata; order Cheilostomatida; family Watersiporidae; genus Watersipora; species Watersipora subatra. The sequence goes on along the minus strand of NC_088710.1, from coordinate 40,565,860 downwards.
TGTATGCGTTTTGTTCGTGTGTTTGAACATGTATACATGCGTCTATGCAGGTCTGCGCATCTGTCCTCGTGCTATGTGTATGTGTCTTTGCAGTTGCTAGCATGATTTTGGATGTGTGTCTGTCCGTGTCTGCGTGACTGTCTTCGGAATTATCATCATTTTTCTTCAAACTTTGCTCCAAATATTGCAGGTTTGCCAAGGTTAATTTTGTTGAATCACAACAAGATCTTCAAAGTCTGTCAAGAGGTTACTAAAATCTTCAAGGATGGCTTTTTAACTCGAAATTTGAAGTTACAGTTGGAACTATCAAGCTGTCAATATTTGGGACCTCTCTCAAGCTGCTATTGTGAACTCTCAATAGAACATTGATTGGTAAACGAATCAAATCCGTTGCATTTACTTGTACATACATGTATCCGGTTACATAAGTGTGTTTGTATGTGCATGCATGTTGGTGGGAGTTTGGTGTGTGCAAGCGTGTTTGCGCATGACTGCTATGCGTGACCGTATGTGAGTCTGACTATGTGTGTGTGCAAGTGTGTGTTCGTTTAATCGCCCAAGTGTGTTTCTGTGTGTGTCTCGGCGTGTGAGTTTGTGTATTTCTGTGCACAGCCGTGTCTGTACATTTTTCTATGCTTGTGTATCTGAGTTTGGGTGTGTTTGCGCGTGTGTGTGTGTGTGTGTCGCTGTCCGTGTCTGTGTGTATGCCTTTGCACGTTTATGGCAGGTGTCTGTTCTGAGCAAGTATATGAATGTATTTGTCCGTCTCTGTGTCTGCGTGGCTATTATTAGAATTACCATCAATGTTCTGCAAACATCTTTTCAAATGGCGCAATATCGCGAGGTTTAATGTGGGGAACTTTATTCTATCACGCCAAGCTGTTTTAATCTGTCAAGAAGTTACAGTGCACTTTATAAACAAGTTTTATACCTGAAAGAAAAACATACATTTAAAACCATTTAATGTGTGTTTGCATACACGTATGTGTGCGTGTGTGTGTGCATGTGTGTATACATGTGTGTATCCATGTGTTTCTATGCGTGTGTGTGTGCGCCTGGATGTGTATGCGTTTTGTTTGTATGTGTGAACATGTATGTGTGTGTCTATGCAAGTCTGCGCACCTGTCCTCGTGCTATGTGTATGTGTTTTCGCAGTTTTTAGCAGGTTTTTGATTGTGTGTCTGTCTGTGTCTGGGTGACTGTCATCGGAATTATCATTATTTTTTTTCAAAATTTGCTCCAAATGTTGCAGGTACGCCAAGGTGAATTTTGTTCAAAAACAACAAGATTTTCAAGTTTGTCAAGATGTTACCATAATCTTCAAGGACGGCCTTTCAACTCGAAGGTTGAAGGTACAGTTGGAACTATCAAACTGTCACTATTTGGGACCGTTTTCAAGCTGCTACGGTGAACTATCAATAGAACATTTGGCGATTGATAAACGAATCAAATCCGATGCATTTAGTGGTACATACATGTATCCTGTTACATAAGTGTGTTTGTTTGTGCATGCATGTTGGTGGGAGTTTGGTGTGTGCAAGCGTGTTTGCGCATGACTGCTATGCGTGACCGTATGTGAGTCTGACTATGTGTGTGTGCAAGTGTGTGTCTGTTTAATCGCCCAAGTGTGTTTCTGTGTGTGTCTCTGCGTGTGAGCTTGTGTATTTCTGTGCACAGCTGTGTCTGTACATCTTTGTATGTTTGTGTATCTGATTTTGGGTGTGCGCGCGTGTGTGTGTGTCGCTGTCCGTGTCTGTATGTATGCCTTTGCACGTTTATGGCAGTTGTCTGTTCTGAGCAAGTATATGAATGTATTTGTCCGTCTCTGTGTCTGCGTGGCCATTATTAGAATTACCATCAATGTTCTGCAAACATATTTTCAAATGGCGCAATATCGCGAGGTTTAATGTGTGGAACCTTATTCTATCACGCCAAGCTGTTTTAATCTGTCAAGAAGTTACAGTGCATTTTATAAACAAGTTTTATACCTGAAAGTAAAACATACATTTAAAACCATTTAATGTGTGTTTGCATACACGTATGTGTGCGTGTGTGTGTGCATGTGTGTATACATGTGTGTATCCGTGTGTTTCTATGCGTGTGTGTGTGCGCCTGGATGTGTATGCGTTTTGTTTGTATGTGTGAACATGTATGTGTGTGTCTATGCGAGTCTGCGCACCTGTCCTCATGCTATGTGTATGTGTCTTCGCAGTTGTTAGCATGATTTTGGATGTGTGTCTGTCCGTGTCTGCGTGACTGTCATCGGAATTATCATCATTTTTCTTCAAACTTTGCTCCAAATATTGCAGGTTTGCCAAGGTTAATTTTGTTGAATCACAACAAGATCTTCAAAGTCTGTCAAGAGGTTACTAAAATCTTCAAGGACGGCTTTTTAACTCGAAATTTGAAGGTACAGTTGGAACTATCAAGCTGTCAATATTTGGGACCTCTCTCAAGCTGCTACGGTGAACTATCAATAGAACATTTGGCGATTGATAAACAAATCAAATCCGATGCATTTAGTGGTACATACATGTATCCGGTTACATAAGTGTGTTTGTATGTGCATGCATGTTGGTGGGAGTTTGGTGTGTGCAAGCGTGTTTGCGCATGACTGCTATGCGTGACCGTATGTGAGTCTGACTATGTGTGTGTGCAAGTGTGTGTTCGTTTAATCGCCCAAGTGTGTTTCTGTGTGTGTCTCTGCGTGTGAGTTTGTGTATTTCTGTGCACAGCCGTGTCTGTACATTTTTCTATGCTTGTGTATCTGAGTTTGGGTGTGTTTGCGCGTGTGTGTGTGTGTGTGTCGCTGTCCGTGCCTGTATGTATGCCTTTGCACGTTTATGTCTGTGTCTGTTCTGAGCAAGTATATGAATGTATATGTCTGTCTCTGTGTCTACGTGACTATTATTTGAGTTACCATCAAAGCTCTGCAAACATTTTTTTAAATGGTGCAATATCGTGAGATTTAATGTGGGGAACTCTATTCAATCACGCCAAGCTGTTTTAATCTGTCAAGAAGTTACAGTGCACTTTATAAACAAGTTTTATACCTGAAAGTAAAACATACATTTAAAACCATTTAATGTGTTATTGCATACACGTATGTGTGCGTGTGTGTGTGCATGTGTGTATACATGTGTGTATCCGTGTGTTTCTATGCGTGTGTGTGTGTGTGTGCCTGGATGTGTATGCGTTTTGTTTGTATGTGTGAACATGTATGTGTGTGTCTATGCGAGTCTGCACACCTGTCCTCGTGCTATGTGTATGTGTCTTCGCAGTTGTTAGCAGGTTTTTCAATGTGTGTCTGGCTGTGTCTGGGTGACTGTCATCGGAATTATCATTATTTTTTTTCAAAATTTGCTCCAAATGTTGCAGGTACGCCAAGGTGAATTTTGTTCAATAACAACAAGATTTTCAAGTTTGTCAAGATGTTACCATAATCTTCAAGGACGGCCTTTCAACTCGAAGGTTGAAGGTACAGTTGGAACTATCAAACTGTCACTATTTGGGACCGTTATCAAGCTGCTACGGTGAACTATCAATAGAACATTTGGCGATTGATAAACAAATCAAATCCGATGCATTTAGTGGTACATACATGTATCCTGTTACATAAGTGTGTTTGTTTGTGCATGCATGTTGGTGGGAGTTTGGTGTGTGCAAGCGTGTTTGCGCATGACTGCTATGCGTGACCGTATGTGAGTCTGACTATGTGTGTGTGTGTGCAAGTGTGTGTTCGTTTAATCGCCCAAGTGTGTTTCTGTGTGTGTCTCTGCGTGTGAGCTTGTGTATTTCTGTGCACAGCTGTGTGTGTACATCTTTGTATGTTTGTGTATCTGAGTTTGGGTGTGCACGCGTGTGTGTGTGTGTGTCGCTGTCCGTGTCTGTATGTATGCCTTTGCACGTTTATGTCTGTGTCTGTTCTGAGCAAGTATATGAATGTATTTGTCCGTCTCTGTGTCTGCGTGACTATTATTAGAGTTACCATCAAAGCTCTGCAAACATTTTTCGAAATGCGGCAATTTCGCGAGATTTAATGTGAGGAACTTTATTCAATCACGCGAAGCTGTTTTAATCTGTCAAGAGGTTACCGTGCACTTTAAAAACAAGTTTTATACCCGCAAGTAAAAGATACATTTAACACTATTTAATGTGTGTTTGAATACCTGTGTGTGTGCGTGTGTGTATGCATGTGCGTCCACGCGTGTGTGTGTGTGTGTGTGTCGCTGTCTGTGTCTGTGTGTATGTCTTTGCGCGTTCATGTCTGTGTCTGTTCTGAGAAAGTATATGAATGTATTTGTCCGTCTCTGTGTCTGCGTGGCTATTATTAGAATTACCATCAAAGCTCTGCAAACATTTTTCCAAATGCGGCAATATCGCGAGATTTAATGTGGGGAACTTTATTCAATCACGCGAAGCTGTTTTAATCTGTCAAGAGGTTACCGTGCACTTTAAAAACAAGTTTTATACCCGCAAGTAAAAGATACATTTAACACTATTTAATGTGTGTTTGAATACCTGTGTGTGTGTGCGTGTGTGCGTGCGTGCGTGCGCGCGCGTGCGTGTGTGTGTGTGTGTGTCGCTGTCCGTGTCTGTGTGTATGCCTTTGCACGTTTATGGCAGGTGTCTGTTCTGAGCAAGTATATGAATGTATTTGTCCGTCTCTGTGTCTGCGTGGCTATTATTAGAATTACCATCAATGTTCTGCAAACATCTTTTTAAATGGCGCAATATCGCGAGGTTTAATGTGGGGAACTTTATTCTATCACGCCAAGCTGTTTTAATCTGTCAAGAAGTTACAGTGCACTTTATAAACAAGTTTTATACCTGAAAGTATATTACAAAATGTGCTCATTACACATACTACCTTACTTGTTAGGATGAGACTAGTTTGACAAAAGCTTTGGATGTCTCCTCTGTTGATGAAAGCAAGTATCTGTTGGAGCACCTTCTCTCACTCGCTCTCACTCAGGGCTTTGCTTGTACTCAGAAAGAATCTCAATTCAAGGAGTTGACTGCTCGCTACGATAAAATGCAGATGGATTCCAGGTTACGGGATCAGCTTTTAGACCAGGTTTTGCAGGATTCCGGGATAACTATACAGTCGCAACAAGAATGTAAGCCGGCCAAATATTCTAAACACTCTACGTTTACTACCATAGTGTTAAGGATTATCAAAGAGAATGTGAAATGTCTTGCAGATGGTTGTAGTTATAAGCTGTGTTACCTTCTCTTGTGTTAAGGTCTACCTGTAGTTATAAGCTGTGGTACCTTCTCTTGTGTTAAGATCTACCTGTAGTTATAAGCTGTGTTACCTTCTCTTGTGTTAAAATCTACCTGTAGTTATAAGCTGTGGTTCACCTTCTCTTGTGTTAAGATCTACCTGTAGTTATAAGCTGTGGTACCTTCTCTTGTGTTAAGATCTTCTCTTGTGTTAAGGTTAATGTGATTGTTTCTATTTGCATCAGTTTACTGGACATTTAATCTTTTTCGAAATTTTTTTAAAGCACTAGTGCAATAAAATGATTATTAAAATACATGACTACGGACATTGCATTAATTCATGTTTGTGAATGCAAGTAAAATTTTATAGGGTGAGCTCCAGCAAATCTATCTATGACAGCTACAAGTTCACATACACAGTAAATAGTATTTATAGTAAATAGCTACTATCAGTTTTAGTAGCTTTTAGCTCTCTGTATGACAGGCCTTAACTCACTCTGTATGACAGGCCTTAACTCACTCTGTATGACAGGCCTTAACTCACTCTGTATGACCGGCCTTAACTTACTCTGTATGACAGGCTTTAACTTACTCTGTATGACAGGCTTTAACTTACTCTGTATGACAGCCCTTAACTTACTCCGTATGGCAGGCCTTAACTTACTCCGTATGACAGGCTTTAACTTACTCTGTATGACAGGCCTTAACTTACTCCGTATGAAAGGCCTTAACTTGCTCCGTATGACAAGCTTTAATTTACTCTGTATGACAGCCCTTAACTTACTCTGTATGACAGGCCTTAACTTACTCTGTATGACAGGCCTTAACTCACTCTGTATGACAGGCCTTAACTCACTCTGTATGACCGGCCTTAACTTACTCTGTATGACAGGCTTTAACTTACTCTGTATGACAGGCTTTAACTTACTCTGTATGACAGCCCTTAACTTACTCCGTATGGCAGGCCTTAACTTACTCCGTATGACAGGCTTTAACTTACTCTGTATGACAGGCCTTAACTTACTCCGTATGAAAGGCCTTAACTTGCTCCGTATGACAGGCTTTAACTTACTCTGTATGACAGCCCTTAACTTACTCTGTATGACAGGCCTTAACTTACTCTGTATGACAGGCCTTAACTCACTCTGTATGACAGCCCTTAACTTGCTCCGTATGACAGGCTTTAACTTACTCTGTATGACAGCCCTTAACTTACCCTGTATGACAGGCCTTAACTTACTCTGTATGACAGGCCTTAACTTGCTCCGTATGACCGGCCTTGACCTACTTTTTCTGCCCGCAGAGATCTAGAACGGTATAGCTGTGGCACTAGTGGTGATAGTTCTGTGCAAACACTTCCTACTGAAATGGATAACAATTCCGTTTCTTCAATACCTCAGGTAATACTGACCTTTATTGATTTATTGAACAGGCATTTATTATTAATTTCAATAACTCTGCACGCATTGTTCAATCATTGTTAAGTGTCAGTAAGATGCGAATGGATATTTGAATAAATTACAAAGACAATTTGAATCAATGTCGTTGTTTATTTGGCAAAAGACAGTTTTGTTAACCTAATAATTATATTACAGGTTTTATATAGAATGCTTTTAAGTTGTTGTTTTGTTAAGGCAGAAAAAAACTAGCTGGATTCTGTAAAGTCTGACCTTTTTAACCAATCAATTTATTCTCTCTCAAAACCAACAGTAAAATTTACACAACAAAATTTCCTTAAAAACGCTAATAATAACAACTAATGATAATAAAAAATCTAACAAGAATGTCATGGCCTTCGCCTGGTAAAGGCTAATTCGCACTCGTCCATTTATTTGTCAATGTGACGTGTTATTTTGTGTGTCTAGCCACAACAGCCTCAACTCTTACACATTTTGACACATTTTTTAAATGTAAGTCAGTGGCTGTCATTTGTTGCTTTTCTTCTTAACGCCGCAAAAAACGTAGCGTTCATGTATCTTTTGTAATTAACTTGAAACTTTCAGAGCTACAAACTATTTGATACATTTTACATGATTAACTTATGTTTTAGCTCTGTCACAACTGCTAGTTACATTTTTCTTCGTCAAATAGTATTTGAACACTGTGCTTTACCAACTTATGTAAACTTTGTTGAACGCAAATAATATTGAAAGTTAGCCTATCTATAAATTATTTATCTGTAATTTTTAAAAAAGAATTGAATTCTATGTTAGAGTATTAAATGAGGTGTCTCTAGACTATTGTTCACTTGGGGGCAAAATCTGAGTTTTTAAGAAGTATTAAAGACCACCAACTAAGGTGAAATCTACAGTTTGTTAACAGTAATGGTATACAACTTGTTAAGTGAGTTATTGCCATAATAAGTCTATGCCATAATAAGCTAAGGCGGGTAAGGTATATCATGTAACAATTAATTCGATAATGTTTTGCTAGACTAACACAAGGAAGAGCAGCTCGCTAGAAGCAGTAAGCGTAGTGTGCAAGTCTAGATTACTTTCATTGATCGCTTACTAGCATCATATTTTGACATATATAACAGCTGCTATATCATATATAACAGCTACTATAACATATATAACAGCTGCTATAACATATATAACAACTGCTATAACATATATAACAACTGCTATAACATATATAACAACTGCTATAACATATATGACAGCTGCTTTCAGTTAATTTCTTTTGCCGCCTTGATCAGTTGATCACCCTTGGTTGATGCAACCGTTTAAAGGTCAAGGCCAAGATTACCCATATAGATACTATTCTACCCAGTATCTGTACTAGGTAGAATAGCCCCCATATAGATACCGGTACAATTCTACCCATATACGTATAGATACCGGTAATATTCTACCCATATACGTATCTACACTGGTAACTATTCTACCCATATACGTATATACACTGGTGCTATTCTACCCATATGAATACTGGTCGAAAGCATTGCTAAAACCTTCATATGCTCATCAGGACTTGATATAATCAGCTGGTTTTTATCATTTCTAATTCTTGTAGAGTCTGACCATCTTCAAGAAGACCTGGCAGAGCTGTCAGGAGAGATTTCACTTAAACAAAGAATGATTGAAGAACTCGAAAGGAGCCAGCGACAACTGCAAACAATTCGTCAGCATTACGAGGATAAAATGCGCAACTTGCAGGACCAAATAATGGCTGTTGGACGAGAACGAAACCAGGTCCTAAGCAGCTTAGGTAACCTCCTGTTATAGCTAGTATATGTTAGATCAGCTGTTATAGCTAGTATATGTTAGATCAGCTGTTAATAGTTAATCAGCTAGCTCTTAACAAGTTATAAAGTTCAGTCCATACAGTGCTATGGCTTCGGTGTAATAATCTGTCATTTAGATAGTAATTGGTATGAGTTTGATAATCTTAACGTGTAGCTAGCTTTGCAACCAGCTAATTCGTAACCGGACAGCAGTTACCAGGATAGCAAATACAAATGAAATAAACTGTTATGTGAGTTCTGTTTTCAGGCAGCAAGAAGCAGCAGTCGGAGGAGCAGGTGCGCAAAGTTAAAATGGAGTTTGAGAAACGGCTGGATACCATGCAACAGGAGCTCAATAAGGTAAATACTGCCAAAAAGGAGCACGCCAAAATGATGAAGAACCAAGTTGTCTACGACCGGCGCATCAGGGACCTTAGTACTGAACTGAATGAGATGAAGAAGATAAAGGTAGGCTTGCTGACCGATACAAAAGCTGTGTTAGTTAATCCTACAAAGAGAGAAATCACCGCTATATTTATACCTGTGTTAGTTAATCCTACACAAAGAGATATCACCACTATATTTATATGTGTTAGTTAATCCTACACACAGAGATATCACCACTATATTTATATGTGTTAGTTAATCCTACACAGAGATATCACCACTATATTTATATGTGTTAGTTAATCCTACACACAGAGATATCACCACTATATTTATATGTGTTAGTTAATCCTACACAGAGATATCACCACTATATTTATATGTGTTAGTTAATCCTACACAAAGAGATATCACCACTATATTTATATGTGTTAGTAAATCCTACACACAGAGATATCACCACTATATTTATATCTGTGTTAGTTAATCCTACACAGAGATATCACCACTATATTTATATGTGTTAGTTAATCCTACACAGAGAGATATCACCACTATATTTTTATGTGCTAGTTAATCCTACACAGAGATATCACCACTATATTTATATGTGTTAGTTAATCCTACACAGAGAGACATCACCACTATATTTATATATGTGCTAGTAAATCCTACACACAGAGATATCACCACTATATTTATATCTGTGTTAGTTAATCCTACACACAGATATCACTACTATATTTATATGTGTTAGTTAATCCTACACAGAGATATCACCACTATATTTATATGTGTTAGTTAATCCTACACAGAGAGATATCACCACTATATTTATATGTGCTAGTTAATCCTACACAGAGAGACATCACCACTATATTTATATGTGCTAGTTAATCCTACACAGAGATATCACCACTATATTTATATGTGTTAGTTAATCCTACACAGAGAGATATCACCACTATATTTATATGTGCTAGTTAATCCTACACAGAGATATCACCACTATATTTATATGTATTAGTTAATCCTACACAGAGAGATATCACCACTATATTTATATGTGCTAGTTAATCTTACACAGAGAGATATCACCACTATATTTATATGTGTTAGTCAATCCTACACAGAGATATCACCACTATATTTATATGTGCTAGTTAATCCTACACAGAGATATCACCACTATATTTATATGTGCTAGTTAATCCTACACAAAGAGATATCACCACTATATTTATTTATGTCTTACTTAATCCTACACAGAGAGACATCACTACTATATTTATATCTGTGTTAGTCAAGGAAAAGTTTGAATGGGAAATAATTGTTTGGCGTATGAGTTTTTTGGGATCTTCGTAATGTGTTGTGTTGACTATTGCACCACCACATGATCTTGGTTTTGGAGATCTCGACAACTATGGTGATGCTATTGCAGGTGCGACTGATGGCACAAATGAAGACGGAATCAGAGAAGAATAAGATTAGTGACCAACGAAAGAATAAGGAGCTGCTACAGCTGAAAAAAGAGAAGCGGCAACGAGACAATCAGGTGCGCATGTTGGAGTTGCAAAACAGACAGAAAGATGCCATACTCAAGGTTGGTCTTTAACAACACTCAAATGTTGGTCTCTAAGTTTTCAAAGAGTGCCTTCATTAATTACAGGACGAATATAACAGTCTACTGATGTTTTAATTAATTCTGTCGTAAAAAGTAGGTGGCTTGGGATAGCCATCGACATTTTATGTATCCTTGACATATAAATCATTTTTATTTTATCCTAGCGTTTGCATAAGTCAGCGTATTGTGTTGCCAGCGCAAGCACGAAGAGGTCAGTCAGTTGAGGAAAAGACAAAGAGACTCGTCCGCCTCTTCCAGGATGATGGCCAAAAATAGGGCAAACCTCTCCCATGAAAATTCATCTGGCAAGACTTCATCATCTTCTGCTTCTAGGCACAAGTCAGCAGCTCTTCTCTTCTCTCCCAAGGTAACTGTTTGCATCGTCTTTTTTAACCTCTTTGTCCCAATCAATCTGCCAAATTTGCTTCAGAATGATTTTCATTTTTGGACAGTATTCTGGTAGCGAATGTTAGTTACTGAAGAACAACTTATAGCTGGGCCATAGCACTAACTGGGTCGTAACTTATAGCTGAGATAAAACTAGACAATGTTAAATGAGCAATTGCAGAGTAGATAACTGCTTGTTGCTCAGACGGCGATTTACTATTTGCCTTTTGTTGATACGTCTAGCACATGTTATCTCATGTTATCTCATGTCACCTCATGTTATCTCACGGCACCTCATGTTATCTCATGTCACCTCATGTTATCTCATGGCACCTCATGTTATCTCATGTCACCTCTTATATCAAAGTTTCTCACAGCCTGTTGTTATAATCTCAACTTACTAGTGACTTTTTCTACTGATTACAGCTAAACCTAAAGTAATATAAAATAATCTGCCACTTAAATTGGAAGAGTATTTTTTTTGTGTATGGCATGTTTCTTATATATACACATATTATGTTGTCTTGTCCTCTGTGCTAATGGACACTACGTTTTACTCGATTACTCTAACTCAGGTGGCGAAAAGCAAGTGGGACAAGCTTGAGCGGTACATTACATCCGTTGTTGTGCGGAAACAGACAATTGCCAACATGGAAGCTGAGATGGATCTTCACATTAACAAGCGAGAACAGCTCAGCAAGAAGATAGATGCGTACAGTAAAAGGCTGGACACTGCCATTAGGAGAAATGAGGTCGGACACATGTATAGTCATTACTCTTAGGCTCTTAAAATGGGCAAATTTCTTAGCTGACATGTGGCATAAACATCTGCTGCGACTACACAGATCGAGACTACTGAATAACTAGTTATGTTTTACAAGTATCAACCTAGGTCAAGTAAAGATCAAAACATCTATTGGATGTTGTCATTACCCTTATTGGAACATGATTGTATTAATTATATATATATATATATATATAGTAGATATGGGTAAACCATAGTTTATCATTGCACTAATGTTTGTACAGCTATTTACACTTGTGTTTTCTTAAAAAAAAGATCCATCAACTTATAATCTAAAATCGTCCAACTACAACTTGAACTCAGGCTGATGAATTGTATCAAACTGCAAGTAAAACTTAGGTCTTTAAAATATTTAATCTAACATATCCTGAAATTTTATGCAAGCAGTTCCAATTTACACCAGTGTTCATCACATATCTTTTACAGCAAGTAACAGCCTTTTTCATATATAAATACTTGTTGGTCATCGTTGTCACTAGTTCAAAGCAACTTTAAAAAAAAATCGGTTTACTGTGAAAATGAACAAATTGGTGTCATGATTATGTTAATCAGGGATCAACACTTTTAACCAATCACAAATACATCAGTTTCTTCTATTACTACACAGCCATCAGGGGTGTGTGGTGTCTTTGCAAATAATAATTTTGCCAGCGTAAATAGCCAATGCCTTATTCCTTGTGTTTCTCTAATGTTTTCTGTTCTGTTGAACAGAAAACTCTCTACAGACTCTTATTTGATAATTGCTGGCATAATCATTACATTGCATAGAGTAATCAGTAATGTCACGGTTACACTATATTGCGCTGAAATTTTGTTGATGATATGTTCAACTCATCTTCATAGCTGCTAAAGTCTGGTTTCCATATCGATTGCGAGACTCCGGCGGTAACTTGCGCAGCAAAACGCTTGCGACGTTAGGATCGGCAGCTTCTGTTCACATCTAAAGCTGCATTGCTAAACATAATCGCAGCTTCACATAAAATGTTCGCTCGCCACGCCATTTTGATAATGGTGATCTTTACCTGTACAGTGCATTTCAGGAAGGTTTTGCTTGCGGCTATTTGCGAAATTTGAACAGCGCTAAACTCTTGTGTTAACTGCCGGCAACTACCGGTGGTACTCGGCGGTACCCGGCGTGTAGGCTCACATTTCACCGCCATAGCCTGCGGTGCTGTTGCCGGTGCTTTGCGGGATATATGAGAACCACGCTTAAGGTAGTCGTTGTGTAACTCCTATTCATTTGCAGACGACTGTCGCCATGAACCTAGAAGATCAGCTGGAGACGATGAGCACCAATATGACATACATTCAGAGTAACGTGTCTGAGTGCCAAAACATTATCATGCAGATGGAAGAGGAGGCGAAGGTTTGTTCATTTGCTTTTGCTATGCGTCTGCTTAGGCTTGTAGTGGCTACTGCTAGCATTTACTAACTTTGCATTGTTTCCTGTCTAAGCATTTACTAACCTCGCATTGCTTCCTGTCTAAGCATTTACTAACCTCGCATTGCTTCCTGTCTAAGCATTTACTAACCTCGCATTACTTCTTGTCTAAGCATTTACTAACCTCGCATTGCTTCCTGTCTAAGCATTTACTAACCTCGCATTGCTTCCTGTCTAAGCATTTACTAACCTCGCATTGCTTCCTGTCTAAGCATTTACTAACCTTGCATTGCTTCCTGTCTAAGCATTTACTAATCTCGCATTGATTTCTGTCTAAGCATTTACTAACCTCGCATTGCTTCCTGTCTAAGCATTTACTAATCTCACATTGCTTCCTGTCTAAGCATTTACTAACCTCGCATTGCTTCCTGTCAAAGCATTTAGTAACCTCGCATTGCTTCCTGTCTAAGCATTTACTAACCTTGCATTGCTTCCTGTCTAAGCATTTACTAATCTCGCATTGATTTCTGTCTAAGCATTTACTAACCTCGCATTGCTTCCTGTCTAAGCATTTACTAACCTCGCATTGCTTCCTGTCTAAGCATTTACTAATCTCGCATTGATTTCTGTCTAAGCATTTACTAACCTCGCATTGCTTCCTGTCTAAGCATTTACTAATCTCACATTGCTTCCTGTCTAAGCATTTACTAACCTCGCATTGCTTCCTGTCTAAGCATTTAGTAACCTCGCATTGCTTCCTGTCTAAGCATTTACTAACCTTGCATTGCTTCCTGTCTAAGCATTTACTAATCTCGCATTGATTTCTGTCTAAGCATTTACTAACCTCGCATTGCTTCCTGTCTAAGCATTTACTAACCTCGCATTGCTTCCTGTCTAAGCATTTACTAACCTCGCATTACTTCTTGTCTAAGCATTTACTAACCTCGCATTGCTTCCTGTCTAAGCATTTACCAACCTCGCATTGCTTCCTGTCTAAGCATTTACTAACCTCGCATTGCTTCCTGTCTAAGCATTTACTAACCTTGCATTGCTTCCTGTCTAAGCATTTACTAATCTCGCATTGATTTCTGTCTAAGCATTTACTAACCTCGCATTGCTTCCTGTCTAAGCATTTACTAATCTCACATTGCTTCCTGTCTAAGCATTTAGTAATCTCGCATTGCTTCCTGTCTAAGCATTTACCTAATATATTTCATCAGTGTGTTGTATGTTTAGTAATTATTCATTGCTTTATTTATCCTTTTTAATGTTACAGCGGGCTTAGCTAACAATTCCCATTTATCGGCCCGTTCCCATAGATGGCTATACTCGAATTTACGTAAGCGCATGTAAATCAGTAAAGTTATCTTCTACAGTCATGCAGCAACATTTGATTTTGTTAATTCAGAATCTATAATCTTTCACCTTTATTTGACATCCACAATGAGTTCATCTCCTATCGACTGGAAACATTTTCTCAATAATTCACTAGAAGCAGTTCATGTTATGTTTAAAACGCTACCCCTCTAACAACCTCTAAACCTCATCGTACGACTTGCATGCCCTTTCATATCTATCTTGTCTCTCATATAAAATATTATTATGAGCCAAGATAATCTTTTAACCTGTCGTTATTCACTAGAAGAAATGACACTTTTATTCCTATATCAATAATTTTATTATGGCTCAAATTCTTCTCATAGATTCAAGAAACAGTTAACATGTTATATATTCTTATAGAATGAACCCCTGCTGTTTTTTTCTTGAGTCCTTTTTCATTAGTTTTTATCAGTTTATATTACGACAAAACAAGTTACATTTACATATTGCGATAGCTCTTTGGTTTGAGCATCAAATTTGGTCATTGCTTTTGCAATCACAACGCAACTCGAAGAACTGGTTGTTATATTGCTTGTAATGATGTCTCTGAACCATATTACAAAATGTGCTCATTACACATACTACCTTACTTGTTAGGATGAGACTAGTTTGACAAAAGCTTTGGATGTCTCCTCTGTTGATGAAAGCAAGTATCTGTTGGAGCACCTTCTCTCACTCGCTCTCACTAAGGGCTTTGCTTGTACTCAGAAAGAATCTCAATTCAAGGAGTTGACTGCTCGCTACGATAAAATGCAGATGGATTCCAGGTTACGGGATCAGCTTTTAGACCAGGTTTTGCAGGATTCCGGGATAACTATACAGTCGCAACAAGAATGTAAGCCGGCCAAATATTTTAAACACTCTACGTTTACTACCATAGTGTTAAGGATTATCAAAGAGAATGTGAAATGTCTTGCAGATGGTTGTAGTTATAAGCTGTGTTACCTTCTCTTGTGTTAAGGTCTACCTGTAGTTATAAGCTGTGGTACCTTCTCTTGTGTTAAGATCTACCTGTAGTTATAAGCTGTGTTACCTTCTCTTGTGTTAAAATCTACCTGTAGTTATAAGCTGTGGTTCACCTTCTCTTGTGTTAAGATCTACCTGTAGTTATAAGCTGTGGTACCTTCTCTTGTGTTAAGATCTACCTGTAGTTATAAGCTGTGTTACCTTCTCTTGTGTTAAAATCTACCTGTAGTTATAAGCTGTGGTTCACCTTCTCTTGTGTTAAGATCTACCTGTAGTTATAAGCTGTGGTACCTTCTCTTGTGTTAAGATCTTCTCTTGTGTTAAGGTTAATGTGATTGTTTCTATTTGCATCAGTTTACTGGACATTTAATCTTTTTCGAAATTTTTTTAAAGCACTAGTGCAATAAAATGATTATTAAAATACATGACTACGGACATTGCATTAATTCATGTTTGTGAATGCAAGTAAAATTTTATAAGGTGAGCTCCAGCAAATCTATCTATGACAGCTACAGGTTCACATACACAGTAAATAGTATTTATAGTAAATAGCTACTATCAGTTTTAGTAGCTTTTAGCTCTCTGTATGACAGGCCTTAACTCACTCTGTATGACAGGCCTTAACTCACTCTGTATGACAGGCCTTAACTCACTCTGTATGACCGGCCTTAACTTACTCTGTATGACAGGCTTTAACTTACTCTGTATGACAGGCTTTAACTTACTCTGTATGACAGCCCTTAACTTGCTCCGTATGGCAGGCCTTAACTTACTCCGTATGACAGGCTTTAACTTACTCTGTATGACAGGCCTTAACTTACTCCGTATAAAAGGCCTTAACTTCCTCCGTATGACAGGCTTTAACTTACTCTGTATGACAGCCCTTAACTTACTCTGTATGACAGGCCTTAACTTACTCTGTATGACAGGCCTTAACTCACTCTGTATGACAGCCCTTAACTTGCTCCGTATGACAAGCTTTAACTTACTCTGTATGACAGCCCTTAACTTACCCTGTATGACAGGCCTTAACTTACTCTGTATGACAGGCCTTAACTTGCTCCGTATGACCGGCCTTGACCTACTTTTTCTGCCTGCAGATATCTAGAACGGTATAGCTGTGGCACTAGTGGTGATAGTTCTGTGCAAACACTTCCTACTGAAATGGATAACAATTCCGTTTCTTCAATACCTCAGGTAATACTGACCTTTATTGATTTATTGAACAGGCATTTATTATTAATTTCAATAACTCTGCACGCATTGTTCAATCATTGTTAAGTGTCAGTAAGATGCGAATGGATATTCGAATAAATTACAAAGACAATTTGAATCAATGTCGTTGTTTATTTGGCAAAACACAGTTTTGTTAACCTAATAATTATATTACATGTTTTATATAGAATGCTTTTAAGTTGTTGTTTTGTTAAGGCAGAAAAAAACTAGCTGGATTCTGTAAAGTCTGACCTTTTTTAACCAATCAATTTATTCTCTCTCAAAACCAACAGTAAAATTTACACAACAAAATTTCCTTAAAAACGCTAATAATAACAACTAATGATAATAAAAAATCTAACAAGATTGTCATGGCCTTCGCCTGGTAAAGGCTAATTTGCACTCGTCCATTTATTTGTCAATGTGACGTGTTATTTTGTGTGTCTAGCCACAACACCCTCAACTCTTACACATTTTGACACATTTTTTAAACGTAAGTCAGTGGCTGTCATTTGTTGCTTTTCTTCTTAACGCCGCAAAAAACGTAGCGTTCATGTATCTTTTGTAATTAACTTGAAACTTTCAGAGCTACAAACTATTTGATACATTTTACATGATTAACTTATGTTTTAGCTCTGTCACAACTGCTAGTTACATTTTTCTTCGTCAAATAGTATTTGAACATTGTGCTTTACCAACTTATGTAAACTTTGTTGAACGCAAATAATATTGAAAGTTAGCCTATCTATAAATTATTTATCTGTAATTTTTAAAAAAGAATTGAATTCTATGTTAGAGTATTAAATGAGGTGTCTCTAGACTATTGTTCACTTGGGGGCAAAATCTGAGTTTTTCAGAAGTATTAAAGACCACCAACTAAGGTGAAATCTACAGTTTGTTAACAGTAATGGTATACAACTTGTTAAGTGAGTTATTGCCATAATAAGTCTATGCCATAATAAGCTAAGGCGGGTAAGGTATATCATGTAACAATTAATTCGATAATGTTTTGCTAGACTAACACAAGGAAGAGCAGCTCGCTAGAAGCAGTAAGCGTAGTGTGCAAGTCTAGATTACTTTCATTGATCGCTTACTAGCATCATATTTTGACATATATAACAGCTGCTATATCATATATAACAGCTACTATAACATATATAACAGCTGCTATAACATATATAACAACTGCTATAACATATATAACAACTGCTATAACATATATAACAACTGCTATAACATATATGACAGCTGCTTTCAGTTAATTTCTTTTGCCGCCTTGATCAGTTGATCACCCTTGGTTGATGCAACCGTTTAAAGGTCAAGGCCAAGATTACCCATATAGATACTATTCTACCCAGTATCTATACTAGGTAGAATAGCACCCATATAGATACCGGTACAATTCTACCCATATACGTATAGATACCGGTACTATTCTACCCACATACGTATCTACACTGGTAACTATTCTACCCATATACGTATATACACTGGTGCTATTCTACCCATATGAATACTGGTCGAAAGCATTGCTAAAACCTTCATATGCTCATCAGGACTTGATATAATCAGCCGGTTTTTATCATTTCTAATTCTTGTAGAGTCTGACCATCTTCAAGAAGACCTGGCAGAGCTGTCAGGAGAGATTTCACTTAAACAAAGAATGATTGAAGAACTCGAAAGGAGCCAGCGACAACTGCAAACAATTCGTCAGCATTACGAGGATAAAATGCGCAACTTGCAGGACCAAATAATGGCTGTTGAACGAGAACGAAACCAGGTCCTAAGCAGCTTAGGTAACCTCCTGTTATAGCTAGTATATGTTAGATCAGCTGTTATAGCTAGTATATGTTAGATCAGCTGTTAATAGTTAATCAGCTAGCTCTTAACAAGTTATAAAGTTCAGTCCATACAGTGCTATGGCTTCGGTGTAATAATCTGTCATTTAGATAGTAATTGGTATGAGTTTGATAATCTTAACGTGTAGCTAGCTTTGCAACCAGCTAATTCGTAACCGGACAGCAGTTACCAGGATAGCAAATACAAATGAAATAAACTGTTATGTGAGTTCTGTTTTCAGGCAGCAAGAAGCAGCAGTCGGAGGAGCAGGTGCGCAAAGTTAAAATGGAGTTTGAGAAACGGCTGGATACCATGCAACAGGAGCTCAATAAGGTAAATACTGCCAAAAAGGAGCACGCCAAAATGATGAAGAACCAAGTTGTCTACGACCGGCGCGTCAGGGACCTTAGTACTGAACTGAATGAGATGAAGAAGATAAAGGTAGGCTTGCTGACCGATACAAAAGCTGTGTTAGTTAATCCTACAAAGAGAGAAATCACTACTATATTTATACCTGTGTTAGTTAATCCTACACAGAGATATCACCACTATATTTATATGTGTTAGGTAATCCTACACAGAGAGACATCACCACTATATTTATATGTGCTAGTTAATCCTACACAGAGATATCACCACTATATTTATATGTGTTAGTTAATCCTACACAGAGAGATATCACCACTATATTTATATGTGCTAGTTAATCCTACACAGAGAGATATCACCACTATATTTATATGTGCTAGTTAATCCTACACAGAGATATCACCACTATATTTATATGTGTTAGTTAATCCTACAAAGATAGAAATCACCGCTATATTTATACCTGTGTTAGTTAATCCTACACAAAGAGATATCACCACTATATTTATATGTGTTAGTTAATCCTACACACAGAGATATCACCACTATATTTATATCTGTGTTAGTTAATCCTACACACAGATATCACCACTATATTTATATGTGTTAGTTAATCCTACACAGTGAGATATCACCACTATATTTATATGTGCTAGTTAATCCTACACAGAGATATCACCACTATATTTATATGTGTTAGTTAATCCTACACAGATATATCACCACTATATTTATATGTGTTAGTTAATCCTACACAGAGAGACATCACCACTAAATTTATATATGTGCTAGTAATGTATATGTGTTACTGTGAAAATGAACAAATTGGTGTCATGATTATGTTAATCAGGGATCAACACTTTTAACCAATCACAAATACATCAGTTTCTTCTATTACTACACAGCCATCAGGGGTGTGTGGTGTCTTTGCAAATAATAATTTTGCCAGCGTGAATAGCCAATGCCTTATTCCTTGTGTTTCTCTAATGTTTTCTGTTCTGTTGAACAGAAAACTCTCTACAGACTCTTATTTGATAATTGCTGGCATAATCATTACATTGCATAGAGTAATCAGTAATGTCACGGTTACACTATATTGCGCTGAAATTTTGTTGATGATATGTTCAACTCATCTTCATAGCTGCTAAAGTCTGGTTTCCATATCGATTGCGAGATTCCGGCGGTAACTTGCGCAGCAAAACGCTTGCGACGTTAGGATCGGCAGCTTCTGTTCACATCTAAAGCTGCATTGCTAAACATAATCGCAGCTTCACATAAAATGTTCGCTCGCCACGCCATTTTGATAATGGTGACCTTTACCTGTACAGTGCATTTCAGGAAGGTTTTGCTTGCGGCTATTTGCGAAATTTGAACAGCGCTAAACTCTTGTGTTAACTGCCGGCAACTACCGGTGGTACTCGGCGGTACCCGGCGTGTAGGCTCACATTTCACCGCCATAGCCTGCGGTGCTGTTGCCGGTGCTTTGCGGCATATATGAGAACCACGCTTAAGGTAGTCGTTGTGTAACTCCTATTCATTTGCAGACGACTGTCGCCATGGACCTAGAAGATCAGCTGGAGACGATGAGCACCAATATGACATACATTCAGAGTAACGTGTCTGAGTGCCAAAACAATATCATGCAGATGGAAGAGGAGGTGAAGGTTTGTTCATTTGCTTTTGCTATGCGTCTGCTTAGGCTTGTAGTGGCTACTGCTAGCATTTACTAACTTTGCATTGTTTCCTGTCTAAGCATTTACTAACCTCGCATTGCTTCCTGTCTAAGCATTTACTAACCTCGCATTGCTTCCTGTCTAAGCATTTACTAACCTCGCATTACTTCTTGTCTAAGCATTTACTAACCTCGCATTGCTTCCTGTCTAAGCATTTACTAACCTCGCATTGCTTCCTGTCTAAGCATTTACTAACCTCGCATTGCTTCCTGTCTAAGCATTTACTAACCTTGCATTGCTTCCTGTCTAAGCATTTACTAATCTCGCATTGCTTTCTGTCTAAGCATTTACTAACCTCGCATTGCTTCCTGTCTAAGCATTTACTAATCTCACATTGCTTCCTGTCTAAGCATTTAGTAATCTCGCATTGCTTCCTGTCTAAGCATTTACCTAATATATTTCATCAGTGTGTTGTATGTTTAGTAATTATTCATTGCTTTATTTATCCTTTTTAATGTTACAGCGGGCTTAGCTAACAATTCCCATTTATCGGCCCGTTCCCATAGATGGCTATACTCGAATTTACGTAAGCGCATGTAAATCAGTAAAGTTATCTTCTACAGTCATGCAGCAACATTTGATTTTGTTAATTCAGAATCTATAATCTTTCACCTTTATTTGACATCCACAATGAGTTCATCTCCTATCGACTGGAAACATTTTTTCAATAATTCACTAGAAGCAGTTAATGTTATGTTTAAAACGCTACCCCTCTAACAACCTCTAAACCTCATCGTACGACTTGCGTGCCCTTTCATATCTATCTTGTCTCTCATATAAAATATTAATATGAGCCAAGATTATCTTTTAACCTGTCGTTATTCACTAGAAGAAATGACACTTTTATTCCTATATCAATAATTTTATTATGGCTCAAATTCTTCTCATAGATTCAAGAAACAGTTAACATGTTATATATTCTTATAGAATGAACCCCTGCTGTTTTTTTCTTGAGTCCTTTTTCATTAGTTTTTATCAGTTTATATTACGACAAAACAAGTTACATTTACATATTGCGATAGCTCTTTGGTTTGAGCATCAAATTTGGTCATTGCTTTTGCAATCACAACGCAACTCGAAGAACTGGTTGTTATATTGCTTGTGATGATGTCTCTGAACCATATTACAAAATGTGCTCATTACACATACTACCTTACTTGTTAGAATGAGACTAGTTTGACAAAAGCTTTGGATGTCTCCTCTGTTGATGAAAGCAAGTATCTGTTGGAGCACCTTCTCTCACTCGCTCTCACTAAGGGCTTTGCTTGTACTCAGAAAGAATCTCAATTCAAGGAGTTGACTGCTCGCTACGATAAAATTCAGATGGATTCCAGGTTACGGGATCAGCTTTTAGACCAGGTTTTGCAGGATTCCGGGATAACTATACCGTCGCAACAAGAATGTAAGCCGGCCAAATATTCTAAACACTCTACGTTTACTACCATAGTGTTAAGGATTATCAAAGAGAATGTGAAATGTCTTGCAGATGGTTGTAGTTATAAGCTGTGTTACCTTCTCTTGTGTTAAGGTCTACCTGTAGTTATAAGCTGTGGTACCTTCTCTTGTGTTAAGATCTACCTGTAGTTATAAGCTGTGTTACCTTCTCTTGTGTTAAAATCTACCTGTAGTTATAAGCTGTGGTTCACCTTCTCTTGTGTTAAGATCTACCTGTAGTTATAAGCTGTGGTACCTTCTCTTGTGTTAAGATCTTCTCTTGTGTTAAGGTTAATGTGATTGTTTCTATTTGCATCAGTTTACTGGACATTTAATCTTTTTCGAAATTTTTTTAAAGCACTAGTGCAATAAAATGATTATTAAAATACATGACTACGGACATTGCATTAATTCATGTTTGTGAATGCAAGTAAAATTTTATAGGGTGAGCTCCAGCAAATCTATCTATGACAGCTACAAGTTCACATACACAGTAAATAGTACTTATAGTAAATAGCTACTATCAGTTTTAGTAGCTTTTAGCTCTCTGTATGACAGGCTTTAACTTACTCTGTATGACAGCCCTTAACTTGCTCCGTATGGCATGCCTTAACTTACTCCGTATGACAGGCTTTAACTTACTCTGTATGACAGGCCTTAACTTACCCTGTATGACAGGCCTTAACTTACTCTGTATGACAGGCCTTAACTTGCTCCGTATGACCGGCCTTGACCTACTTTTTCTGCCTGCAGAGATCTAGAACGGTATAGCTGTGGCACTAGTGGTGATAGTTCTGTGCAAACACTTCCTACTGAAATGGATAACAATTCCGTTTCTTCAATACCTCAGGTAATACTGACCTTTATTGGTTTATTGAACAGGCATTTATTATTAATTTCAATAACTCTGCACGCATTGTTCAATCATTGTTAAGTGTCAGTAAGATGCGAATGGATATTTGAATAAATTACAAAGACAATTTGAATCAATGTCGTTGTTTATTTGGCAAAACACAGTTTTCTTAACCTAATAATTTTATTACATGTTTTATATAGAATGCTTTTAAGTTGTTGTTTTGTTAAGGCAGAAAAAAACTAGCTGGATTCTGTAAAGTCTGACCTTTTTTAACCAATCAATTTATTCTCTCTCAAAACCAACAGTAAAATTTACACAACAAAATTTCCTTAAAAACGCTAATAATAACAACTAATGATAATAAAAAATCTAACAAGAATGTCATGGCCTTCGCCTGGTAAAGGCTAATTCGCACTCGTCCATTTATTTATCAATATGACGTGTTATTTTGTGTGTCTAGCCACAACAGCCTCAACTCTTACACATTTTGACACATTTTTTAAATGTAAGTCAGTGGCTGTCATTTGTTGCTTTTCTTCTTAACGCCGCAAAAAACGTAGCGTTCATGTATCTTTTGTAATTAACTTGAAACTTTCAGAGCTACAAACTATTTGATACATTTTACATGATTAACTTATGTTTTAGCTCTGTCACAACTGCTAGTTACATTTTTCTTCGTCAAATAGTATTTGAACATTGTGCTTTACCAACTTATGTAAACTTTGTTGAACGCAAATAATATTTAAAGTTAGCCTATCTATAAATTATTTATCTGTAATTTTTAAAAAAGAATTGAATTCTATGTTAGAGTATTAAATGAGGTGTCTCTAGACTATTGTTCACTTGGGGCAAAATCTGAGTTTTTCAGAAGTATTAAAGACCACCAACTAAGGTGAAATCTACAGTTTGTTAACAGTAATGGTATACAACTTGTTAAGTGAGTTATTGCCATAATAAGTCTATGCCATAATAAGCTAAGGCGGGTAAGGTATATCATGTAACAATTAATTCGATAATGTTTTGCTAGACTAACACAAGGAAGAGCAGCTCTAGAAGCAGTAAGCGTAGTGTGCAAGTCTAGATTACTTTCATTGATCGCTTACTAGCATCATATTTTGACATATATAACAGCTGCTATATCATATATAACAGCTACTATAACATATATAACAGCTGCTATAACATGTATAACAACTGCTATAACATATATAACAACTGCTATAACATATATGACAGCTGCTTTCAGTTAATTTCTTTTGCCGCCTTGATCAGTTGATCACCCTTGGTTGATGCAACCGTTTAAAGGTCAAGGCCAAGATTACCCATATAGATACTATTCTACCCAGTATCTATACTAGGTAGAATAGCGCCCATATAGATACCGGTACAATTCTACCCATATACGTATAGATACCGGTACTATTCTACCCATATACGTATATACACTGGTAACTATTCTACCCATATACGTATATACACTGGTGCTATTCTACCCATATGAATACTGGTCGAAAGCATTGCTAAAACCTTCATATGCTCATCAGGACTTGATATAATCAGCTGGTTTTTATCATTTCTAATTCTTGTAGAGTCTGACCATCTTCAAGAAGACCTGGCAGAGCTGTCAGGAGAGATTTCACTTAAACAAAGAATGATTGAAGAACTCGAAAGGAGCCAGCGACAACTGCAAACAATTCGTCAGCATTACGAGGATAAAATGCGCAACTTGCAGGACCAAATAATGGCTGTTGAACGAGAACGAAACCAGGTCCTAAGCAGCTTAGGTAACCTCCTGTTATAGCTAGTATATGTTAGATCAGCTGTTATAGCTAGTATATGTTAGATCAGCTGTTAATAGTTAATCAGCTAGCTCTTAACAAGTTATAAAGTTCAGTCCATACAGTGCTATGGCTTCGGTGTAATAATCTGTCATTTAGATAGTAATTGGTATGAGTTTGATAATCTTAACGTGTAGCTAGCTTTGCAACCAGCTAATTCGTAACCGGACAGCAGTTACCAGGATAGCAAATACAAATGAAATAAACTGTTATGTGAGTTCTGTTTTCAGGCAGCAAGAAGCAGCAGTCGGAGGAGCAGGTGCGCAAAGTTAAAATGGAGTTTGAGAAACGGCAGGATACCATGCAACAGGAGCTCAATAAGGTAAATACTGCCAAAAAGGAGCACGCCAAAATGATGAAGAACCAAGTTGTCTACGACCGGCGCATCAGGGACCTTAGTACTGAACTGAATGAGATGAAGAAGATAAAGGTAGGCTTGCTGACCGATACAAAAGCTGTGTTAGTTAATCCTACAAAGAGAGAAATCACTACTATATTTATACCTGTGTTAGTTAATCCTACACAGAGATATCACCACTATATTTATATGTGTTAGGTAATCCTACACAGAGAGATATCACCACTATATTTATATGTGCTAGTTAATCCTACACAGAGAGACATCACCACTATATTTATATGTGCTAGTTAATCCTACACAGAGATATCACCACTATATTTATATGTGTTAGTTAATCCTACACAGAGAGATATCACCACTATATTTATATGTGCTAGTTAATCCTACACAGAGAAATATCACCACTATATTTATATGTGCTAGTTAATCCTACACAGAGATATCACCACTATATTTATATGTGTTAGTTAATCCTACAAAGAGAGAAATCACCGCTATATTTATACCTGTGTTAGTTAATCCTACACAAAGAGATATCACCACTATATTTATATGTGTTAGTTAATCCTACACACAGAGATATCACCACTATATTTATATCTGTGTTAGTTAATCCTACACACAGATATCACCACTATATTTATATGTGTTAGTTAATCCTACACAGTGAGATATCACCACTATATTTATATGTGCTAGTTAATCCTACACAGAGATATCACCACTATATTTATATGTGTTAGTTAATCCTACACAGAGATATCACCACTATATTTATATGTGTTAGTTAATCCTACACAGAGAGACATCACCACTAAATTTATATATGTGCTAGTAAATCCTACACACAGAGATATCACCACTATATTTATATGTGCTAGTTAATCCTACACAGAGATATCACCACTATATTTATATGTGTTAGTTAATCCTACACAAATAGATATCACCACTATATTTATATGTGTTAGTTAATCCTACACAGAGAGATATCACCACTATATTTATATCTGTGTTAGTTAATCCTACACACAGATATCACCACTATATTTATATGTGTTAGTTAATCTTACACAGAGAGATATCACCACTATATTTATATGCGCTAGTTAATCCTACACAGATATATCACCACTATATTTATATGTGTTAGTTAATCCTACACAGAGATATCACCACTATATTTATATGTATTAGTTAATCCTACACAGAGAGATATCACCACTATATTTATATGTGCTAGTTAATCCTACACAGAGATATCACCACTATATTTATATGTGTTAGTTAATCCTACACAGAGAGATATCACCACTATATTTATATGTGCTAGTTAATCCTACACAGAGAAATATCACCACTATATTTATATGTGCTAGTTGATCCTACACAGAGATATCACCACTATATTTATATGTGTTAGTTAATCCTACAAAGAGAGAAATCACCGCTATATTTATACCTGTGTTAGTTAATCCTACACAAAGAGATATCACCACTATATTTATATGTGTTAGTTAATCCTACACACAGAGATATCACCACTATATTTATATCTGTGTTAGTTAATCCTACACACAGATATCACCACTATATTTATATGTGTTAGTTAATCCTACACAGTGAGATATCACCACTATATTTATATGTGCTAGTTAATCCTACACAAAGATATCACCACTATATTTATATGTGTTAGTTAATCCTACACAGAGATATCACCACTATATTTATATGTGTTAGTTAATCCTACACAGAGAGACATCACCACTAAATTTATATATGTGCTAGTAAATCCTACACACAGAGATATCACCACTATATTTATATGTGCTAGTTAATCCTACACAGAGATATCACCACTATATTTATATGTGTTAGTTAATCCTACACAAATAGATATCACCACTATATTTATATGTGTTAGTTAATCCTACACAGAGAGATATCACCACTATATTTATATCTGTGTTAGTTAATCCTACACACAGATATCACCACTATATTTATATGTGTTAGTTAATCTTACACAGAGAGATATCACCACTATATTTATATGCGCTAGTTAATCCTACACAGATATATCACCACTATATTTATATGTGTTAGTTAATCCTACACAGAGATATCACCACTATATTTATATGTATTAGTTAATCCTACACAGAGAGATATCACCACTATATTTATATGTGCTAGTTAATCCTACACAGAGAGATATCACCACTATATTTATATGTGTTAGTCAATCCTACACAGAGATATCACCACTATATTTATATGTGCTAGTTAATCCTACACAGAGATATCACCACTATATTTATATGTGCTAGTTAATCCTACACAAAGAGATATCACCACTATATTTATTTATGTCTTACTTAATCCTACACAGAGAGACATCACTACTATATTTATATCTGTGTTAGTCAGGGAAAAGTTTGAATGGGAAATAATTGTTTGGCGTATGAGTTTTTTGGGATCTTCGTAATGTGTTGTGTTGACTATTGCACCACCACATGATCTTGGTTTTGGAGATCTCGACAACTATGGTGATGCTATTGCAGGTGCGACTGATGGCACAAATGAAAACGGAATCAGAGAAGAATAAGATTAGTGACCAACGAAAGAATAAGGAGCTGCTACAGCTGAAAAAAGAGAAGCGGCGACGAGACAATCAGGTGCGCATGTTGGAGTTGCAAAACAGACAGAAAGATGCCATACTCAAGGTTGGTCTTTAACAACACTCAAATGTTGGTCTCTAAGTTTTCAAAGAGTGCCTTCATTAATTACAGGACGAATATAACAGTCTACTGATGTTTTAATTAATTCTGTCGTAAAAAGTAGGTGGCTTGGGATAGCCATCGACATTTTATGTATCCTTGACATATAAATCATTTTTATTTTATCCTAGCGTTTGCATAAGTCAGCGTATTGCGTTGCCAGCGCAAGCACGAAGAGGTCAGTCAGTTGAGGAAAAGACAAAGAGACTCGTCCGCCTCTTCCAGGGTGATGGCCAAAAATAGGGCAAACCTCTCCCATGAAAATTCATCTGGCAAGACTTCATCATCTTCTGCTTCTAGGCACAAGTCAGCAGCTCTTCTCTTCTCTCCCAAGGTAACTGTTTGCATCGTCTTTTTTAACCTCTTTGTCCCAATCAATCTGTCAAATTTGCTTCAGAATGATTTTCATTTCTGGACAGTATTCTGGTAGCGAATGTTAGTTACTGAAGAACAACTTATAGCTGGGCCATAGCACTAACTGGGTCGTAACTTATAGCTGAGATAAAACTAGACAATGTTAAATGAGCAATTGCAGAGTAGATAACTGCTTGTTGCTCAGACGGCGATTTACTATTTGCCTTTTGTTGATACGTCTAGCACATGTTATCTCATGTTATCTCATGTCACCTCATGTTATCTCACGGCACCTCATGTTATCTCATGTCACCTCATGTTATCTCATGGCACCTCATGTTATCTCATGTCACCTCTTATATCAAAGTTTCTCACAGCCTGTTGTTATAATCTCAACTTACTAGTGACTTTTTCTACTGATTACAGCTAAACCTAAAGTAATATAAAATAATCTGCCACTTAAATTGGAAGAGTATTTTTTTTGTGTATGGCATGTTTCTTATATATACACATATTATGTTGTCTTGTCCTCTGTGCTAATGGACACTACGTTTTACTCGATTACTCTAACTCAGGTGGCGAAAAGCAAGTGGGACAAGCTTGAGCGGTACATTACATCCGTTGTTGTGCGGAAACAGACAATTGCCAACATGGAAGCTGAGATGGATCTTCACATTAACAAGCGAGAACAGCTCAGCAAGAAGATAGATGCGTACAGTAAAAGGCTGGACACTGCCATAAGGAGAAATGAGGTCGGACACATGTATAGTCATTACTCTTAGGCTCTTAAAATGGGCAAATTTCATAGCTGACATATGGCATAAACATCTGCTGCGACTACACAGATCGAGACTACTGAATAACTAGTTATGTTTTACAAGTATCAACCTAGGTCAAGTAAAGATCAAAACATCTATTGGATGTTGTCATTACCCTTATTGGAACATGATTGTATTAATTATATATATATCTATATATATATATATATATATACATATATATATATATATATATATATATATATATATATATAGTAGATATGGGTAAACCATAGTTTATCATTGCACTAATGTTTGTACAGCTATTTACACTTGTGTTTTCTTAAAAAAAAGATCCATCAACTTATAATCTAAAATCGTCCAACTACAACTTGAACTCAGGCTGATGAATTGTATCAAACTGCAAGTAAAACTTAGGTCTTTAAAATATTTAATCTAACATATCCTGAAATTTTATGCAAGCAGTTCCAATTTACACCAGTGTTCATCACATATCTTTTACAGCAAGTAACAGCCTTTTTCATATATGACTTGTTGGTCATCGTTGTCACTAGTTCAAAGCAACTTTTAAAAAAAATCGGTTTACTGTGAAAATGAACAAATTGGTGTCATGATTATGTTAATCAGGGATCAACACTTTTAACCAATCACAAATACATCAGTTTCTTCTATTACTACACAGCCATCAGGGGTGTGTGGTGTCTTTGCAAATAATAATTTTGCCAGCGTAAATAGCCAATGCCTTGTGTTTCTCTAATGTTTTCTGTTCTGTTGAACAGAAAACTCTCTACAGACTCTTATTTGATAATTGCTGGCATAATCATTACATTGCATAGAGTAATCAGTAATGTCACGGTTACACTATATTGCGCTGAAATTTTGTTGATGATATGTTCAACTCATCTTCATAGCTGCTAAAGTCTGGTTTCCATATCGATTGCGAGATTCCGGCGGTAACTTGCGCAGCAAAACGCTTGCGACGTTAGGATCGGCAGCTTCTGTTCACATCTAAAGCTGCATTGCTAAACATAATCGCAGCTTCACATAAAATGTTCGCTCGCCACGCCATTTTGATAATGTTGACCTTTACCTGTACAGTGCATTTCAGGAAGGTTTTGCTTGCGGCTATTTGCGAAATTTGAACAGCGCTAAACTCTTGTGTTAACTGCCGGCAACTACCGGTGGTACTCGGCGGTACCCGGCGTGTAGGCTCACATTTCACCGCCATAGCCTGCGGTGCTGTTGCCGGTGCTTTGCGGCATATATGAGAACCACGCTTAAGGTAGTCGTTGTGTAACTCCTATTCATTTGCAGACGACTGTCGCCATGGACCTAGAAGATCAGCTGGAGACGATGAGCACCAATATGACATACATTCAGAGTAACGTGTCTGAGTGCCAAAACAATATCATGCAGATGGAAGAGGAGGCGAAGGTTTGTTCATTTGCTTTTGCTATGCGTCTGCTTAGGCTTGTAGTGGCTACTGCTAGCATTTACTAACTTTGCATTGTTTCCTGTCTAAGCATTTACTAACCTCGCATTGCTTCCTGTCTAAGCATTTACTAACCTCGCATTGCTTCCTGTCTAAGCATTTACTAACCTCGCATTACTTCTTGTCTAAGCATTTACTAACCTCGCATTGCTTCCTGTCTAAGCATTTACTAACCTTGCATTGCTTCCTGTCTAAGCATTTAATAACCTCGCATTGCTTCCTGTCTAAGCATTTACTAACCTTGCATTGCTTCCTGTCTAAGCATTTACTAATCTCGCATTGTTTTCTGTCTAAGCATTTACTAACCTCGCATTGCTTCCTGTCTAAGCATTTACTAATCTCACATTGCTTCCTGTCTAAGCATTTAGTAATCTCGCATTGCTTCCTGTCTAAGCATTTACCTAATATATTTCATCAGTGTGTTGTATGTTTAGTAATTATTCATTGCTTTATTTATCCTTTTTAATGTTACAGCGGGCTTAGCTAACAATTCCCATTTATCGGCCCGTTCCCATAGATGGCTATACTCGAATTTACGTAAGCGCATGTAAATCAGTAAAGTTATCTTCTACAGTCATGCAGCAACATTTGATTTTGTTAATTCAGAATCTATAATCTTTCACCTTTATTTGACATCCACAATGAGTTCATCTCCTATCGACTGGAAACATTTTCTCAATAATTCACTAGAAGCAGTTCATGTTATGTTTAAAACGCTACCCCTCTAACAACCTCTAAACCTCATCGTACGACTTGCATGCCCTTTCATATCTATCTTGTCTCTCATATAAAATATTATTATGAGCCAAGATAATCTTTTAACCTGTCGTTATTCACTAGAAGAAATGACACTTTTATTCCTATATCAATAATTTTATTATGGCTCAAATTCTTCTCATAGATTCAAGAAACAGTTAACATGTTATATATTCTTATAGAATGAACCCCTGCTGTTTTTTTCTTGAGTCCTTTTTCATTAGTTTTTATCAGTTTATATTACGACAAAACAAGTTACATTTACATATTGCGATAGCTCTTTGGTTTGAGCATCAAATTTGGTCATTGCTTTTGCAATCACAACGCAACTCGAAGAACTGGTTGTTATATTGCTTGTAATGATGTCTCTGAACCATATTACAAAATGTGCTCATTACACATACTACCTTACTTGTTAGGATGAGACTAGTTTGACAAAAGCTTTGGATGTCTCCTCTGTTGATGAAAGCAAGTATCTGTTGGAGCACCTTCTCTCACTCGCTCTCACTCAGGGCTTTGCTTGTACTCAGAAAGAATCTCAATTCAAGGAGTTGACTGCTCGCTACGATAAAATGCAGATGGATTCCAGGTTACGGGATCAGCTTTTAGACCAGGTTTTGCAGGATTCCGGGATAACTATACAGTCGCAACAAGAATGTAAGCCGGCCAAATATTCTAAACACTCTACGTTTACTACCATAGTGTTAAGGATTATCAAAGAGAATGTGAAATGTCTTGCAGATGGTTGTAGTTATAAGCTGTGTTACCTTCTCTTGTGTTAAGGTCTACCTGTAGTTATAAGCTGTGGTACCTTCTCTTGTGTTAAGATCTACCTGTAGTTATAAGCTGTGTTACCTTCTCTTGTGTTAAAATCTACCTGTAGTTATAAGCTGTGGTTCACCTTCTCTTGTGTTAAGATCTACCTGTAGTTATAAGCTGTGGTACCTTCTCTTGTGTTAAGATCTTCTCTTGTGTTAAGGTTAATGTGATTGTTTCTATTTGCATCAGTTTACTGGACATTTAATCTTTTTCGAAATTTTTTTAAAGCACTAGTGCAATAAAATGATTATTAAAATACATGACTACGGACATTGCATTAATTCATGTTTGTGAATGCAAGTAAAATTTTATAGGGTGAGCTCCAGCAAATCTATCTATGACAGCTACAAGTTCACATACACAGTAAATAGTATTTATAGTAAATAGCTACTATCAGTTTTAGTAGCTTTTAGCTCTCTGTATGACAGGCCTTAACTCACTCTGTATGACAGGCCGTAACTCACTCTGTATGACAGGCCTTAACTCACTCTGTATGACCGGCCTTAACTTACTCTGTATGACAGGCTTTAACTTACTCTGTATGACAGGCTTTAACTTACTCTGTATGACAGGCCTTAATTCACTCTGTATGACAGCCCTTAACTTACCCTGTATGACAGGCCTTAACTTACTCTGTATGACAGGCCTTAACTTGCTCCGTATGACCGGCCTTGACCTACTTTTTCTGCCTGCAGAGATCTAGAACGGTATAGCTGTGGCACTAGTGGTGATAGTTCTGTGCAAACATTTCCTACTGAAATGGATAACAATTCCGTTTCTTCAATACCTCAGGTAATACTGACCTTTATTGATTTATTGAACAGGCATTTATTATTAATTTCAATAACTCTGCACGCATTGTTCAATCATTGTTAAGTGTCAGTAAGATGCGAATGGATATTTGAATAAATTACAAAGACAATTTGAATCAATGTCGTTGTTTATTTGGCAAAACACAGTTTTGTTAACCTAATAATTATATTACATGTTTTATATAGAATGCTTTTAAGTTGTTGTTTTGTTAAGGCAGAAAAAAACTAGCTGGATTCTGTAAAGTCTGACCTTTTTTAACCAATCAATTTATTCTCTCTCAAAACCAACAGTAAAATTTACACAACAAAATTTCCTTAAAAACGCTAATAATAACAACTAATGATAATAAAAAATCTAACAAGAATGTCATGGCCTTTGCCTGGTAAAGGCTAATTCGCACTCGTCCATTTATTTGTCAATGTGACGTGTTATTTTGTGTGTCTAGCCACAACAGCCTCAACTCTTACACATTTTGACACATTTTTTAAATGTAAGTCAGTGGCTGTCATTTGTTGCTTTTCTTCTTAACGCCGCAAAAAACGTAGCGTTCATGTATCTTCTGTAATTAACTTGAAACTTTCAGAGCTACAAACTATTTGATACATTTTACATGATTAACTTATGTTTTAGCTCTGTCACAACTGCTAGTTACATTTTTCTTCGTCAAATAGTATTTGAACATTGTGCTTTACCAACTTATGTAAACTTTGTTGAACGCAAATAATATTGAAAGTTAGCCTATCTATAAATTATTTATCTGTAATTTTTAAAAAAGAATTGAATTCTATGTTAGAGTATTAAATGAGGTGTCTCTAGACTATTGTTCACTTGGGGGCAAAATCTGAGTTTTTCAGAAGTATTAAAGACCACCAACTAAGGTGAAATCTACAGTTTGTTAACAGTAATGGTATACAACTTGTTAAGTGAGTTATTGCCATAATAAGTCTATGCCATAATAAGCTAAGGCGGGTAAAGTATATCATGTAACAATTAATTCGATAATGTTTTGCTAGACTAACACAAGGAAGAGCAGCTCGCTAGAAGCAGTAAGCGTAGTGTGCAAGTCTAGATTACTTTCAGTGATCGCTTACTAGCATCATATTTTGACATATATAACAGCTGCTATATCATATATAACAGCTACTATAACATATATAACAGCTGCTATAACATATATAACAACTGCTATAACATATATAACAACTGCTATAACATATATAACAACTGCTATAACATATATGACAGCTGCTTTCAGTTAATTTCTTTTGCCGCCTTGATCAGTTGATCACCCTTGGTTGATGCAACCGTTTAAAGGTCAAGGCCAAGATTACCCATATAGATACTATTCTACCCAGTATCTATACTAGGTAGAATAGCGCCCATATAGATACCGGTACAATTCTACCCATATACGTATAGATACCGGTACTATTCTACCCATATACGTATATACACTGGTAACTATTCTACCCATATACGTATATACACTGGTGCTATTCTACCCATATGAATACTGGTCGAAAGCATTGCTAAAACCTTCATATGCTCATCAGGACTTGATATAATCAGCTGGTTTTTATCATTTCTAATTCTTGTAGAGTCTGACCATCTTCAAGAAGACCTGGCAAAGCTGTCAGGAGAGATTTCACTTAAACAAAGAATGATTGAAGAACTCGAAAGGAGCCAGCGACAACTGCAAACAATTCGTCAGCATTACGAGGATAAAATGCGCAACTTGCAGGACCAAATAATGGCTGTTGAACGAGAACGAAACCAGGTCCTAAGCAGCTTAGGTAACCTCCTGTTATAGCTAGTATATGTTAGATCAGCTGTTATAGCTAGTATATGTTAGATCAGCTGTTAATAGTTAATCAGCTAGCTCTTAACAAGTTATAAAGTTCAGTCCATACAGTGCTATGGCTTCGGTGTAATAATCTGTCATTTAGATAGTAATTGGTATGAGTTTGATAATCTTAACGTGTAGCTAGCTTTGCAACCAGCTAATTCGTAACCGGACAGCAGTTACCAGGATAGCAAATACAAATGAAATAAACTGTTATGTGAGTTCTGTTTTCAGGCAGCAAGAAGCAGCAGTCGGAGGAGCAGGTGCGCAAAGTTAAAATGGAGTTTGAGAAACGGCTGGATACCATGCAACAGGAGCTCAATAAGGTAAATACTGCCAAAAAGGAGCACGCCAAAATGATGAAGAACCAAGTTGTCTACGACCGGCGCATCAGGGACCTTAGTACTGAACTGAATGAGATGAAGAAGATAAAGGTAGGCTTGCTGACCGATACAAAAGCTGTGTTAGTTAATCCTACAAAGAGAGAAATCACTACTATATTTATACCTGTGTTAGTTAATCCTACACAGAGATATCACCACTATATTTATATGTGTTAGGTAATCCTACACAGAGAGATATCACCACTATATTTATATGTGCTAGTTAATCCTACACAGAGAGACATCACCACTATATTTATATGTGTTAGTTAATCCTACACAAAGATATCACCACTATATTTATATGTGTTAGTTAATCCTACACAGAGATATCACCACTATATTTATATGTGTTAGTTAATCCTACACAGAGAGACATCACCACTAAATTTATATATGTGCTAGTAAATCCTACACACAGAGATATCACCACTATATTTATATGTGCTAGTTAATCCTACACAGAGAAATCACTACTATATTTATACCTGTGTTAGTTAATCCTACACAGAGATATCACCACTATATTTATATGTGTTAGTTAATCCTACACAGAGAGATATCACCACTATATTTATATGTGCTAGTTAATCCTACACAGAGAGACATCACCACTATATTTATATGTGCTAGTTAATCCTACACAGAGATATCACCACTATATTTATATGTGTTAGTTAATCCTACACAGAGAGATATCACCACTATATTTATATGTGCTAGTTAATCCTACACAGAGAAATATCACCACTATATTTATATGTGCTAGTTAATCCTACACAGAGATATCACCACTATATTTATATGTGTTAGTTAATCCTACAAAGAGAGAAATCACCGC
The DNA here is from genome assembly GCF_963576615.1 of Watersipora subatra. NCBI lineage: Eukaryota > Metazoa > Bryozoa > Gymnolaemata > Cheilostomatida > Watersiporidae > Watersipora > Watersipora subatra. The sequence goes on along the minus strand of NC_088710.1, from coordinate 40,529,967 downwards.
TATATTTATACCTGTGTTAGTTAATCCTACACAAAGAGATATCACCACTATATTTATATGTGTTAGTTAATCCTACACAGTGAGATATCACCACTATATTTATATGTGCTAGTTAATCCTACACAAAGATATCACCACTATATTTATATGTGTTAGTTAATCCTACACAGAGATATCACCACTATATTTATATGTGTTAGTTAATCCTACACAGAGAGACATCACCACTAAATTTATATATGTGCTAGTAAATCCTACACACAGAGATATCACCACTATATTTATATGTGCTAGTTAATCCTACACAGAGATATCACCACTATATTTATATGTGTTAGTTAATCCTACACAAATAGATATCACCACTATATTTATATGTGTTAGTTAATCCTACACAGAGAGATATCACCACTATATTTATATCTGTGTTAGTTAATCCTACACACAGATATCACCACTATATTTATATGTGTTAGTTAATCTTACACAGAGAGATATCACCACTATATTTATATGCGCTAGTTAATCCTACACAGATATATCACCACTATATTTATATGTGTTAGTTAATCCTACACAGAGATATCACCACTATATTTATATGTATTAGTTAATCCTACACAGAGAGATATCACCACTATATTTATATGTGCTAGTTAATCCTACACAGAGAGATATCACCACTATATTTATATGTGTTAGTCAATCCTACACAGAGATATCACCACTATATTTATATGTGCTAGTTAATCCTACACAGAGATATCACCACTATATTTATATGTGCTAGTTAATCCTACACAAAGAGATATCACCACTATATTTATTTATGTCTTACTTAATCCTACACAGAGAGACATCACTACTATATTTATATCTGTGTTAGTCAGGGAAAAGTTTGAATGGGAAATAATTGTTTGGCGTATGAGTTTTTTGGGATCTTCGTAATGTGTTGTGTTGACTATTGCACCACCACATGATCTTGGTTTTGGAGATCTCGACAACTATGGTGATGCTATTGCAGGTGCGACTGATGGCACAAATGAAAACGGAATCAGAGAAGAATAAGATTAGTGACCAACGAAAGAATAAGGAGCTGCTACAGCTGAAAAAAGAGAAGCGGCGACGAGACAATCAGGTGCGCATGTTGGAGTTGCAAAACAGACAGAAAGATGCCATACTCAAGGTTGGTCTTTAACAACACTCAAATGTTGGTCTCTAAGTTTTCAAAGAGTGCCTTCATTAATTACAGGACGAATATAACAGTCTACTGATGTTTTAATTAATTCTGTCGTAAAAAGTAGGTGGCTTGGGATAGCCATCGACATTTCATGTATCTTTGACATATAAATCATTTTTATTTTATCCTAGCCTTTGCATAAGTCAGCGTATTGTGTTGCCAGCGCAAGCACGAAGAGGTCAGTCAGTTGAGGAAAAGACAAAGAGACTCGTCCGCCTCTTCCAGGGTGATGGCCAAAAATAGGGCAAACCTCTCCCATGAAAATTCATCTGGCAAGACTTCATCATCTTCTGCTTCTAGGCACAAGTCAGCAGCTCTTCTCTTCTCTCCCAAGGTAACTGTTTGCATCGTCTTTTTTAACCTCTTTGTCCCAATCAATCTGTCAAATTTGCTTCAGAATGATTTTCATTTCTGGACAGTATTCTGGTAGCGAATGTTAGTTACTGAAGAACAACTTATAGCTGGGCCATAGCACTAACTGGGTCGTAACTTATAGCTGAGATAAAACTAGACAATGTTAAATGAGCAATTGCAGAGTAGATAACTGCTTGTTGCTCAGACGGCGATTTACTATTTGCCTTTTGTTGATACGTCTAGCACATGTTATCTCATGTTATCTCATGTCACCTCATGTTATCTCACGGCACCTCATGTTATCTCATGTCACCTCATGTTATCTCATGGCACCTCATGTTATCTCATGTCACCTCTTATATCAAAGTTTCTCACAGCCTGTTGTTATAATCTCAACTTACTAGTGACTTTTTCTACTGATTACAGCTAAACCTAAAGTAATATAAAATAATCTGCCACTTAAATTGGAAGAGTATTTTTTTTGTGTATGGCATGTTTCTTATATATACACATATTATGTTGTCTTATCCTCTGTGCTAATGGACACTACGTTTTACTCGATTACTCTAACTCAGGTGGCGAAAAGCAAGTGGGACAAGCTTGAGCGGTACATTACATCCGTTGTTGTGCGGAAACAGACAATTGCCAACATGGAAGCTGAGATGGATCTTCACATTAACAAGCGAGAACAGCTCAGCAAGAAAATAGATGCGTACAGTAAAAGGCTGGACACTGCCATTAGGAGAAATGAGGTCGGACACATGTATAGTCATTACTCTTAGGCTCTTAAAATGGGCAAATTTCTTAGCTGACATATGGCATAAACATCTGCTGCGACTACACAGATCGAGACTACTGAATAACTAGTTATGTTTTACAAGTATCAACCTAGGTCAAGTAAAGATCAAAACATCTATTGGATGTTGTCATTACCCTTATTGGAACATGATTGTATTAACACTATATATATATATATATATATATATATATATATATATATATATATATATATATATATATATATATATATAGTAGATATGGATAAACCATGGTTTATCATTGCACTAATGTTTGTACAGCTATTTACACTTGTGTTTTCTTAAAAAAAAGATCCATCAACTTATAATCTAAAATCGTCCAACTACAACTTGAACTCAGGCTGATGAATTGTATCAAACTGCAAGTAAAACTTAGGTCTTTAAAATATTTAATCTAACATATCCTGAAATTTTATGCAAGCAGTTCCAATTTACACCAGTGTTCATCACATATCTTTTACAGCAAGTAACAGCCTTTTTCATATATGACTTGTTGGTCATCGTTGTCACTAGTTCAAAGCAACTTTTAAAAAAAATCGGTTTACTGTGAAAATGAACAAATTGGTGTCATGATTATGTTAATCAGGGATCAACACTTTTAACCAATCACAAATACATCAGTTTCTTCTATTACTACACAGCCATCAGGGGTGTGTGGTGTCTTTGCAAATAATAATTTTGCCAGCGTAAATAGCCAATGCCTTGTGTTTCTCTAATGTTTTCTGTTCTGTTGAACAGAAAACTCTCTACAGACTCTTATTTGATAATTGCTGGCATAATCATTACATTGCATAGAGTAATCAGTAATGTCACGGTTACACTATATTGCGCTGAAATTTTGTTGATGATATGTTCAACTCATCTTCATAGCTGCTAAAGTCTGGTTTCCATATCGATTGCGAGATTCCGGCGGTAACTTGCGCAGCAAAACGCTTGCGACGTTAGGATCGGCAGCTTCTGTTCACATCTAAAGCTGCATTGCTAAACATAATCGCAGCTTCACATAAAATGTTCGCTCGCCACGCCATTTTGATAATGGTGACCTTTACCTGTACAGTGCATTTCAGGAAGGTTTTGCTTGCGGCTATTTGCGAAATTTGAACAGCGCTAAACTCTTGTGTTAACTGCCGGCAACTACCGGTGGTACTCGGCGGTACCCGGCGTGTAGGCTCACATTTCACCGCCATAGCCTGCGGTGCTGTTGCCGGTGCTTTGCGGCATATATGAGAACCACGCTTAAGGTAGTCGTTGTGTAACTCCTATTCATTTGCAGACGACTGTCGCCATGGACCTAGAAGATCAGCTGGAGACGATGAGCACCAATATGACATACATTCAGAGTAACGTGTCTGAGTGCCAAAACAATATCATGCAGATGGAAGAGGAGGCGAAGGTTTGTTCATTTGCTTTTGCTATGCGTCTGCTTAGGCTTGTAGTGGCTACTGCTAGCATTTACTAACTTTGCATTGTTTCCTGTCTAAGCATTTACTAACCTCGCATTGCTTCCTGTCTAAGCATTTACTAACCTCGCATTGCTTCCTGTCTAAGCATTTACTAACCTCGCATTACTTCTTGTCTAAGCATTTACTAACCTCGCATTGCTTCCTGTCTAAGCATTTACTAACCTCGCATTGCTTCCTGTCTAAGCATTTAATAACCTCGCATGGCTTCCTGTCTAAGCATTTACTAACCTTGCATTGCTTCCTGTCTAAGCATTTACTAATCTCGCATTGTTTTCTGTCTAAGCATTTACTAACCTCGCATTGCTTCCTGTCTAAGCATTTACTAATCTCACATTGCTTCCTGTCTAAGCATTTAGTAATCTCGCATTGCTTCCTGTCTAAGCATTTACCTAATATATTTCATCAGTGTGTTGTATGTTTAGTAATTATTCATTGCTTTATTTATCCTTTTTAATGTTACAGCGGGCTTAGCTAACAATTCCCATTTATCGGCCTGTTCCCATAGATGGCTATACTCGAATTTACGTAAGCGCATGTAAATCAGTAAAGTTATCTTCTACAGTCATGCAGCAACATTTGATTTTGTTAATTCAGAATCTATAATCTTTCACCTTTATTTGACATCCACAATGAGTTCATCTCCTATCGACTGGAAACATTTTCTCAATAATTCACTAGAAGCAGTTCATGTTATGTTTAAAACGCTACCCCTCTAACAACCTCTAAACCTCATCGTACGACTTGCATGCCCTTTCATATCTATCTTGTCTCTCATATAAAATATTATTATGAGCCAAGATAATCTTTTAACCTGTCGTTATTCACTAGAAGAAATGACACTTTTATTCCTATATCAATAATTTTATTATGGCTCAAATTCTTCTCATAGATTCAAGAAACAGTTAACATGTTATATATTCTTATAGAATGAACCCCTGCTGTTTTTTTCTTGAGTCCTTTTTCATTAGTTTTTATCAGTTTATATTACGACAAAACAAGTTACATTTACATATTGCGATAGCTCTTTAATTTGAGCATCAAATTTGGTCATTGCTTTTGCAATCACAACGCAACTCGAAGAACTGGTTGTTATATTGCTTGTAATGATGTCTCTGAACCATATTACAAAATGTGCTCATTACACATACTACCTTACTTGTTAGGATGAGACTAGTTTGACAAAAGCTTTGGATGTCTCCTCTGTTGATGAAAGCAAGTATCTGTTGGAGCACCTTCTCTCACTCGCTCTCACTCAGGGCTTTGCTTGTACTCAGAAAGAATCTCAATTCAAGGAGTTGACTGCTCGCTACGATAAAATGCAGATGGATTCCAGGTTACGGGATCAGCTTTTAGACCAGGTTTTGCAGGATTCCGGGATAACTATACAGTCGCAACAAGAATGTAAGCCGGCCAAATATTCTAAACACTCTACGTTTACTACCATAGTGTTAAGGATTATCAAAGAGAATGTGAAATGTCTTGCAGATGGTTGTAGTTATAAGCTGTGTTACCTTCTCTTGTGTTAAGGTCTACCTGTAGTTATAAGCTGTGGTACCTTCTCTTGTGTTAAGATCTACCTGTAGTTATAAGCTGTGTTACCTTCTCTTGTGTTAAAATCTACCTGTAGTTATAAGCTGTGGTTCACCTTCTCTTGTGTTAAGATCTACCTGTAGTTATAAGCTGTGGTACCTTCTCTTGTGTTAAGATCTTCTCTTGTGTTAAGGTTAATGTGATTGTTTCTATTTGCATCAGTTTACTGGACATTTAATCTTTTTCGAAATTTTTTTAAAGCACTAGTGCAATAAAATGATTATTAAAATACATGACTACGGACATTGCATTAATTCATGTTTGTGAATGCAAGTAAAATTTTATAGGGTGAGCTCCAGCAAATCTATCTATGACAGCTACAAGTTCACATACACAGTAAATAGTATTTATAGTAAATAGCTACTATCAGTTTTAGTAGCTTTTAGCTCTCTGTATGACAGGCCTTAACTCACTCTGTATGACAGGCCGTAACTCACTCTGTATGACAGGCCTTAACTCACTCTGTATGACCGGCCTTAACTTACTCTGTATGACAGGCTTTAACTTACTCTGTATGACAGGCTTTAACTTACTCTGTATGACAGGCCTTAATTCACTCTGTATGACAGCCCTTAACTTACCCTGTATGACAGGCCTTAACTTACTCTGTATGACAGGCCTTAACTTGCTCCGTATGACCGGCCTTGACCTACTTTTTCTGCCTGCAGAGATCTAGAACGGTATAGCTGTGGCACTAGTGGTGATAGTTCTGTGCAAACATTTCCTACTGAAATGGATAACAATTCCGTTTCTTCAATACCTCAGGTAATACTGACCTTTATTGATTTATTGAACAGGCATTTATTATTAATTTCAATAACTCTGCACGCATTGTTCAATCATTGTTAAGTGTCAGTAAGATGCGAATGGATATTTGAATAAATTACAAAGACAATTTGAATCAATGTCGTTGTTTATTTGGCAAAACACAGTTTTGTTAACCTAATAATTATATTACATGTTTTATATAGAATGCTTTTAAGTTGTTGTTTTGTTAAGTCAGAAAAAAACTAGCTGGATTCTGTAAAGTCTGACCTTTTTTAACCAATCAATTTATTCTCTCTCAAAACCAACAGTAAAATTTACACAACAAAATTTCCTTAAAAACGCTAATAATAACAACTAATGATAATAAAAAATCTAACAAGAATGTCATGGCCTTTGCCTGGTAAAGGCTAATTCGCACTCGTCCATTTATTTGTCAATGTGACGTGTTATTTTGTGTGTCTAGCCACAACAGCCTCAACTCTTACACATTTTGACACATTTTTTAAATGTAAGTCAGTGGCTGTCATTTGTTGCTTTTCTTCTTAACGCCGCAAAAAACGTAGCGTTCATGTATCTTCTGTAATTAACTTGAAACTTTCAGAGCTACAAACTATTTGATACATTTTACATGATTAACTTATGTTTTAGCTCTGTCACAACTGCTAGTTACATTTTTCTTCGTCAAATAGTATTTGAACATTGTGCTTTACCAACTTATGTAAACTTTGTTGAACGCAAATAATATTGAAAGTTAGCCTATCTATAAATTATTTATCTGTAATTTTTAAAAAAAGAATTGAATTCTATGTTAGAGTATTAAATGAGGTGTCTCTAGACTATTGTTCACTTGGGGGCAAAATCTGAGTTTTTCAGAAGTATTAAAGACCACCAACTAAGGTGAAATCTACAGTTTGTTAACAGTAATGGTATACAACTTGTTAAGTGAGTTATTGCCATAATAAGTCTATGCCATAATAAGCTAAGGCGGGTAAGGTATATCATGTAACAATTAATTCGATAATGTTTTGCTAGACTAACACAAGGAAGAGCAGCTCTAGAAGCAGTAAGCGTAGTGTGCAAGTCTAGATTACTTTCATTGATCGCTTACTAGCATCATATTTTGACATATATAACAGCTGCTATATCATATATAACAGCTACTATAACATATATAACAGCTGCTATAACATGTATAACAACTGCTATAACATATATAACAACTGCTATAACATATATAACAACTGCTATAACATATATGACAGCTGCTTTCAGTTAATTTCTTTTGCCGCCTTGATCAGTTGATCACCCTTGGTTGATGCAACCGTTTAAAGGTCAAGGCCAAGATTACCCATATAGATACTATTCTACCCAGTATCTATACTAGGTAGAATAGCGCCCATATAGATACCGGTACAATTCTACCCATATACGTATAGATACCGGTACTATTCTACCCATATACGTATATACACTGGTAACTATTCTACCCATATACGTATATACACTGGTGCTATTCTACCCATATGAATACTGGTCGAAAGCATTGCTAAAACCTTCATATGCTCATCAGGACTTGATATAATCAGCTGGTTTTTATCATTTCTAATTCTTGTAGAGTCTGACCATCTTCAAGAAGACCTGGCAGAGCTGTCAGGAGAGATTTCACTTAAACAAAGAATGATTGAAGAACTCGAAAGGAGCCAGCGACAACTGCAAACAATTCGTCAGCATTACGAGGATAAAATGCGCAACTTGCAGGACCAAATAATGGCTGTTGAACGAGAACGAAACCAGGTCCTAAGCAGCTTAGGTAACCTCCTGTTATAGCTAGTATATGTTAGATCAGCTGTTATAGCTAGTATATGTTAGATCAGCTGTTAATAGTTAATCAGCTAGCTCTTAACAAGTTATAAAGTTCAGTCCATACAGTGCTATGGCTTCGGTGTAATAATCTGTCATTTAGATAGTAATTGGTATGAGTTTGATAATCTTAACGTGTAGCTAGCTTTGCAACCAGCTAATTCGTAACCGGACAGCAGTTACCAGGATAGCAAATACAAATGAAATAAACTGTTATGTGAGTTCTGTTTTCAGGCAGCAAGAAGCAGCAGTCGGAGGAGCAGGTGCGCAAAGTTAAAATGGAGTTTGAGAAACGGCTGGATACCATGCAACAGGAGCTCAATAAGGTAAATACTGCCAAAAAGGAGCACGCCAAAATGATGAAGAACCAAGTTGTCTACGACCGGCGCATCAGGGACCTTAGTACTGAACTGAATGAGATGAAGAAGATAAAGGTAGGCTTGCTGACCGATACAAAAGCTGTGTTAGTTAATCCTACAAAGAGAGAAATCACTACTATATTTATACCTGTGTTAGTTAATCCTACACAGAGATATCACCACTATATTTATATGTGTTAGGTAATCCTACACAGAGAGATATCACCACTATATTTATATGTGCTAGTTAATCCTACACAGAGAGACATCACCACTATATTTATATGTGCTAGTTAATCCTACACAGAGATATCACCACTATATTTATATGTGTTAGTTAATCCTACACAGAGAGATATCACCACTATATTTATATGTGCTAGTTAATCCTACACAGAGAAATATCACCACTATATTTATATGTGCTAGTTAATCCTACACAGAGATATCACCACTATATTTATATGTGTTAGTCAATCCTACACAGAGATATCACCACTATATTTATATGTGTTAGTTAATCCTACACAGAGATATCACCACTATATTTATATGTATTAGTTAATCCTACACAGAGAGATATCACCACTATATTTATATGTGCTAGTTAATCCTACACAGAGAGATATCACCACTATATTTATATGTGTTAGTCAATCCTACACAGAGATATCACCACTATATTTATATGTGCTAGTTAATCCTACACAGAGATATCACCACTATATTTATATGTGCTAGTTAATCCTACACAAAGAGATATCACCACTATATTTATTTATGTCTTACTTAGTCCTACACAGAGAGACATCACTACTATATTTATATCTGTGTTAGTCAGGGAAAAGTTTGAATGGGAAATAATTGTTTGGCGTATGAGTTTTTTGGGATCTTCGTAATGTGTTGTGTTGATTATTGCACCACCACATGATCTTGGTTTTGGAGATCTCGACAACTATGGTGATGCTATTGCAGGTGCGACTGATGGCACAAATGAAAACGGAATCAGAGAAGAATAAGATTAGTGACCAACGAAAGAATAAGGAGCTGCTACAGCTGAAAAAAGAGAAGCGGCGACGAGACAATCAGGTGCGCATGTTGGAGTTGCAAAACAGACAGAAAGATGCCATACTCAAGGTTGGTCTTTAACAACACTCAAATGTTGGTCTCTAAGTTTTCAAAGAGTGCCTTCATTAATTACAGGACGAATATAACAGTCTACTGATGTTTTAATTAATTCTGTCGTAAAAAGTAGGTGGCTTGGGATAGCCATCGACATTTCATGTATCTTTGACATATAAATCATTTTTATTTTATCCTAGCCTTTGCATAAGTCAGCGTATTGCGTTGCCAGCGCAAGCACGAAGAGGTCAGTCAGTTGAGGAAAAGACAAAGAGACTCGTCCGCCTCTTCCAGGGTGATGGCCAAAAATAGGGCAAACCTCTCCCATGAAAATTCATCTGGCAAGACTTCATCATCTTCTGCTTCTAGGCACAAGTCAGCAGCTCTTCTCTTCTCTCCCAAGGTAACTGTTTGCATCGTCTTTTTTAACCTCTTTGTCCCAATCAATCTGTCAAATTTGCTTCAGAATGATTTTCATTTCTGGACAGTATTCTGGTAGCGAATGTTAGTTACTGAAGAACAACTTATAGCTGGGCCATAGCACTAACTGGGTCGTAACTTATAGCTGAGATAAAACTAGACAATGTTAAATGAGCAATTGCAGAGTAGATAACTGCTTGTTGCTCAGACGGCGATTTACTATTTGCCTTTTGTTGATACGTCTAGCACATGTTATCTCATGTTATCTCATGTCACCTCATGTTATCTCACGGCACCTCATGTTATCTCATGTCACCTCATGTTATCTCATGGCACCTCATGTTATCTCATGTCACCTCTTATATCAAAGTTTCTCACAGCCTGTTGTTATAATCTCAACTTACTAGTGACTTTTTCTACTGATTACAGCTAAACCTAAAGTAATATAAAATAATCTGCCACTTAAATTGGAAGAGTATTTTTTTGTGTATGGCATGTTTCTTATATATACACATATTATGTTGTCTTGTCCTCTGTGCTAATGGACACTCCGTTTTACTCGATTACTCTAACTCAGGTAGCGAAAAGCAAGTGGGACAAGCTTGAGCGGTACATTACATCCGTTGTTGTGCGGAAACAGACAATTGCCAACATGGAAGCTGAGATGGATCTTCACATTAACAAGCGAGAACAGCTCAGCAAGAAGATAGATGCGTACAGTAAAAGGCTGGACACTGCCATTAGGAGAAATGAGGTCGGAAACATGTATAGTCATTACTCTTAGGCTCTTAAAATGGGCAAATTTCTTAGCTGACATATGGCATAAACATCTGCTGCGACTACACAGATCGAGACTACTGAATAACTAGTTATGTTTTACAAGTATCAACCTAGGTCAAGTAAAGATCAAAACATCTATTGGATGTTGTCATTACCCTTATTGGAACATGATTGTATTAACACTATATATATATATATATATATAGTCAAATTGTAGTATTTAGGAGGCCACTTTGGAAAATATATCCACGATATAGGGCTTTTGGATAATAGGAGGCTTCTGATAGGAGGCTTCGCTAAAAACATGCTAAAACAACTCTACTCATCATGCTGATCGCATACGTATCTATTTTGCATTTTGCATAAATTTTGCCGGAGAATGCAACATTTTGGAAAATTTTGCAGGTTGGGAGGCTCTGTAGTATGAATTGGAGGGCCTCCCATTAGCGCACAAATTGAATTTTTTTATACAAAATTTGGAGTTGTCTTCTCTTTTGCACAAGCAATTATCTTCTCTTTAATTTCATGGACTCCTATTAGGTTTTTTATGTCTAGCATTAGACAGTCTTAGTGTCAAGGTCTACATTACTTCTTTTTATATGAATTCAGCTAAATTCAATATGATATTTAATTTTAAGGATTTTAGTTGCAATGAACCTTGATTGTAAGGTAAAATGTTTTAATAATAGGTTGCAAAAGCCAACTAATTCGGTTTTCAGGATTTTGGTCAACTAATGCTAAAAAAAAGACTTATTGGCAAATATTTTTGTGCTTTGATCAAATATTTGTCATATTGTCTATCCACATGAAAATTTTGTTTCACCCTTTATAGCTTGTTCGTGTTAAGCAACACAAGAACTAGCATTTTGTTAGTTTTAAACAAGTTGCAATAATGATCGGATTGGTATCGAGATCATCATAGTTTTCACATAGAAACAAAAACACTTTGTGATCATATATTAAAGCATCGCATATATTCAGGCATGCTGCCAATATGCCGGTTACATTCAAAAAGCTAAAATGTTCAAAACATAAATTTCAAACATGAACTGTGACCACTTTCGCTACTAAAACATGTTCATCAAATCCAATCATTGCTACTAACAGACAAAACTGGAAAATATAGCATATGTGGTGGCCATTGAATTATAAAAAATTTTATGATAGGAGCCTTCGATGAAACCAAGGAGTAACTTTGAACACACTGTGAAGATTACATAGATATTTATCTCGCATTTATCAACATTGGTCAACACTTTCATTTCAAAATATCATTCTTAGTCAAAAGAAAAAAATGAATTCATAAGCGGCCCCTTTAGGGAGGGGAGTTTAGAGATGTTATAAGCTTAATATAGGCGTGTCCCACAAATAGTTTAATTGAGTGCAACGATGACAAAGACAATATTATTACAAACAATGAGTTTGTATGAACCTAAAGGTCTTTTGTGAAAATGGAGCCAACCATCAAAAGCAGCTCAAACAGTTGTTGCAATACCAAAATATTGAAAATTGAAAGATTTACAAAGCATAGCATCAAACCTTTTGTCAAAAAAAGTGGATTATCTGATTTATTTCTGTCAAATAAAGTTTTAGAGCTTCAAAACACTGCTGCTACAATAATTGTCCTGCGATTTGTGTGAGCAGTCCCTTGCATGTTGAGTATAGTGCAATATGCTATGGTTAGTGTAACCAACGGCTAGGCACAATTTTTTACAATAATATTCTAGCAAGACATCTCTAAAGTAATTGGCATGGGAACTTTGCTGATTGCAGACACGCCCAGTTGCAGAAAGAACTTCAAGCTTGGATGTCATTCTTGTCACTGGAGGCCTTTTTGGAAATTGAACAACAACCTGTCGTTTGAAGGTCAGGCATTCTAGACCACTATGCTTCAACTGGTAGAGTTGCTGCTCTTCCTGCAAAGAAACCATTTAGTAACCCGCTTGTATAGTTGAAAATTAGGAGAATTTTGAACACTACCCATTTTACAGACTTTCCCAAAATATCAAAGAGGTTTTCAAACATTAATTACTAAAAAGTGTGTTTCATCATGTTGTTTCGAAATACTTAGGAAATTGACCCGAACTTTAAAAGGAAGCTCTTGCAGCGGGTTACTTTGGCAGCACTACTACATGTAGGTGTGGCACAGAAGATGTCTTCCTACTGAAACTGCATAATTACATTTCTCCTAAAGATATTGCAATTCTCAGTATGCTGATGTTCCGCCTAACAATAAAACTTTAATCAATAAGCCTTTCTTTGAAAAAATTTGTTTTAATGTTGTTGTTAACACAAATAATTTTGCTCAGTAAAATTAATAACAATAATGATTATCATCAGTGCTTTATTTCAAGCTAAAGCTTCTTTGTCCAAATCTTAGTTAAGAATGGTATCATTGAAATATAATATGTAATAAATAGTTGGATTAAGAAAAGCTCTATTTTACAAACCAACAGTTACAGCGGTACTGTTCCTTTCCCTTCTAAGCAAAACGCACAAAAATCAACAACATTGTACACATTCAGCCTGTACTATTATGAGAACAGTATCTGTCCATCTACAGCCACAGTTGGAAATCAGAAAAAAAAATTGTGTCACATAGGATTTAAACTTGCAAGATTCAATGCGTTAGACTGACACAACAACTATTGTGCTAATTGACCTTCTTGCAATAGTTTGCAATAATTGAATGTTTAATTATCGCAACTGACAATATCTTACAGCATTCTAGACTGCCATGGTATTTTTGGTACGAACCAAGTTTAGTCCAACTCTTGAGCTGAATAAAATTATTAACTGTCTAACAGTCAATGTTTTTTTCATGCACAGATTGACTATTTAATTGTATAAAAATCCCTTATTATTCAGTTGGCCTTTAACACTCTAAGGTTGGTGTGTTTAGATATGCCTATTGCTGCCATCCATGTACCAATTAAGCATTGGCTGTCAGTCATTTTACTGAAAGATCGTGATTTTACTTCATGGTATGTTCACGGGTTTTTCAAACTTCAAACTCTAAAACATTTTTGTAACATTTTATCTTGCAAACGTGTTACCAGAGCTATGCACCAAATCGACAAGTCTATCCTTTGTGCATTACTAAACCTATGTAAAGCTGCAATCGCAATGAAACTAAAAGACCATTTCCAATGTTACTTACACTTACAAAACTGTTATTTCCGTCAGAACTTAGCAGATTACCGTCAGAGTTAGTGCTGCGTCTTTCATTATCTTTCTAATCACTTAGCCAGATTTTGAATTGGCTGCAATTTCATCAGCATACGTAATTCTTTGTTTTCTAAGTCGCGAGGTACTTGCGAAGGCCATAATAACGCTAAATAGTTCAAATGTTGAAAAAAAGATGAGCGTTTCCGAGCTGAAATTTTCCAAACAAAGACTTTAAACAGACTTGCGAGTTTATGCAACTTTCATAGAAAAATACTTAGACAACACTGTCAATACTATAAAAGTACTAAAGGTCGTTGGTTATGTTATCAACAAGTAATAAAATTAAGTTACTATGTGACTGCTTGAAAATTTGCTATGGTGTGCATATGACAGTTGACCATACCCTTTGCATAAATGCGCATATGGCAGCAAAAGGGATATCTTGCTATGAACAGTTTCTCTAGTTACATGTTTTCCATGCACTTCTGCCTTGCCAGTATTTAGGTATTTTATATAATAAAGACATTTAGCTTTAGCTGCTACTTACTACACTCCTAACTGGCAATAGTTTGAAACACCAGAATAGGGTTGTAGTCTATAGCACTAAGCTATTGTACAATACTGTTTTGAATGCATCTTAGGGTGTATCATCTAAGTACTTTTACTATCGTGAAATTCTGCTTGCAACCTGAAACACGGAGGTGAAAAAACTGACTGAAACACGACCACACGGTGAGATGCCAATTTTAAAAGCCAAGCAGAACTTCATTGAGACAGCTGATCTAAAAAAGAAACAATATTTACTTACAACAGGCTGAAACAACATTTACATACAACAGGCAGTGCAGCTCGGCACAACATACGCGTATAGCCAATATCAATGTTCTATGGCTCTTACAAATATGTTTGTACAAAACACATTTTTATTGAGTAGCTGATTAATTAGCCTGTCATACGTGTACCTATTTGAAAGAAAAGAATCATCTGCCTGCATTGAACCAATAGAAAACATGTGAACAACCCTCACCGACCTGGGATTCTCCGTTTTTGGGAGCACATATTTTTGTTCTCGCAATTTCGTTTTTTACTACAAGTGTAGTAAAAAAACCTTGGTAACTTTAAAGGTCTGACACGGCTGGTTACTTAACCAGCCGTGTCAGACCTTTAAAGTTACCAAGGTTTCAGAAATGGGCATTCAATAGACTTTTGAAAATGGGTTACTGATTGCTTCCTATGTTATTAGCGGAAAAGGCTGAGAACACGACCAAGCTCGCACTGCAACACACTTTTAGCTTTTTCTTTGCATCATTAGATGTAAAAAGTTCTGTTGATTGATATGTTTATAAAAATCTCATAGGCGGTGTGGTTCAAAAATAGGGGCCATTCTAACCTGAGGGCACACTTCATTCTTTGGTGAAAGTTAGGTCTTTAACAAAAGCCATTACATTTATGAGAATAGCGATTTGTATACCAAAATATGTTGTATTCTCATAAAAAGTGTATTACGTTGTTCTATATAGATTGATATGGTAATGATGCTACCACTACCAGGCACACTGGCTTTTTAGCTATAACTAGAAAACAATTTGTATTAACCGTTTTAGGCAACACTCTAAATTTTTGAGTTGTCTGCTCCTGTAATAATATTATGTTTTCCAAACTATGATACAATTAAAAGTGCTCTTGTGAATCCTGGTCATCAAATGTTTTAGCACTTTTTTATAACATCAAATGGCAATTCAAATTTCCTCTCTTCCAACAAGATCAATAATTTTTTTAATCCGTCTTAGCATTTTCAACTTATTGAAGAGTGAAGTAATAAATTGTTCAAAAATCATGAACTTGTGGTATGACTCTTACTCTATTTCTTACATCTATCTCAAAAAATTATCGTCAACTTTTACGGACCTCAATTGCAATATAAGAAAGCTTAAGATGAAGAGCTAAATATATAAAATAAGTACATTGATTCATAGCAAATTTACCAGTTTTTGATGAGCTGAAATAGAAGTAACATAAGTTGAGTCGGCGCTTTTATTGAATATCAACAGGTTTTATGTAAACTGAAATCATTGTAGGCAGGTGACCCTGGAGCCAAACATAAACAGACGAGATCCTCATGCACGCTTTTCGAGCAATGTGGATTTTATTTGTATTATTAATACTGATTACACTAAAACCATTTAGTTCTTCTCAAATGGCCAGTAATCAAATTTTGAAATCTCACATTGCAGATGCCTAGGAACCGACTTAGCGTTGGAAGGAATTTGACACCACAACGATCGTTTTCCCTATATATTCCAAGTATATTAAAAATCTAAAAAGTTTACATCACTTTTACCATTTGAATTATTTTTATTCTGATCAGACAAAAAGTCACTAACGATCGCTGGATCAAATAATCTTTTATTTTACCATTTTGAAAGTCGAGCCGATGTTGACTGGTTTTTTCAAATTTTATTCTTTTCCAAGGAGGCCCAATTTGTTTAGCTTTTAGCACAAAGCAACGCCTCTCAGATAATCGTTTCATATTGTAAATCCTAAACCGATATCCTGTTGATGATATTTAAAACTTACCAGTGTTCATATCCTCTGTTTAACATTACTAGGCAACAGTTTTATAAACGTCTACCGAAAGCGACATAAATTTTGTTTTCCCACGCAACCGGTAAATGACATTTTGGTCATTTCCCTGCCAAAGGGTTAACACTAAAATAGTACGTCCATCAAGTCCAGCAAAATCAAGCAAAGTTTAAACTAACATATTTTGTAAGCAAATAATTTTTTAACAAATATGCTTCAGATGTCATTTCTTACAGAAATAATGTTTTCAATTGTCTAAGCTAGGATCATTAAAAATAAGTAAGGTTTTTTATAACTCGCATGTTTTTTAGACCACTTTTAATTACTCTTTCTAGGTTTAATGTTTTCTTCCAAAATACGCATGATACAACTAAAACACAACTAACACTAAAATGGTACGTCCTAAGCTCCAACGAACAACATAAGCCTTCAATTGCTGTGCAAACGGCTTTTCTCCAAAAAATTGTAATCTATGTGAAGAAGGTTCAATGCTGGGACAAAAAAAATTAAGTTGCCCTCTCGAGCACTTTAAACAAATTTCCAAAAATCTGAGAATATATCGGCATTATTAAAGTCCTTTAAATAGCTCAGAAGTTTCTAGTAGAACAGATTTTCAGCCATGATTTACACGATTATGGCCTGTGCTTCTATAATAAAGCTACTCTCCAATTGGCATGCAAAAGCCACTGCGCCTGTTAGTTACAGTTCGCCTTTGTAACACTATTCAAGAAAACTGAAATAATCAATAGCTCAGCTAAAATTTCCACTTTAATGCTCATATCAACTGATTAAACAATTAAAAAAAGTTCTGGTTAAAAGGCAGTAGACATGAATTTGGAAACAAAAAAGAAGGTGAAGTAAATAAAAGCAACAAAAGATTGATTGATACTTGTCGTTGCTAACTAACAAGGTGAAAGCAGTGTCTGTCTGACTTTTCATTTATCCATCGTCATGATAAAGTTAGGACCAATATATCTTTTGATGAGACTAGAGCTCATAACATTCATCTGAGTATATCAATACTCCAATGCTTGCACCAATAGGTAGCTTTCAAATTTTTGTGAATTTATGAGAGGCTAATCCTTTTTTCTGTTTTTCGACACAACTGACATCTTCTATTGGCAAACTAGTTTAACTCTTTTGCTACTGCATGAAATTCTGACCGAACGATTAACCTGCCCAAATTAATTTAAACGGTTTTTCGAAAAAAAAGTCATATACCGTTATTGTTTAAGCAATAACTCAAGAATGCAAACAGATATTATGTTACTGTAAAATGCATTTTATTTACAAAAAAATTCTCTACAAACTAAGCTAAAAATTGTATGGTGAATCTCACTCTCACAATTTTTCTGATGCTTTTTTTGCGATAACGATCTAGTTTTGCCATTTTGAAAAATGATTGGAAATGGTATAATTGAGCCAAAACAGTTTATATTGGTGGCATGTGACTGGCAACAAGGTTGTTTCGTTGGAGAATACATTTTATTAGTCTAGCTAATGGGTAGGTTTCGTAATGAAAAGCAAAGGGAGACCCTATTGAAATGTTGATACACCGGCTTACTGTCTGTACTTACTGTATATTCCTGCGAAATGTTGGAATGGTTGAACTGCAAAAGAATTATATTGGTTGCACCTGCTTGGCAACAAAGTTGTTTCATTGGAGGCATAATGTGATGTGTCTAGCTAATGTGTGGGCTTCCGAATAAAAAGAAATGTGAAACCCTATTGATAAGCTGATACATCGACTTGTGGTGGCGAAAGAGTTAACAATGTACTAAAATCTATAATAGCAACCCTATACATACTCTTATTGCTCAAGTTCGGCAAGAATGTAAACTATATTTTAAGGCCAGCTATGAAATTCTCGTCATTGAATTTGAGAATTTGCACCAACTTGACACTTTAATTCGTGTGAAAGTATTTATGTTGCATCAAACAAAAGCATTACATAAATTATTAATGTTAGGTGGAGTTCCCGTTATAAGAGGTATACATTATAAGAGCATTTACTGGACAGATATTCCAACCAGAAAATGTCCAAACTATGCCCATACACTTGAAGTTCGTTCTTTGAATTACCATACTGGGTTTGAAGTTGAAATACGACATAACAGTCAATCAAGAGAACTTCAATTTAATTATTATACAGGAAACAAATGCGTTATGTTTAGAAAGCAATGTAAGTGTTTTGAAAAAAAAAAGTTTGGGTCATGTATATATAGTTCGAAAAAAAAAATGCTTTTTTATTTTGCGTATTCACTTTTCACGAAGAACCAATGTTCCTGTATATCACGAAAAATGATAGATAACTGCAAAAGATAGCTATGACAAGCAGAACGGGATTTTGAGCAAAAATTGGATTTCTCACAAACAGATTGTAAGTAATACTAATATGCGAGTCAATCTTTTAATCAACATGAATGTCATTAAAAGTTAAAAAGGCATGGGGCAAATTATTAACTCTTTCGCTACCATAAGCGGATGTTACGGCTTCCGAGGTAATATAAGTACAGACCGTAAGCCAATGTATT
Organism: Watersipora subatra; assembly: GCF_963576615.1. Classification (NCBI taxonomy): domain Eukaryota; kingdom Metazoa; phylum Bryozoa; class Gymnolaemata; order Cheilostomatida; family Watersiporidae; genus Watersipora; species Watersipora subatra. The sequence goes on along the minus strand of NC_088710.1, from coordinate 40,510,908 downwards.
AGCCTATCAATAGGGTTTCACTTTTCTTTTCACTACGAAGCCCGTGCATTAGCGAGACACATCAAACTCAGTCTCAACCAAAACAATTTTGTTGCCAATGACACGCAACCAATAGAATAATTTTTGGCCTAACAGTTTCATTTCTACTTATTATCAAAAAGGGAAAACCAGATAGTTATCGTAATGGCAATGTGAAACACACTGCGTTCATTCAACGCAAAGAAAGCATCAGAGCATTTGTGAGATTGAGACTCACTAAACAGTTTCATACTTATTTTGCAGAATTTGTTTTTGGAAAAAACGCATTTTACAGTGAAACGGTAGGTTTTGATTTTCGGAATGTTACTTAAATACTAGCTGTATATCAGTTTTTTGAAAATTTGTTTGAATTAATTTGGGCAAAATAATTGTTCGGTCAAAAATTAATGTGGTAGCAAAAGTGCTGAATGTATTTGCCAAAAATCATATATTTAATTTTAAAGACTAGAAGTGATTTTTTATCTCCGTAATTGTAAAATACATGTAAAAAAAATTTGTTTTTTTCACTAACGCTCATTCTACGTCGCTCAATATTTTATTCTATAAACACCGTGATTTACCTTCACTATGTTCCTGTGTCCATTCTCCTCTGACCAGAAACATCCCAAATATGTAAGCTGTTGGAACCTTAAATTGCCAGTTCTTTAGATAACTTGACTAGCATCAAGGTGGATGCAGGACAGGTAATGGCAACACCCTGCAATGATTCATAACAAAATAGAAATAACCAGTTTTTTTATTAGAACCTTTTCCGATTTATACTAAACGTTTACATCATACGTTTACAGCTAATCGTTTGCAAGTTCATTGATTGCTGCAGAAAAAGAAAACATGAGCAAGTATAAGTGTATTTGGTATTCTAGCCCCTGACATTCAATCACAACTTTTATATTCCTCACCAGTGTAGTCTTTAGGCAATAGAAGAGCATGACTTGAGCAATGTGAACAAAATTTCAAAAGCGATCGCGAAGTCATGACATTGATTGTCAGTTGTCTGACCTTAATTTGGACTTATCTTTTAGATATTATTGTAAGGTAAAGTTTAGAGCTCGTCACCATGAGTGTTAACTGCAAGTTTCTGTTCCTGTCTCAGACGCTACGCTAACCTATAGTTTGTACAAGTGCTATCACCAGTGAACAGGTAACAGGAATGCAAGAACATGACAACTATAAACATACAAGGGTGAATAAAAGCTGTGTACATAATTGAAATCAAGGAGTTATTCACAGGGCATAGTCCAATTTTTAAAACATAATAACTAGAACCTGACGATCAATAAAATTATTGTTAACAAGAACTTTGCACCAGCTCCATGAAGCTAAGAAGTCATACATAATAGTTACATATATATGGAAAAAGAGACAAACCAAAAAGCAGCAACACTTATTCAATACTAAGAATGATTAACAACGCTGAGAATATTAACCAGCATAATGCACAGTAGCACTGACATACATTTGCTGCTTGAATGGTATGTTTCCAAAAAAAGCGGGTTCATTTTTTTCTAAAAGATTACTACTCCTTAACAAGCAAAATGATAACAAGCCACGGTACTACGAGTTGGCAACCTAAGCAGCTAAGTTGTATGTGTAATCCAGATGAGTCTACTACGGTTTTTAGCAAGGCAAATAATTAAGCAATATTTGAGTGTTCACCAAATTAAACTTTTTTCAACGTGCCATTTTTAGCGGCGCAGAGAAATCAAACTTTTGATGACCATTAAACACCGGCTTGAGGCAGGTGGTAAGAGTGAAACCAACTAGATTTGTTCAACTTAGTAAAAAGCGTATAAAAGTATTAGGCACAATTAGCCGCATGAATACTTGTTACAGAAATTTCAATCATACTAAGATAGAGTTTAAAATCATTTCTATGAAAAGCCTGTTGCAGTTGCTTCATTTTGTCCTGGGAACATTTAAAAACCTTTAATAGAAAATGCGAAACTTATAGAAAATAAATAATATAATATAAAATTTAAACTGGTAGAAAATTTATGTTAGCGATGACATATTTTTATTGTAGTTTTACATTAGCACTATTTGTTCTAAACAGTGTGGTAACTACATGACGCATTTACCGATAACTTCAGCTCCTTTACTACTAAAGGAATTTCTTTACTGTGACATAAGTAATCACTGACACCAAATTTCTAAAATGAGTCTGTATAAATGGTTATAACTTTTAGACCACATGATCTATACAGTTTTTTATAGCAAGTTAATCAGTATGATATTATGTTAGTTGATGCAGCGAAAACTTTCAAAAATGCGTTGCAGAATGAGAGGGAACGCTTTTGGTCCATTTTGAAATTACCGTGAAGTGAGCATAAATCTCGATTCGGACGATTCATGAATATTATTAGTTTACAATATATTATTACTGATAAAAATAATTACTCTCATTGGCACTATTGCTCAATAAAATTATCCAGTTCATATAACTAAAACTAGTAAAAATTTGTGGCTGTTATGCTTTCGACATGACTGTCATTTCTAGGAAAAAAAATTCATAAAACAAGGATTCGCAAAGCGAAACTATGCTTGGGATGTAAACATATTTTTATTGGTTCAACATATACAAATAATTTATTTTTTCATTCAGGTATATATGCAAAAAGGTAATTAGTCAATTACTCACTAATCATAAACAATTTGGGTCATGAACTCAAAAACCATGGTTAAATCTGGGGTTTGAGATTTGGAGTTATCTACACTACTAGCAGAAAGAGTAAGTTCTCAGTTATTTTGCAAAAGAAAATTTGATTCTACATTAATAACAGCAGGTTTTATGGTCAATAAACTGAATGCATGTTCACCATTAATGCGATAACATAGTTCCGAGAAAACAGGTGTTGAAGTTTGAGAAACGAATACTAATGCACAATTGTGTTTACATTTCAAAATGTCATAGCAACCAATATCAATCAAGAAGTTGTGATATTTATCTAGATTTCTGAATTTAAATCCGGAAACTTATGCTGAAGTTAAAAATCTAAACAGATTGTAGCTGGTTGTCATAGAAATAGCTGTATATCTATAAGAAAATGTATTACTTATTCAGTTAGTGCAGCTTCATAGTCAGATAACTCGACTTCGTGGTTTGCGACTTCACCATGGTTTCTGAGAACGCGACCCATTCATACAAAAGCTTGACAAAGCCACATCATGCAGCACTCAGCCATACGGAAACACTTTGAATAGCTTTACTGTACTACTAGGTTCACAGTAGCTCAGGAGTTGAACAATTTGATTTGCACTGAAACAGCTTCGTCAAAAGGAAACAGAAGCAACTAGTGCAAAATCTGTTTTGTATTACTTTTACGTCATGCTTTGTTGTATTTGAGAATCATATTGCATATGCGTATAATTCAGAAAAATTCAGGACCAAAGGTTTTCAAGCTTTTAATCTTAATCGAGCTAATTATTATTGTAGCTAATTTAATTATTAGATGATTAAAAAAACAATTGAGACAATTTATGCGTAAATTAAAGGCGAACTTGAAACAAAACTTACATTACAGTTATTTAGTCTCAAACCATTTACCGTATCTTACTCTGTTGTGTTGTAAGTGCAAAATATGTGAAAAAGTGATCACAAGATCTTAAAAGATCAAAAGCAAACAGTTAATCGCAGCCATCACAAAAAAACATCGTAGGTTGGAATCCCTTTACGAAACGGCTCAAATGGGATGTAAGTTGCACAATGATGGCTTCTGTTTACACTTTCGTGCAACCTCATTTGTCGAAATATTTTCACAAATATACCTCATGCATTCAATAAATCATGTCTATTGTCCCTAGGTGCCTATTTCCTGATCATTGTAATGCTGTCACTTTGAGCACTGACATCTCAAAACCTAGCCTAAAAATATGTTATTTTTTAACTTTAGTTCAAAAGAATGTATATCATCCTCTGACGAACATAAGGAGCCTGTTGGTCACCTGCGATAGTCAAAAGATTCTGCAAAAATTGTTCATGCTTTTTGACAGGAATTATGGGTCACATGATCAGATTACGACAAAAAGATTAGACCAAGATGAAACAAAAATGTAAAGTAGCGAGCATCTATAATTGAGGATTGAGCATGTATATTTGATGAGAGCTTCCCAGTAGAACCCGAAGTGTTTGTCGTAAACTGGTGCTACGAGACGTTTAATACCGAGGCTGTGATTGGCCTTTAATTTTACGTGATAACATTGCATATCAGAACAATAACTACACTGAGTTGAGTACGTAATCAAAATAAAGGGATTCTAACCTACGGCGTTTTCCTGGTGGCTGCGATTAACTGTTCATTTTTTAGCTTTGAAGAGCTTGTAATCACAATTCTACAAAATTTGCACCTACAACCCAACAGAGTAAGGCATGGTGAATCTTTTGATACTAAAAAACTGTAATGGAATTTTTGTTGCAAGTAGACCTTTAAATGCAGCTGCATTTTGATAGCATGTTTATGACCAGGCTTGATGTAAGAAACAGAGTAAGAGTCATACCACAAGTTCATGATTTTTTAACAAATTATTACTTCACTCTTCAATATGTTGAAAATGCTAAAACAGGTTAAAAAATTATTGATCTTGTTGGAAGAGAAGAAATTTGCATTGCCACTTGATGTTATTAAAAACTGCTAAAATATTTGATGACCAGGATTCACAAGAGCACTTTTAATTGTATTATAGTTTGGAAAATATAATATTATTACATGAACAGACAACTCAAGAATTTAGGTGAGCAAAAGTGTTGCCTAAAACGGTTAATACAAATTGGTTTTTAGTTATAGCTAAAAAGCCAGTGTGCCTGGCAGTGATATGGTAGCATCATTACCATATCGTTCTATATAGAACAACGTAATACACTATTTATTCGAGAATACAACATATTTTGGTATACAGATCGCTATTCTCATAAATGTAATGGATTTTGTTAAAGACCTAACTTTTATTAATGAATGAAGTGTGCCCTCAGGTTAGCATGGCCCCTATTTTTTAACTACGCCGCCTTTGAGATTTTTATATACACATCCATCAACAGAAAATTTTACATGTAATGATGCCAACAAAAAGCTAAAAGTGTGTTGCAGTATGAGCTCGGCCGTGTTCTCAGCCTCTTTCGCTAATTAATAGGCACAAATCAGTAATCCATTTTCAAAAGTCTATTGATTGCCCATTTCTGGAACCTTGGTAACTGTAATGGTCGGACACGGCTGGTTACTGTAAAAAAGGAAATTGCGAGAACAAAAATAGTGCTCCCGTAAAGCGGAAAATCCCAGGTCGGTGAGGGTTGTTAACATGTTTTCTATTGGTTCAATGCAGGCAGATGATTATTTTCTTTCAAATAGATACACGTATGACAGGCTAATTAATCAGCTACTCACTAAAAAAAGTGTTTTGTACAAAAAAATTTGTAAGAGCCATAGAACATTGATCTTGGCTATACACGTACGTTGTGCCGAGCTGCACTGCACAGCCTGTTGTATGCACTCAGTTAATGGACTATGCACAAACCTGCTTGTGTTTTAAAACGTTTCCATTCTGAGACTCAAAATTAAACTCATTAATAAATTCAGTCAAACTTTGCAAAATGTGTTAATATTTTAATATTAACATTTAAATATTAATATTTAATATTAATATTTTAATAAACGTGATATTAAATTTATACATAGTTGAAATACTGTACATAAATATAAAAAAATGTGATAAATTGTACATACAACTCCATACATCAGTATTTCACATCCTAGCTATGGTTTTGGTTATTTTTTTGACTGCCAGTGCTATGGTATTCTGGTTTAGCCAACTGCCCAATGCAATTAATGACTGCAGTCTCCAGAGCCAACTTTAATCATCAGAAGATCAAGACTAAAAAAACAAGGGCTCATCAACTTACCCCTTAGCTTTTTTAAACACTTGTAGACCAATATGATTGGTTCAATGGGAACATGATTGAGGGACTATAGTTCGGTGTGGAGAGCTCATCTTCGTTCTCCAGATCAGACAACTTCTACAAAAGTGGAATGTTTGTAACGTAATATTAAGTAAGAAAGTTGATGACCACTTTATGCATAGGGCCTCTTACCACCGTCCATTTGGTATTTGCAGACATGTTGAAAGTGGGCTACCGTTAAACCTATTAATATTTGAAAGCTAACTCTAATTTAATGGTACTGCTATTTGAGACCACTTTAGGCAATTGTTTGAAAAATTGTGGGCCATTATTTTATTGAATGCCACCTCTATTTAAGGATGGGAGTTACCTCTTCAAAAAGAAGTAACAACTTACCTTCTCAAATAAAAGTGCTAAGTTACCTCTAACTTGGATGTAAGTTAGCAAATTTTCTGTTTCTAAATAAAAAGGTTCATGTCGCTCCTACTGACGGAGAGTACAAAATATAGGCAACACCACTTTGCCTGCAAAATGGTTCAATTTATCTTCTCATAATTCTTATGAGCTATTTAAAAAACACAATGCCTGCTTCTATTTTAAGATTACCTCTATTTGACCGCTACTATAGGGGTAGGACCAAAAGATAAAGTGTTGTTGCATCAAAATATGAATGCAACATTGATGGTATTATTATCACGTTTATCAAAAGTTAAAAAAAGGTTTTGGGCATCGATCGAGTCTAAAATAAATTAAAATTATACTGCAAAAAGGTTTACATTACGCAAAGAAATTCAAAGCAACAGACAAATGGCAACAGGTGTTGAAACTAATGTGTTGAAAGGTCTATGCGAGGTCATTGAGTGAAAAGCTTATTAAGTGAACTAGTTAAGGATGACCTAATCAAATGACTGGAAAGAAGCGTTGAACTAGCATTTGCGATTTGTTCATCAATCACTGTTTCCATGATGGGCAGTGCTTTGGAGTTGCGCTCTCTCCGAATCATGGAAACGGCGTCTTTGCACTGAAATCACTGCGAAGCCAGAGCAAATTCGCAGCAAAGAAACAGCGATTTCGCAGTGGGTGCACATAGCTCTCATGCCGTGGAGATGGATTCTTCGATGTCCATAAACTAGTACAAATGTTATCCCATTAATCTTGTTTTTTTCTATTTTCCGATCTTCTTTCACCTATATTTACGACCACCTGCACCCACGAGGACGATGAGGTGATCATTTTCCTAGACTTTGTTATCGATGCCACCTCTTTTTGAAAAATAGGTGGCAAGTCGTAAATAAACGTTTAAATAATATATTACTTAAAAAATATTTAATAAGAAAATATTACATTGTAAAAATTGTGATAAGGTTTGTAAAACCTTGTGAATGTGTATTGTAAATAAAAGGATAATGATGACAGAAGCATAAAAAGACCGTTTCTGACATTCGGTATCAATGATCGATTCAACTTCTCCATCAGGCGATTCGATTTATACAATTTCTCTTCTCTGCTAGTTTGCTGAAAACCACTGCGCAGCATGAAAACGTACAATCCCCTCAACTTTGGAGGGGGCTGCATCGCAGTACTGCGCACCATGGAAACATAATGATTGTAATATATCTCAAAAAAGAGGACTTTAATGACTATGTAGGCCTAAACAGATAACAAACTACTGAGCCACCACCAGTTGATATGTTGGTGGACATGCTGATAAATTTGATATAAGCATACTTAAAGTGCTTGCCAAATAGAAAGCAATACATGAGCTGTTATGGATGAGCAGCTTTCAATGCAAGCAGCTGGGCAAAGGGCTTTGTACTAGCCTTTGGTATGAAATATTACCCAAGCCTGGGTCAGTAGACATCTAGCACCTCTGCTAGTTGAAGTGCAAACATTTTCAAATAAATTAGGTAATTCCATGTCAATAAGATAATACCATAGTCGTTAAATATAAATATAAAGTTGTAAAAATCATGACTTGATGGTATGTCGTGTTTTAATGATTTGATCTTTGCCGATCTTATCAATGCGTGTCAGTAAACCTAGGCAATATTTCTAGCAATCCGAAGAATAGTATAATGATATTTGGTCAAACACCAGTAAAAAAAACCTACTACAGATGTCATCAAAAAAAAAATGGTAATTCACCATTGCTCGGGCTGAAACTATAATTTTTTTGTACGATTTTAAAAACTCGTAAAAAATTTACAGATCATATCCATCCAGCGCACGCTCCTCATCATTTCATGACTCAAAATATACTGGGAAATTATAGTTAGTAAAATATTTTGCACCTGCAACACAATAAAGTAAGATATAGTTAATCTTTCCATACTAAATAACGGTAATGTAAATTTTGATGCAATTAAACCTTTAACTCTTTCACTACCGCATTAAAATCTTACCGAATGAATATTCTGCCCAAATTGATTAAACAATTTTTTGAAAAGCTGAAATACCGCTAGTATTTAAGCAATATCTCGAGAATAAAACAGATATCATTTTACTGTAAAATGCATCCAAGTCAAAACAAAATTTTCTACAAGTACAAAGTAAATTTTACTCTTGTACAATATCCAACGTTTTCTTTGTGTTGATTGAACGCAGTGTTTTTTTTGTTGCCATGAGATCTGGTTTCGCTGTTTTAAAAAATAATTAGAAATGGAATCGTTGAACCATAGATTTTTTTAGGTGCGTTTGATTGGCAACAAGATTGTTGCACTGGAAACAAATTTTGATTGGTCTAGCTAATGTGTAGGCTTTGAAATGAAAAGAAAAGTGAAACCCTATTGATAAGCTGATATATCGTTTTACGGTCGGTCGGTACATTTATCACCGCGATTTGTTGACAATATTTAGCTGAAAAACTTTCTATTGATAGCAAGTGATTGGCAACAAGGTTGTTCTACTGGAGACAAAATTTGATTGGTCTAGCTATTATATAGGATTCATAATTAAAAAAAGGTGAAACCATATTGAATAGCCGATATATAGGCTTATGGCCTGTACTTGAATTACCACTAAAGCCGATATATCGGCTTACGGTAGCAAAAGAGTTAAAGACAGGGTTTATTTTCATTGGAGGGTGAGTGAATGTCTCAATAGCTTAAAATCTTCCAGTTAGAAAAACCAGAATACATTGAAATCAAGACTCAGAGGCTAACCATGACACTAAACCATAAAAATACTCATTTTAATATTATCACCAGAACTATATTGAATGCAAAATTTGATTTTTGTAATAACAAAGAAAAACAATTTTAAGTAGTAACTTTATGTTGTTGTTATTGTTATATAGAACAATACCATTTTTTTAATTTCCTGTTGGCCTAAGTAACAGTAATAAAACACCAAAAAAGGCGCACAGCTAATGGCTAAGTCCTGGCAGTTTTTGTCTAAATTAGAAACAATATAAAAGAAAACCTAGAAAGAAAATGGAAAAAAATCAGATTGTTTTATCTGGTCAGTACGTACCTGCAATTAAGAGCAAGCGAGGCATTGTAGCATTATTACGAAACGCAATATCAGACTCTACAAGAAAAACGACCAATGATGATTAACGTGCATTTATGTCGGCGAAGGCAAGTTGAACAGTGCATCACAAGTTACACAAAGACGTATGAGTAATGCCAGCATGTGGTTTACAGTAATTGATGAGATTAGCTCTTTCTCTGAACTAAACAGCCAACAGGTATGAGATTACATAATGCCATACACTCAGCTATATACAAAGGAATGTTTAATTAATGCTCGCTACTAGTTTATGACCTTTATTTCTTGAACTGGGTTCTATGTTTGGCTCTGAAAGCTAAAGCTAGCTGGAGACAAAACATGTCCTGCAAGACACTTGAGAACTATCAAGCAAATTTTTGTCACTGAATTTTCTGATGCTACCCGCAAATTCGTTGCAAACTAGCATATTAATGTGTATACGAAAGGCTTCATGATTTTGCATGTACCTGTATCATGGTTGGTTAGCCAATCTTCAACAAAATGTTCACAAACAAAAACAAGGCTAAGTCAAAGTAGTAATTTTTCTCTCAAATAATCTCTGCTTCTTTGAATGTTTACATAACCACATAAACTCATTCGCACCCATGCGCGAGTTAAAGCAAATTAACATGCGCTTTTATAACGTTGCTAGGCACTCAATGCGTGTTAACTCATGTCTGAAATTTACCAACTCCTTGCATCGTTATTTTCAAATTATAAAATAATACTTTTAGTTCAACATAAAGAAAAATTTCTGGCCAATCAGACAAATTTTAAAATATGCTTTTGTGACGTTTCTGGCAAAAGTTATAACCAGATTAGTACACCTATCTCAATATCTACCAAAACCGGAAATCATCAGGCCGACTTGAAATTTTATCGTTCATGTTATTTTCTTTTTAACTCCATGAGTGAATAATAAATATGCAGATTGAAAAGTGGCAAGACATTGAAAAACTGCATAAATCAAGTTAAAACATTATTTTTAATGTTTCGAAGTTTTTATTAACTTTTAATTTGGCCAATTTGAATCGTTATGCTCGAATAAAAATGCATTCTTCACGCTGCTAGCTGTAGTCAGACTGACGTTATCTTTCAGTTTCGATAGGATCATATTGGTTCTTAGAGCTGTCTATGATACCTGAAAAGTCAAGAACAGAGTTATTGAACATAGTTTTATTATTTGAAACATTTTCATGAAGTTTTATTGGTGTTATATTGGCATATAGATTTGCTATGCTTTTGTTTGATGAAAGAATTCAAAGTTTCTCGAGAAGAAAAATTTCGAAGTTTCATGATTTTCGTGTTCATGATTAACTACATATGTATAAATAATCTTTATAACTATATATTGTCTGTAATAAATAATTAATTTCAGTCAAACTTTGTATATTTTGCAATTTTTATGGTGCAAATCTAACTTTCTTTCAGCAAATGACAATTTTTGGAAAAGTGGAAAATTCTTGCAACTACCTTCTTCGATGCATGAATCTACATAAAAGGGATACAAGTTGTTTGTATGAATATAATATAATTTAAAATCGGAGACTTGACTGTCTCTTGTGAAATTTGAATGAGTAAATTATCTCAAGTTTGTCTTTTGTAGTAGTAATTTGAATCACAGCAACTTTCTGGACTTTCTGAAAATCAGCGGTATCTGGGGCTAATCGCCTAAAAATTAGGCGGATGCGAATGAATTAATATCATTCAATAAAATCAATAATATGAAAATCCGCCGACAAAGAATTTTTCTCATGTCATGCATATCTAATACGCTTCACAAAGCCCTGCAATTATCAATTCCTGCAAATCACTTGACATTTCCACAGTTCGCTTCAGCTTTTATGACTACGGAGCTATTCTTAGCTTGCATGCTCTGGTGAGTTCCTGTCCCAGCTTAGTGTTTCATGTATGTATGAAGATGTTGGTTCTAGTAAGTGTTTCCGATCAAGTTTTATTATTCACAGGTTTGTTCTGCCACTCTCTAGCTAACTCTGCCCTACAAGCCTGACTCTTAAAGGCCGGTTCACACTATATCGCCGTATCTCGGCGTTTCCCTTTCAGCGTTCATCGTCGATTATGTGAACCGTGAATTGATGGCATCGACGAAGCATCGCGGACACGTCGAGAAAGTTTGCTGCTGTCAAACTTTCCCGATAGTTTGCGGAGCATCGACGACAGCACTTGTAATGTGAACCATTTCGGCGAAGACAATTCGCGATCGCGGATAGCGTGGTTTCTGTTTATGATTGTTGCTCTGCAGGACTATATTACACTCGTTGGACTAGCAGGGACCCCAGGGCTGATACTCTGAAAAAAACACCCACCTGGATAGGCCCAGCCTTGGATATTGTACCCCCAATCACCTGGTTGGTCAATTTGGATATTGTACCCCCAATCACCTGGTTGATCAACTTGAAATACACCCCCTAAACACTGGGAGTTCCCTAGAGGGCGCCCAAGTTCCACACCCCGCTAAACATCCAATATGATTAATGCATTAATAAAGCAAAAAAGCTACAAACAAAATTTTCCATTTTATTTAAATACGTTTTTATTTCGGATTTTTCGTTAGTTTAGTATTGCAAAAACGATCGTTGCTCTTCTGCAAATTGCTTATTTTTTGTTGCCAACAGCGACAAACATATTGTAGTTTACTATTGGTAGAAAAATTAAACAAAAAAGGCAATTAGCTAACCATAAATCAATTTATATAAACCGTTCGGGTGGCGACATAATAGTTGCTCTGCCCACTAACGTCAGTATCGCAAAACGACAAAATGTCGCTATGCCTGCAAAAAGGTTAATAAAACTGATTCCAAACAACCATCAGATCATTTTCATTTACAAAGAAAAAAATAATGAATATCAATAAAATAATTATCATATCATTCATTCTGATTATATTGCTAAAGGGTGGCTATGATGATGCAGTGTCGACTGTCTCTTTTCCCTTCCTTTCCTGTTAGCAAGCAAGCAGCAGCAACCTGCTTTAAAATGAAGACTGGAATTTCGGTGCAAATTCTTGGTATTACTTTGGCTAAATGAAACCTTAATGAGCATGGGCCCTTTTACTGGCTTGCTTGTGGAAACACCCCCTAAAGTAGCAAATTCACTGACAGTGCCCCATGGTCTGAAAACCCCCCCCCCCCTAAAACGTGATTTTGGGCCGAACCTAATGGTCCTTTTAGGGGGAGTATCAGCCCTGGGGCAGGGACCAGAGACACACGACAACATTTTTATACTGACTCGTTTTGTTTATGATAAGTTTATGAAAATATTATTGTAAGGCCTATGTATATTTACTCACCGAAAAAAAAACATTTCACAGTTCTCATTGTGCAATGTATAATAGAGTGCGTTAAATTGTCCTTCTTGATTTCTTCTCTTCTAGGCTGGACGCACCCACCATCTTCTTTTATGCCTCTTTCAGGTTTAAAGCTCTGCTGCTGCTGTTATCTAAGTCGGTTGCTTTGTCTGACCAATGCTAAGACAAGTACTTTTCTTAGTTTTAATTTTTTATCCATCTTCAACAAAAGCGATCACTCGATGCGCGTGGTACTAGCTTTTGCTACTAAACCGAAACGCGAATGTTTACGCGCGTCTCAATGGTCTGTTATTAATTAGGCCACGCCCATCGCTGACGCTCCAGTGACCACGTTATATATGAGAACGTAACGTCGACGACTGTTCCCTGATACAAACGCGGATGGCTTTGTGCTAGTGTGAACATGGTCATCATCGACAATCACCGAAGTATTGTTGCATCAACGCCGAGATACGGCAACATAGTGTGAACCAGCCTTTAGCGCTGAGAGCCACATAATGCGTGTATTATGATTCTGTGATAATATTGCAAAATTCTAAATAAACCGCAGTAATAACATTGGCCTTGCCTTGAATGTGGCAGCAGTGAATATCAACTCGGTCACATCTAGCGATACTATGACAACTACCTTTTTTGATCGCTATAACTTTATCTCCATCTCTTTCTTCAAGTATATGGAACAATTTAAGTACTGTTCCATATAATTAAATTGTAATTACAGGTGAAAATCATTTTCTATAATTTTGCAGGTACAACTACAAAAACATTGAATCTTAAATCTGAAGAATGGGGAGTAAACTTTTAAAAACACTACCCTGCTCATACTTAATTTAGCAATTAGCATTGACTGAAACATGTTAAATATCCAGTGTTATATATATTTGAGCAGCCTAATTTAATCCATGACATCAGAATAGTAATCGTGATATTAAAATACAATTATAATTATTTCCATAGATGCATTAGTCCATAGCAGGAATAGTTCTTGAGTATTGCACATCTTTCAAGCGACTAATCCCAGCATTTATTCATTCTGCTCCAAGAATTCATGTGCCAAAACTCGAACTCAGAAGTCAAAGTTCTAGCCAACACGATAAAAATACTCAAACTTTCTAATGCCAAAATTTGAGAGAAGATAAACTGGCATTTTCAGTGAGTATAATTGCTCAATACAAATATTAGGGGAGAAATGGGATATATGGAAACAGGGGATACATAGGTAACCCAATTATTAGAAATTGTTTACTTTCTTTTAGTTTTCTATTGCTTGTATAATATTGTTCAATCAAAAAATAGGTCACTGCTGCCATCTTAGTTCCTGCCAAAGTGAAAGTGTCAGGCATGGAGGTAAGTTACCTTTCATCAGTACTGTTTTGTAAATTTACTTAATATTCTAGCAGGTTTGACATACAGTAAATGAATGACGTTTACTTAAATTTCTGTTTTCAACATAAATAAACATATTTTAACCGATTTGAGACAAAATGTAAAACTAATCTGTAAATAACTTGAGAGTTATGGCACTTCACAAAAGTTATAAGCTGGGGATACATGGGCCATTAAGGATGAGGATAGTTGGACCAGTTAGCCCAACTATTCTTCTGCAATGCAAGCGCATAAACGGATAGATGGGTCGAGCGGCCAAGTATATTTTATCATAGCACATTCAGTTTACGCTTTTAGCACATACCATAGTTTTATAAAAAGAAAGCAACGAAAAGCTATACGTCAAATAATGTAATGGGTATTGCTGTAGATAAGATAATAAATGAAAAGCATTCAGTTGTATGTATAGCCAAAGATCATGAAATTTGCTCACTATGCCCAAGTTTCCTCAAGTAGTGGCCCCTGAATCCTCCATACTGACCCATGCATCTTTTTTCAAAGATAGATGGCCCATTGACTTTACTATATGCAATTATTTGAATGCAGTTTAGAGAGCAAAAGTAAAACTATGTTCACGATGCTCTTAACCAAGCTCTAAGAGCATGCACAATTATAAATACAACAATGCAAAAAAACCTTAGTTATTTCGCAATAAAAATGTAACTCTTCTATTGGCCCAAGTATCCTACTTCCCTCCTACTCTGTACTAACAAAAACCAACCACAATACAAGGACAGCACTACGCAGGATGGGTAAGGTCTGTTGGTTAGTTATTGAAAGCTGGCTGAAATCATCATTGTTAAAGACAGGGTTTATCTCTATGCGAGGGTCAGTGTATGTCTCAATTGCTCAAAACTTTCAAATTAGAAAAAACAGAGAACATTTAACTCAAAGTTCAGAGGCTAACCAAGATACTACACCATGTAAACATTCATTTTAATGTTATAACTAGAACTATATTGGTTGCTAAATATGATTTTTGGTAATTAAAGAGAAAAACTATTTTAAATTGTACTATTTTTGCTATTATTATTACTATATGAAACAATGTGAATATTAAATTTTCTGTTGGCATAAGTAGGGAAAGGCCAAGTTGTCGCAGTTGTTGTCTAAATTAGAGACCATATAAATGAAAACCTGGAAAGAAAAAATGGAAAAAAGTCAGATTGCTTTATCTTGTCAGTACATAACCGCAACCAAGAGCAAGCCAGGCATTATAGCATTATTACGAAACACAATGTCACACTCTACAAGAAAAAATGACATTTGATGATTAGCATGCATTTATGTGGACCAAGTTAGAGAGTACATCGCAAGTTACACAAAGACACATGCTTAAGGCATGTAGCCAGTGCCAGCCAACAGAGAGAGCCCTGTTGACAGTGATTGATGAGATTAGCCCTTTCTCTGAGCTTAACAGCCAACAGGTATGAGATTACATAATGCCATACACTCAGCTATACACAAAGGGATGTTTAATTAATGCTCGCTACTAGTTTATGACCGTCATAGCTTGAACTGGGTTCTATGTCTGGTTCTGAAAGCTAAAGCTAGCTGGAGACAATACATGTCCTGCAGGATACTGGAGAAATATCAAGCATATTTTGGCCATTGAATTTTCTGATGATACACGCAAATTCTTTGAAAACTAGCATAATAATGGGTATATGCGAAAAGCTTAATTATTTTTAATGTACCTGTTTCATGTTTGGTTAGTCAATCCTCAAAAAATGATTTAAAACAAAAGCAAGGCTTATGGCAAAATATTCATTTTCCCTTAAATAATATCTGCTACAGTGAATGTTACATAACTGTAGCAGATATCACATTTCTATACGGAAACGTTAACTACTGCTAACCTTCGCTTTGAAACGGTAGCTTTGATTAGCATATAGTACGGAACTAAATTTTGTATGAGTATTACAATATTAATTATATATCCTTTCATAATTCGATTGAAAACTCTTTCTGTAAACCATTTTTAATTAAACTTTTGTTATAGATCTTTGAATCACTTGAACTTTTTGATAAGTTGGAAAACTGGGATTTTAATGATTTAACGTAAATCATGCATCCGACAACCAGCTAGCAATGGAAAGTTATTCAGTGATGCATATCTACCAATGTCTACCAATGATCGCAACACTCGATTCCATAAAATCGCTTGACATTTATATAATTTGCTTCAGTTTTTATTACTACAGAGGCTTTCTTAGCTTGTGCGGTCTGGTGGGTTCCTGTCCATGCATATACTGTTTGATCGTACAACATCGTAAGCATCATCGCAGTGACTTTATCTCTAAGCATTCATAACAGCTCCTCTTTGCTTTTTTCCACTTTGCTTTTCAGTTCTTATATGATAAACACATATATAAAGTCAGATTGTCTGCGTTGAAAAACATGAGTATGAAGCAAATGTTAGGCTACAGTCATCCAAATTTTCATTAAAAGTCATATATTTTTGTTACTTTGGATGGGCGAAAACAACAAATCCTGTAGCCTAATGTAGTCTCCAACGTTCGATGTAAAGTAAGATCTAAAGCAAAAGCACACATACCTGCTGCTTTCATTCTCTGTTTCATTTCTTAAATACAGTTTTATCAATTTAGATAAAGTTTTATCCTACTCACGTTGGTCTAAATCAGAAACTCGCTGCCGCATAGATCTTCTGCCAGCTCGGTTGGCTTCCATTGATAATACTTGCACTAAAAAGCGTTGCTGACATGAGATGAGTTAGATTTGAAGCCTTGAAGAAGATTTGAAGGTTTGATATCTACAACATGAAGCTCATCAAGCAATCCCTCTGCACTCCGAGTTCACGCAAGCGATATTAAGTCCTACAGAAAGAAATGTGGTTATCGGCACAATTAAATTAGGTTGATGCCCATACGCAAGTACACAATTTGTTTAATTTTTTGGCTGTTGAATACACAAAGACTCGGAGTTTACACAGCTGTCTGCAGGTCTGAAGCAGGCCTTACCTCAGCCTATGCAGAAAAAGTATTGTAACTCTGATGATTTCAATATAACAGAGAGAGTTTACTACCAGGCATGTACATTTTTGATGGTTTTAATTTATACGCTACAGCACATACAATAATATGCATAGACAATATACACATATTTAAAACAATAGCTTGGAGAGACTTGCCAAATGATTGGTTTAAAAGGCAATGATGAAAGCGTGCATTAACTTGAGCACAATTCTTTTAAAAACAATATTTTTGTATTGTATAACATGTTCTAGGACATACAAGTTTGAACCATACAAGTGATTTTAATGCCTTGCCAACCCCTTCTGAGAAGCTCTGCTAACTGATATGCCTGAGATTTATTTGAAGACCTTAGGGCTTTCTGCAATGCTTAAAAAACAGCACACAATTCACAAGCTATCGGCATGCGAATTACATCATGACTAACTGCTTGTCAATGGCAGAAGTTTAAAAAACACTGTAACATAAAGCGGCAATGAAATTTTTTTTCAAATCATTCAATTTGAAGTTAATTACGTGATTGCATCAACATGCTCTATCTAGGGCGACAAGCCATAATGGAGAGTTAGCTTTAATGATTAGAAGTTGTGGTTCATGTGACTCCATTTAACCCAACTGGCTCAATGTGAAGTCTGAAATGTGAACTGCACGACATGTAAATCAATATAAAACAGTTGCAAATACTTCTAACATTTTAAAATATACAATATTGGTTCAGATGTTTTAGAGGCAACTCAAGTGAATAGAATTAGCCATAAATTGTGAAATAAACATGAAATCAGAAATAGGCAGTGAATGTAACAAATCTTAATTTGTGTAAAAGTTCAACAGTTTGCTAAAAATGAAAGACACAAAATAATTGAGAAAAAAATTGCCTTGTTGCCTTCTGTGGTTCGTCTTTGTAGAATAAAATTGAAAATATTGTAGACTTTGACACTTTAAAAAAAAAATTTATAAACTTTGAAACTTTATCACCATTAAGGTAAGCTTGTTAAGCCATATTGCTCAGAACAACAACTGCTGCTTTACTGACCAGATCTAGAGGAGACAGTAGACCAAGATGAGCCGAGAATGCCAAAAACTAAACAGAATTAGTGCACATCTCGGTGCCTAAAATAGTTCTAGTCTCAGCCACACCAATTGCTGCAGAAGCAGCAGCAGCTCTCCAGCTTATTCATCCCAGCAACCCAAGACTGGAAAGATCATTAGTATTTATTAAAAATGTACCTGTTTTATAGTCATGACACATCTGTTGAAGTAATTATCTATTACACCCTGAAAACAAAGAAGTCTGGGGCTGATGTTTACAAGAAATATGTTTAAGAAATGGCTAGAAATAATATAAGTATTTAAATTCATTACATATATGCTATATGAATTTGCATTAAATAAAAAATCTTTAAAATTCATTGAAAACATTTTACTAAAAGCATTGGAGTAGGCCTATGTAAGAATGTCAAGGTTCAGAGTTGCAGTAAAACTGACATTGGGTTAATTAGTGTCCCTCTGGCAAAGCCTGGAGCCGCTACTCCTACATGTCATTTGCTGTTAATTTCTTTCATCTTTTATTGGCCAGGAGAAACTCCATAGCTATTGCATAATTACTCTCTTATTGAGGGTCTAATGTGCCAGATTAGGCATTCACTGAGTTCATAGATTAGTGCTCCGCATCGCATCGATTAGTTCTAAACAAAAATTTGTAATAATGAAACACTAAATTAAACATAATTAATAATAATGGAACAGTATCGTATGATAGAACAATCTTCTGCCAACACAATCGGTTTGAACTATTATAGCAATAATAAGTAAGAGTTATTAGCATAGATCATTGGCTAAGAGAACTTTTCAAGATTGGATGCAGATCTTCTCATTGAGCTGGGTGTATTTGGGAATTGAACAGTAACTTGCAGTTCACAGGCCAGGCGTTGTAAATGAACAGGCAATCACTGTCCAAGAAGTATATGGAAATTATGAAGAGTGTAAAAATTACAAATCTAATTCTTCTGCAAAATTGTAAAAACAGCTCCTACCAAATAAACGAAAGAGCGATGTTTAGTTTAGTCCAACCTTGTAGGGCCTAATTACTAATAATTGGATACCATTAGCATCTCTTGCCCATAAATTTTGCTGCTTTTTAGGTTTGATTTCCATCTAACAAATGAAGCCAGTTAAGTACCTGATGAATAGATGTTATATAACCCAATTATAAGTTATTGGCCAAATTTTCTGTAACAATTTCATTAAAATTTGAAAAATATGTTTGTTTTAGTTGTTTGTGATAGATAGTCAAGCTACCTAATTGCAACACAAGTATGATTGCATCATAAAAGCATCATACAAAGGGCTAGTGCTTTTACTTCTACATATACTTGTAGGTAGCTAGTATAATGATTCAATTTTGAAGTAGCCACCAGGTTATGTCTAGACTCCATAATGGCAATTTTGTTGAGTTTCTGCAGTGTCATAATCTAGGGCATATTCTAGGCGTTTTCTAAGTCCTGCAGGTTCTTGTTCATGTACATACAATTTCCATAACAATATCTTTATGAACCTATAAAGTTCCGGATGATTCAAAATGCAAGTATTTTAATAAAAACTTTAATAAATTGACTTTGAAACCAAACTTCAGTTTGTTTTTACAACTTCCACTAGAAACTTATAGGCTACTTAGAAAACACTCGGTGCTGAAAGCATGTATTTGACTTGCAGTGTATCATTCAGGCATTTTAAATAGAGCTGGGTACTATGGTGGCTGATTGCGATCAGCTAGAACACTCGTAATCTCGACCCAATGTTTTCATAATTTCGGTTCGAGAATTTACCGAGGAAGGGTGAGGTTATTCCGAATGGGCAAAGGTTTAGTTAGTGAGAAATTGAGTCAGTAATCATTTTGTTTTTTTTCAACATAATAACACACACATTTCGAAGGCAAACCTTTAATGAAAAATATGTGATGTTTTTTGTTGCCTTCCTTTTCACAATCATTGCCTCACAAGACGGTAACATAAATAGTTACAGTAAAATGAAATAGAATCTTCACAAACTTTCAGAATGGTAATAGAGTAGACAAATGTTTTAATGTGCATTTCATTTGTTCAGATCATAATCGTAACGAGTCCGTATTTTTTGTAATATCGTGTTACAAAAGTGCAATTATTTTACAACGTATGTTGGAAATTTGTAATATATAAACGAATACAGAAGAATTAATAGCATATTTTTGAGAAAAATTTCTTTCCGTTTCGTGAGCATGTTACCATTTTTTCTTAACACGAAAAAAACTATGATAAACCACTATGTAAATGTGTTATGTTACTTTGATGAAATATTTCATATTTTTAATTAAATATTTGCCTTGAAATGCATGCTTTATGTTGATAAACAAAACAAAAATATTACTGACACAATTTCTCACCAGCTAAACCTCTGCGTTTCCAGAATAAGCCCATCTCTCCTCAGTAAATTCTCCCCCGAGATTATGAACATCTTGGGTCGAGATTACGACATTTCTAAATGGCTGTGATTAGCCACCATAGGGTATCTATCACAGTGCCCTGCTTTTCTCTGCAAAAACTTACTTTATTCACTGTCTAAAGGCTGGTTCACACTATATCGCCATGTCTCGGTGTTGTCATTTTGACGTTGGTCGTCAATTATGTGAACCGTGAACTGATATCATCGACGAAGCATCACCGACACGTCGGGAAAGTTTGCAACTGTCAAACTTTCCCAATGCTTCGCCGAGCATCGACGACCACCTTTTAAATGTGAACCATTGTAGTGATGGTAATTCACAGTCGTGAATAGCGTGATCGACTCATATCCATTTATGATAGTCGCTGCAAGACAAGTTTTTTATTTTGCATGCAAAAACCAAGAGGTTTCCTTGCAAACATTTAACAAAATAAATGTCACAGGTATTTCCTGATGCAAATGCAGTAGGTTTTGTGATAGTGTGAACATGGTTATCACCGACAATCGCCAAAGTATTGTGGCATCAACGCCGAAATACAGCAATATAGTGTGTTTGAAATAGTTTGTGTTGAAAATGGTACTGTACACCTTTTCTGCGACCATACATCATGATTGCGCCATACTTGTTTGTGGAGAAACTCAAATGTCTTAGTAAGGCAACTATTGCTTATTAAGCCATTACACCTGTGACATTAGCTGACCCTGTATGCCAGCTGTTTGCACTATTTATGCATCCAAGGACTGCCCTATCTGCGCCGACCATGGCAGTCAGTTGTTGTCTGAACTTGAAAAATAAGTGTTTTGATTGAGAAACTATCTAAGGATATACATTTCACAACCTATAGTTTCAACACTTTGTTATAACTCAAAAATAGAGGGCCTTTGGGAAAACTTTCTACCTTTGTTATGTAACAGAATTGAATAATATAATAACTTGGGCTACAAAATATAAATATTTTTATCAATATTTTGATGAATACTTCTATAATTAACTGCAAAAATGCTTCTTTTGTCATTCTATACAGTCATGTTATTTTTGATTATGCATGGCAGGCATGTACTATTATGAGCCGGTGGTGATTGGCGTATCATCTAAATAAAGCCCTACATAATGCCTTCAGCATTTAGTGTTGATGCAGCTATGTTTACATGCAGCTGCAAGTAAAAATTTAATATATCATGACTTTTACCTTCTGTGATATTGAGATATTGAGGTCTACAAATATTTAATTCTCAGAATGCTTAGTGAAATATAAAGCCTTAGCTACTATTCCATATGCTGTATAAATTTATGCATCAACTATAACTGTTATAATTAATTCGGTAGACAATTAAAATATAGTTAGCTGCAAAATGATAATCTATAGCAATTTCTTTAATAAATTTAGTAAATAAAAATATTTAATAAAGCTATGATTAAGTTAGTTCAGAGTAATTTTATAATGAGTAAGCAATTTATTTTTGGTTAGCAGAATGGCGATAGATTAAAAGGACATTGCTAGACCTGCAAAACATCATAAAATAACTTCTACAAAATGTTATAAGCATTGGCTATACTAACACCCCATTGATCTTACTCACATTCTAAATTAAATGTTTTTTTTGTCGATAGAAAGTATTTTATTTAGCCATGACTAGTTTCTGTATTTAATTTCAAACATGTTTTGTCAGAGCATGTCCTGCAAAAGCTTTGCTTTTGTAGCAATCTTGTGCTACAAAAGCATTGCTTTTGTAGCACAAGCTTTTGTAGCACTACCAGATAAGCGTGCAAAATAAAAGTGTTCATGACTTCCAACTAATAAAAATATAGCAACTTGATGGGTGCAGCAACTTGTGCTACAAAAGCTTTGCTTTTGTAGCACAAAAAGCTACAAAGCTACAAAAGCTTTGCTTTTGTAGCACAAGATTTGACAAAAGCTGAAGCTTTTGCAAGAACAACCTTTGCTTTTGTAGGATAAAAGTCAATTAATTGATACATAATTGGAATGCTTGTTTCATATGTTAGCTGTAGCCACGCCAGTGATTGCTGAAAGAAGTGTTAATTTACTTCATTGCAAAGTTACAGTTACTGTTAAATGGTTAAATGGCGTTGGTTGTTGTTTGACATAAAGGATGCAAGTATCAAGGGTATGTTGAAATTTGAAAGGCCATTCATCCAATACTTTACCTGAGTTGTGAGATTGTCTATACTGATCGTTTAATTTAAGCTGCATCTTACTCCTTTCTCATGGTTTAGCAGGCACATTAGATACTAGACAATACCAATATATTATTTAGTATTACCATATTACGCATAATTGGCATGATTCGAATAATTCAAATGATTTGCAAGTCAAATTACTTTGCAATAGAGCTTTTCAATGAACACCTGTCCACAGCCTTTAACACCAGCACTTGACCCCATAGGTCAAGTATTAGCCTAATTACTGACTCAATAAATAGCTATGCAGTCTTGTCACAGCTAAGCTTAGCAGCAATCGTTCGGAACATTGGCTCATTGAGATTGCTGAAATCAAAGTAAAAATGACTGAAGTGTGAAAATGTTTAAAATTGTTCGCAAGTGCCGTTTCCATGATTCGCAAGTATGATGGACTCGATAATGTTTTGCAGATCGAAAACTCGCTTAGCTTGCAGACTTATGCTGTTTCCATGACGCGGATAACTTGCGGATTGGCTGAAACTCGCGATTTATGCACATCATGGCAACACAGTGATGTACAGCTTATTCATATAGAGAGTGAATTTTGACAAAACGATTTAAGAAACAGAAGAAAGTTGTCATGATTGATTAGACATAGCTTTTATTTCTTCTTCATTACTCATATATACTGCCTGTCCTAGGCCATTGTTAATCTGTATACAAAAAGTTGATATCATGCTTGCACTACCAGATAAGCGAGTTGAATAAAGTAATAAGAAACATTTTTGTGAGAGAGAATCACACAGGATAAAACTAGTGTCTGCTTTTGGTCTAATTTTTGTTAGAGTTTTGACTTGGGCAGGCTAGACATTACTGAGAATCGGTCAACTACCAATATATTTTAATACAATTCTCTTCATTCTGAGCTTTGCAGTAAAATTCAGAAGTCATCCCTGTTAACAACAAAATAATGCAATAGTTTCATGCAACATGACCTGATTCATTGAACCTCCTTTTGAGTAAGGTTGCTGAAAATGTATTATCTAGAAACCCAGTTTGCCTACACAGGAAATCTTAATGGTGAGGTTTACCAAAATTATATAATGTAACATCAATCAATGTCATACTTTTGCAATGCATGCTTTGCTGTTCAACCTCAGAAAACCTTTTAACAGTTTGTTGCAACACTTTGCATTGAAAAATGGTTTAACTTATTTACTGATGATGTACGGAGAATAAAGTATAAGCGAAAGTAGTCATCATATCAGTTCTGCAAGATTGGTGTTGAGTTGACCAATTGTCTATAAATTGAGCACTACTGCAAAATAAAAGTGTTCATGACTTCCAACTAATAAAAATATAGCAACTTGATGGGTAAATTTAATACATAGCCTGCAACATCAATACAACTTACAATGTGACCATTACAAAATGAATTATTGCTGTAGAATGATAAGTTTTATTGGTGCCCAGATATAAAATGGCTAACAATGGCCGTAAATGTGTGTCTATATTTCTATTCAGTTATACAGCCATGCTGTATAACTGAATACTGTTATACTGTTATACTACATACAGCCATGCTGTATGTAGTATAACAACAATTCAAATTTCACTACCGCGCATTATTCATTATACATGCAGTAAGTATCTTATGATGCGTAGTGAGCAGAATTGGTACAGTGGTGGTATTTGTTACAGCGCATTAGGTAGTGCTGGATGCGGTGAGAGTGTTGCTTGAGTGAATTTTGTGTGCTAGATGCAAAATGAATTTTTGCATCATACAGTAGGCATCACTTTTGCACCACACATCCTACAGAAATGTACAGCCGATTTTCGTGAAAACTCATCACAGAATTAAGTACAATGGACCCTCACCATGTTATTTTAATTCATGTTAGTGTTAACACCGTAAAACAGATAATTTGTATAGAGGGTGCAAAAACCCAAAAATAATATCTAATACAAATATACTATAGTATAAATCATCAAAATTATGTACACATATCGTAAATATTAAAAATTAGTAACAAAATAGTATATTAAACATAGTTACCTAAATTAAATTTAGTGTCATCGGTAGTTATTGTCTGCAATGAAATGTAAAATTACTATGTTATATGTGCAGTGTATGCCGAAGGAATTTCTTACGTTCGAAGCGGGTGTGTAACATAGTGCAAACGTTGAATTTAACTTAGATGGATGTAGCTTACCAATAATAGGATTAAAGCTAAGGTTTAGTATGTATTTTTAACTACTATACCGAACTTTAACTTTTTCCTCGCTAGAATTTTGTCACCTACCTGTTTCTGGTTTCGTTTTCACAATAACTTGTAACAATTAACCGTAAGCTGAACAAGGTCGAGCATTGTATCTATTTCATATATTGTTAGAGAGATTTAGTTGAATACATGTAGCATATCAGTGTAGCTGTTATTTTGAGATAATCAGTACAATCACTGCCAAATTTGAACTTCGAGGAAATTTTTGGTTAATTAGCATTGTGAAAAATATTTTTTTATGAAAAGGGTGGAAGATCATTATGCTTACATCCCAGAGCAAAAAATAGCAAAACAGAGAAAAAACACTAGAACACAGTGTATTGGACTTACATCAGTAGACTTTGATGCAACCACAACACAATAGAAAGAAGTGCTGCTCAAACCTGATATAGAATGAGGAGCACACAAGTTAATCATAATCAGCATGTTGCATATGGTTAAAATGAAGATTTATTATAGTTCTAATAAATAATGTTGATGACAATCAATTACAGAGAACCCAACTTCATTTATTGAATTAGTGATACTACTTTACTACCTACTTAGAATTGATATTGTAGTTTGACCCTGAGTTTATGACTTTGTTCAACATAGCTTCTGACAATCACTTTAGTCTCTGGAAAGCCTGCAGTGTCATTTGGTTCAGAGTACCGATTTCAAACTAATGCCTAGTTCCAATACACGTTCACTTTTAAGTTTTAAAGAACGCCAGTTTTTAGTATGCATGAATTGATGGGTTTTTAGAGAATTCATCCAGGAAGTAAATGTGTAGTAGATCACAATGGACAGTTTGCGGTAGCACCAAAATTACAGTAGCAGTAGAAGCCTACTCATATTAAAAGATTTGATTGCTCTGAAATATTACCTGGTACTGCGCCGTGATGACACAGTGTAGTGGCAAATTGTTACTACCATTGATACAAGGTAAAAGATGTGGTAAAAATGTTATCTCAGCATTACAGCATCTACTGAAATGTCAGTATCTAGGTCGTTTCCAAATGACATCCACAGCTTTTATTTAGCTACCAATTATGAAGCCTGGTTATGTAATGTTAAACCGACGACTCATAACACTGAAAATCCCTCTCGCTACCCCTTTTATCTAGCTAAAGTCTATAAATCATAGGCCAATCGTGGTAACATATCATGTCCTATGCATATATAACAAAGTTATTCACTGCAACTGCTTGCTGTTTCATTTAATTTTTTTTTTCATATTTATTAAATAGAGCTATGGAAAAGCTAGAAACACTACACAAGTTTTGTTTCAGATTGATGATGTTTGATAGGTATAGAATTAGGCTCGATGTACCTCAAGTTTTTTGAATCTCTGTTGTCTAAAGCACGTCAACAGACTATCCTGCATACTATGTCAAAACTTTGATGCCACAAAACATCCTGATCTCACAAAAGGTTTGCTATTAAAAGTTGTTAAGTTTTTGAGTCATTACCATTGCTCTTTTTTTTTATTTCCATACAACATCACTTGCTTTTACCAATTCTTCCATTAGCCAGTAAAATAAACTTCATACCAACATGTCAATATCATGTAACTGCAAGGTTTAAAGACAAGGTCACAAAACATTGTTATGTTATTCTAATCACTTAGCTTTGGTGGGGGATTACGTTATTCTTGCAGATTAAGAGGATTAACAGTTGACATTAAACCATGGTCAGGGTTGTCACCATTATGAGAAAACATAACTACTAATTAATGAGCACTGCACTCACTTGTCAACAATTGTCAGTCTAGACATCTATATAGTTGCATTAGCCGTGCAGTGGCACTATTAAGTGTGTCACAGTCATGATGCTGTCAGGATAATTGCATTACAAACTTTTACTATGGGTACTGCTGTACAAGTACAAGTGCAAGTACAAGTACTGCTTTTACTGCTGTACAAGTCTTTTCTAATGCATAGTAATGAGTATTGATTCAGTGACAGTATTACCTTCTGCACAGTGTGCAATGCTAGATACAGTGGAAGTGTTGCTAAGATACATTTCGTAGTGCTACAAGCAATAAAAACCTCTGCATTCCGGTTGATTGTACATACATGCACAGTACATTTTCATGAAATATCATTCCAAAATCAAGTATAGTGTTGACAATTCCAACACAATTGCAAGATGTGGATGATATTAAAATTTGAATGTAATTGGGCAAACAAGGCGATCACCACTAGCATATTGTAGCCTATATGATTGGAATCTGGAATATGATATGGGACTTACTAGACAAGTTCAGTAGTGCTAACAATAGTATCGGACGATCTTGTACAATGCAGTACAGATGCTTAGAAAGTCAGTAGTGTCAGCTGGTACACAGTATCAGTTTCATACTAATTCACAGTTGCAGTAGGCCTACGCATGCAGTTTCAAGTTTTAAAAATGTGCATTAGTACTACATTTGTATGTATGAATTGCTGGGTTTTAGGTAATGAGTCATGAAAGTAAATAGACAGTGGATAAAAGTAGGAAATT
Organism: Watersipora subatra; assembly: GCF_963576615.1. Classification (NCBI taxonomy): domain Eukaryota; kingdom Metazoa; phylum Bryozoa; class Gymnolaemata; order Cheilostomatida; family Watersiporidae; genus Watersipora; species Watersipora subatra. Next base: position 40,483,403 of record NC_088710.1, on the reverse strand, counting down.
TACAGTAGGAGCACGGTTTAAGTAACAGAAAATGTCCATTTTGCCTTATAAAGTTGTAATGCGGTGGGAAATTACTGCTTACTGAGCTGCAATTACACAGTACAGATTTAACTAGACCTGCACGATTTGTCTCCCCATGCCAATTCGATTATCGACCTCAACTTCAATCGAACACCGTTTATAACCGACACACATGAGGACTCACCACGGTGTCAAACGATGTCACAATTGATTGCGGTTAACCTGACACCGAGACAACATGAACATCCTCATTTCATAAACCTTAACTTCAGATTTTTGTAATGAAACTTAACTCTTTCACTGCCAACCATGTACAAATTCAAGTATCTACCCAGTGCCAGCCATTTTACCAAAAGCTGCCGACATTACTTCATGATATGTATACAGTATTTTTGTTCAATCTTTATCTAGAACATGTATGTTATGGTGCATATTTTATTTTGACAACATTTTAACCAACATTGCTATCCAAAAATTCAATGGATCTACACTTCGTGCAATGATAAAGCTATGTGAAGCTACGATCGATGCGAATCTAAAACGATTCTCCACAATGTTCCTTACTCTTACAAAACTGTTACTTTCACCACTATCAGAGACAATGCTGCTACTTTAATTATCAGTATGATCACAAAAATCTGATTTGGCTATAATGTGATCAACATAACTAATTACCTGTTTTCTGACTCGCACGCGGTACACAAAAATGAACTCACACAAAAAAATGTTCGTTTTTAGGTTAGAAAGTTTAAAACTGCTTCGTTGTTTTAGGCTGATTCCTTTAGAGAAGTTTTCGGACAACACTGTCATCTTCGTACAAGTCTTAAAGACCACGGGTTATGTTGTCAACAAATAATAAAAACAGGTTACTACGTAATTGCTGGGAAAGTCGCAATAATGCATCTATGGCAGTGGACCCTAGAAAACGCATAAAAGCGTTTATGGCAGAGGGAGGGATAAATAGCTTTTGAGAATGGATGTGATATCTACGTATATGTAAAGTAAAGATTAAAAACCTTTTGAGAGGATATGGTATGATATGGAAACCGAAACCGCACCTCAAACTCACACTAGTTAACCGGTGTTTTCAGTTTTATTCGATGTCAGAAAATTAAACATTTGGCTCGATTAAATATAAACTGACCGCAACCATCGAATCAAACCGAAACATCGTGCAGGTCTAGATTTAACGCATCACACCTCTAAACCATTCACACAAATCAGCAGTCTGATTGCATTACAATTGTTTAGCAGAGTTTAATTAGCAAGAGCTTGGTTTGAATGGGTCTTGTGTTATATTTAAAAGCACAAGTATACACCACAAAAAGTTGCATTGTTTGAATTGACATTATTAAAACTGCAAATTAATAAAATGTGGCAAATAATCAACATTTCACTGTAAGTTTAAAGTCTGTTGTTAGAAAATTCTGAACAATGTTCATACTCCTTGAGACAATTTAATCTTTAGTTTTGCGCAATGAGAATGCCTAGGCAAGTAAATGCATTCAGCTAGTTTATAAACAATGCTTACATTAGTAGTGCTGCAGCTCACTGAGATTTTTTTTATTTTTATAAGCAATCATGAAAACAATGTAGCATAGTAACACACTTGCGTCGGTAAACTAGAAATTTTCTTTCCGAACTCAGAGTCACGAAAAACTTCAAAGGCTGAAAATAAATTAACTTCTAAAAACTTTCCTTGAAGCAAAGCATTTGCTACTGCTCAAGTATGTAAATTTGATGTAGCTTGTCATGTTTTCACTTTTCAGACCCCAATTATATATCTTACAAAGGCTTTAACAGTAAAAATCATACCAACAGAAAACAGTATAAGCCTACCAGCGTTGTGAGGTAGCATCATATCCTATAAAACAAATGAGCTAACAACGACTCTTTTTATACATTTTGGGTAATATGTGATGTGCTCTCATGTGTGACACAACAGTTGTGATGCAGTTCACCAAAAGAATTCACAGGCGTTAAAAATAATCACTTATTGTGAGATTTAGCTTTCTGTAGCAGAGTTAAATGTATGACACGAGCTAATTAAAGTTACCAAAGCGTTTTTCATGAAAATATTAAAATGTTGATATCATCTACATGTAAATTGTTGCAACTTTTACGTACTATTTATTGATTATAACGCATAACTAATCTTGCTGTCATTATTTGGCAAATAATTCCCATAAACTTTTTGAAACAAATATTTTGAAAGGGTCCAGTACATACAATTTTAAAAATTGTTTTAAAAAAACTATTGGTATTTTTTAATTTGTTGAATTTCTGCATGTGGTATTATGTGATTTGGTGGCTGGGATGTTTCAAAATTAAAACTGTTAACATTTAAGTGCAATTATAGGGCTCAGAAGAAAAATATTTCTCCAACAATTATGTCAATCGCTGCACTTCCTGTTTTCCTCCCGTGATGCCATTGGCTATTGCAGCCAAGTTGCAGTGTTATGCATCTTTATTGACATACATCTTATTTTGTGTTTGCTTACAGTTGTTTAGATAAAATTAAAATATAGGCTTATACTTAGACACATTGCTATAGCTGTTTCAAATTTTTTAAAGATAGGTTGATTAGAATTAGTCCCATTGTTTTCCATTAACTACTGTATGAACACATGAGGAACCATTGATAATGAGACGGTATGTCTATTTTGATAAACAACAAGCATGACTATTGATGTAGTTTTTGAGGTCTGGGCACATTTATTTTCTTGTGAGCATTGTAACTGGAATTGAGTTTCGCAAATTTTAATCTTAAAATATTCTGCTTGTCCGAACTCCGAAAACCACTAGCAAGTTTTCATATGATAAAAAAACTTCAATACTCTTTGATTAACTCTTCAAATACTTGACAGGTAAAATTGCCTTAAAGATATTAAAGCAAATGAACTATGTATAAAAATTGAGACTAAAATGTCACAAGCATCTTAATTACTGTTTAAACCTTATAATAATTGCTGACATTTCGGGAAGCACAGCGAGAGTTATATTAACATGTAAAAATTATTATTAAATTAACTTATTATATTAACTTGTGAAAAATCATGGCAGCTTTGACTATCCATCATAAGTGGCCTCTGAGCACAAGTTGTCTCATCCTGCATATATGCAAAAACTGCAAACAAGATGCCTGGATGCTTATATAGGCAGTTCATCAGCTCAGCCTTTTCATTAGCCTTTTCATCGCATCATACAAATTCCAACCAGTTCTATTTGTAGATGGATGAGAGTGTAAACTAATCAGTTGTAGTGTTCTTTTAAATACTTTTTACAAATGTTTGTGTCTCCTTGCTGATTTTCTAGCCATAGTACAAGATTGCTAGGATTGTTCTTGGTCAGTGTGACGACCAGCTGTCCTTATCTTCCCAGCTGTCATTATCCTTGTGCTTTTCTTTTAACTGTCTCTGGCAGTAATGTTTCATGAATGGGCCAAATTCTAAAAACTATATCTCAGCAAAGTATCACAGCAGGAATTTATTTTTCAAAAATAATCTTTTCGTTGCAACTTTTCAGTCTTAACCTATTACAGAAAATTTTATTAAATTTTGCATGCTTATGACACAAACTAAGCAAACAGCCCATTTATTCACTAGTATCATTTTTTAAGCGACACAGATAATTGCTTGAGAATAGCAAAGCACAACTGCCCTTTAACTTTGGTAAACGATATTGTTATGAAAGTAAAGCCTGGTTCCCATATACGTAGCAAAGCACCGGCGGTAATATCGGGCAGCAAAACACTTGCGGCGCTCGGCGCAGTTTAATGTTCACATAAAAGCCACATAGTCAATAATATCGTAAACATAATTGCGTAATCAAATAAAATGTTTGTTCACCATGCAGTTCCCATAATGGTGACCTTTACCCGTACAGTGCATTTCGGGAAGGTTTTGCCTGCGGCCATTGGCAAAATTTGAACATGCGCAAACTCTCGCATTGACCGCAGGCATCCACCGGCGGTGCACTGCCATCCGCGGCGTGTAGGTTCCCATTTTAGCGCAATAGCCGGCGGTGCTGTCGCCGGTACTTTGCGGCGTATATGGAAACCGGGCTTAATGTGCAAGCTATCTTTACAACTAACCGTCAACCTTGGTAATGTTATGCAGATGTAAGTGTGTCATGAGTAGATTATCAACAAACAAGTTTTTCCCAACTGTTTATATATACCAGTACAGCCTACACTAATAGGTGTGTCAATAAAATATAGTGAGTATGCCTAGGCAAACATCTTAAACCAATAGAAGCTGAATGGTCGGCGCTGGTAGCGGCATTCTTGGGAATCAGTTTGCATGTTGTAGGTTTGACTTCCCTATTATGCAATGTTTTTCCCAAACCTCCAACCATGGCTTGGAACTGAAGGAGATCCAGGGCTCTTATTACCAGAAAACTAGTAGCCTACCCTGTCAGTCTGGCACACTGAATTTGCAAATTTATTACACATAGCTGCAAGGTGGTTAAGCTGAGCCATTGTTAGCGTGCACAGCTGCTCAGCAAAATATTTTGAGTTCAATTCTCCATGCAATGTTTTTCCTAACCTCTATATCTAGCTTTAGACAGATGGACAGACACGGCTTTTATTAATATTTTTAGTATCATTCCAAAAACTGTCTTCACAACCGAGTGCAGGTTGGCCAAGTAGGTAGTAGGTAGCCAAGGCCTTAGCTTGAGGAATTTGACTTTAACGAGTTCTTCTACTGAGGAGTCTTCCTTAAAATCTGACATAAATATTCCTATAAAGTATACCTATATGAGTATAGTCACTGATATGGACCATTACATAAAGGGGGCTCATGTTTGTAAACTAAGGAAAGAGAAGATAATTCTGACAACTTATTGAGAAGTGTTTTCTGCAAATCCTACCATTTTAACTGATTTTAGATTCATCAGTATTCATAAGAATGCCAGCTCCTAGCAGCACTGTTTTCTAAGTTGTTTGAAAAACTGTTGAGCACTGACCTCAGAGAGATATGAGAAAAGCTAGCTGATTAATGTCTCAATCACTCCAATCACTACAGATAACACTTTCGCTTGGACATTCTACAGCCTTCGAAGCTCAAATCTTGCCCTTTGTACATCTTCTTTGTATCTTTTTTTAACTCTGGCATCACCCGGGATGGTTATACAACTAATCTAACCCTCTGTTGTTTCTTTTATGATTAGTGCTAATCCTTTAATGTTGTCAATTTCAGACACTGGCTCTACTCATTGGTTATACCAACATGCTGTGTGTGGCATGTGATGCTTCTTACAGAAATTCCAGCAACTTGCTGCGGTCACTTGATCATGTCGACGGTTGTATTATGTTTGTGCAATCTTTGAGCACTCATTTACAATATAACTGGTACATCCTTCGTCTTACACAATCTGAATTTAACATCATTCGTACTCTTCTCAATCCATGCTTTCCTGGCATTGGTTTGCAGTGCTTAGTCTTGTGCGGCTGTTATTAGACTATCTACCTCTTTCTAAAGGCTTCTTCTTGGCATCCACTTTTGTGTCCCGTACTCTCTGATTACTTGTTTTTATTTGTTATTGTACATTCATCAGTTTCGGTGTTTATTATTTAGCATAGCAACTTTCCGTTTTTCTCTAAATTCTATATTTGCATGTCTTCCTCATTGTTAGATATCAGTTCATTTAAAATATGTATGATTTCTTCACTCTGATCATTGTGTATTTCTTCAGACTGCGGCCTTTTTACTTTACGGTTATTATTGTTATTATTATTCCTAGTACCCATGGCAGTCCGCTGTATCTTCATGGATAGTCATGTGTGTTGATAAAGTGCAGAGAATAAGTATATTTACAATTATTCTACCCTTAAAGAAGGCAGCTCATTATTGCATGCGTTAAGGTAGTCTACTCTTAAGCTGTATACCACACATTTGAAACCAATAAAAACAACATTTTCTAAATCTCTAACCCTGGCTTCAGAGGCCCAGAAAAAAATGCCATATACTGTAGAAAGGATCGACTAGTGTCTGCTCTGTTTGATGTGCTGTTATTAAAACAGGTAGAAAATGAATGCCTGAACTGGTTTTTCATTAGATGAAGTAATGCGCTTAAACACTCTCTGCTTGATAATGTAGCATTTTATTGGCAAACCGCAATGTTTTATTCATTACAATTATATAAATATAAAATGCTAGTAGAAGCAAGAAAATATTTTCTTTGTAACTATTGATGCATCATTGTAGTAATAACCAATGAACTAGGACAAATTAACTGACGTTTTGCTGCCTTCATCGCAAAACTAGCTGCATGCGATTCTCACAGTGTGTTTGTTCAGTTGTAGACAGAACAGTGTAAGCTTGTTAATTAGTGGCATGCCTAATGGCCTGTTCATGGTTTTCTGAACAGTCAATTAACACTTTCATGCAATATAGGCCGTGCACCAAGGCAGTTTATCTTGCATTTCCATTGGCACCGTTTTTCAGTAGAAATTTATGCAGTGATTTAGACTAATTATTGTATGGATAATTCAAAGCTGAAGAAGTGCTGTAGCTGTCATTTCCACTTCTATGAGAGATTTGATAAAAATGATATTTTAGGATTTATCTCCCCTGTAAAAACGATTCCTTCCATAGAAGCATCAGATTTGCAACTTTTTTATCAAAATGATTTTGCAGTGATTTAGAATGTCAGGGTGAAGTCAAAATTGACCTTCTATCTATTGTTGAACAATCCATATCATATGATTGTTACATGCACACTTAAATTATATACATGTACATACGTATATGCACATAAGTATATAACCATGTAGTTCAATAGCTTTCTTTTACAATACATAATAAAAACATTCTAACTATGTTTTATAAACTGACACTGATGAATCATACAAAAATAATGAAAACACATTGTGAACATTTAGTATGTGTTTGAATAATGATGTTTCTACTTTTGTAGAAATTATCTTTTAAATTTATTTGTTATTGTATTGTATTTTTTTAATTATGTATCAATATGTTGTTGATTAATTAACATTAATATCAAAAGACGAATTTTTTAGCGGAGTTCTGCATGATCATACTATGTTTGCATAAATTTATTGATGTGTGCTATTTATTTTTGGCACTGTTGTGAGGTAATAAAATACAAAATAATTTAGTTGGTTTTAATGCATTTACAACTTTTTGGATAAAAATGTTAGGTAAACCAGTTGTTCTAGTACCTACCATTATGTCCCTTTTTGCCATGACCATAACCAGTCAGCCAACATCCACATTTGCAAACTATATTTGTTGTGCAACAAATAAAATGCTATGAATTTTTGTACTTTGTGAAAATGTAGCCAATTTACAGATAAGTTCAAAAGATAGACTACAATCATCGAAATCAAACCATCATTTTTTGTGGATTTTTATTCACAAACAACTTCTTGGTAATTCAATTCATAATTTGTTTGTTTTTCTTTCACATCACAAAACACTTTGATTTCATGCCTGATAAAAACCTGCCTATAAAAGCTCGGCTGGCAGCCATCAGTTGTGCATTTTATGGCAAACTTTGGTGTAAGGAGACTTAACTTTTACAGTGTGTACAAATTTTACCAAAGAATTCATTAATTTTGGACACAGATCAACGAGGAAACAACTCCAAGTTCAAAACTACCTCTAACGAAATTAAAAATATATCCACGATAGGAGGCAAAAATGTTCCGCCTCCTATTATCAATTTGCTATACACATTTTAAATAATTTTTATATATACGAAGGCCTCTTATTAGGGGGCCTCCCATCCTACATATTTTGAGTATATATATATATATATATATATATATATATATATATATATATATATATATATATATATATATATATATATATATATATATATATATATATATATATATATATATATATATATATATATATATAGTAGATATGGGTAAACCATAGTTTATCATTGCACTAATGTTTGTACAGCTATTTACACTTGTGTTTTCTTAAAAAAAAGATCCATCAACTTATAATCTAAATTCGTCCAACTACAACTTGAACTCAGGCTGATGAATTGTATCAAACTGCAAGTAAAACTTAGGTCTTTAAAATATTTAATCTAACATATCCTGAAATTTTATGCAAGCAGTTCCAATTTACACCAGTGTTCATCACATATCTTTTACAGCAAGTAACAGCCTTTTTCATATATGACTTGTTGGTCATCGTTGTCACTAGTTCAAAGCAACTTTTAAAAAAAATCGGTTTACTGTGAAAATGAACAAATTGGTGTCATGATTATGTTAATCAGGGATCAACACTTTTAACCAATCACAAATACATCAGTTTCTTCTATTACTACACAGCCATCAGGGGTGTGTGGTGTCTTTGCAAATAATAATTTTGCCAGCGTAAATAGCCAATGCCTTATTCCTTGTGTTTCTCTAATGTTTTCTGTTCTGTTGAACAGAAAACTCTCTACAGACTCTTATTTGATAATTGCTGGCATAATCATTACATTGCATAGAGTAATCAGTAATGTCACGGTTACACTATATTGCGCTGAAATTTTGTTGATGATATGTTCAACTCATCTTCATAGCTGCTAAAGTCTGGTTTCCATATCGATTGCGAGACTCCGGCGGTAACTTGCGCAGCAAAACGCTTGCGACCTTAGGATCGGCAGCTTCTGTTCACATCTAAAGCTGCATTGCTAAACATAATCGCAGCTTCACATAAAATGTTCGCTCGCCACGCCATTTTGATAATGGTGACCTTTACCTGTACAGTGCATTTCAGGAAGGTTTTGCTTGCGGCTATTTGCGAAATTTGAACAACGCTAAACTCTTGTGTTAACTGCCGGCAACTACCGGTGGTACTCGGCGGTACCCGGCGTGTAGGCTCACATTTCACCGCCATAGCCTGCGGTGCTGTTGCCGGTGCTTTGCGGCATATATGAGAACCACGCTTAAGGTAGTCGTTGTGTAACTCCTATTCATTTACAGACGACTGTCGCCATGGACCTAGAAGATCAGCTGGAGACGATGAGCACCAATATGACATACATTCAGAGTAACGTGTCTGAGTGCCAAAACAATATCATGCAGATGGAAGAGGAGGCGAAGGTTTGTTCATTTGCTTTTGCTATGCGTCTGCTTAGGCTTGTAGTGGCTACTGCTAGCATTTACTAACTTTGCATTGTTTCCTGTCTAAGCATTTACTAACCTCGCATTGCTTCCTGTCTAAGCATTTACTAACCTCGCATTGCTTCCTGTCTAAGCATTTACTAACCTCGCATTACTTCTTGTCTAAGCATTTACTAACCTCGCATTGCTTCCTGTCTAAGCATTTACTAACCTCGCATTGCTTCCTGTCTAAGCATTTACTAACCTCGCATTGCTTCCTGTCTAAGCATTTACTAACCTTGCATTGCTTCCTGTCTAAGCATTTACTAATCTCGCATTGCTTTCTGTCTAAGCATTTACTAACCTCGCATTGCTTCCTGTCTAAGCATTTACTAATCTCACATTGCTTCCTGTCTAAGCATTTAGTAATCTCGCATTGCTTCCTGTCTAAGCATTTACCTAATATATTTCATCAGTGTGTTGTATGTTTAGTAATTATTCATTGCTTTATTTATCCTTTTTAATGTTACAGCGGGCTTAGCTAACAATTCCCATTTATCGGCCCGTTCCCATAGATGGCTATACTCGAATTTACGTAAGCGCATGTAAATCAGTAAAGTTATCTTCTACAGTCATGCAGCAACATTTGATTTTGTCAATTCAGAATCTATAATCTTTCACCTTTATTTGACATCCACAATGAGTTCATCTCCTATCGACTGGAAACATTTTCTCAATAATTCACTAGAAGCAGTTCATGTTATGTTTAAAACGCTACCCCTCTAACAACCTCTAAACCTCATCGTACGACTTGCATGCCCTTTCATATCTATCTTGTCTCTCATATAAAATATTATTATGAGCCAAGATAATCTTTTAACCTGTCGTTATTCACTAGAAGAAATGACACTTTTATTCCTATATCAATAATTTTATTATGGCTCAAATTCTTCTCATAAATTCAAGAAACAGTTAACATGTTATATATTCTTATAGAATGAACCCCTGCTGTTTTTTTCTTGAGTCCTTTTTCATTAGTTTTTATCAGTTTATATTACGACAAAACAAGTTACATTTACATATTGCGATAGCTCTTTAATTTGAGCATCAAATTTGGTCATTGCTTTTGCAATCACAACGCAACTCGAAGAACTGGTTGTTATATTGCTTGTAATGATGTCTCTGAACCATATTACAAAATGTGCTCATTACACATACTACCTTACTTGTTAGGATGAGACTAGTTTGACAAAAGCTTTGGATGTCTCCTCTGTTGATGAAAGCAAGTATCTGTTGGAGCACCTTCTCTCACTCGCTCTCACTCAGGGCTTTGCTTGTACTCAGAAAGAATCTCAATTCAAGGAGTTGACTGCTCGCTACGATAAAATGCAGATGGATTACAGGTTACGGGATCAGCTTTTAGACCAGGTTTTGCAGGATTCCGGGATAACTATACAGTCGCAACAAGAATGTAAGCCGGCCAAATATTCTAAACACTCTACGTTTACTACCATAGTGTTAAGGATTATCAAAGAGAATGTGAAATGTCTTGCAGATGGTTGTAGTTATAAGCTGTGTTACCTTCTCTTGTGTTAAGGTCTACCTGTAGTTATAAGCTGTGGTACCTTCTCTTGTGTTAAGATCTACCTGTAGTTATAAGCTGTGTTACCTTCTCTTGTGTTAAAATCTACCTGTAGTTATAAGCTGTGGTTCACCTTCTCTTGTGTTAAGATCTACCTGTAGTTATAAGATGTGGTTCACCTTCTCTTGTGTTAAGATCTACCTGTAGTTATAAGCTGTGGTACCTTCTCTTGTGTTAAGATCTTCTCTTGTGTTAAGGTTAATGTGATTGTTTCTATTTGCATCAGTTTACTGGACATTTAATCTTTTTCGAAATTTTTTTAAAGCACTAGTGCAATAAAATGATTATTAAAATACATGACTACGGACATTGCATTAATTCATGTTTGTGAATGCAAGTAAAATTTTATAGGGTGAGCTCCAGCAAATCTATCTATGACAGCTACAAGTTCACATACAAAGTAAATAGTATTTATAGTAAATAGCTACTATCAGTTTTAGTAGCTTTTAGCTCTCTGTATGACAGGCCTTAACTCACTCTGTATGACAGGCCTTAACTCACTCTGTATGAAAGGCCTTAACTCACTCTGTATGACCGGCCTTAACTTACTCTGTATGACAGGCTTTAACTTACTCTGTATGACAGGCTTTAACTTACTCTGTATGACAGCCCTTAACTTGCTCCGTATGGCAGGCCTTAACTTACTCCGTATGACAGGCTTTAACTTACTCTGTATGACAGGCCTTAACTTACTCCGTATGGAAGGCCTTAACTTGCTCCGTATTACAAGCTTTAACTTACTCTGTATGACAGCCCTTAACTTACTCTGTATGACAGGCCTTAACTTACTCTGTATGACAGGCCTTAACTCACTCTGTATGACAGCCCTTAACTTGCTCCGTATGACAGGCTTTAACTAACTCTGTATGACAGCCCTTAACTTACCCTGTATGACAGGCCTTAACTTACTCTGTATGACAGGCCTTAACTTGCTCCGTATGACCGGCCTTGACCTACTTTTTCTGCCTGAAGAGATCTAGAACGGTATAGCTGTGGCACTAGTGGTGATAGTTCTGTGCAAACACTTCCTACTGAAATGGATAACAATTCCGTTTCTTCAATACCTCAGGTAATACTGACCTTTATTGATTTATTGAACAGGCATTTATTATTAATTTCAATAACTCTGCACGCATTGTTCAATCATTGTTAAGTGTCAGTAAGATGCGAATGGATATTTGAATAAATTACAAAGACAATTTGAATCAATGTCGTTGTTTATTTGGCAAAACACAGTTTTGTTAACCTAAATATTATATTACATGTTTTATATAGAATGCTTTTAAGTTGTTGTTTTGTTAAGGCAGAAAAAAACTAGCTGGATTCTGTAAAGTCTGACCTTTTTTAACCAATCAATTTATTCTCTCTCAAAACCAACAGTAAAATTTACACAACAAAATTTCCTTAAAAACGCTAATAATAACAACTAATGATAATAAAAAATCTAACAAGAATGTCATGGCCTTCGCCTGGTAAAGGCTAATTCGCACTCGTCCATTTATTTGTCAATGTGACGTGTTATTTTGTGTGTCTAGCCACAACAGCCTCAACTCTTACACATTTTGACACATTTTTTAAATGTAAGTCAGTGGCTGTCATTTGTTGCTTTTCTTCTTAACGCCGCAAAAAACGTAGCGTTCATGTATCTTTTGTAATTAACTTGAAACTTTCAGAGCTACAAACTATTTGATACATTTTACATGATTAACTTATGTTTTAGCTCTGTCACAACTGCTAGTTACATTTTTCTTCGTCAAATAGTATTTGAACATTGTGCTTTACCAACTTATGTAAACTTTGTTGAACGCAAATAATATTGAAAGTTAGCCTATCTATAAATTATTTATCTGTAATTTTTAAAAAAGAATTGAATTCTATGTTAGAGTATTAAATGAGGTGTCTCTAGACTATTGTTCACTTGGGGGCAAAATCTGAGTTTTTAAGAAGTATTAAAGACCACCAACTAAGGTGAAATCTACAGTTTGTTAACAGTAATGGTATACAACTTGTTAAGTGAGTTATTGCCATAATAAGTCTATGCCATAATAAGCTAAGGCGGGTAAGGTATATCATGTAACAATTAATTCGATAATGTTTTGCTAGACTAACACAAGGAAGAGCAGCTCGCTAGAAGCAGTAAGCGTAATGTGCAAGTCTAGATTACTTTCATTGATCGCTTACTAGCATCATATTTTGACATATATAACAGCTGCTATATCATATATAACAGCTACTATAACATATATAACAGCTGCTATAACATATATAACAACTGCTATAACATATATAACAACTGCTATAACATATATAACAACTGCTATAACATATATGACAGCTGCTTTCAGTTAATTTCTTTTGCCGCCTTGATCAGTTGATCACCCTTGGTTGATGCAACCGTTTAAAGGTCAAGGCCAAGATTACCGATATAGATACTATTCTACCCAGTATCTATACTAGGTAGAATAGCACCCATATAGATACCGGTACAATTCTACCCATATACGTATAGATACCGGTACTATTCTACCCATATACGTATATACACTGGTAACTATTCTACCCATATACGTATATACACTGGTGCTATTCTACCCATATGAATACTGGTCGAAAGCATTGCTAAAACCTTCATATGCTCATCAGGACTTGATATAATCAGCTGGTTTTTATCATTTCTAATTCTTGTAGAGTCTGACCATCTTCAAGAAGACCTGGCAGAGCTGTCAGGAGAGATTTCACTTAAACAAAGAATGATTGAAGAACTCGAAAGGAGCCAGCGACAACTGCAAACAATTCGTCAGCATTACGAGGATAAAATGTGCAACTTGCAGGACCAAATAATGGCTGTTGAACGAGAACGAAACCAGGTCCTAAGCAGCTTAGGTAACCTCCTGTTATAGCTAGTATATGTTAGATCAGCTGTTATAGCTAGTATATGTTAGATCAGCTGTTAATAGTTAATCAGCTAGCTCTTAACAAGTTATAAAGTTCAGTCCATACGGTGCTATGGCTTTGGTGCAATAATCTGTCATTTAGATAGTAATTGGTATGAGTTTGATAATCTTAACGTGTAGCTAGCTTTGCAACCAGCTAATTCGTAACCGGACAGCAGTTACCAGGATAGCAAATACAAATGAAATAAACTGTTATGTGAGTTCTGTTTTCAGGCAGCAAGAAGCAGCAGTCGGAGGAGCAGGTGCGCAAAGTTAAAATGGAGTTTGAGAAACGGCTGGATACCATGCAACAGGAGCTCAATAAGGTAAATGCTGCCAAAAAGGAGCACGCCAAAATGATGAAGAACCAAGTTGTCTACGACCGGCGCATCAGGGACCTTAGTACTGAACTGAATGAGATGAAGAAGATAAAGGTAGGCTTGCTGACCGATACAAAAGCTGTGTTAGTTAATCCTACAAAGAGAGAAATCACCGCTATATTTATACCTGTGTTAGTTAATCCTACACAAAGAGATATCACCACTATATTTATATGTGTTAGTTAATCCTACACACAGAGATATCACCACTATATTTATATCTGTGTTAGTTAATCCTACACACAGATATCACCACTATATTTATATGTGTTAGTTAATCTTACACATAGAGATATCACCACTATATTTATATGTGTTAGTTAATCCTACACACAGATATCACTACTATATTTATATGTGTTAGTTAATCCTACACAGAGATATCACCACTATATTTATATGTGTTAGTTAATCCTACACAGAGAGATATCACCACTATATTTATATGTGCTAGTTAATCCTACACAGAGAGACATCACCACTATATTTATATGTGCTAGTTAATCCTACACAGAGATATCACCACTATATTTATATGTGTTAGTTAATCCTACACAGAGAGATATCACCACTATATTTTTATGTGCTAGTTAATCCTACACAGAGATGTCACCACTGTATTTATATGTGTTAGTTAATCCTACACAGAGAGACATCACCACTATATTTATATATGTGCTAGTAAATCCTACACACAGAGATATCACCACTATATTTATATCTGTGTTAGTTAACCCTACACACAGATATCACTACTATATTTATATGTGTTAGTTAATCCTACACAGAGATATCACCACTATATTTATATGTGTTAGTTAATCCTACACAGAGATATATCACCACTATATTTATATGTGCTAGTTAATCCTACACAGAGAGACATCACCACTATATTTATATGTGCTAGTTAATCCTACACAGTGAGATATCACCACTATATTTATATGTGTTAGTTAATCCTACACAGAGAGATATCACCACTATATTTATATGTGCTAGTTAATCCTACACAGAGATATCACCACTATATTTATATGTATTAGTTAATCCTACACAGAGAGATATCACCACTATATTTATATGTGCTAGTTAATCTTACACAGAGAGATATCACCACTATATTTATATGTGTTAGTCAATCCTACACAGAGATATCACCACTATATTTATATGTGCTAGTTAATCCTACACAGAGATATCACCACTATATTTATGTGTGCTAGTTAATCCTACACAAAGAGATATCACCACTATATTTATTTATGTCTTACTTAATCCTACACAGAGAGACATCACTACTATATTTATATCTGTGTTAGTCAGGGAAAAGTTTGAATGGGAAATAATTGTTTGGCGTATGAGTTTTTTGGGATCTTCGTAATGTGTTGTGTTGACTATTGCACCACCACATGGTCTTGGTTTTGGAGATCTCGACAACTATGGTGATGCTATTGCAGGTGCGACTGATGGCACAAATGAAGACGGAATCAGAGAAGAATAAGATTAGTGACCAACGAAAGAATAAGGAGCTGCTACAGCTGAAAAAAGAGAAGCGGCGACGAGACAATCAGGTGCGCATGTTGGAGTTGCAAAACAGACAGAAAAATGCCATACTCAAGGTTGGTCTTTAACAACACTCAAATGTTGGTCTCTAAGTTTTCAAAGAGTGCCTTCATTAATTACAGGACGAATATAACAGTCTACTGATGTTTTAATTAATTCTGTCGTAAAAAGTAGGTGGCTTGGGATAGCCATCGACATTTCATGTATCCTTGACATATAAATCATTTTTATTTTATCCTAGCCTTTGCATAAGTCAGCGTATTGCGTTGCCAGCGCAAGCACGAAGAGGTCAGTCAGTTGAGGAAAAGACAAAGAGACTCGTCCGCCTCTTCCAGGGTGATGGCCAAAAATAGGGCAAACCTCTCCCATGAAAATTCATCTGGCAAGACTTCATCATCTTCTGCTTCTAGGCACAAGTCAGCAGCTCTTCTCTTCTCTCCCAAGGTAACTGTTTGCATCGTCTTTTTTAACCTCTTTGTCCCAATCAATCTGCCAAATTTGCTTCAGAATGATTTTCATTTTTGGACAGTATTCTGGTAGCGAATGTTAGTTACTGAAGAACAACTTATAGCTGGGCCATAGCACTAACTGGGTCGTAACTTATAGCTGAGATAAAACTAGACAATGTTAAATGAGCAATTGCAGAGTAGATAACTGCTTGTTGCTCAGACGGCGATTTACTATTTGCCTTTTGTTGATACGTCTAGCACATGTTATCTCATGTTATCTCATGTCACCTCATGTTATCTCACGGCACCTCATGTTATCTCATGTCACCTCATGTTATCTCATGTCATCTCATGTTATCTCATGGCACCTCATGTTATCTCATGTCACCTCTTATATCAAAGTTTCTCACAGCCTGTTGTTATAATCTCAACTTACTAGTGACTTTTTCTACTGATTACAGCTAAACCTAAAGTAATATAAAATAATCTGCCACTTAAATTGGAAGAGTATTTTTTTTGTGTATGGCATGTTTCTTATATATACACATATTATGTCGTCTTGTCCTCTGTGCGAATGGACACTACGTTTTACTCGATTACTCTAACTCAGGTGGCGAAAAGCAAGTGGGACAAGCTTGAGCGGTACGTGACATCCGTTGTTGTGCGGAAACAGACAATTGCCAACATGGAAGCTGAGATGGATCTTCACATTAACAAGCGAGAACAGCTCAGCAAGAAGATAGATGCGTACAGTAAAAGGCTGGACACTGCCATTAGGAGAAATGAGGTCGGACACATGTATAGTCATTACTCTTAGGCTCTTAAAATGGGCAAATTTCTTAGCTGACATATGGCATAAACATCTGCTGCGACTACACAGATCGAGACTACTGAATAACTAGTTATGTTTTACAAGTATCAACCTAGGTCAAGTAAAGATCAAAACATCTATTGGATGTTGTCATTACCCTTATTGGAACATGATTGTATTAACACTATATATATATATATATATAGTAGATATGGGTAAACCATAGTTTATCATTGCACTAATGTTTGTACAGCTATTTACACTTGTGTTTTCTTTAAAAAAATATCCATCAACTTATAATCTAAAATCGTCCAACTACAACTTGAACTCAGGCTGATGAATTGTATCAAACTGCAAGTAAAACTTAGGTCTTTAAAATATTTAATCTAACATATCCTGAAATTTTATGCAAGCAGTTCCAATTTACACCAGTGTTCATCACATATCTTTTACAGCAAGTAACAGCCTTTTTCATATATAAATACTTGTTGGTCATCGTTGTCACTAGTTCAAAGCAACTTTCAAAAAAAATCGGTTTACTGTGAAAATGAACAAATTGGTGTCATGATTATGTTAATCAGGGATCAACACTTTTAACCAATCACAAATACATCAGTTTCTTCTATTACTACACAGCCATCAGGGGTGTGTGGTGTCTTTGCAAATAATAATTTTGCCAGCGTAAATAGCCAATGCCTTATTCCTTGTGTTTCTCTAATGTTTTCTGTTCTGTTGAACAGAAAACTCTCTACAGACTCTTATTTGATAATTGCTGGCATAATCATTACATTGCATAGAGTAATCAGTAATGTCACGGTTACACTATATTGCGCTGAAATTTTGTTGATGATATGTTCAACTCATCTTCATAGCTGCTAAAGTCTGGTTTCCATATCGATTGCGAGACTCCGGCGGTAACTTGCGCAGCAAAACGCTTGCGACGTTAGGATCGGCAGCTTCTGTTCACATCTAAAGCTGCATTGCTAAACATAATCGCAGCTTCACATAAAATGTTCGCTCGCCACGCCATTTCGATAATGGTGATCTTTACCTGTACAGTGCATTTCAGGAAGGTTTTGCTTGCGGCTATTTGCGAAATTTGAACAGCGCTAAACTCTTGTGTTAACTGCTGGCAACTACCGGTGGTACTCGGCGGTACCCGGCGTGTAGGCTCACATTTCACCGCCATAGCCTGCGGTGCTGTTGCCGGTGCTTTGCGGCATATATGAGAACCACGCTTAAGGTAGTCGTTGTGTAACTCCTATTCATTTGCAGACGACTGCACTGCTTCCTCCAACATAAATGTATTTGTGCAATTATTCAAGTTCATAGAATTGTTCAGGACATGTTTCGTGTATGCCATGGCAACCAAAGCTTTGGTAGTGTATTACTGCAAACATCAAGATAGCTTTTTAAAAGTATTAAAATATATTTTTGCTGATGCGTAGCTGTAGTGAAATCTAATGCTGAGTGTTACATATGCATGTCTTTCTGCATGCTCGGCTGCATTGTATAAGCTTAGGCTCCAAACCCCAGATTAGCCTTGCGAAAGTAATGCATTGATTGTGATAGTTTTTAGGAAATCAAATTAAAAATGTTGAATTCTGTTGATAGTAAAAAAGAGATAATTTGCTCTAGCTATAGCCTTAAATGATATAAAGAAAGATTTGTCGCATAGACAGTAAAGTAAATACTGTGTCCAGGTCAAACTATCGATTCTCCCGCGTGCATTTTATAAGGTGTCAGGTATAATCTTTTAAAGGTTGACTTGCAACAAAATTCACATTATTGGAAAGTTTCCTATGTATTTGATAGTCTTGTACAATGCTTGGTATATTTAACATGAATTTAAGAGCAGTGATAAATTTGTCAGATAGTGTTCCCCAAAGTCCATAGCAGAGATTGAGAACCCAAAGGGCAAGAGCGCTTAATAATATGCTTGCTGAAAGGTCATTAAGACAGCAGAAAAAACCTACTGACTGTTGTTCAAGCTTCAAAACAGCCTCAAAAGCTGGTGGTAAGATTAATGTATATAAAGGTAACCAATTTTAATTACTGTTAATTCACCTGCTACATAGGATTTCAGACATATTGTCGGTTGTCTAGTGGTGCCATGTCTCCAAAACTATACAATTCTGAGTTTTGGCAGGTTAAGTTGAGTAAAAAATCGATTTATCAATACATTTTTTGCACCATAAGAATGTATTTGCTTTAGACAAATATCCTCAAATAATTTGTTCAGTTGAAGCATTTCCATAAAGCCATTAAATAGCTAATAGTTTTGAAGGCACTACTTATTAGATGACATTTTAATTTGTGGTTCTACCCATTACAGCATCGTGTAAAACACCACAGGTTTTAAAGAGAATAGAAATCACTGAGATGGCGCTGTGGAGAAACAAATGCGTATTAGGTGTTATAAAAAGTAAAACTCTCAGACAGTTTTAGCAGCCCACTGAACAACATGGCTGGCAAGAGCAAGGCAATAGGAAAGGTAAAAAAACTAAGGCAGTAAAAAAATGTAGGCCTTGTGGTGCATTTTTTAAGTTATTCTGCAAACCACTGCACCAACTATTTTCCCTGCACTAACTACAAGTGCGGAGCCAAGGAGCACTGGACAAAGGAGTGCAAAAAAGACCGCAAGTAACTACAGCAAAGTAGAGCCCACAATATCGGAGTGTGAAGCAAGTGAAGCATCTTTCTCTCCTGCAAAACCAAGGAAATGGGTTCTAGCTGTAGTTTTGAAGTCAGATTCAAGTGTAAAAGTTTTGGCCAGTGGGAATAGCTACTAATGCAGGATAAGATTGTGAGGCAACCAGAGGCCAATAAGATTAAGTCATCTCTCCTCAACATGAGGTCTGATTTTATGTTGTTAAGCGAGTTGTTGGTGATAGGGTAATACATATCAATAACAGA
This sequence comes from Watersipora subatra, assembly GCF_963576615.1. Taxonomy (NCBI): domain Eukaryota; kingdom Metazoa; phylum Bryozoa; class Gymnolaemata; order Cheilostomatida; family Watersiporidae; genus Watersipora; species Watersipora subatra. The sequence goes on along the minus strand of NC_088710.1, from coordinate 40,463,606 downwards.
GAGTGAGAGGCCAGGGCTGGTAGAGAAAGATGCTGACCGGGCTTAAGGAAGAACATAGTAACCTTGAGGTACTTAGCAACCAGGCCCGTATTCCCTGGGGCGACTGGCCGGCTGAGACACCCCAACTTTTTAAGAAATTTTGGCGGCTAAGTACAGTCAAACTCGAATAACTCACTCTCGGATAAAATGTAAAATTTTATCACGAACACTTGGTTAACTCGAACGGATTTGTTTGGTTCGTTTTCACGCAATGATAAATTGCTTTAGATAACTCGACCTCAACATCATTAACTGGAACAGTTATTTGCCCAACGACTACGGGAACGGTTTTTATCGCTGTATAATATCACTTTATTCCATGCGATAGAGATAAACGTTAGCTTTTAATAGTTTTTGGGCGTCATTATTATCATCGGCAATATATTCTTGTTAACGACTTTATAAAGGTTTGCAAAAGGCCAAGTTTTAACAAACATCCGCTTGGCAATGGCCCAACGAAAGCGTAGAAACCTTCGGATGAACTTGAAATAAAATCGGCAAAATTGATCTTTGTTGATGTTGAAATGCTTAAAAGAAAAAGATATCTTTCTCTTTTGAGCATTTCTTTTAACTGCAATCAAGTTTAGCTTATTTTAATCTGAAAATGTCCTGGCAGTCACATCACCGAAAACAAACAAATCTCAAATAATAGAAAAAATGTTTATACTTTCTGATAAAAATTTTTAAAACTTCACATGAGATGCCCGGTTGAGGCCCTAAATGAAAGAAACCTGTTGGGGCTAACACCGCCATACATTACATAACTAGTTGCCTAACATTAGCCGCCCCAACTTGCAACTAGGGAATACAGGACTGTTAGCCACGGCCATTGATGCTGCAGCTAATGGCAATACCCGATAAAGCGGAGTTGCAACTAATAGCGTCAAAGGGAAAAACAAGGCCAGCAATTTCCACTGACCAGTGCATCCTAAAATCGTTGATAAATCTGTCAAACATTGGCCAAATTCTTTCAGCATAAAATGTCACAGCCACCACAATAGGCTGTCTTAGATCAGAGAACTTTTATTTCTTCTACGATTATTAAGTTTATGCTAGTCGGAGCTCCGGTTGGTACAATTGGAACTGCATATTCAAATAACTGAATAACATGGAACTTCTATCTAAAGTAACCACACTACTTGAGGTGTCATGCAAGAGCTATCATGTGTAACCCAGTGCTGCTATAATTTGTTTATACTATACATGTTTATATTGAAGCAAAGAAAATGGTGTGATCCCGATCATTGTACACATTGACTGCAGCCTCTTGATGTTGCTGTTTAATTTCATTTCCAATGTGCGCTTTTGATGATTGTAACTGCTGCTAACTATGTGATCCTGGCAGGACTCTAGCAGTATAACACTCGACTGAGCTGACTAGCAGTGCATTTTCAGTAGTAGTTACACCAAAAAAATTGCATCTGAATTTTATACTCCCAAATTTTTCAGTTAAATAGAAATAGTTACTAACAATGTGATTTGGTTAGCAGCTCAATTAGTGATTGGCCCTTACCAAACAGTTTGCTCCAAAGAAACAGCTTAAATATTATGCGGGATTAGTACTTGATTGTAGTAGAGAGTGAGACAAGAGTGAAAAATTTTAAGGAGAAAGCTAACAGCCACCAGTCTACCTAGTCACCTTTATGACAGTCTTAGTCACCAGATGGTCCAAAGTAGATGACCAATTCCCCTAATCACTTGGACTAGGGGACTAGCCCCTAGTCATTTTGGATGTATAGCTTGTTGACCGAGCTGATGGTGTTACGAAGAATCTCATTTAGCGGGTGGTACTTTTAAACCTACTTATTATGAATATTGGCAGTTTTAGAAAAATTTGCTATGTTACTCTCAAGAAATTGTACAAAATGTTTTTACTGCAAGTATATTGTTCATGGTGCTTTATTATTAGTCATTTTTATTTATCACACAGCTAGAACGGAGGGTCATCTTTCCCGTTATCTGATTATCGTGGTGAGCTATTTAATCCAAAGTAAACAAGTTATTTTTCTTTTAAAAAATTAGCATACCAACAAAAAACTTTTCTTAAATAGAAATTAAAAAATATGATACAGCCTAACGGACTCAGCCACTCTAATTTTTGGCGCAATTACAATGATTTTTCAGCAACTACATTAAAGTTTTGTATGTAGCCCACAACATTGAATGGTAGAAAGGGAGCTATGAGTCCATGAGCCCTCTACATTAAAAACTAAATATAAACATAAACTTGACTAAACCAGTTTGTTGTTCCTCCATACATAAGGTACATAAGGCTACATAAGGGTACATAAGGCTACATAAGGGAAAGTCATCACTTTATTACTAGCGTGCTAGTTTGCTAATAGCGTTCATCAATTGAGTCACTTTTTATTATAGGTATACCATTATTTTAATGCTTCAAAACAATATTAATATAATAAAACAATTATATCAGGTTGAACATAGACTGGAATAGATGGTGATATGGTTGGATTTTAATGCCTATGTAATTTTATTTTATCATCCATTTCACCAATGTTGTCATTTGATTCAAATTCAGTTGTGGAGTGTGTGCACCTTTGTTTTAGGATTTGTGAAAATCACTCTAGGTCAGTCAGAGACTTGTGATCATCAATAGGCTTGCGCTCCAGACTTATCACTTTATGTATTTTGATGCCCCTTTTATCATAAACTAGCACAGCGCTAATTCCGATGATGTGCAGGAAAATATCCAAACAAAATTAATATATATTAATTATAATAAATGAAATAATTGCGGCTTAGCAGCATTATGCATTTCATGTGCACAACAAGAGAACAGACAATCTAAAAGAGCAAACAGTCATCTAGGAGTATGCACAAGGGCATGCAAGAAGGGCTGCAAAGATTGCTTCCTACCAATAAGTGAGTGAGAAGTCTTGGTGTAATAAATAATCCAAATTAGGGTTAAGTAAAGGTAGCCTTGCAGTGCAATAAAACTAAATAACGCATCATGCATGATATACTTTCTTGATATTTCTATTATACCTATACAACATATCCATAAACATGCATAACTGCCACAGAAAACAATGTTTCTGTGCAACTGGTTCCAACAACATTCTCCACACTCGAAAAAAGATGAAATTAACAGCAAGTTTTCTTATTACTATTCTTAATCGCTGCTGTTATAATTTCTCCGCAAAACCAATATTTGGTACAAAAAAAATTTCTCAAGAATTTAGGACAGCTTGTAACATTTCTTTTGCAGTAACTGCATTTATATCGATAGCATTGACTACGGTTTTGAACCTCTGTCTGTATAAAACAGTCTAAAATGCATCTGAGGTGTTATTTAAGACTGGCTTCGCGAGTATTTTCGCGAGCATGATCAGTCCCTCCTTTCTCTGTGGCCGTACCAATATCTTTTGAGAAATCTCCCCTCTGCGTAGAGGCCTTCGCATAAACAAGATTGTCGATAGTTGCTTATTCAATGTGTGAACATGTAGTAAACAGAGTCGAGAAACTGTCTGAGCTTCTTAGTAGAATAAATATTTCAATAACCAGATTGTTGCAATGTTAAAAAGATAACCTACGAAACGAGTCGTGAAAATCCGTCCATTTTACGATTCAAAGCTGCACGAATGCATAACGACAGTAGTGCGAGCATAAGACGTTTGCAAAGTTGGTACATTTGTCAATGGGCTTACTGCAACTATAATAGTTTATAGTACAACTATCATGAACTATCTTGCGTTAATAAATTTGGTATTTAATACGCATTTGCGATGGTATTACAAAGTCAGAGAAAAGAACAAGTGAGGTATATCTAATAAAATGCAACATCAAACCTGAAAACTATCTATGAAGTTGGTTTTGTAACCAAAGTCTATCATATTTAGCTGTTGTAAGAGTGGCAACATCAATTATAGCAGTTATAATTGTTCTTTTTTATCAAACCATGAACTATATCAACAGGAAATTAACTTATAATCTAGTATGGCAGAGCGCTTCGTGTTTTAGTTCTCAAAGCATCACAGACGGCTAATAGTTTGTACTGAAACTGGAGCGAACCGCCATGCCGAGCTTATCTTTAGCTTCCTTCGAACGCTCGGAGACTATTGAATGAAAGTCTTGCTCGACTAGCTAATCGTGGGTCTAAAAATGAGAAAGGCGACAACTTTTAACGAATTTATGAATAATTATTGCTTTTGAGTGTAAATGTATTACAAGATGAAGTCGGAGGCTCTTTTTATTGACATTGGCGGTGATGCTGCTTTACGATGCGTTAAAATAACTAGGAATTGATTCGTTTGAATTTTTTTGTAAGAAAAAATAACAATTGAAAAGTTAGAAAGTAATTACAAATTATATATCTTTGTAAATTTTTCTTACATTAGTTCAACCAATGATATACAGCCCCACAGGCTGTATATCATTGGTTCAACATATGTACATTGGAATCAAGCTTAAAAAACAAAATATCTGAATATGCTCTGGTGTTTGTTGATTAAAATTTAGCATTGAGGTAGATTATTTAATAGAATCTAGCATGAGCAAAATTCTGGCTAAAGCATGGATGATTTCAAGTTACCATGTAAAAGTAAAACTAATCATAGAAATAGCCGTTTGTCTATTAACCAAAATGCATTTCACTCTAGCAAAGCAAGCAGTTTTTGTTGCTTCTTTCAGCGTATTCTTGAAAGCAAGACTCTTTATATACTGATGATATACCAATGACATATGCCCCCTAGCCTGGGCATGGCTCTTGTGGGGGATTGGGAGAGAGGGGGTAGCCTGGGCATGGATCTCTCCCAATCCCCACAAGAGCCATGCCCAGGCTACCCTCCATATCTATGGGGAGTGGTTATATATCATTGCTGATACACATTATTTTCTAAGTGGCTGAAAGCTCTGAAATCTTAGTCAGTTGTGGCTAGATTATACTTTATCAGTAGGCCTAAATATTACATATTTGCAGACAAAGTGACTCAAATACAAATATACTAGAGCTTTTGAGGATCTTGTATCTTACGTGAATTCAGTAAAGATTTGACTTATTGCATATCATCTCAAAATTTATCTTGCAGTATGGAAATTTTTTATTTTGCTGTCAATAGCAAATTAGACAGAAGCTCTTGAAAGGGTAGGATATTTTCAACCTATCTCTGAAATTACCTTAATACATTAGATGACCCATAGAAAACTGAGTGATGTCGGTGTGTGAAATTTTAATGCCATTACTTTGGCATTAAAATAATACTTACCATTATTTTTAGAAGAAGGTGAAAGACAGTTTTGCAAAATACTAATGAGGAAGCAGATTACTTTAAACGGAGCAGTGGAGCTCAACACTAAATTAGTGAAGTGTGAGTGGTTATAGGTGTGAAGTATCTCTGCGTATTCTGTAAAATGGAACGTGAGATACTTTCCAAACAGTGCACATTTTACATATAGTCTTGGCTCATGTTCTGATCACTAAGTGTGTAAAAACTCACTAGAGTGTTTTTGTAGGGAGTGAATGCTCTCGACACAGCGAGAAAACTCTCCTGTTAAATATACATAACATTGATCTAATTCAACATGCCTGCATTGTGAAGCGTGCAAACGTCTGGCTCATTGCTTTATGCCATACTTCCAAACGATACCTGGGTGGTATGGTTTGCTAAAGAAATATGTTTTTACCCTAACAGCCTTACAAGGTAATGATTTTTATCGTCACGGTCACACCTATGGCAGTTATTTCGGAGCTCAAGATGTAAATGTAAAAGCTGAAATTAGTAAAATAAAGTTGAGATTAATATTATACAAACAAGATGTCACTTTAACCACATTTACATGTTTAAAAAATTAAGCATCTTCAATAAGTTTATTTTTTGAATAAGATTATTTGATAAAAAAATTAAAGATTTAAGTTAGTAAAGAGTCTTCCAGGTGTAGTAATTGGATTCCTGTTCATAGATAGAAATGATGTCTTCCAGGTGTAGTAATTGGATTTCTGTTCATAGATAGAAATGATGTTCAAAACGCACCTGGCATTGAAAGATATTTCTTACATTATCAAATCAAAACTACCTTATTTGGTGATGCAAGAGTACAAGTTTAGTTGCAGTTTGTTTCAAGTGTATTATTAACGTTAGTTAGCAAATGCAAACTGGCACCTGCGACTGGTATTATTTCAATGATAGTTCTTAAAACTCGCTCAAAATTCATGACTCAGTCGCAATGCGAAATCAGAAAGTGGAGTCAGTTATTTGGTATCACTAAATAAATGCCAAGTAAATTGTTTGTTTATTAATATTTAAAATGTTTAGTTACAAAAGCCTTTGGAAAGCGTTGACTGCTACTAACAGCTTGATAATGGCGTTCCCTTAATAATAACCTTTAACTCAAAGTTCTTTAGATGAGAAGTCATTGAGAAACATATTAGTTTTCTCAAACTGACCAACTGGAAAAAAAGGGAATACTATAACATGCTCCACCCACACAGTACCAACTCATTATCAATGTTTAACTGTAGAGTAAGTAAGCAAGTATCACAGAGGGCTTCAAAGACCACATGGTAGACTACATTATGAGGTTTTTTATTACTTCGCAATACTACCTTCAGAACTGTTATCTTGCAATACTACCTTCATAACTGTTACTTTGCAATACTACCTTCATAACTGTTACTTTACAATGCTACCTTCATAACTGTTACATTGCAATGCTACCTTCATCACTGTTACTTCGCAATACTACCATCATAACTGTTACTTTGCAATACTACCTTCAGAACTGTTACTTTGCAATGCTACCTTCATAACTGTTACTTCGCAATACTACCTTCAGAACTGTTACTTTGCCTTTAAAAGTATCATTTTGATGTGTTTCCTTCCTTAAGGTGAATTATCATATCTATAAATGCATGCTTTTATTGGACCGAGGATGCAAACGCATGCAGCTCAACAATGAAACACTCAACTATTGATGTTATTGTATAGTTTTAATAAAATTAGACTAGCTGTGAGCCAATGTTGTTATGATAAACATATGTAGGTACCTTACAAAATTAGAGCAAAGTAAAAGGATTCGTGTTGATACATAAGACAGCTCCATTACTCTTAAAGTTAGTTTATTTTTTAGATAATTTCAACGAACAAGATTGAATACAATAAAGCCTATTGCACCAAAAATAAATGCGCATTTCGAAAATCTACGGCCAGTTAAAACAGACAAAGTGTTTAAAAGGTTAAAATAAATATCGACGAGAAGAGAAGAATAATTGCATCGATGGATATGATGTAACATCATGATAATCTTTGACACGAAAGAGTTTATAGTCGGATGTGCACTAGGAATATAGACACATGCAAAGTACATGGGTCAAACAATTTGAACATTGATTTAAAAAAGGAATGTATAAGATAATTTTCCTGCATAGTCATCAACCGTAAAGAAAACAAAAATAGCTACATAAATACAGACAAAAAATATGAGAATATGGAGAATGAATCTGTGCTTTGGCTATGAACTGTATAGTTTATGTGGGTCCATCCACCAGATCCTTATCGTGCAATCACTGAAAGAGCATGAACCATGTCTGTTATACATGCTAAATCGTGGCGCATGAAAAGTTCTTGGACAAAGAACAAGATATGTTGGTACAACCAACCAAAGTTATCAACTTCTCCATTTGGCATATTTACACAATTCACACAATGATGCTATTGAATAACTATAAAAGAAACTGTCAGCCCAATATATTGCATTTATTTAAGATTTTGTTTGACGTATCAACAACGTTGGATGCTTAAGGGGTTCTAGTCGCGTTAAAAATATCAATCGGTTTTGCTCCCAATTGACAAAGTAGCATCGCAATCATTTGACCGCAAGACAATTTGTAAAACGTCACTTTTGAGGCATCTGTATTGCCACACCGATCGACTAGGTAAGTAGTCACACAGTCAGTACAAAAATCATTAGTATTGCTTAAGCGAACGGTTCTCAGTAAATCAGGCAACAAGACGCTATGCGACTACTTGTGCTTACTCATGATTTATCATTAAAAATGGGTAAAAAATTTTGTGATTATACTCGAATACATACAGTAATCAGTGAATTAATTGGATTTAAGGAAAAGCCAGTAAATCTATACTATTTGGCTAATTGGCCAAGTGTCTCATTAGAACACATGGGTGACAGACGTAACATTAAATTTACAATAAGCTTACATAATTTGTATATTGAACAATTACCTACCTCTGGTGACAGTAAGTACTATATACTAGTTAGTAGATATAGTGAACAGTTACCTACCTCTGGTGACAGTAAGTACTATATACTAGTTAGTAGATATAGTGAACAGTTACCTACCTCTGGTGACAGTAAGTACTATATACTAGTTAGTAGATATAGTGAACAGTTACCTACCTCTGGTGACAGTAAGTACTATATACTAGCTAGTAGATATAGTGAACAATTACCTACCTTTGGTGACGGTAAGTACTATTTACTAGCTAGTAGATATACTGAAAAGTATCCTGCCTCTAATGGCAGTAAGTACGATATACTAGCTAGTAGATATATTGAACAATTACCTACCTCTAGTGACAGTAAGTACTATATACTACTTTACCTAGAGGCAGTAAAGAGATTGCTGCGGTTGGTAGCCATAGAGTTGACGGCTAATGAATGAGCACGCACTTCATTTAGCTGCTGGCAAGTCTCGTTTGACCGAATCTTCACAGTGCCAGAGCGACAGCAGCTTAGCAATATGTCATTATCTGGTAGCATGCACATGTCGGTGATCCAGTCCTTATGGGCGCCATTAACTGACTGAAAACAATGCAAGTTGAGGAATGAGGAACCAGGAGTTTGTTTGAAATTGACATTCAACTTAAGCGGAAAGGAGCGGCGTGAACTGCATTAAAGATGGTAAAGATTAAACACTGGCGAATCAACTTGTCCCTTTTGAATGAGTCAACAATGCAATCCTGCAATATGAAACTTTTAATCATAAACGAGTCTCTGTATTGTAACAAACCTACAAGACATTTGCAAATATTGGTGAGAGACACAGCATAATGTCTTGCGTATGACAGGTTGATCTGGTGAGACTGAACCAGATGGGCTCAACAATGCAGCAATGACTAGGTCTGACATATTTTATATTGACTCTGATCTCTAGGCCATCAAGTAGGATCACAATTGGATTGAGTGATTACCAGGAAAACCGATATACTGATATCAATCATTCACTTCATCTCAAATATTACTTCTAATAAAAAATATTTATTACAAAGTGGTGATCTTGATTGGTGACCATTACCGGAAATAACTATCACCTTTATTTTGCTATTAAATAGAGCAACACCTAGTATTGTAAAAACACCAATTTTACCTGTGGTTGAGAAGAGGGTTCACTGAGGTTCCATTTTTTGATACGCATATCCCGAGAACCACTAAAAAGGATGTCCTGACGATGCGCGAGACATTGAACACCATCATAGTGAGGAGGGTCCATAGTAAATTTGGCCTGAATTGGATAATTTGAAGTTTGTTCATTGGAAATATCAAATCCCTTAATTAGATGATCCTTGGAGCCAGTTAAGAGTTGTTCTTTCCCTCTTGAGTCGTTGTATAAACTAAGGCAAATAATCGGTGCTTGGTGGCCGCTAGCAACCTTTCCGACTGCCGATAGCCTGTAAGCGTACAATATTTTACAGATCACCAGCCTTGACAGTTTAAATGAATATAGCAATTAGTCATCAAAAAGGTGCAGAAGCTAAATTGCTAGATTTAGTTGTAAGTGCTGTTAACAATATATATATGGTTAAATGATGTTGTGCATGCAAGCGGACAACCAATGAAAAATAACTGTCAGTTACAAAATGCCACATGGGTAGATCAAATACACATTAGGAGTGACCCTTGGACTTATACAAAGAAAGAAGATTATGGTTGTGCGCATAAACTACTGATAGAAGAAAGGTTATAGCTGTGTACATAAACCACCTATAGATGAATGGTTATAGATGTGTACATAAACCACCTATGGAAGGTTATAGTTGTGTACATAAATCACCTATAGAAGAGAGTTACAACTGTGGTGGATTTTCTAAGATTCATACACCAACCTCTAATAATAGTAAGTACTATATACTAGCTAGTAGATATATGGATAAGTATCCTACCTCTAATGGCAGAAAGTACAATATACTAGCTTGTAGATATATGGAGAAGTACACTACTTCTAATGGCAGTAAGTACTATATACTAGCTAGTAGATATATGGAAAAATATCCTACCTCTAATGACAGTAAGTACAATATACTAGCTAGTAAATATATCGAGAAGTATCCTACCTCTAATGACAGTAAGTACAATATACTAGCTAGTAGATATATCGAGAAGTATCCTACCTCTAATGACAGTAAGTACAATATACTAGCTAGTAGATATATCGAGAAGTATCCCACCTCTAATGACAGTAAGTACAATATACTAGCTAGTAGATATATCGAGAAGTATCCCACCTCTAATGACAGTAAGTACAATATACTAGCTAGTAGATATATCGAGAAGTATCCCACCTCTAATGACAGTAAGTACAATATACTAGCTAGTAGATATATCGAGAAGTATCCCACCTCTAATGACAGTAAGTACAATATACTAGCTAGTAGATATATCGAGAAGTATCCCACCTCTAATGACAGTAAGTACAATATACTAGCTAGTAGATATATCGAGAAGTATCCCACCTCTAATGACAGTAAGTACAATATACTAGCTAGTAGATATATCGAGAAGTATCCCACCTTGGATGTGGTATAAAAACCTTTTCATATTTTTTATTATTTTACCTATCTATAATTTTGCTTGTTACATTTGCATTAGATCCTTGCCATACGAAATAAATTTGTTCCGGTGTTGGCATCGTAACATAAAAATGTCGTATAGAGGGGTGAAGAAGCCCATCATGATTATTTAATACAAACACCCCTTGGTGAAAATCATCAAACTTTTATATTTTCGTACTGACAGATTGATCTGGTGAGACTGAACCAGATAGGCCCAACAATGCAGCAATGACTAGGTCTGACGTATTTTATAACGACTCTGATCTCCAGGCCATCAAGTGGGATCACGATTGGATTGAGTAATTACCAGGAAAAACTGATATACTGAAATTGATCATTCACTCCATCTCAAATTTTATGTGATGAACAACACTAAAAATTAATGAGAAAATATTATGTTAACCTTGGTAACTACAGTTACTAATACTAATATTTTTAAAGTGCTTTTAACAGAAATAGCTGTCAATGAGAGTGTGTGCCTCAAAATTCTCTAATTTTCGTAATCTTCAATTTTTTTTAACTGGAAAATTCTCAAACTATAATATACACAAATATTTACAAGGAAATTGAAGACAAGCCGGCATCCAAACTAAATCCATCATTCTCAGAGGGATTCTTAGCAACAACATTACATTTATGGACAACATACAAACTAACAAATGTAGATTTTTATTCTAGGGATCGTAACTGAAAAAAACGCATCAACTTATGTATTGAGGTCCCAGAGCTGAACGGTGGTTCCAGTAGTTGTGTATAGTTTATGACCATCTCTGCTGACTTGGATATCAAATATCTGCTGCTCTCCCTGTTGTAGAATGGCCTGACTGCTCGACGCTGGCTCCACAGGGATACTGTCATGCACCAGACCAGAGGAACTGCAACATAAGATATAAAACCTCACATTGTGTCCATCTCTGTTGGCATAGTATTCACTATAATAGGAACTAACCGTTATGATAGGAACTAACGGTTATGATAGGAACTAACCGTTATGATAGAAACTAACCGTTTTGATAGGAACTAACCGTAAGAATAGGAACTAACCGTTACGATAGGAACTAACCGTTACGATAGGAACTAACCGTTACGATGGGAACTAACCGTTACGATAGGAACTAACCGTTACAATAGGAACTAACCGTTACGATTGGAACTAACTTTTACGATGGGAACTAACCGTTACGATAGGAACTAACAGTTATTATAGGAACTACCCATTACGATAGGAACTAACCGTAAGGATAAGAACTAACCGTTATGATAGAAACTCACCATTACGATAGGAACTAACCGTTATGATAAAAACTAACAGTTATTATAGGAACTAACCGTTATGATAGGAACTAACCGTAAGGATAAGAACTAACCGTTACGATAGGAACTAACCATTACGATAAGAACTAACCGTTACGATAGGAACTAACCATTACGATAGCAACTAAACGTTATGATAGGAACTAACCGTAACGATAGGAACTAACCGTTATGATAGGCACTAACCGTAAGGATAGGAACTAACCGTAAGGATAGGAATTAACCGTTTTGATAGAAACTAACCGTAAGGATAGGAACTAACCGTTATCATAAGAACTAACCGCAAGGATAGGAACTAACCGTTACGATAGGAACTAACCGTTACGATAGGAACTAACCGTTATGATAGGAACTAACGGTTATGATAGGAACTAACCGTTTTGATAGGAACTAACCGTTACGATGGGAACTAACCGTTACGATAGGAACTAACCGTTACGATAGGAACTAACCGTTACGATTGGAACTAACAGTTATTATAGGAACTACCCATTATGATAGGAACTAACCGTAAGGATAAGAACTAACCGTTATGATAGAAACTAACCATTACGATAGGAACTAACCGTTATGATAAGAACTAACCGTAACGATAGGAACTAACCGTTATGATAGGCACTAACCGTAAGGATAGGAACTAACCGTAAGGATAGGAATTAACCGTTTTGACAGGAACTAACCGTAAGGATAGGAACTAACCGTTATCATAAGAACTAACCGCAAGGATAGGAACTAACCGTTACGATAGGAACTAACCGTTATGATAGGAACTAACGGTTATGATAGGAACTAACCGTTTTGATAGGAACTAACCGAAAGAATAGGAACTAACCGTTACGATAGGAACTAACCGTTACGATGGGAACTAACCGTTACAATAGGAACTAACCGTTACGATAGCAACTAACCGTTACGATTGGAACTAACCGTTATGATAGGAACTAACCTTTACGATAGGAACTAACCGTTACGATAGGAACTAACAGTTATTATAGGAACTACCCATTACGATAGGAACTAACTGTTATGATAGGAACTAACCGTTATGATAGGAACTAACTGTAATATCTTATGTTGGACAGTTTGACTGTATGTGTGGTAGAGAAGGTAACAAGTAGCCATATAAATGTAATTGCATCTGAAAGCAAGTAAGTATGAGTCGAGCTAGGCTTACCTGAGCACTGTTATACATTTAGCTCCAGCTCGGATGTCCCACATTTTGACAAATGAATTGGAGACAGTGTAGACAAGCCGGTTGACCTCGCAATATCGAACTTTGGAGACATAGTTAGGGTGGCCACCAAGACACAAAACTTCTGAACCAATTGACATGTTCCACACTTTGCACGTCAAGTCTGCGAGACAAAAGGAAACGCAGGTCAATTATGAGGTATTAGAATATGTTAGTGCGTTAGATTAGAGTCAACTTGACACTTACCTTTACTGCCAGAAACCAAAAGATTGTCGGCGGCACATATAGATAGTACAGCCTTTGTGTGACCAACTGCCTTCTTTACACATATGAGACTCTGGTTGGAGCTTGTCACCTGCAAGAGACCCACCCAAATGAAAACATGTAAATTTAAGTAACAATGTTGCTGAGCTTCTAGTAACAACATCGCTATTACAATTTGATAAGGTTACACATACATAGCTCTTAGACAGAAACCAATCATACCTCCTATAAATGATCTACTGCAGGTATAAAGATGACTCGAAAATATCTTCACCCCAATGTTCTATTAGTGAAATTTTTTACGTCAATCGTTTTAAAGGCTTATGGGGAATAAAAATTATGCTTTCAACATATAATTATTTTACTTGCATATCGTGTAGTTAGTCTAATGCTAATTTAATGCTCTCTAGCCATTTTAATATATCAAAGAGTGCATCGCTTAGCCTAGAAAAACTAACATTAAAATCATAACGATTCCTAAAATTATTATTTTCTTGTAAAGAAGAGGTGCTGCAGTCCGTGGTTTGGTGTGCTACTAGAACACCAAAGGCAAAAAGTGGGGCTAGTTGGAAGAGTAGCGATTTGCCAACTCATAGCAATCAAAATAGAGGCTCATGAAGCAACGCGCTACAATAGGAGTACTTTGGAGCAGCATCACTCAATATTATCGTCATAAATAAACCTCTCCAAGTCGTTATACAATGGGACTACTATGGACTAGGAATGCCTATTGTTTGCTCATCTGGCTCATCACTCGTGTTGTTTGAAAAGCAAACATTTGTAAGCACTTGCTTAGTTACAAGTTACTCCTAGGATGCCATGGCTAGTATCACCTCTCTAGTCAAGATACACAAGGTCATAAGGTCAATTGCCCAACTAGTTGCCTAGATTGTGTATAGATTGTGTGTAGACAAGTGTACCAGACACATGATGTAGCGAGGTTGTTTACAATACATTGTCGCATGGTAAAAATCATAGACTACAGAAAACGTATTGTAGGGCCATTCAAAAGGTTTACGCATTGGGCTTTTATCTAAGAGCTGATAACGCCAAAATTGAGTTGGCCCCTTCAAGGCAGTGAAACGCATCTGTTATAACAAACCACTCTGCGATTTGGTGCGCACTCTTTGTTAATTCTTGCTATTTGAGACTAACAACACTAATTCTAGCCTGAGTTTCTAATTTCTAAGAGATGCAATATTCCTATTTAGTCCAACGTGAGCCGAATAGTATATGTTTAGGGGAATGGCATTAGGGCAACTGTTTGTTCAGTCTGAGACTTTTTGCAGCAGTACTCAGTAAGCAATGCTCTAGAAACACGCGACTGTTCATCATCGTGATTATGAAATGTTTTTTCCATGCTCAGTTAATATTTGTTTTTGAATGATTTTAATGATGTTGGAGGTATCACAGTAAGTTAGTATTAGGCTGTATAGACTCACATACATGCAAATCCAGCTCATAATTTGTTAGTCAACACATGAAGACAATTACGTAAGTAGTTCAACGGGTTAAACTTGAAAACTTGGGCCTCATTACTTTGTCACAGCTGCTGACGGTGCCAAAGCTCTGCGCCTTTTTATTTTGTGTGCCGCCAGTTTGTGTGTTGGTGAGCCTCATGAATACATTAGTACTGTCAGAGTCCTGGAGTGGCTGGCGTCTCCTGCTCAGCGATGGCGAGGATGGGGGTGTCAACCGCACGTCTTTTATTTCAGAAGTGGTCAACTGTGATTTATCTCTGCTGAAATTAAAATAGCAGAATAAAATTCAGCCTGCAGAGCGAGAGAATCATTATAGCTCATAGTGCAAAATGGAATATTTAAATTTGGAGAGACACTTTCATGAACTTTTTTATACTAAAATTTAAGGCTATACCAGTTACAGAATTGTCACCCTTTTATTAACACACTTCTTTGTTTAAGTGAAATCTCTCCTGACAGCTCTGCCAGGTCTTCTTGAAGATGGTCAGACTCTACAAGAATTAGAAATGATAAAAACCAGCTGATTATATCAAGTCCTGATGAGCATATGAAGGTTTTAGCAATGCTTTCGACCAGTATTCATATGGGTAGAATAGCACCAGTGTATATACGTATATGGGTAGAATAGTTACCAGTGTATATACGTATATGGGTAGAATAGTACCGGTATCTATACGTATATGGGTAGAATTGTACCGGTATCTATATGGGTGCTATTCTACCTAGTATAGATACTGGGTAGAATAGTATCTATATGGGTAATCTTGGCCTTGACCTTTAAACGGTTGCATCAACCAAGGGTGATCAACTGATCAAGGCGGCAAAAGAAATTTACTGAAAGCAGCTGTCATATATGTTATAGCAGTTGTTATATATGTTATAGCAGTTGTTATATATGTTATAGCAGTTGTTATATATGTTATAGCAGCTGTTATATATGTTATAGTAGCTGTTATATATGATATAGCAGCTGTTATATATGTCAAAATATGATGCTAGTAAGCGATCAATGAAAGTAATCTAGACTTGCACACTACGCTTACTGCTTCTAGCGAGCTGCTCTTCCTTGTGTTAGTCTAGCAAAACATTATCGAATTAATTGTTACATGATATACCTTACCCGCCTTAGCTTATTATGGCATAGACTTATTATGGCAATAACTCACTTAACAAGTTGTATACCATTACTGTTAACAAACTGTAGATTTCACCTTAGTTGGTGGTCTTTAACACTTCTGAAAAACTCAGATTTTGCCCCCAAGTGAACAATAGTCTAGAGACACCTCATTTAATACTCCAACATAGAATTCAATTCTTTTTTAAAAATTACAGATAAATAATTTATAGATAGGCTAACTTTCAATATTATTTGCGTTCAACAAAGTTTACATAAGTTGGTCAAGCACAATGTTCAAATACTATTTGACGAAGAAAAATGTAACTAGCAGTTGTGACAGAGCTAAAACATAAGTTAATCATGTAAAATGTATCAAATAGTTTGTAGCTCTGAAAGTTTCAAGTTAATTACAAAAGATACATGAACGCTACGTTTTTTGCGGCGTTAAGAAGAAAAGCAACAAATGACAGCCACTGACTTACATTTAAAAAATGTGTCAAAATGTGTAAGAGTTGAGGCTGTTGTGGCTAGACACACAAAATAACACGTCACATTGACAAATAAATGGACGAGTGCGAATTAGCCTTTACCAGGCAAAGGCCATGACATTCTTGTTAGATTTTTTATTATCATTAGTTGTTATTATTAGCGTTTTTAAGGAAATTTTGTTGTGTAAATTTTACTGTTGGTTTTGAGAGAGAATAAATTGATTGGTTAAAAAAGGTCAGACTTTACAGAATCCAGCTAGTTTTTTCTGCCTTAACAAAACAACAACTTAAAAGCATTCTATATAAAACATGTAATATAATTATTAGGTTAACAAAACTGTGTTTTGCCAAATAAACAACGACATTGATTCAAATTGTCTTTGTAATTTATTCAAATATCCATTCGCATCTTACTGACACTTAACAATGATTGAACAATGCGTGCAGAGTTATTGAAATTAATAATAAATGCCTGTTCAATAAATCAATAAAGGTCAGTATTACCTGAGGTATTGAAGAAACGGAATTGTTATCCATTTCAGTAGGAAGTGTTTGCACAGAACTATCACCACTAGTGCCACAGCTATACCGTTCTAGATCTCTGCAGGCAGAAAAAGTAGGTCAAGGCCGGTCATACGGAGCAAGTTAAGGCCTGTCATACAGAGTAAGTTAAGGCCTGTCATACAGGGTAAGTTAAGGGCTGTCATACAGAGTAAGTTAAAGCCTGTCATACGGAGCAAGTTAAGGGCTGTCATACAGAGTGAGTTAAGGCCTGTCATACAGAGTAAGTTAAGGCCTGTCATACAGAGTAAGTTAAAGCTTGTAATACGGAGCAAGTTAAGGCCTTTCATACGGAGTAAGTTAAGGCCTGTCATACAGAGTAAGTTAAAGCCTGTCATACGGAGTAAGTTAAGGCCTGCCATACGGAGCAAGTTAAGGGCTGTCATACAGAGTAAGTTAAAGCCTGTCATACAGAGTAAGTTAAAGCCTGTCATACAGAGTAAGTTAAGGCCGGTCATACAGAGTGAGTTAAGGCCTGTCATACAGAGTGAGTTAAGGCCTGTCATACAGAGTGAGTTAAGGCCTGTCATACAGAGAGCTAAAAGCTACTAAAACTGATAGTAGCTATTTACTATAAATACTATTTACTGTGTATGTGAACTTGTAGCTGTCATAGATAGATTTGCTGGAGCTCACCCTATAAAATTATACTTGCATTCACAAACATGAATTAATGCAATGTCCGTAGTCATGTATTTTAATAATCATTTTATTGCACTAGTGCTTTAAAAAAATTTCGAAAAAGATTAAATGTCCAGTAAACTGATGCAAATAGAAACAATCACATTAACCTTAACACAAGAGAAGATCTTAACACAAGAGAAGGTACCACAGCTTATAACTACAGGTAGATCTTAACACAAGAGAAGGTGAACCACAGCTTATAACTACAGGTAGATTTTAACACAAGAGAAGGTAACACAGCTTATAACTACAGGTAGATCTTAACACAAGAGAAGGTACCACAGCTTATAACTACAGGTAGACCTTAACACAAGAGAAGGTAACACAGCTTATAACTACAACCATCTGCAAGACATTTCACATTCTCTTTGATAATCCTTAACACTATGGTAGTAAACGTAGAGTGTTTAGAATATTTGGCCGGCTTACATTCTTGTTGCGACTGTATAGTTATCCCGGAATCCTGCAAAACCTGTTCTAAGAGCTGATCCCGTAACCTAGAATCCATCTGCATTTTATCGTAGCGAGCAGTCAACTCCTTGAATTGAGATTCTTTCTGAGTACAAGCAAAGCCCTGAGTGAGAGCGAGTGAGAGAAGGTGCTCCAACAGATACTTGCTTTCATCAACAGAGGAGACATCCAAAGCTTTTGTCAAACTAGTCTCATCCTAACAAGTAAGGTAGTATGTGTAATGAGCACATTTTGTAATATGGTTCAGAGACATCATTACAAGCAATATAACAACCAGTTCTTCGAGTTGCGTTGTGATTGCAAAAGCAATGACCAAATTTGATGCTCAAACCAAAGAGCTATCGCAATATGTAAATGTAACTTGTTTTGTCGTAATATAAACTGATAAAAACTAATGAAAAAGGACTCAAGAAAAAAACAGCAGGGGTTCATTCTATAAGAATATATAACATGTTAACTGTTTCTTGAATCTATGAGAAGAATTTGAGCCATAATAAAATTATTGATATAGGAATAAAAGTGTCATTTCTTCTAGTGAATAACGACAGGTTAAAAGATTATCTTGGCTTATAATAATATTTTATATGAGAGACAAGATAGATATGAAAGGGCATGCAAGTCGTACGATGAGGTTTAGAGGTTGTTAGAGGGGTAGCGTTTTAAACATAACATGAACTGCTTCTAGTGAATTATTGAGAAAATGTTTCCAGTCGATAGGAGATGAACTCATTGTGGATGTCAAATAAAGGTGAAAGATTATAGATTCTGAATTAACAAAATCAAATGTTGCTGCATGACTGTAGAAGATAACTTTACTGATTTACATGCGCTTACGTAAATTCGAGTATAGCCATCTATGGGAACGGGCCGATAAATGGGAATTGTTAGCTAAGCCCGCTGTAACATTAAAAAGGATAAATAAAGCAATGAATAATTACTAAACATACAACACACTGATGAAATATATTAGGTAAATGCTTAGACAGGAAGCAATGCGAGATTACTAAATGCTTAGACAGGAAGCAATGCAAGGTTAGTAAATGCTTAGACAGGAAGCAATGCAAGGTTAGTAAATGCTTAGACAGGAAGCAATGCGAGGTTAGTAAATGCTTAGACAGGAAGCAATGTGAGATTAGTAAATGCTTAGACAGGAAGCAATGCGAGGTTAGTAAATGCTTAGACAGAAAGCAATGCGAGATTAGTAAATGCT
This sequence comes from Watersipora subatra, assembly GCF_963576615.1. Classification (NCBI taxonomy): domain Eukaryota; kingdom Metazoa; phylum Bryozoa; class Gymnolaemata; order Cheilostomatida; family Watersiporidae; genus Watersipora; species Watersipora subatra. The sequence continues at coordinate 40,443,980 of NC_088710.1, read as the reverse complement.
TAGACAGGAAGCAATGCAAGGTTAGTAAATGCTTAGACAGGAAGCAATGCGAGGTTAGTAAATGCTTAGACAGGAAGCAATGCGAGGTTAGTAAATGCTTAGACAGGAAACAATGCAAAGTTAGTAAATGCTAGCAGTAGCCACTACAAGCCTAAGCAGACGCATAACAAAAGCAAATGAACAAACCTTCGCCTCCTCTTCCATCTGCATGATATTGTTTTGGCACTCAGACACGTTACTCTGAATGTATGTCATATTGGTGCTCATCGTCTCCAGCTGATCTTCTAGGTTCATGGCGACAGTCGTCTGCAAATGAATAGGAGTTACACAACGACTACCTTAAGCGTGGTTCTCATATATGCCGCAAAGCACCGGCAACAGCACCGCAGGCTATGGCGGTGAAATGTGAGCCTACACGCCGGGTACCGCCGAGTACCACCGGTAGTTGCCGGCAGTTAACACAAGAGTTTAGCGCTGTTCAAATTTCGCAAATAGCCGCAAGCAAAACCTTCCTGAAATGCACTGTACAGGTAAAGATCACCATTATCAAAATGGCGTGGCGAGCGAACATTTTATGTGAAGCTGCGATTATGTTTAGCAATGCAGCTTTAGATGTGAACAGAAGCTGCCGATCCTAACGTCGCAAGCGTTTTGCTGCGCAAGTTACCGCCGGAGTCTCGCAATCGATATGGAAACCAGACTTTAGCAGCTATGAAGATGAGTTGAACATATCATCAACAAAATTTCAGCGCAATATAGTGTAACCGTGACATTACTGATTACTCTATGCAATGTAATGATTATGCCAGCAAGTATCAAATAAGAGTCTGTAGAGAGTTTTCTGTTCAACAGAACAGAAAACATTAGAGAAACACAAGGAATAAGGCATTGGCTATTTACGCTGGCAAAATTATTATTTGCAAAGACACCACACACCCCTGATGGCTGTGTAGTAATAGAAACTGATGTATTTGTGATTGGTTAAAAGTGTTGATCCCTGATTAACATAATCATGACACCAATTTGTTCATTTTCACAGTAAACCGATTTTTTTTGAAAGTTGCTTTGAACTAGTGACAACGATGACCAACAAGTATTTATATATGAAAAAGGCTGTTACTTGCTGTAAAAGATATGTGATGAACACTGGTGTAAATTGGAACTGCTTGCATAAAATTTCAGGATATGTTAGATTAAATATTTTAAAGACCTAAGTTTTACTTGCAGTTTGATACAATTCATCAGCCTGAGTTCAAGTTGTAGTTGGACGATTTTAGATTATAAGTTGATGGATCTTTTTTTTAAGAAAACACAAGTGTAAATAGCTGTACAAACATTAGTGCAATGATAAACTATGGTTTACCCATATCTACTATATATATATATATATATACATATATATAATTAATACAATCATGTTCCAATAAGGGTAATGACAACATCCAATAGATGTTTTGATCTTTACTTGACCTAGGTTGATACTTGTAAAACATAACTAGTTATTCAGTAGTCTCGATCTGTGTAGTCGCAGCAGATGTTTATGCCATATGTCAGCTAAGAAATTTGCCCATTTTAAGAGCCTAAGAGTAATGACTATACATGTGTCCGACCTCATTTCTCCTAATGGCAGTGTCCAGCCTTTTACTGTACGCATCTATCTTCTTGCTGAGCTGTTCTCGCTTGTTAATGTGAAGATCCATCTCAGCTTCCATGTTGGCAATTGTCTGTTTCCGCACAACAACGGATGTCACGTACCGCTCAAGCTTGTCCCACTTGCTTTTCGCCACCTGAGTTAGAGTAATCGAGTAAAACGTAGTGTCCATTCGCACAGAGGACAAGACGACATAATATGTGTATATATAAGAAACATGCCATACACAAAAAAAATACTCTTCCAATTTAAGTGGCAGATTATTTTATATTACTTTAGGTTTAGCTGTAATCAGTAGAAAAAGTCACTAGTAAGTTGAGATTATAACAACAGGCTGTGAGAAACTTTGATATAAGAGGTGACATAAGATAACATAAGGTGCCATGAGATAACATGAGGTGACATGAGATAACATGAGGTGACATGAGATAACATGAGGTGCCGTGAGATAACATGAGGTGACATGTGCTAGACGTATCAACAAAAGGCAAATAGTAAATCGCCGTCTGAGCAACAAGCAGTTATCTACTCTGCAATTGCTCATTTAACATTGTCTAGTTTTATCTCAGCTATAAGTTACGACCCAGTTAGTGCTATGGCCCAGCTATAAGTTGTTCTTCAGTAACTAACATTCGCTACCAGAATACTGTCCAGAAATGAAAATCATTCTGAAGCAAATTTGGCAGATTGATTGGGACAAAGAGGTTAAAAAAGACGATGCAAACAGTTACCTTGGGAGAGAAGAGAAGAGCTGCTGATTTGTGCCTAGAAGCAGAAGATGATGAAGTCTTGCCAGATGAATTTTCATGGGAGAGGTTTGCCCTATTTTTGGCCATCACCGTGGAAGAGGCGGACGAGTCTCTTTGTCTTTTCCTCAACTGACTGACCTCTTCGTGCTTGCGCTGGCAACGCAATACGCTGACTTATGCAAAGGCTAGGATAAAATAAAAATGATTTATATGTCAAGGATACATGAAATGTCGATGGCTATCCCAAGCCACCTACTTTTTACGACAGAATTAATTAAAACATCAGTAGACTGTTATATTCGTCCTGTAATTAATGAAGGCACTCTTTGAAAACTTAGAGACCAACATTTGAGTGTTGTTAAAGACCAACCTTGAGTATGGCATTTTTCTGTCTGTTTTGCAACTCCAACATGCGCACCTGATTGTCTCGTTGCCGCTTCTCTTTTTTCAGCTGTAGCAGCTCCTTATTCTTTCGTTGGTCACTAATCTTATTTTTCTCTGATTCCGTCTTCATTTGTGCCATCAGTCGCACCTGCAATAGCATCACCATAGTTGTCGAGATCTCCAAAACCAAGATCATGTGGTGGTGCAATAGTCAACACAACACATTACGAAGATCCCAAAAAACTCATACGCCAAACAATTATTTCCCATTCAAACTTTTCCCTGACTAACACAGATATAAATATAGTAGTGATGTCTCTCTGTGTAGGATTAAGTAAGACATAAATAAATATAGTGGTGATATCTCTTTGTGTAGGATTAACTAGCACATATAAATATAGTGGTGATATCTCTGTGTAGGATTAACTAGCACATATAAATATAGTGGTGATATCTCTGTGTAGGATTGACTAACACATATAAATATAGTGGTGATATCTCTCTGTGTAGGATTAACTAGCACATATAAATATAGTGGTGATATCTCTCTGTGTAGGATTAACTAATACATATAAATATAGTGGTGATATCTCTGTGTAGGATTAACTAGCACATATAAATATAGTGGTGATATCTCTCTGTGTAGGATTAACTAACACATATAAATATAGTGGTGATATCTCTGTGTAGGATTAACTAGCACATATAAATATAGTGGTGATGTCTCTCTGTGTAGGATTAACTAGCACATATAAATATAGTGGTGATATCTCTCTGTGTAGGATTAACTAACACATATAAATATAGTGGTGATATCTCTGTGTAGGATTAACTAACACATATAAATATAGTAGTGATATCTGTGTGTAGGATTAACTAACACAGATATAAATATAGTGGTGATATCTCTGTGTGTAGGATTTACTAGCACATATATAAATATAGTGGTGATGTCTCTCTGTGTAGGATTAACTAACACATATAAATATAGTGGTGATATCTCTGTGTAGGATAAACTAGCACATAAAAATATAGTGGTGATATCTCTCTGTGTAGGATTAACTAACACATATAAATATAGTGGTGATATCTCTCTGTGTAGGATTAACTAACACATATAAATATAGTGGTGATATCTCTGTGTAGGATTAACTAGCACATATAAATATAGTGGTGATATCTCTCTGTGTAGGATTAACTAACACATATAAATATAGTGGTGATATCTCTGTGTAGGATTAACTAACACATATAAATATAGTGGTGATATCTCTGTGTAGGATTAACTAGCACATATAAATATAGTGGTGATATCTCTCTGTGTAAGATTAACTAACACATATAAATATAGTGGTGATATCTGTGTGTAGGATTAACTAACACAGATATAAATATAGTGGTGATATCTCTGTGTGTAGGATTAACTAACACATAAATATAGTGGTGATATCTCTTCGTGTAGGATTAACTAACACAGGTATAAATATAGTGGTGATATCTCTCTTTGTAGGATTAACTAACACAGCTTTTGTATCGGTCAGCAAGCCTACCTTTATCTTCTTCATCTCATTCAGTTCAGTACTAAGGTCCCTGATGCGCCGGTCGTAGACAACTTGGTTCTTCATCATTTTGGCGTGCTCCTTTTTGGCAGCATTTACCTTATTGAGCTCCTGTTGCATGGTATCCAGCCGTTTCTCAAACTCCATTTTAACTTTGCGCACCTGCTCCTCCGACTGCTGCTTCTTGCTGCCTGAAAACAGAACTCACATAACAGTTTATTTCATTTGTATTTGCTATCCTGGTAACTGCTGTCCGGTTACGAATTAGCTGGTTGCAAAGCTAGCTACACGTTAAGATTATCAAACTCATACCAATTACTATCTAAATGACAGATTATTGCACCAAAGCCATAGCACCGTATCGACTGAACTTTATAACTTGTTAAGAGCTAGCTGATTAACTATTACCAGCTGATCTAACATATACTAGCTATAACAGCTGATCTAACATATACTAGCTATAACAGGAGGTTACCTAAGCTGCTTAGGACCTGGTTTCGTTCTCGTTCAACAGCCATTATTTGGTCCTGCAAGTTGCGCATTTTATCCTCGTAATGCTGACGAATTGTTTGCAGTTGTCGCTGGCTCCTTTCGAGTTCTTCAATCATTCTTTGTTTAAGTGAAATCTCTCCTGACAGCTCTGCCAGGTCTTCTTGAAGATGGTCAGACTCTACAAGAATTAGAAATGATAAAAACCAGCTGATTATATCAAGTCATGATGAGCATATGAAGGTTTTAGCAATGCTTTCGACCAGTATTCATATGGGTAGAATAGCACCAGTGTATATACGTATATGGGTAGAATAGTTACCAGTGTATATACGTATATGGGTAGAATAGTACCGGTATCTATACGTATATGGGTAGAATTGTACCGGTATCTATATGGGTGCTATTCTACCTAGTATAGATACTGGGTAGAATAGTATCTATATCGGTAATCTTGGCCTTCACCTTTAAACGGTTGCATCAACCAAGGGTGATCAACTGATCAAGGCAGCAAAAGAAATTAACTGAAAGCAGCTGTCATATATGTTATAGCAGTTGTTATATATGTTATAGCAATTGTTATATATGTTATAGCAGTTGTTATATATGTTATAGCAGTTGTTATATATGTTATAGCAGTTGCTATATATGTTATGGCAGCTGTTATATATGTTATAGTAGCTGTTATATATGATATAGCAGCTGTTATATATGTCAAAATATGATGCTAGTAAGCGATCAATGAAAGTAATCTAGACTTGCACACTACGCTTACTGCTTCTAGCGAGCTGCTCTTCCTTGTGTTAGTCTAGCAAAACATTATCGAATTAATTGTTACATGATATACCTTACCCGCCTTAGCTTATTATGGCATAGACTTATTATGGCAATAACTCACTTAACAAGTTGTATACCATTACTGTTAACAAACTGTAGATTTCACCTTAGTTGGTGGTCTTTAATACTTCTGAAAAACTCAGATTTTACCCCCAAGTGAACAATAGTCTAGAGACACCTCATTTAATACTCTAACATAGAATTCAATTCGTTTTTAAAAATTACAGATAAATAATTTATAGATAGGCTAACTTTCAATATTATTTGCGTTCAACAAAGTTTACATAAGTTGGTAAAGCACAATGTTCAAATACTATTTGACGAAGAAAAATGTAACTAGCAGTTGTGACAGAGCTAAAACATAAGTTAATCATGTAAAATGTATCAAATAGTTTGTAGCTCTGAAAGTTTCAAGTTAATTACAAAAGATACATGAACGCTACGTTTTTTGCGGCGTTAAGAAGAAAAGCAACAAATGACAGCCACTGACTTACATTTAAAAAATGTGTCAAAATGTGTAAGAGTTGAGGCTGTTGTGGCTAGACACACAAAATAACACGTCACATTGACAAATAAATGGACGAGTGCGAATTAGCCTTTACCAGGCGAAGGCCATGACATTCTTGTTAGATTTTTTATTATCATTAGTTGTTATTATTAGCGTTTTTAAGGAAATTTTGTTGTGTAAATTTTACTGTTGGTTTTGAGAGAGAATAAATTGATTGGTTAAAAAAGGTCAGACTTTACAGAATCCAGCTAGTTTTTTTTCTGCCTTAACAAAACAACAACTTAAAAGCATTTTATATAAAACATGTAATATAATTATTAGGTTAACAAAACTGTGTTTTGCCAAATAAACAACGACATTGATTCAAATTGTCTTTGTAATTTATTCGAATATCCATTCGCATCTTACTGACACTTAACAATGATTGAACAATGCGTGCAGAGTTATTGAAATTAATAATAAATGCCTGTTCAATAAAGGTCAGTATTACCTGAGGTATTGAAGAAACGGAATTGTTATCCATTTCAGTAGGAAGTGTTTGCACAGAACTATCACCACTAGTGCCACAGCTATACCGTTCTAGATCTCTGCAGGCAGAAAAAGTAGGTCAAGGCCGGTCATACGGAGCAAGTTAAGGCCTGTCATACAGAGTAAGTTAAGGCCTGTCATACAGGGTAAGTTAAGGGCTGTCATACAGAGTAAGTTAAAGCCTGTCATACGGAGCAAGTTAAGGGCTGTCATACAGAGTGAGTTAAGGCCTGTCATACAGAGTAAGTTAAGGCCTGTCATATAGAGTAAGTTAAGGGCTGTCATACAGAGTAAGTTAAAGCCTGTCATACGGAGCAAGTTAAGGCCTTTCATACGGAGTAAGTTAAGGTCTGTCATACAGAGTAAGGTAAAGCCTGTCATACGGAGTAAGTTAAGGCCTGCCATACGGAGCAAGTTAAGGGCTGTCATACAAAGTAAGTTAAAGCCTGTCATACAGAGTAAGTTAAAGCCTGTCATACAGAGTAAGTTAAGGCCGGTCATACAGAGTGAGTTAAGGCCTGTCATACAGAGTGAGTTAAGGCCTGTCATACAGAGTGAGTTAAGGCCTGTCATACAGAGAGCTAAAAGCTACTAAAACTGATAGTAGCTAATTACTATAAATACTATTTACTGTGTATGTGAACTTGTAGCTGTCATAGATAGATTTGCTGGAGCTCACCCTATAAAATTTTACTTGCATTCACAAACATGAATTAATGCAATGTCCGTAGTCATGTATTTTAATAATCATTTTATTGCACTAGTGCTTTAAAAAAATTTCGAAAAAGATTAAATGTCCAGTAAACTGATGCAAATAGAAACAATCACATTAACCTTAACACAAGAGAAGATCTTAACACAAGAGAAGGTACCACAGCTTATAACTACAGGTAGATCTTAACACAAGAGAAGGTGAACCACAGCTTATAACTACAGGTAGATCTTAACACAAGAGAAGGTGAACCACAGCTTATAACTACAGGTAGATTTTAACACAAGAGAAGGTAACACAGCTTATAACTACAGGTAGATCTTAACACAAGAGAAGGTACCACAGCTTATAACTACAGGTAGACCTTAACACAAGAGAAGGTAACACAACTTATAACTACAACCATCTGCAAGACATTTCACATTCTCTTTGATAATCCTTAACACTATGGTAGTAAACGTAGAGTGTTTAGAATATTTGGCCGGCTTACATTCTTGTTGCGACTGTATAGTTATCCCGGAATCCTGCAAAACCTGGTCTAAAAGCTGATCCCGTAACCTAGAATCCATCTGCATTTTATCGTAGCGAGCAGTCAACTCCTTGAATTGAGATTCTTTCTGAGTACAAGCAAAGCCCTGAGTGAGAGCGAGTGAGAGAAGGTGCTCCAACAGATACTTGCTTTCATCAACAGAGGAGACATCCAAAGCTTTTGTCAAACTAGTCTCATCCTAACAAGTAAGGTAGTATGTGTAATGAGCACATTTTGTAATATGGTTCAGAGACATCATTACAAGCAATATAACAACCAGTTCTTCGAGTTGCGTTGTGATTGCAAAAGCAATGACCAAATTTGATGCTCAAACCAAAGAGCTATCGCAATATGTAAATGTAACTTGTTTTGTCGTAATATAAACTGATAAAAACTAATGAAAAAGGACTCAAGAAAAAAACAGCAGGGGTTCATTCTATAAGAATATATAACATGTTAACTGTTTCTTGAATCTATGAGAAGAATTTGAGCCATAATAAAATTATTGATATAGGAATAAAAGTGTCATTTCTTCTAGTGAATAACAACAGGTTAAAAGATTATCTTGGCTTATAATAATATTTTATATTAGAGACAAGATAGATATGAAAGGGCATGCAAGTCGTACGATGAAGTTTAGAGGTTGTTAGAGGGGTAGCGTTTTAAACATAACATGAACTGCTTCTAGTGAATTATTGAGAAAATGTTTCCAGTCGATAGGAGATGAACTCATTGTGGATGTCAAATAAAGGTGAAAGATTATAGATTTTGAATTACCAAAATCAAATGTTGCTGCATGACTGTAGAAGATAACTTTACTGATTTACATGCGCTTACGTAAATTCGAGTATAGCCATCTATGGGAACGGGCCGATAAATGGGAATTGTTAGCTAAGCCTGCTGTAACATTAAAAAGGATAAATAAAGCAATGAATAATTACTAAACATACAACGCACTGATGAAATATATTAGGTAAATGCTTAGACAGGAAGCAATGCGAGATTACTAAATGCTTAGACAGGAAGCAATGTGAGATTAGTAAATGCTTAGACAGGAAGCAATGCGAGGTTAGTAAATGCTTAGACAGGAAGCAATGCGAGGTTAGTAAACGCTTAGACAGAAAGCAATGCGAGATTAGTAAATGCTTAGACAGGAAGCAATGCAAGGTTAGTAAATGCTTAGACAGGAAGCAATGCGAGGTTAGTAAATGCTTAGACAGGAAGCAATGCAAAGTTAGTAAATGCTTAGACAGAAAACAATGCGAGATTAGTAAATGCTTAGACAGGAAGCAATGCAAGGTTAGTAAATGCTTAGACAGGCAGCAATGCGAGGTTAGTAAATGCTTAGACAGGAAGCAATGCGAGGTTAGTAAATGCTTAGACAGGAAGCAATGCGAGGTTAGTAAATGCTTAGACAGGAAGCAATGCGAGGTTAGTAAATGCTTAGACAGGAAGCAATGCGAGGTTAGTAAATGCTTAGACAGGAAACAATGCAAAGTTAGTAAATGCTAGCAGTAGCCACTACAAGCCTAAGCAGACGCATAGCAAAAGCAAATGAACAAACCTTCGCCTCCTCTTCCATCTGCATGATATTGTTTTGGCACTCAGACACGTTACTCTGAATGTATGTCATATTGGTGCTCATCGTCTCCAGCTGATCTTCTAGGTCCATGGCGACAGTCGTCTGCAAATGAATAGGAGTTACACAACGACTACCTTAAGCGTGGTTCTCATATATGCCGCAAAGCACCGGCAACAGCACCGCAGGCTATGGCGGTGAAATGTGAGCCTACACGCCGGGTACCGCCGAGTACCACCGGTAGTTGCCGGCAGTTAACACAAGAGTTTAGCGCTGTTCAAATTTGGCAAATAGCCGCAAGCAAAACCTTCCTGAAATGCACTGTACAGGTAAAGGTCACCATTATCAAAATGGCGTGGCGAGCGAACATTTTATGTGAAGCTGCGATTATGTTTAGCAATGCAGCTTTAGATGTGAACAGAAGCTGCCGATCCTAACATCGCAAGCGTTTTGCTGCGCAAGTTACCGCCGAAGTCTCGCAATCGATATGGAAACCAGACTTTAGCAGCTATGAAGATGAGTTGAACATATCATCAACAAAATTTCAGCGCAATATAGTGTAACCGTGACATTACTGATTACTCTATGCAATGTAATGATTATGCCAGCAATTATCAAATAAGAGTCTGTAGAGAGTTTTCTGTTCAACAGAACAGAAAACATTAGAGAAACACAAGGAATAAGGCATTGGCTATGTACGCTGGCAAAATTATTATTTGCAAAGACACCACACACCCTTGATGGCTGTGTAGTAATAGAAGAAACTGATGTATTTGTGATTGGTTAAAAGTGTTGATCCCTGATTAACATAATCATGACACCAATTTGTTCATTTTCACAGTAAACCGATTTTTTTAAAAAGTTGCTTTGAACTAGTGACAACGATGACCAACAAGTATTTATATATGAAAAAGGCTGTCACTTGCTGTAAAAGATATGTGATGAACACTGGTGTAAATTGGAACTGCTTGCAGAAAATTTCAGGATATGTTAGATTAAATATTTTAAAGACCTAAGTTTTACTTGCAGTTTGATACAATTCATCAGCCTGAGTTCAAGTTGTAGTTGGACGATTTAAGATTATAAGTTGATGGATCTTTTTTTTAAGAAAACACAAGTGTAAATAGCTGTACAAACATTAGTGCAATGATAAACTATGGTTTACCCATATCTACTATATATATATATATATATATATATATATATATATAGATATATATATAATTAATACACTCATGTTCCAATAAGGGTAATGACAACATCCAATAGATGTTTTGATCTTTACTTGACCTAGGTTGATACTTGTAAAACATAACTAGTTATTCAGTAGTCTCGATCTGTGTAGTCGCAGCAGATGTTTATGCCATATGTCAGCTATGAAATTTGCCCATTTTAAGAGCCTAAGAGTAATGACTATACATGTGTCCGACCTCATTTCTCCTCATGGCAGTGTCCAGCCTTTTACTGTACGCATCTATCTTCTTGCTGAGCTGTTCTCGCTTGTTAATGTGAAGATCCATCTCAGCTTCCATGTTGGCAATTGTCTGTTTCCGCACAACAACGGATGTAATGTACCGCTCAAGCTTGTCCCACTTGCTTTTCGCCACCTGAGTTAGAGTAATCGAGTAAAACGTAGTGTCCATTAGCACAGAGGACAAGACAACATAATATGTGTATATATAAGAAACATGCCATACACAAAAAAAATACTCTTCCAATTTAAGTGGCAGATTATTTTATATTACTTTAGGTTTAGCTGTAATCAGTAGAAAAAGTCACTAGTAAGTTGAGATTATAACAACAGGCTGTGAGAAACTTTGATATAAGAGGTGACATGAGATAACATGAGGTGCCATGAGATAACATGAGGTGACATGAGATAACATGAGGTGCCGTGAGATAACATGAGGTGACATGAGATAACATGAGATAACATGTGCTAGACGTATCAACAAAAGGCAAATAGTAAATCGCCGTCTGAGCAACAAGCAGTTATCTACTCTGCAATTGCTCATTTAACATTGTCTAGTTTTATCTCAGCTATAAGTTACGACCCAGTTAGTGCTATGGCCCAGCTATAAGTTGTTAAAAGGTTGTTATTAGGTTGTTATTAAGTTGTTATAAGGTTAAAAAAGACGATGCAAACAGTTACCTTGGGAGAGAAGAGAAGAGCTGCTGACTTGTGCCTAGAAGCAGAAGATGATGAAGTCTTGCCAGATGAATTTTCATGGGAGAGGTTTGCCCTATTTTTGGCCATCACCCTGGAAGAGGCGGACGAGTCTCTTTGTCTTTTCCTCAACTGACTGACCTCTTCGTGCTTGCGCTGGCAACACAATACGCTGACTTATGCAAAGGCTAGGATAAAATAAAAATGATTTATATGTCAAAGATACATGAAATGTCGATGGCTATCCCAAGCCACCTACTTTTTACGACAGAATTAATTAAAACATCAGTAGACTGTTATATTCGTCCTGTAATTAATGAAGGCACTCTTTGAAAACTTAGAGACCAACATTTGAGTGTTGTTAAAGACCAACCTTGAGTATGGCATCTTTCTGTCTGTTTTGCAACTCCAACATGCGCACCTGATTGTCTCGTCGCCGCTTCTCTTTTTTCAGCTGTAGCAGCTCCTTATTCTTTCGTTGGTCAGTAATCTTATTCTTCTCTGATTCCGTTTTCATTTGTGCCATCAGTCGCACCTGCAATAGCATCACCATAGTTTTTCGAGATCTCCAAAACCAAGATCATGTGGTGGTGCAATAGTCAACACAACACATTACGAAGATCCCAAAAAACTCATACGCCAAACAATTATTTCCCATTCAAACTTTTCCCTGACTAACACAGATATAAATATAGTAGTGATGTCTCTCTGTGTAGGATTAAGTAAGACATAAATAAATATAGTGGTGATATCTCTTTGTGTAGGATTAACTAGCACATATAAATATAGTGGTGATATCTCCGTGTAGGATTAACTAGCACATATAAATATAGTGGTGATATCTCTGTGTAGGATTGACTAACACATATAAATATAGTGGTGATATCTCTCTGTGTAGGATTAACTAGCACATATAAATATAGTGGTGATATCTCTCTGTGTAGGATTAACTAATACATATAAATATAGTGGTGATATCTTTGTGTAGGATTAACTAGCACATATAAATATAGTGGTGATATCTCTCTGTGTAGGATTAACTAACACATATAAATATAGTGGTGATATCTCTCTGTGTAAGATTAACTAACACATATAAATATAGTGGTGATATCTGTGTGTAGGATTAACTAACACAGATATAAATATAGTGGTGATATCTCTGTGTGTAGGATTAACTAACACATATAAATATAGTGGTGATATCTCTTTGTGTAGGATTAACTAACACATATAAATATAGTGGTGATATCTCTGTGTAGGATTAACTAGCACATATAAATATAGTGGTGATATCTCTGTGTAGGATTAACTAGCACATATAAATATAGTGGTGATATCTCTGTGTAGGATTAACTAGCACATAAAAATATAGTGGTGATATCTCTCTGTGTAGGATTAACTAACACATATAAATATAGTGGTGATATCTCTGTGTGTAGGATTAACTAACACATATAAATATAGTGGTGATATCTCTTTGTGTAGGATTAACTAACACATATAAATATAGTGGTGATGTCTCTCTGTATAGGATTAACTAGCACATATAAATATAGTGGTGATATCTCTGTGTAGGATTAACTAGCACATATAAATATAGTGGTGATATCTCTGTGTAGGATTAACTAACACATATAAATATAGTAGTGATATCTGTGTGTAGGATTAACTAACACAGATATAAATATAGTGGTGATATCTCTGTGTGTAGGATTTACTAGCACATATATAAATATAGTGGTGATGTCTCTCTGTGTAGGATTAACTAACACATATAAATATAGTGGTGATATCTCTGTGTAGGATTAACTAGCACATAAAAATATAGTGGTGATATCTCTCTGTGTAGGATTAACTAACACATATAAATATAGTGGTGATATCTCTGTGTAGGATTAACTAGCACATATAAATATAGTGGTGATAACTCTCTGTGTAGGATTAACTAACACATATAAATATAGTGGTGATATCTCTGTGTATGATTAACTAACACATATAAATATAGTGGTGATATCTCTGTGTAGGATTAACTAGCACATATAAATATAGTGGTGATATCTCTCTGTGTAGGATTAACTAACACATATAAATATAGTGGTGATATCTGTGTGTAGGATTAACTAACACAGATATAAATATAGTAGTGATGTCTCTCTGTGTAGGATTAAGTAAGACATAAATAAATATAGTGGTGATATCTCTTTGTGTAGGATTAACTAGCACATATAAATATAGTGGTGATATCTCTGTGTAGGATTAACTAGCACATATATAAATATAGTGGTGATATCTCTGTGTAGGATTAACTAGCACATATAAATATAGTGGTGATATCTCTCTGTGTAGGATTAACTAATACATATAAATATAGTGGTGATATCTCTGTGTAGGATTAACTAGCACATATAAATATAGTAGTGATATCCCTGTGTGTAGGATTAACTAACACATATAAATATAGTGGTGATATCTCTGTGTAGGATTAACTAGCACATATAAATATAGTGGTGATGTCTCTGTCTAGGATTAACTAGCACATAAAAATATAGTGGTGATATCTCTCTGTGTAGGATTAACTAACACATATAAATATAGTGGTGATATCTCTGTGTAGGATTAACTAGCACATATAAATATAGTGGTGATATCTCTCTGTGTAGGATTAACTAACACATATAAATATAGTGGTGATATCTCTGTGTAGGATTAACTAACACATATAAATATAGTGGTGATATCTCTGTGTAGGATTAACTAGCACATATAAATATAGTGGTGATATCTCTCTGTGTAGGATTAACTAACACATATAAATATAGTGGTGATATCTGTGTGTAGGATTAACTAACACAGATATAAATATAGTGGTGATATCTTTGTGTGTAGGATTAACTAACACATATAAATATAGTGGTGATATCTCTTTGTGTAGGATTAACTAACACAGGTATAAATATAGCGGTGATTTCTCTCTTTGTAGGATTAACTAACACAGCTTTTGTATCGGTCAGCAAGCCTACCTTTATCTTCTTCATCTCATTCAGTCCATTATTTGGTCCTGCAAGTTGCGCATTTTATCCTCGTAATGCTGACGAATTGTTTGCAGTTGTCGCTGGCTCCTTTCGAGTTCTTCAATCATTCTTTGTTTAAGTGAAATCTCTCCTGACAGCTCTGCCAGGTCTTCTTGAAGATGGTCAGACTCTACAAGAATTAGAAATGATAAAAACCAGCTGATTATATCAAGTCCTGATGAGCATATGAAGGTTTTAGCAATGCTTTCGACCAGTATTCATATGGGTAGAATAGCACCAGTGTATATACGTATGTGGGTAGAATAGTTACCAGTGTATATACGTATATGGGTAGAATAGTACCGGTATCTATACGTATATGGGTAGAATTGTACCGGTATCTATATGGGTGCTATTCTACCTAGTATAGATACTGGGTAGAATAGTATCTATATGGGTAATCTTGGCCTTGACCTTTAAACGGTTGCATCAACCAAGGGTGATCAACTGATCAAGGCGGCAAAAGAAATTAACTGAAAGCAGCCGTCATATATGTTATAGCAGTTGTTATATATGTTATAGCAGTTGTTATATATGTTATAGCAGTTGTTATATATGTTATAGCAGCTGTTATATATGTTATAGTAGCTGTTATATATGATATAGCAGCTGTTATATATGTCAAAATATGATGCTAGTAAGCGATCAATGAAAGTAATCTAGACTTGCACACTACGCTTACTGCTTCTAGCGAGCTGCTCTTCCTTGTGTTAGTCTAGCAAAACATTATCGAATTAATTGTTACATGATATACCTTACCCGCCTTAGCTTATTATGGCATAGACTTATTATGGCAATAACTCACTTAACAAGTTGTATACCATTACTGTTAACAAACTGTAGATTTCACCTTAGTTGGTGGTCTTTAATACTTCTGAAAAACTCAGATTTTGCCCCCAAGTGAACAATAGTCTAGAGACACCTCATTTAATACTCTAACATAGAATTCAATTCGTTTTTAAAAATTACAGATAAATAATTTATAGATAGGCTAACTTTCAATATTATTTGCGTTCAACAAAGTTTACATAAGTTGGTAAAGCACAATGTTCAAATACTATTTGACGAAGAAAAATGTAATTAGCAGTTGTGACAGAGCTAAAACATAAGTTAATCATGTAAAATGTATCAAATAGTTTGTAGCTCTGAAAGTTTCAAGTTAATTACAAAAGATACATGAACGCTACGTTTTTTGCGGCGTTAAGAAGAAAAGCAACAAATGACCGCCACTGACTTACATTTAAAAAATGTGTCAAAATGTGTAAGAGTTGAGGCTGTTGTGGCTAGACACACAAAATAACACGTCACATTGACAAATAAATGGACGAGTGCGAATTAGCCTTTACCAGGCGAAGGCCATGACATTCTTGTTAGATTTTTTATTATCATTAGTTGTTATTATTAGCATTTTTAAGGAAATTTTGTTGTGTAAATTTTACTGTTGGTTTTGAGAGAGAATAAATTGATTGGTTAAAAAAGGTCAGACTTTACAGAATCCAGCTAGTTTTTTTCTGCCTTGAAGAATAGAGAAAGCATAATATTATTATGCTTTATTAGTTATCTTGAGGTGTTGACTGATGTTCTAAAAAAAGAATCAAGGAGATTGACCCCCTTGAAGCTGAGATATAGACAGCCAAACACAGGTCTACCTAATAAAGAATCAGAGGAAAACCCTTCGAAAATCCCAAAAACTGTGACGTTTAAAATCGACTTAATGGTCATGTGCCGGAGTTGCGCACCCTTACCGTCGTTACTTATAATGATTGTTTTGGCTACGAGATGTGAAACGCTTCTCGCGATAGTAAATAATTTACATACTAGCTCTGGTTTCTCAGGAAAATCATCCAAACATTGTATGGTAAAGGCATTTGCCCACAACCCCTCGCCATGATTTTTTAAAGCAGAAGAGCAGATTTTGACTATTGTGTTTCAAATTTTAACTCGATCTCCACGGATATGCTCCGAAGATCATCTGTTCAACGAACGGCGCGTGTATAGTCTATATGCGATATCCGCGATTGCAGTTTGTTTAGAATAAGAAATAGGAATGGGACTTTTTGTTCCCTTCATCATTTTTCTACTGTGTATCTACTGCAGCATTCAGTTTATTTTCATGATTATCGTCACTATTAACAGACTGGAAGTTCACTACAGCCATAATCTTAAAAAGACTAACTTGACCGTGCTGCTCTTGCTATAAGAAAAGAAAACGATAACTTTTGCTTTGATTTTTCTATTGATCTATTATCTTATCTATGATTATTTTTTATGATTTATATAATATTCATAATGCATATTATACAAAATAATAATATAACTGCGTATAGAATAAATGATGTAACTAATATAATTTGTAGAAAATTCCAAATGATAACCGAGATTGATGATTGATTTAATTGATTCTATTTATTAGCTATAGTTAAAAAATCTGAACAACGCTAAAGATGAGTCTGAATAGGGAAGCTAAGTAGGAGAACAACAAAACTGAGCTGAACTAGCAAGATAGCGAAATGTTGCGAAATAATAGATGCGTGTAGTTATTTTATGCTAAAACTAATCTACACGTCAGAGGGACTGGTTCGGAATTCTAGGAGCGATGATTGTTAGGCTCAATTTGATTGTTCTATACTTCCAGGGATTAAACCAATTAAAACGCCGTGATTATTATAGGAGAGCGCATTAGTTGGCTTAATTGACCAATGGCACACAAGTCGATTTCATACGTCATATATTGATGATTACCAAAACACTTTTGTTTTTTTGGTAGACCTGTGTTTGGCTGGCTATATCTCAGCTTCTGGTTGGTCAATCTTCTTGATTCTTTTTTTAGAACATCAGTCAACACCTCAAGATGAATAATAGAGCATAATAATATTATGCTTTCTCTATTCTTTAACAAAACAACAACTTAAAAGCATTCTATATAAAACATGTAATATAATTATTAGGTTAACAAAACTGTGTTTTGCCAAATAAACAACGACATTGATTCAAATTGTCTTTGTAATTTATTCAAATATCCATTCGCATCTTACTGACACTTAACAATGATTGAACAATGCGTGCAGAGTTATTGAAATTAATAATAAATGCCTGTTCAATAAATCAATAAAGGTCAGTATTACCTGAGGTATTGAAGAAACGGAATTGTTATCCATTTCAGAAGGGAATGTTTGCACAGAACTATCACTAGTAGTGCCACAGCTATACCGTTCTAGATCTCTGCAAGCAGAAAAAGTAGGTCAAGGCCGGTCATACGGAGCAAGTTAAGGCCTGTCATACCGAGTAAGTTAAGGCCTGTCATACAGGGTAAGTTAAGGGCTGTCAGTCAGAGTAAGTTAAAGCCTGTCATACGGAGCAAGTTAAGGGCTGTCATACAGAGTGAGTTAAGGCCTGTCATACAGAGTAAGTTAAGGCCTGTCATACAGAGTAAGTTAAGGGCTGTCATACAGAGTAAGTTAAAGCTTGTCATACGGAGCAAGTTAAGGCCTTTCATACAGAGTAAGTTAAGGCCTGTCATACAGAGTAAGTTAAAGCCTGTCATACGGAGTAAGTTAAGGCCTGCCATACGGAGTAAGTTAAGGGCTGTCATACAGAGTAAGTTAAAGCCTGTCATACAGAGTAAGTTAAAGCCTGTCATACAGAGTAAGTTAAGGCCGGTCATACAGAGTGAGTTAAGGCCTGTCATACAGAGTGAGTTAAGGCCTGTCATACAGAGTGAGTTAAGGCCTGTCATACAGAGAGCTAAAAGCTACTAAAACTGATAGTAGCCATTTACTATAAATACTATTTACTGTGTATGTGAACTTGTAGCTGTCATAGATAGATTTGCTGGAGCTCACCCTGTAAAATTTTACTTGCATTCACAAACATGAATTAATGCAATTTCCGTAGTCATGTATTTTAATAATCATTTTATTGCACTAGTGCTTTAAAAAAATTTCGAAAAAGATTAAATGTCCAGTAAACTGATGCAAATAGAAACAATCACATTAACCTTAACACAAGAGAAGATCTTAACACAAGAGAAGGTACCACAGCTTATAACTACAGGTAGATCTTAACACAAGAGAAGGTGAACCACAGCTTATAACTACAGGTAGATTTTAACACAAGAGAAGGTAACACAGCTTATAACTACAGGTAGATCTTAACACAAGAGAAGGTACCACAGCTTATAACTACAGGTTATAAGCTGTGGTACCTTATAGTTTAGCAGTTGGCTTTCGTAGAGAGAGGTTGTGCTTTTTTTCCACTCTCTCACAGCTTTATGTTAATAACTAACTTTATCACAGCAACTACTTTACTTAGCATTCTGCTTCAATTGGATTGCTGATTATATTATTCTTGGATATTCTGTACTGCAAGTGGAGGAAGCGAGGGTGGTGATATCTCTATGAGCCACCCTCGAATCGGGTAAGTGCCTAGTACACTTTCCGATATGGGACCTAAAAAGGGAGCAGCTAAATCGACAGAGAATAGTGATCAGGAAGCCGGTCCAAAGCTTATTGACATTGACGAAAAATTAAACCTAGTTCTTACTAAGCTTGGTAATATCGAATTTCGTCTCAATTTAATTGAGAGCAAACAGTCCGATTTTGAAAAGTCTCTCAATCACGTTCATCAAGAAAATGAGGGCATTCAACTCAAGCAGAGAGATTTATCCAAATCCATAGTAGAAATAGAATCTAAAATCGGTAAACTGGAAGGCTTAGAGTCTCGAATTGAAGCAGCAGAGTATGTTGAAAGAGCAAAATGTGTCGAGTTAAATGGGATTCCATATGATAAATCGGAAAATCTGAACCTTGCTTATCAGAAATTGCTAAGTTACTTAAAATCTGATAAATTACCTACCACCATCGACAAGATATACCGCATTAGACAAAGCAAGCGCATCATCATAAAGTTCACCCAAACCAATCAGCGCAATGAGTTCTTCCAGCAATATCGAAAAAACATTCAATCCCTCTCAGCACTTGGTTTCAAAGAAACAGGAAGGATCTATATCAATGAAGTATTGAGTCGTGCTCAAAGCACACTTTTCTGGAAAACCCGGCAATTTAAAGTGGAATACAACTATAAATATGTGTGGACATCTAATCAAAGAATATATCTGCGTAAAACTCCTGACTCGGATGCCATCCCTATAAACTCTGAAGACGATTTAGAAACGCTAAAACTTCTTTAAATACTCCATTGAACTTTTACTACTGAGCTTCCTGGCAAAATGGCAGATTCTGAATTGGATTTAGATCTAGATTGTCATGGATACTGTATTAATGATTTTTTGTTCAGCCAGAGTTTCTTCGCTGACAAAATTTCAATACTTAACGTGAACTGCCAGAGCCTTAGAAATAAATTTTTTCTTTTTGAACAATTTCTGGCATGTTGTAATGTTCCTTTTGATGTTATTTGTGTAACAGAAACATGGTTGAATGATGACGAGACAAAATTTTTTGAAATTTCAAATTACACTTTTTCAGGTGCGCAACGTGCTACACGCGGAGGTGGAGCTGGGATCTATGTGCGAGATGGCATTGGTGTGGAGGTGTTGCCGGCTGTGGACATTGCTGGGTCTGACACTCATTCTGTTGGACTGCATTTTGGTGTTTATGCTTCACCTATTATTCTAACTGTGATTTATCGGCAGCCCAGCGCAGGTGTTGCTGAATTTCTTGATGATCTTGAACGCCACATTTCTTCTTCTCACGCAAGTAATCACATCATTGCTGGTGATATCAACATTGATTATTTAGACAATTCAAGTGATGACTATGCCAACTTGTTAGCAACTTACTGTTTTTATAACACTATAACTATTGCAACCCACCATTTTAAGCCCTCAAACAAATGGACGTGCTTGGATCACATTTTGACAAACTTTGTTAGTCCGACAGTGACATCTGGAACTATAAGCGCAGACTTTAGTGACCACTTGCCCACATTTTCATTTTTTCACAAATTTAAAAATAATCAACCCATCTCCCGAAAAACTACTAATTCATATCCTGTAATTGATTATAAAAGTCTAAGAATCATGCTTGAAAACACTAATTGGGACAAAATCTTTTCAAATGATGTCGATTACTTCTATAACGCTTTTTTTGACAAATTATCTGATTGTTCCCAGAAATGTAAATACCAAAAATCAGTAAACACTAAATCTAATCAAACTTTCTTAAAGCCATGGATGACTGAAAACCTTTTGTTGAGCGTTAAAAAGAAATATCGTCTTCATAGAAAACTTCAATCTAACCCACTTAATTTAAAATTGAAGTGCCAATATAACAAACTTAGAAACGATGTTAGCAGGAATTTGAGGGACTCCAAATATAATTATTTTTCGCAAGCTTTCAATAGCTGCACCAGCTCAAAGCAGATTTGGCAGCTTGTAAACTATGAGCTTCTAGGAAAACAAAAGACAAATAGCCATAAACAGCCTTCTAAACTGATTTGTTATCTTAATCCTGATGAACTAGCCATAACGGATGTTGAAAAAGCTAATGAGCTCAATTCCTTTTTTAGTAATATTGGTAAAAGACTGGCCTTGAAATTTGTAAACTTAGTACCTCAACCCCCTATC
Source organism: Watersipora subatra (assembly GCF_963576615.1). NCBI lineage: Eukaryota > Metazoa > Bryozoa > Gymnolaemata > Cheilostomatida > Watersiporidae > Watersipora > Watersipora subatra. The sequence goes on along the minus strand of NC_088710.1, from coordinate 40,422,628 downwards.
CAAAATCAAGCATTGTGGCTTGAAAATAATGCTGGTGAAGCTTTTGAATTCCAATACATCGATATAACTGGTTTATTAAAAATTGTAGATACAATAAATTCAAACAAAGCCTCTGGCCTAGATCAAATTACTGCTAAATTTATGAAATCGGTTTCACAGAGTATTGCTTACCCTTTATGTAAGATTTTTAACAAATCACTAGAGACTGGGAAGGTACCTGATGCACTTAAAAAAGCTAAAATATTACCTTTGCACAAAGGGGGTTCTTTAAATGAATGCGGTAATTTTCGTCCAATTTCAATTCTACCAGTCTTTAGTAAAATATTGGAAAAACTTGTTAATCAACAAATTGTTGATTATTTAGAAAATAAATCACTTTTACATAAAAACCAATTTGGATTCAGAAGAGCTAGAGGCACATCTGATGCCATCTCAACTTTTACTAACCAAATTCTAGAATCGTTTGACCGAAGTGAATGTGTTATAGGAATTTTTATAGATTTCAGGGAGGCCTTTGATACGATCGATCACGCAATATTATTTAAAAAACTAGAGCAATTTAATTTTAGTGAGTTAACCATCAGATGGATACAAAGCTATTTAACCCGCCGAACCCAAACAACAAAAATTAATGATACTTTTTCTAACGCTGACAATTTGACTTGTGGCGTACCTCAGGGCTCGGTGCTAGGCCCGACTTTATTCTTAATTTACATAAATGATCTTTGTGATTGTTTAACTCATCTAACTCCTATATTGTATGCTGATGATACCAATTTGTTTATGAGTTCAAAGAACCTAAACGACGATTTACCTAAAGTCCAATCTGATCTTGAAAAACTAGCTGATTGGTGTCAAACGAACAAATTAACCATTAACTTTGACAAAACCTGTTTTACTGTTTTTAAAAATTACCAGAGCAAAATTAAATTTGATCAGCCTATTCTTTTTAATAACACTTTTATTAAAGCAATTGATGAAGTCAAATTTCTTGGAGTGTCAATTGATAAAAATTTGAACTGGTCTTCCCACGCTCGTAAGCTTTTATTAGATTTACGGCCTATATCAGGCATCTTTTACCGCATAAGTGCTTTCATTCCAAAAAAATTGCTGATTATGCTTTATTACACACTTATTCACTCCAAATTATGCTATTCAATAGAAACTTATGGCAATGCATCCAAAATTCATCTTAGCAAAATAATACAGTTTCAAAAGAAAATTGTCAGAATCATTAACCGTAAGCCATTTGGATTTCCAACAAACGATTTATTTAAAACCTCTGATATTTTAACTATTGATAAATTGCATAAATATAAGTTGCTTATTCAAGCCCATAAATTATTTTACTCAAAATGTGATCCAGCACTACCATTTTATAATACTCGTCATCAATTACTTTCTCTTCCCGTACCTAATCATCTAACTTTAGCCGGTCAACGATCCTCAAACTTTGCAACACCTGCGCTGTGGAATCGACTACCTAATTCAATAAGATCAATAAAATGTCTCGGTAAATATAAGGTGGAACTGAGGCACCATCTCCAGTCTGGAGAGTGAGTGTTACGGTCTGGTTTTTGTGCTGCTGACTCGGGCTCGCGTACCACTGGCTTTGCCATTTCGCAATGGGCCCCATCATCATTTCTTACTTATTGTTATTTTTTCACGCATTGGTTAATTATATTTTGTCTCGAGTATTAATTCAATTGTGTAATCTTTAAAGGTGAAATAAAACACACACACACACACACACACAGGTAGACCTTAACACAAGAGAAGGTAACACAGCTTATAACTACAACCATCTGCAAGACATTTCACATTCTCTTTGATAATCCTTAACACTATGGTAGTAAACGTAGAGTGTTTAGAATATTTGGCCGGCTTACATTCTTGTTGCGACTGTATAGTTATCCCGGAATCCTGCAAAACCTGGTCTAAAAGCTGATCCCGTAACCTGGAATCCATCTGCATTTTATCGTAGCGAGCAGTCAACTCCTTGAATTGAGATTCTTTCTGAGTACAAGCAAAGCCCTGAGTGAGAGCGAGTGAGAGAAGGTGCTCCAACAGATACTTGCTTTCATCAACAGAGGAGACATCCAAAGCTTTTGTCAAACTAGTCTCATCCTAACAAGTAAGGTAGTATGTGTAATGAGCACATTTTGTAATATACTTTCAGGTATAAAACTTGTTTATAAAGTGCACTGTAACTTCTTGACAGATTAAAACAGCTTGGCGTGATAGAATAAAGTTCCCCACATTAAACCTCGCGATATTGCGCCATTTAAAAAGATGTTTGCAGAACATTGATGGTAATTCTAATAATAGCCACGCAGACACAGGGACGGACAAATAGATTCATATACTTGCTCAGAACAGACACCTGCCATAAACGTGCAAAGGCATACACACAGACACGGACAGCGACACACACACACACACACACGCACGCACGCGCGCGCGCGCGCAAACACACCCAAACTCAGATACACAAGCATAGAAAAATGTACAGACACGGCTGTGCACAGAAATACACAAACTCACACGCAGAGACACACACAGAAACACACTTGGGCGATTAAACGAACACACACTTGCACACACACACATAGTCAGACTCACATACGGTCACGCATAGCAGTCATGCGCAAACACGCTTGCACACACCAAACTCCCACCAACATGCATGCACATACAAACACACTTATGTAACCGGATACATGTATGTACAAGTAAATGCAACGGATTTTATTCGTTTACCAATCAATGTTCTATTGAGAGTTCACAATAGCAGCTTGAGAGAGGTCCCAAATATTGACAGCTTGATAGTTCCAACTGTACCTTCAAATTTCGAGTTAAAAAGCCGTCCTTGAAGATTTTAGTAACCTCTTGACAGACTTTGAAGATCTTGTTGTGATTCAACAAAATTAACCTTGGCAAACCTGCAATATTTGGAGCAAAGTTTGAAGAAAAATGATGATAATTCCGAAGACAGTCACGCAGACCCGGACAGACACACATCCAAAATCATGCTAACAACTGCGAAGACACATACACATAGCACGAGGACAGATGCGCAGACCTGCATAGACGCATGTATACATGTTCAAACACACGAACAAAACGCATACACATACAAGCGCACACACACACACGTGGACGCACATGCATACACACACGCACACACACAGGTTTTCAAACACACATTAAATAGTGTTAAATGTATCTTTTACTTGCGGGTATAAAACTTGTTTTTAAAGTGCACTGTAACTTCTTGACAGATTAAAACAGCTTGGCGTGATAGAATAAAGTTCCCCACATTAAACCTCGCGATATTGCGCCATTTGAAAAGATGTTTGCAGAACATTGATGGTAATTCTAATAATAGCCACGCAGACACAGAGACGGACAAATACATTCATATACTTGCTCAGAACAGACACAGACATGAACGCGCAAAGACATACACACAGACACAGACAGCGACACACACACACACACACACACACACACGCACGCACACACGCACACACACACACACACGCGTGGACGCACATGCATACACACACACACACAGGTATTCAAACACACGTTAAATAGTGTTAAATGTATCTTTTACTTGCGGGTATAAAACTTGTTTTTAAAGTGCACGGTAACCTCTTGACAGATTAAAACAGCTTCGCGTGATTGAATAAAGTTCCACACATTAAATCTCGCGATATTGCCGCATTTGGAAAAATGTTTGCAGAGCTTTGATGGTAATTCTAATAATAGCCACGCAGACACAGAGACGGACAAATACATTCATATACTTGCTCAGAACAGACACAGACATGAACGCGCAAAGACATACACACAGACACAGACAGCGACACACACACGCGTGGACGCACATGCATACACACACGCACACACACAGGTATTCAAACACACATTAAATAGTGTTAAATGTATCTTTTACTTGCGAGTATAAAACTTGTTTTTAAAGTGCACGGTAACCTCTTGACAGATTAAAACAGCTTCGCGTGATTGAATAAAGTTCCCCACATTAAATCTCGCGAAATTGCCGCATTTCGAAAAATGTTTGCAGAGCTTTGATGGTAACTCTAATAATAGTCACGCAGACACAGAGACGGACAAATACATTCATATACTTGCTCAGAACAGACACAGACATAAACGTGCAAAGGCATACATACAGACACGGACAGCGACACACACACACACACACACACACACACACACACACACACGCGTGCACACCCAAACTCAGATACACAAACATACAAAGATGTACACACACAGCTGTGCACAGAAATACACAAGCTCACACGCAGAGACACACACAGAAACACACTTGGGCGATTAAACGAACACACACTTGCACACACACACACATAGTCAGACTCACATACGGTCACGCATAGCAGTCATGCGCAAACACGCTTGCACACACCAAACTCCCACCAACATGCATGCACAAACAAACACACTTATGTAACAGGATACATGTATGTACCACTAAATGCATCGGATTTGATTTGTTTATCAATCGCCAAATGTTCTATTGATAGTTCACCGTAGCAGCTTGATAACGGTCCCAAATAGTGACAGTTTGATAGTTCCAACTGTACCTTCAACCTTCGAGTTGAAAGGCCGTCCTTGAAGATTATGGTAACATCTTGACAAACTTGAAAATCTTGTTGTTATTGAACAAAATTCACCTTGGCGTACCTGCAACATTTGGAGCAAATTTTGAAAAAAAATAATGATAATTCCGATGACAGTCACCCAGACACAGACAGACACACATTCAAAAACCTGCTAACAACTGCGAAGACACATACACATAGCACGAGGACAGGTGTGCAGACTCGCATAGACACACACATACATGTTCACACATACAAACAAAATGCATACACATCCAGGCACACACACACACACACACGCATAGAAACACATGGATACACACATGTATACACACATGCACACACACACGCACACATATGTGTATGCAAACACACATTAAATGGTTTTAAATGTATGTTTTACTTTCAGGTATAAAACTTGTTTATAAAGTGCACTGTAACTTCTTGACAGATTAAAACAGCTTGGCGTGATTGAATAGAGTTCCCCACATTAAATCTCACGATATTGCACCATTTAAAAAAATGTTTGCAGAGCTTTGATGGTAACTCAAATAAGAGTCACGTAGACACAGAGACAGACATATACATTCATATACTTGCTCAGAACAGACACAGACATAAACGTGCAAAGGCATACATACAGACACGGAGAGCGACACACACACACACACGCGTGCACACCCAAACTCAGATACACAAACATACAAAGATGTACAGACACAGCTGTGCACAGAAATACCTGAGCTCACACGCAGAGACACACACAGAAACACACTTGGGCGATTAAACAGACACACACTTGCACACACACATAGTCAGACTCACATACGGTCACACACACACACACGCACGCACGCACGCACACACACGCGCAAACACACCCAAACTCAGATACACAAGCATAGAAAAATGTACAGACACGGCTGTGCACAGAAATACACAAACTCACACGCAGAGACACACACAGAAACACACTTGGGCGATTAAACGAACACACACTTGCACACACACATAGTCAGACTCACATACAAAATATGTTTGCAGAACATTGATGGTAATTCTAATAATAGCCACGCAGACACAGAGACGGACAAATACATTCATATACTTGCTCAGAACAGACACCTGCCATAAACGTGCAAAGGCATACACACGGACAGCGAACCACACACACACACACGCACGCACGCACACACACACACGCACACACACGCACACACACACGCACACACACACGCGCAAACACGCGCACACACACGCACGCACGCACACACACATGCACACACACGCACACACACACGCACACACACACGCGTGGACGCACACGCACACACACATACACACACGCACACACACAGGTATTCAAACACACATTAAATAGTGTTAAATGTATCTTTTACTTGCGGGTATAAAACTTGTTTTTAAAGTGCACGGTAACCTCTTGACAGATTAAAACAGCTTCGCGTGATTGAATAAAGTTCCCCACATTAAATCTCGCAAAATTGCCGCATTTCAAAAAATGTTTGCAGAGCTTTGATGGTAACTCTAATAATAGTCACGCAGACACAGAAACGGACAAATACATTCATATACTTGCTCAGAACAGACACAGACATAAACGTGCAAAGGTATACATACAGACACGGACAGCGACACACACACACACGCGTGCACACCCAAACTCAGATACACAAACATACAAAGATGTACAGACACAGCTGTGCACAGAAATACCTGAGCTCACACGCAGAGACACACACAGAAACACACTTGGGCGATTAAACGAACACACACTTGCACACACACACATAGTCAGACTCACATACGGTCACGCATAGCAGTCATGCGCAAACACGCTTGCACACACCAAACTCCCACCAACATGCATGCACATACAAACACACTTATGTAACCGGATACATGTATGTACAAGTAAATGCAACGGATTTGATTCGTTTACCAATAAATGTTCTATTGAGAGTTCACAATAGCAGCTTGAGAGAGGTCCCAAATATTGACAGCTTGATAGTTCCAACTGTACCTTCAAATTTCGAGTTAAAAAGCCGTCCTTGAAAATTTTAGTAACCTCTTGACAGACTTTGAAGATCTTGTTGTGATTCAACAAAATTAACCTTGGCAAACCTGCAATATTTGGAGCAAAGTTTGAAGAAAAATGATGATAATTCCGAAGACAGTCACGCAGACCCGGACAGACACACATCCAAACTCATGCTAACAACTGCGAAGACACATACACATAACACGAGGACAGATGCGCAGACCTGCATAGACGCATGTATACATGTTCAAACACACGAACAAAACGCATACACATACAAGCGCACACACACACACGTGGACGCACATGCATACACACAGGCACACACACACAGGTATTCAAACACACATTAAATAGTGTTAAATGTATCTTTTACTTGCGGGTATAAAACTTGTTTTTAAAATGCACTGTAACCTCTTGACAGATTAAAACAGCTTGGCATGATAGAATAAAGTTCCCCACATTAAACCTCGCGATATTGCGCCATTTGAAAAGATGTTTGCAGAACATTGATGGCAATTCTAATAATAGCCACGCAGACACAGAGACGGACAAATACATTCATATACTTGCTCAGAACAGACACAGACATGAACGCGCAAAGACATACACACAGACACAGACAGCGACACACACACACACACACACACACACACACACACACACACACGTGGACGCACATGCATACACACACGCACACACACAGGTATTCAAACACACATTAAATAGTGTTAAATGTATCTTTTACTTGCGGGTATAAAACTTGTTTTTAAAGTGCACGGTAACCTCTTGACAGATTAAAACAGCTTCGCGTGATTGAATAAAGTTCCCCACATTAAATCTCGCAAAATTGCCGCATTTCAAAAAATGTTTGCAGAGCTTTGATGGTAACTCTAATAATAGTCACGCAGACACAGAAACGGACAAATACATTCATATACTTGCTCAGAACAGACACAGACATAAACGTGCAAAGGTATACATACAGACACGGACAGCGACACACACACACACGCGTGCACACCCAAACTCAGATACACAAACATACAAAGATGTACAGACACAGCTGTGCACAGAAATACCTGAGCTCACACGCAGAGACACACACAGAAACACACTTGGGCGATTAAACGAACACACACTTGCACACACACACATAGTCAGACTCACATACGGTCACGCATAGCAGTCATGCGCAAACACGCTTGCACACACCAAACTCCCACCAACATGCATGCACATACAAACACACTTATGTAACCGGATACATGTATGTACAAGTAAATGCAACGGATTTGATTCGTTTACCAATAAATGTTCTATTGAGAGTTCACAATAGCAGCTTGAGAGAGGTCCCAAATATTGACAGCTTGATAGTTCCAACTGTACCTTCAAATTTCGAGTTAAAAAGCCGTCCTTGAAAATTTTAGTAACCTCTTGACAGACTTTGAAGATCTTGTTGTGATTCAACAAAATTAACCTTGGCAAACCTGCAATATTTGGAGCAAAGTTTGAAGAAAAATGATGATAATTCCGAAGACAGTCACGCAGACCCGGACAGACACACATCCAAACTCATGCTAACAACTGCGAAGACACATACACATAGCACGAGGACAGATGCGCAGACCTGCATAGACGCATGTATACATGTTCAAACACACGAACAAAACGCATACACATACAAGCGCACACACACACACGTGGACGCACATGCATACACACAGGCACACACACACAGGTATTCAAACACACATTAAATAGTGTTAAATGTATCTTTTACTTGCGGGTATAAAACTTGTTTTTAAAATGCACTGTAACCTCTTGACAGATTAAAACAGCTTGGCGTGATAGAATAAAGTTCCCCACATTAAACCTCGCGATATTGCGCCATGTGAAAAGATGTTTGCAGAACATTGATGGCAATTCTAATAATAGCCACGCAGACACAGAGACGGACAAATACATTCATATACTTGCTCAGACCAGACACAGACATGAACGCGCAAAGACATACACACAGACACAGACAGCGACACACACACACACACACACACACACACACACACACGCGTGGACGCACATGCATACACACACGCACACACACAGGTATTCAAACACACATTAAATAGTGTTAAATGTATCTTTTACTTGCGGGTATAAAACTTGTTTTTAAAGTGCACGGTAACCTCTTGACAGATTAAAACAGCTTCGCGTGATTGAATAAAGTTCCCCACATTAAATCTCGCGAAATTGCCGCATTTCGAAAAATGTTTGCAGAGCTGTGATGGTAACTCTAATAATAGTCACGCAGACACAGAGACGGACAAATACATTCATATACTTGCTCAGAACAGACACAGACATAAACGTGCAAAGGCATACATACAGACACGGACAGCGACACACACACACACACACACACACACACACACACACACGCGTGCACACCCAAACTCAGATACACAAACATACAAAGATGTACAGACACAGCTGTGCACAGAAATACACAAGCTCACACGCAGAGACACACACAGAAACACACTTGGGCGATTAAACAGACACACACTTGCACACACACATAGTCAGACTCACATACGGTCACGCATGCACAGTCATGCGCAAACACACTTGCACACACCAAACTCCCACCAACATGCATGCACAAACAAACACACTTATGTAACAGGATACATGTATGTACCACTAAATGCATCGGATTTGATTCGTTTATCAATCGCCAAATGTTCTATTGATAGTTCACCGTAGCAGCTTGATAACGGTCCCAAATAGTGACAGTTTGATAGCTCCAACTGTACCTTCAACCTTCGAATTGAAAAGCAGTCCTTGAAAATTATGGTAACATCTTGACAAACTTGAAAACCTTGTTGTTATTGAACAAAATTCACCTTGGCGTACCTGCAACATTTGGAGCAAATTTTGAAAAAAAATAATGATAATTCCGATGAGTCACCCAGACACAGACAGACACACATTCAAAAACCTGCTAACAACTGCGAAGCCACATACACATAACACGAGAACAGGTGCGCAGACTTGCATAGACACACACATACATGTTCACACATACAAACAAAACGCATACACATCCAGGCGCGCACACACACGCATAGAAACACATGGATACACACATGTATACACACATGCACACACACAGGCACACATACGTGTATGCAAACACACATTAAATGGTTTTAAATGTATGTTTTACTTTCAGGTATAAAACTTGTTTATAAAGTGCACTGTAACTTTTTGACAGATTAAAACAGCTTCGCGTGATTGAATAAAGTTCCCCATATTAAATCTCGCGAAATTGCCGCATTTCGAAAAATGTTTGCAGAGCTGTGATGGTAACTCTAATAATAGTCACGCAGACACAGAGACGGACAAATACATTCATATACTTGCTCAGAACAGACACAGACATAAACGTGCAAAGGCATACATACAGACACGGACAGCGACACACACACACACACACGCGTGCACACCCAAACTCAGATACACAAACATACAAAGATGTACAGACACAGCTGTGCACAGAAATACACAAGCTCACACGCAGAGACACACACAGAAACACACTTGGGCGATTAAACGAACACACACTTGCACACACACACATAGCCAGACTCACATACGGTCACGCATAGCAGTCATGCGCAAACACGCTTGCACACACCAAACTCCCACCAACATGCATGCACAAACAAACACACTTATGTAACAGGATACCTGTATGTACCACTAAATGCATCGGATTTGATTTGTTTATCAATCGCCAAATGTTCTATCGATAGTTCACCGTAGCAGCTTGATAACGGTCCCAAATAGTGACAGTTTGATAGTTCCAACTGTACCTTCAACCTTCGAGTTGAAAGGCCGTCCTTGAAGATTATGGTAACATCTTGACAAACTTGAAAATCTTGTTGTTATTGAACAAAATTCACCTTGGCGTACCTGCAACATTTGGAGCAAATTTTGAAAAAAAATAATGATAATTCCGATGACAGTCACCCAGACACAGACAGACACACATTCAAAAACCTGCTAACAACTGCGAAGACACATACACATAGCACGAGGACAGGTGTGCAGACTCGCATAGACACACACATACATGTTCACACATACAAACAAAACGCATACACATCCAGGCGCACACACACACGCATAGAAACACATGGATACACACATGTATACACACATGCACACACACACGCATACATACGTGTATGCAAACACACATTAAATGGTTTTAAATGTATGTTTTACCTTCAGGTATAAAACTTGTTTATAAAGTGCACTGTAACTTCATGACAGATTAAAACAGCTTGGCGTGATAGAATAAAGTTCCCCACATTAAACCTCGCGATATTGCGCCATTTAAAAAGATGTTTGCAGAACATTGATGGTAATTCTAATAATAGCCACGCAGACACAGGGACGGACAAATACATTCATATACTTGCTCAGAACAGACACCTGCCATAAACGTGCAAAGGCATACACACAGACACGGACAGCGACACACACACACACACGCGCGCAAACACACCCAAACTCAGATACACAAGCATAGAAAAATGTACAGACACGGCTGTGCACAGAAATACACAAACTCACACGCAGAGACACACACAGAAACACACTTGGGCGATTAAACAAACACACACTTGCACACACACATAGTCAGACTCACATACGGTCACGCATAGCAGTCATGCGCAAACACGCTTGCACACACCAAACTCCCACCAACATGCATGCACATACAAACACACTTATGTAACCGGATACATGTATGTACAAGTAAATGCAACGGATTTGATTCGTTTACCAATCAATGTTCTATTGAGAGTTCACAATAGCAGCTTGAGAGAGGTCCCAAATATTGACAGCTTGATAGTTCCAACTGTACCTTCAAATTTCGAGTTAAAAAGCCGTCCTTGAAAATTTTAGTAACCTCTTGACAGACTTTGAAGATCTTGTTGTGATTCAACAAAATTAACCTTGGCAAACCTGCAATATTTGGAGCAAAGTTTGAAGAAAAATGATGATAATTCCGAAGACAGTCACGCAGACCCGGACAGACACACATCCAAAATCATGCTAACAACTGCAAAGACACATACACATAGCACGAGGACAGATGCGCAGACCTGCATAGACGCATGTATACATGTTAAAACACACAAACAAAACGCATACACATACAAGCGCACACACACACACATGTGGACGCACATGCATACACACACGCACACACACAGGTATTCAAAGACACATTAAATAGTGTTAAATGTATCTTTTACTTGTGGGTATAAAACTGGTTTTTAAAAAGCACTGTAACTTCTTGACAGATTAAAACAGCTTGGCGTGATAGAATAAAGTTCCCCACATTAAACCTCGCGATATTGCGCCATTTGAAAAGATGTTTGCAGAACATTGATGGTAATTCTAATAATAGCCACGCAGACACAGAGACGGACAAATACATTCATATACTTGCTCAGAACAGACACAGACATGAACGCGCAAAGTCATACACACAGACACAGACAGCGACACACACACACACACACACACACGCGTGGACGCACATGCATACACACGCGCACACACACAGGTATTCAAACACACATTAAATAGTGTTAAATGTATCTTTTACTTGCGGGTATAAAACTTGTTTTTAAAGTGCACGGTAACCTCTTGACAGATAAAAACAGCTTCGCGTGATTGAATAAAGTTCCCCACATTAAATCTCGCGATTTTGCCGCATTTGGAAAAATGTTTGCAGAGCTTTGATGGTAATTCTAATAATAGCCACGCAGACACAGAGACGGACAAATACATTCATATACTTGCTCAGAACAGACACAGACATGAACGCGCAAAGACATACACACAGACACAGACAGCGACACACACACGCGTGGACGCACATGCATACACACGCGCACACACACAGGTATTCAAACACACATTAAATAGTGTTAAATGTATCTTTTACTTGCGGGTATAAAACTTGTTTTTAAAGTGCACGGTAACCTCTTGACAGATTAAAACAGCTTCGCGTGATTGAATAAAGTTCCCCACATTAAATCTCGCGAAATTGCCGCATTTGGAAAAATGTTTGCAGAACATTGATGGTAATTCTAATAATAGCCACGCAGACACAGAGACGGACAAATACATTCATATACTTGCTCAGAACAGACACCTGCCATAAACGTGCAAAGGCATACACACAGACACGGACAGCGACACACACACACGCGCGCAAACACACCCAAACTCAGATACACAAGCATAGAAAAATGTACAGACACGGCTGTGCACAGAAATACACAAACTCACACGCAGAGACACACACAGAAACACACTTGGGCGATTAAACGAACACACACTTGCACACACACATAGTCAGACTCACATACGGTCACGCATAGCAGTCATGCGCAAACACGCTTGCACACACCAAACTCCCACCAACATGCATGCACATACAAACACACTTATGTAACCGGATACATGTATGTACAAGTAAATGCAACGGATTTGATTCGTTTACCAATCAATGTTCTATTGAGAGTTCACAATAGCAGCTTGAGAGAGGTCCCAAATATTGACAGCTTGATAGTTCCAACTGTACCTTCAAATTTCGAGTTAAAAAGCCATCCTTGAAGATTTTAGTAACCTCTTGACAGACTTTGAAGATCTTGTTGTGATTCAACAAAATTAACCTTGGCAAACCTGCAATATTTGGAGCAAAGTTTGAAGGAAAATGATGATAATTCCGAAGACAGTCACGCAGACACGGACAGACACACATCCAAAATCATGCTAACAACTGCGAAGACACATACACATAGCACGAGGACAGATGCGCAGACCTGCATAGACGCATGTATACATGTTCAAACACACGAACAAAACGCATACACATACAAGCGCACACACACACGTGGACGCACATGCATACACACACGCACACACACAGGTATTCAAACACACATTAAATAGTGTTAAATGTATCTTTTACTTGCGGGTATAAAACTTGTTTTTAAAGTGCACGGTAACCTCTTGACAGATTAAAACAGCTTCGCGTGATTGAATAAAGTTCCCCACATTAAATCTCACGATATTGCCGCATTTGGAAAAATGTTTGCAGAGCTTTGATGGTAATTCTAATAATAGCCACGCAGACACAGAGACGGACAAATACATTCATATACTTGCTCAGAACAGACACAGACATAAACGTGCAAAGGCATACATACAGACACGGACAGCGACACACACACACACGCGTGCACACCCAAACTCAGATACACAAACATACAAAGATGTACAGACACAGCTGTGCACAGAAATACACAAGCTCACACGCAGAGACACACACAGAAACACACTTGGGCGATTAAACAGACACACACTTGCACACACACATAGTCAGACTCACATACGGTCACGCACACACAGTCATGCGCAAACACGCTTGCACACACCAAACTCCCACCAACATGCATGCACAAACAAACACACTTATGTAACAGGATACATGTATGTACCACTAAATGCATCGGATTTGATTCGTTTATCAATCGCCAAATGTTCTATTGATAGTTCACCGTAGCAGCTTGATAACGGTCCCAAATAGTGACAGTTTGATAGTTCCAACTGTACCTTCAACCTTCGAGTTGAAAGGCCGTCCTTGAAGATTATGGTAACATTTTGACAAACTTGAAAATCTTGTTGTTATTGAACAAAATTCACCTTGGCGTACCTGCAACATTTGGAGCAAATTTTGAAAAAAAAAAATGATAATTCCGATGACAGTCACCCAGACACAGACAGACACACATTCAAAAACCTGCTAACAACTGCGAAGACACATACACATAGCACGAGGACAGGTGCGCAGACTCGCGTAGACACACACATACATGTTCACACATACAAACAAAACGCATACACATCCAGGCGCACACACACACGCATAGAAACACATGGATACACACATGTATACACACATGCACACACACACACGCACACATACGTGTATGCAAACACACATTAAATGGTTTTAAATGTATGTTTTACTTTCAGGTATAAAACTTGTTTATAAAGTGCACTGTAACTTCTTGACAGATTAAAACAGCTTGGCGTGATAGAATAAAGTTCCCCACATTAAACCTCACGAGATTGCGCCATTTGAAAAGATGTTTGCAGAACATTGATGGTAATTCTAATAATAGCCACGCAGACACAGAGACGGACAAATACATTCATATACTTATTCAGAACAGACACAGACATGAACGCGCAAAGATATACACACAGACACAGACAGCGACACACACACACACACACACACACACACACACACACACACACACACACACACACACACACACACACGCGTGCAAACACACCCAAACTCAGATACACAAACATACAAAGATGTACAGACACAGCTGTGCACAGAAATACACAAACTCACATGCAGAGACCCACACAGAAACACACTCAGGCGATCAAACAGACACTTGCACGCACGCATAGCCGC
Source organism: Watersipora subatra (assembly GCF_963576615.1). Classification (NCBI taxonomy): domain Eukaryota; kingdom Metazoa; phylum Bryozoa; class Gymnolaemata; order Cheilostomatida; family Watersiporidae; genus Watersipora; species Watersipora subatra. Next base: position 40,407,324 of record NC_088710.1, on the reverse strand, counting down.
ACACACATACAGTCACACACACGCAGTCTTGCGCAAACACACTTGCACACACCAAACTCTCACCAACACGCATGCACATACACACGCGCTTATGTAACCAGATACATGTATGTACCATTAAATTCAACGGATTTGATTTGATTATCAATCGCCAAATGTTCTTTTGAGAGTTCATTGTGGCAGCTTGATAGCTGTCCAAAATAGGAACAGTTTGATAGTTCCAACTGTACCTTCAACTTTCGAGTGAGAAGCCGTCCTTGAAGATTATAGTAACCTCTTGACACACTTTGAAATTCTTGTTGTTAATGAACAAAATTCACCTTGGCGTACCTGCAACATTTGGAGCAAAGTTTTACAAAAAATAATGATAATTCTGATGACAGTCACGCAGACACAGACAGACACACATCCAAAAGAATGCTAACAACTGCGAAGACACATATGCATAGCACAAGGACAGATGCGCAGACTTGCATAGACACACACATGCATGTTCACACATACAAACAAAACTCATACACATACAGGCGCGCACACACACACACACACGTGGACACACATGCATACACGCATGCACACACACAGGTCTTCAAACACACATTAAATAGTGTTAAATGTATCTTTTACTTGCGGGTATAAAACTTGTTTTTAAAGTGCACGGTAACCTCTTGACAGATTAAAACAGCTTGGCGTGATTGAATAAAGTTCCCCATATTAAATCTCGTGATATTGCACCATTTGGAAAAATGTTTCCAGAGCTTTGATGGTAACTCTAATAATAGTCACGCAGACACAGAGACGGACAAATACATTCATATACTTGCTCAGAACAGACACCTGCCATAAACGTGCAAAGGCATACACACAGACACGGACAGCGACACACACACACACGCGCGCAAACACACCCAAACTCAGATACACAAGCATAGAAAAATGTACAGACACGGCTGTGCACAGAAATACACAAACTCACACGCAGAGACACACACAGAAACACACTTGGGCGATTAAACGAACACACACTTGCACACACACATAGTCAGACTCACATACGGTCACGCATAGCAATCATGCGCAAACACGCTTGCACACACCAAACTCCCACCAACATGCATGCACATACAAACACACTTATGTAACCGGATACATGTATGTACAAGTAAATGCAACGGATTTGATTCGTTTAACAATCAATGTTCTATTGAGAGTTCACAATAGCAGCTTGAGAGAGGTCCCAAATATTGACAGCTTGATAGTTCCAACTGTACCTTCAAATTTCGAGTTAAAAGCCGTCCTTGAAGATTTTAGTAACTTCTTGACAGACTTTGAAGATCTTGTTGTGATTCAACAAAATTAACCTTGACAAACCTGCAATATTTGGAGCAAAGTTTGAAGAAAAATGATGATAATTCCGAAGACAGTCACGCAGACACGGACAGACACACATCCAAAATCATGCTAACAACTGCGAAGACACATACACATAGCACGAGGACAGATGCGCAGACCTGCATAGACGCATGTATACATGTTCAAACACACGAACAAAACGCATACACATACAAGCGCACACACACACACACACGTGGACGCACATGCATACACACACGCACACACACAGGTATTCAAACACACATCACAGTTGTAGCTTTCATCGCAATGGAAGCTACAAGTAGAATAGGTATGACATAATCCACAGTGGTAGTTTTCATTGCAATGGAAACTACGAGTACAATAGGTATGACATGACCCACAGTTGTAACTTTCAATGCAAGGGAAGCTACAAGTAGAATAGGTATGACATGATCTACGGTTGTAGCTTTCATTGCAATCGAAGCTACGTGTACAATGGTTATGACACGACCCACAGCTGTAGCTTTCACTGCTATGGAAGCTACAAATACAATAGATATGACATGACCCACAGTTGTAACTTTCCTTGCAACGGAACCAACGAGTACAATAGGTATGACATAGTCCACAGTTGGAGAATTCATTGCAATGGAAGGTACTAATACCATTAACTAGTCTGAAAACTGACCTATAGCTAGCAGGTTAACTAGTCTGAAAACTGACCTTTAGTGAGCAGGTTAACTAGTCCGAAAACTGACCTTTAGTGAGCTGGTTAACTAGTCTGAAAACTGACCTTTAATGAGCAGGTTAACTAGTCTGACAACTGACCTTTAGTGAGCAGGCTAACTAGTCTAAAAACTGACCTTTAGCGAGCAGGTTAACTAGTCTGAAAACTGACCTTTAGTGAGCAGGCTAACTAGTCTAAAAACTGACCTTTAGCGAGCAGGTTAACTAGTCTGAAAACTGACCTTTAGCAAGCAGGTTAACTAGTCTAAAAACTGACCTTTAGCGAGCAGGTTAACTAGTCTGAAAACTGACCTTTAGTGAGCAGGCTAACTAGTCTAAAAACTGACCTTTAGCGAGCAGGTTAACTAGTCTGAAAACTGACCTTTAGCAAGCAGGTTAACTAGTCTAAAAACTGACCTTTAGCGAGCAGGTTAACTAGTCTGAAAACTGACTTTTAGTGAGCAGGTTAATTAGTCTGAAAACTGACATATAGTGAACAGATTAACTAGTCTGAAAACTGACCTTTAGCAAGCAGGTTAACTAGTCTGTCGTGTTTAGCTGATGAATTGCTCGGTGCTGCCTTTTCAAGCCCGATGAACCTGCTGACCAGTGGGTATAGCTGAAAGAACAGAGACAATATTGACAGCAAAATAAGAACATAAAACCTTCTCAAACATCGTGTTTAAACATTCCCTACATCCATGATTTGTAATATACTGTACAGGTTGTAGTTATTGCTGGTAGGGCTAAAAACCTCCTCGCCAAGCAATGGTTTTGATAAATTTACCATCATGGTAAAAATGTTGTTCAATTGTATCATTAGGCTATGTGTGATCAAAACTTCACTAAGGCCTAAGGTTGTATCTATCATTTAGCACAGCCAAAGTTAATGGAACTCATGCTATCTATACTAACTGTGTACATGGAATATTCAAGTACAGTTGATATAAGGTTGTCAAGGGGAACCGGCGTCCCAGTGATAAGTGAAAATTTGCTAAATAAAAGCTTATGTTTTAAAGTATATGTAAGAGCCAAAATTTTAACACCAAAACACTTACACTGCTTTCTAAACATATTGTATTGCTTTCTTATATAATAAGTAATTTGAAGTTATATTGATTGACCTACAGTTTATATTTCAACCCCAGTCCCAGTATTTAAAACCACAGAATACACTTACATAGTATGAACGTAGTTTGGACTTCATCTGACCTGAATATTCATACTTGTGTTAACTCGGTTCGTTGTGAGAAGGAAGTCACATGTTTATAATTCATGAGATTGATGTGTCTTATGTATTTTACTTTTTAAATGGTTTTTAATTAATTTTCTCTCGATTTTAACAAAAATTTTCTACTGTGAAGTACTGAATCCGTGAATGGTGAGCCAGGAAGTAGTGATGGATTACTGTATAGTTACAAATGTTAGTACTGAAGTGTAATTGTGCAAAGCAAGGAGTGTAAATGATAACCCAACTGACTAAGTAACCCCATGCAATAAGAACATGGAAAGCATGTAATTGTGCAAAGCAAGGAGTGTGGATGATAACCCTACTGACTAAGTAACCCCATGCAATAAGAACATGGAGAGCATGTAACTGTACAAAGCAAGGAGTGTAGATGATAACCCTACTGACTAAGTAACCCCATGCAATAAGAACATGGAGAGCATGTAATTGTACAAAGCAAGGAGTGTAGATGATAACCCCACTGACTAAGTAACCCCATACAATAAGAACATGGAGAGCATGTAACTGTACAGAGCAAGGAGTGTAGATGATAACCCCACTGACTAAGTAACCCCATGCAATAAGACCATGGAGAGCATGTAATTGTACAAAGTAAGGAGTGTAGATGATAACCCCACTGACTAAGTAACCCCATGCAATAAGAACATGGAGAGCATGTAATTGTACAAAGCAAGGAGTGTAGATGATAACCCCACTGACTAAGTAACCCCATGCAATAAGAACATGGAGAGCATGTAACTGTACAAAGCAAGGAGTGTAGATGATAACCCCACTGACTAAGTAACCCCATGCAATAAGAACATGGAAAGCATCTAACTGTACAAAGCAAGGAGTGAAGATGATAACCCTACTGACTAAGTAACCCCATGCAATAAGAACATGGAGATCATGTAACTGTACAAAGCAAGGAGTGTAGATGATAACCCCACTGACTAAGTAACCCCATGCAATAAGAACATGGAGAGCATGTAACTGTACAAAGCAAGGAGTGTAGATAATAACCCCACTGACTAAGTAACCCCATGCAATAAAACAACATGGAGAGCCGACCTCATTAAAGCAGTTGATACGGGCGCTGGAAGGGTTCCAATTCTTGTAGGCCTGATCAGAGGAAATGGAGGGAAGAATCAATAGAAAGCACAAGTTGTCATACTCCTTACTATCAGAACAAAGATGCTCTAACTCAGTGAGGCAGCTGACGACCTCGTCCAATGTGGAGTCATGGTTCTGTATGAACAAAATTAAAAAATAATGATTGCTAGCCAACCACAGGGATGATGATGGAATGACAGCCAAGGAAGACATTAGCCAATCACAGATGTCAGAAACAGACTGTGTTTAATCGAAAATACAAAAACTGAAGAAACTAAACATCCAAACAAAGTAGCATCAGAACTAAAAGTGTTTTTAGAAAACAGTGAGTCAATGAGTGACAACTTCATGGCACGTGTAGTTGTAACTATAATTATATGTATTCTCACATGTAATGGCCTGTCAAACACACTCACATGTAATGTGAGTGTCAGACAAACTCACATGTATTGGCCTGTCAAACACTCCCACATGTAATGGCCTGTCAGACACCCTCACATGTAATGGCCTGTCAGACACACTCACATGTAATGGCCTGTCAGACAAACTCACGTGTAATGGCCTGTCAGACACTCCCACATGAAATGGCCTGTCAGACACTCTCACATGTAATGGCCTGTCAGACACACTCACATGTAATGGCCTGTCAGATACACTCACATGTAATGGCCTGTCAGGCACACTCACATGTAATGGCCTGTCAGGCACACTCACATGTAATGGCCTGTCAGACACACTCACATGTAATGGCCTGTCAGATACACTCACATGTAATGGCCTGTCAGACACACTCACATGTAATGGCCTGTCAGACACAACCACGTGTAATGGCCTGTCAGACACTCTCACATGTAATGGCCTGTCAGACACACTCACATGTAATGGCCTGTCAGACACTCTCACATGTAATGGCCTGTCAGACACTCTCACATGTAATGGCCTGTCAGACACACTCACATGTAATGGCCTGTCAGACACACTCACATGTAATGGCCTGTCAGATACTCTCACATGTAATGGCCTGTCAGACACTCTCACATGTAATGGCCTGTCAGATACTCTCACATGTAATGGCCTGTCAGACACTCTCACATGTAATGGCCTGTCAGACACACTCACATTTAATGGCCTGTCAGACACACTCACATGTAATGGCCTGTCAGATACTCTCACATGTAATGGCCTGTCAGACACTCTCACATGTAATGACCTGTCAGATACTATCACATGTAATGGCCTGTCAGGACAACTTACCTGTAACGGTCCAGGATCCAACTTTATGCAAAGGAGTTCCAGGAATTTATGCTTGTAAATGAGGTAAAGGCAGCGTTTTTGTCAAAGCCCTCCACCCCATGGAGCGGCAGAAGGAACTCAAGCACGTCATCCCAGTGACCATCAAGAATCAGCTGCCGGAGAAAAAGTCCATCTTTTGAGAAAACACCTACAAATATCACAAATTAATATGAGAGCAGAATCAAAGCACCTGAGAATCAGAGCGTTTCCATGATTTGAATAGATTTGGAGTTGCTTCCACTCCAAATCACAAGAACAGACGAATCCAAACCTATTCCAGACCATTTCGCTTCGATAAATTTATGTGAAGGTATTTGCCGTGGGAGTACTATTCAGTATCACAGAAATGCTGACTGCTGATGGATCGGATTTGATAATACTCAGCTAAGCTCTCCCCAGTAGAGGTAAAAAATATTTCAGCGTACTTCACACAGCTATGCGGGTATCGGCTACAAAAACATTCTACTGCTTCTCCATACTATTTCATCTGGACCTGTTACTTTCATATTAATATTTACATGCGAATGATGGGTTGCTCATATGAAGATGATGAAATAATTTCTTATTTTGATCTGGCGATTGGCTACTCATGAATTGAAAAGTGACCCTGATATGAAAAAAGTTAGAAAAACTCTAACAAGTTTTATTTTGAGGAATACATCGCTCATCTTGGAATGATCTAAATAGTGCAACTCCGAATTGATGAAATGGTAGGGCAATTCCTAACCCATTCAAAGCATGAAAACACAGAAGAATCGTGAATGAGACATCTCATTCCTGTTCAAAGAGATGGTCACCTAGACGATGAAAAATCAGTAACAATAAAAACAACCTCCTTAGTTATGCGAAAGATTTACACTAACATAGTCAAACATAGGACATAAAAGGTTAACTTGTTCTGATAATTTCTTGAAAACTAAATAAACTGAAGTATTGTTACAACTTTTCTTGCCCACAAATCAACTTACTAGTGGTACGTCTACTAGTATGCGCATGAAAGTTCAACATGAATTTCATAATTAGAAATTCCCTGTCATACAGCCCCCGACCAAAATGATATTGGAAAAAAGAAAGGGTACTGATGGTTGAGAAAGGCAATATTGGCAATCAAATGGCACTGCAGTGCAATAGGATAACTGCAATGGTAGCTGTAATGTACTGGGCATTATTATGTACAACAGACAACAACAATAAAAGGAAAATATTATATATATCTCTCCTCTGCAATAGGAGAAATGCAATATTAGAAGTAAAATGCACTGATATTATTAGAATAACCAATATTATTAATATAGTAATACAGTAATAATAGAAAACCAATGCACGATTTTGTTTACATTTCAAAACGTCATAGCAACCAATATCAAGAAGTTGTGATATTTATCTAGATTTTTAGAATATCTATTTAACAAAATTATTTAGAAAAAATAATAACAGTAACATACTGCCCAACATCGGTCACTATACACTTCGATCTTGTAAATTCGAATGATTATTCTTATAATTAAATCTTATAAAATCGAATAATTATTTTTATAATTAAATATTGTAATAATCTTATAAGAATCGTTAGAGAAATATCATTGTCATTTCCTTTACTTTCACTGCTTCGAACATCAGTTGGAATACCAAAGTAATCATTGTAAGTGTCCAAAATGTCAGTTACTTTGAAATCGGCAAAAAAACTATTACTTTTCAGTACTTCTACGTTAGTTATAGAAACCTTCAGCAATTGGACAATGCCATAGACTGGTGAAATGTGCACGTTTTTCTCGTAAAATGCACACGACTTAATAGTTCTACTCTCTATCGCGCGGCCTTGTCGGCGTTTCGTTGTCCGGTCTTAACTTTGATGAAAAAAAGCTTGTCAAAGTTTTAATGACGATTTTAGGCTAAATTAATCTGTCCATTTATGTATAATCCGATCAGATGGGTTAGTTTTAGGATATTGTCTACAAATTTCAAAGACTTGGCAATATATTTAAAAAGGTTTATACGTGTTTTGTATCGTTATTATACTTAATCGACTCCATTGAAAAATGGTTAAATTGTTGATGAGATTTCGGTACAAAGGTTTGCGACGGCTGTTCATAAATAATTTTCGTGAGTTGTGTGCACATACGCATTTATCATAAAGCTCTCAAACAATCGCTTCGCTCGTGGTTGGTCGTGGGATAAGTGGTATTGATACAGTGGCTGGGTTGCCTTCCGCACAATGTGCAGTGCTAGATGTTATGAGAGTGTTGCTAAGGTGTATTTCGCAGTGCAAGGTGTAGTAGGAATGTTAGTAGTACACCATACATACATCCTAAGCACAATTTTTGTGAAAACTCATCACAAAATCAAATATTGAGTTGACTTTGACACAACCACAGCACGATGGCGAGATGTGAATGCTGTCAAAGTTGAGTACGAGCGGGCAAACAAATTGATCACAATTAGCTATATGGTTGAAACGCAAAAATCTATTTCGTTTTTAACATATTATGTTATAGAGAATACAACACAAAAACCTCAATTGCATCGATCAGAATTGTGATAATGCCAGACTGACTTCCTATTATGAAAGGATGTGAGAGTAGGAGTATCCTACATGAACTGGCTAAACACAGTATGTGAAAAATGGTACACAATGCAGTATAGAGGCTTGGAAAGTCAGGATTGTCAGCTGGTCCACAGTATCAACTTCATACTAATCAGCAGTTGCAGTACACAAGCAGTTTCATGTTATGAAGAATGTGCATTCAGAGCATGCGTGCGTGAAGTGGTAGTTGTCAGGTAATGCTTCATAAAAGTGAATGCCCAATATATAGCAATGGGCAATGTGAAACAGGAGCACAGTAGCAGTGGGAAAGTTGTAATGTATTGCAAAATTATTGCGTACTGCACTTCGTTGACGCAGTTCCGTTCTAATGCATCGTAACCCTGTACTCTGGTGTACAAGAGAGTTTGTGATAAATTTCCTTCTCACACTGTAATGTACGATAAACTGGGTTGACAAAACTACCTTTCAACCTCAAGAGAAGAATGCACCACATTTTCTTTTCTCATCCAAGGCTAGCTAATCGCTTGGTGCACATCAAGGATATTCCAGAAAAAGTATTTTTTCCACATGACAGGACAAGCAGATGCCCAAGTGTTCTATGTACCCTGTTTAATTTATAGATATAATTTAAATTATTTGTGACCATGTTCTATGAGCTTGGCATCTAACCAAGCTAATCTTACATTTAACTAAAAAGTTGTTTAAGTTACTGCAATATTGTACAACATCGTCTAAGTGACCGTCTCTTCGCGCAGGAATGAGAGATCTCGTGGATCTCAGGTGTTGCATGAGAAGTAAGAAGAGTTGGCTAGCCATTTAAAAAATCTAGAAAACAGATTTTAAGATTTATCTACTGAAAAAGTATGTGAACTAGCTTACAAATACAGCATGGCTAATGACTTGAGTATTCCACCAAGCTGGTCAAGAAACAAGAAAGCAGGTGAGCCGGTGTTTAAAATGTAGCAACATGTGTCTACTTGGATTAGATCTACGCTAAAAACATCCAAAGTAACTGTGACTAAGAACAAGACAAAGAAAAACTAAGAAAAAAGAGCAAACAGATTCTTCATCAGAGGAAGAAGAGTTAGCCCAATAATTATTGTGTTCTGATGAAGAAAGTCCAGATAAAGATGAAAGTAAAGATGTACCTCCTACTAGGGACAATATTAACATCAATAATCATGTTTTAGTTTGGTACGGAATTGGCTAAGGTTGACTTGCAACAAAATTCACATTACAGTTATTTGGTATCAAAAGACCGTATCAAATATAGATGATCGCTACTTTACAGTTTTGTTTCGACTTGAACTAATCATCTAGTCGTAATCTGATCATGTGACCCATACTTCGTGAATAATTTTTGCAACATATTTTGATTATCACAGGTGACCAACAGGCTCGTCATGTTTACCAGACAATGATATGTACTCCTTCGAGCTAAGGTTAAAAAATTAAATAAATTCTCACGGTAGGTTATAAGTTATCAGTGCTGAAAGTGACGGCATTACAATGACGATGAAATAGACATGTGAGGACAATAGACATGGTTTCATTGAATGCATGAAGTATATTTGTGAAAATATTTCGACGAATGAGGTTGCGTGAAAGTGTAAACAGAAGCCATCTGGTACAACTACGTCCCATTTGAGCCATTTTGGAAAGAGATTCTAATTTATGGCGGTCTCGTAATGACCGCGATTAACTGTTCGTTTTTGAGCTTTTAAGAGTTTGTAAATCCATTTCCACCTATTTTGCAACTACAACACAGCAGAGTAAGACATGGTGAATGTTTTGATAGCAAATAACTGTAATGTGAATTTTGTTGCAAGTCAATCTTTAATGTTTATTATGCAGGAAGAGTCATGAAATGTAATGAAAACTCAGTTACCATCAGTTTCATAAGAAAAGCTGGAAACTGCTTTGTTTATCCAGAGGAGGAAGACGTGTATGATGTTGACTTTGAATCTATAGTTATATTTTTTGGGCAGCCAGTAAACACTGGTGGGACTCTGAGGGTTAGAAATCGAACTACATTCAGAGTAGATTTATCTGCTTACACTGTAAGATAAACTATTCTCAATAACACTGCTGATAGAGACTGTAGGCGACACACTTTTTACTACATTATTTCACGATAATGCTCATACGACTTGCTCCCACATTTTATGTTATAAACTATGTATAATTAGTTCACCATGTTCTGTCTTAGTCATAAGTCAAATTTAGTTAGCCAATTGTCACACTCAATGTTTTAAAACAGTTAAAAGATATCAAATATATATTATGTGCAATCAAATCACATATTTATTGCTATGGCTCACTTTGCCCCATTGGGTGGCTCACCTTGCCTCGGTAGTGGAGCAAAGTGAGCCAGGTGTAAAATGTTGCAAAAACAATAAAATCTCGCGATTGATCCAAAGTGAATCATTACAATTCAAATACAATAATAACAACATGTTAAATTTTTATAGACCAAGTTTAAGCTCAATTCAAGCAGTCACTTATATTTTATTTGAGAAACAAACCAAAATTGGCTTACTGTGCCCCGTCTTCCCCTACAAAACGATAGTGATGAGTGATTACGTTATCTCACGGTGCACAAGACCAAAAACTGTACTAGTTATTGTGTAATAAGCCAAAACGGTCAAATGGTGTAGATGTTGGAGTGTCTGTCTACTGAGCTAAATGTGGTGAGTTCAAATCCCATCTGGTGAAATCCTTTTTTCATAATCTACCTGTCTCTTCAGACAGCCAGACAAGGCTTTGATCATACCGCATTAAGATTATACGGCATACAATTATTATACAATATTATGTAATTATCATACAAGTATTATATAATATTGTGTAATTATCATACAATTATTGTACAATATTATTTATATATTATATAATATTATGTAATTATCATACAACTATTATATAATATTATTCAATTATCATACAATTATTATATAATAGTTACATTATTATACAATTATTACATAATATTACTCAATTATCATACGACTATTATAAAATAATGTAATTATCGTACAATTATAATATAATATTATGTAATTATCGTATAATTATTATATAATACTATGCGATTATCATACAATTATTATATAATATTATGTCATTATCATACAATTATTATATAATACTCTGTAATTATCATACAATTATTATATAATTACCACACTGTAATAGCGCGAAGGTCAGAAAAGAATACTATTACTTGAATTTTAACTTAGTTTTCAGCAAACTTGTTGGTGGAAGGTCTGACGGAGAGACAAGCCTATGAATGGTTTTAGACATGGTTTATGACAACGAGGTATCCCTTTCAACCAGAACCATATTCAGGACATACCATTAATGATTCCCGACTCTCTCTCTCCAAACATATGAGGGCAATATCAACCTGTTTATTTGCTAGGTACTCCTCTATTATCTTGATGATTTCCTTGTCGCCGAGCTCAACCGTATGAGAGAGTGTCATGATGAGGGAAGATTAAACTCTCACGAATCGGAAAATTAAAAAATTAGCGCTGTTTCTACATCGAGGCAGCACCATCCTGTAGAGATAGAAGTAACAGTCTGTGTAATAATTTAGTGAGAAGACACTCAGACTTTAGAAAGTCAAGGTAGAAACACTGAAGAAAGATTGTCAGAGGTCAATAACACCTAGGAAAAAATGTTTTTAAATATTTCAGTGTCTTTGGCTGTCATTCATACTCTGTGTAAAACTGCTAGTAGCTTGACTTCACCAACTTACACGTGGTTTGTGCGTATATTTTTTATATGGCTGTTGAATGCAAGAAATATAAGAATTTCTCAAACTAAAACATGTAGACTATTACAATCAACAAGCAACAGACATATCTTTCAAAATAGGAGGTAGATGCTACCTATTCAGACTTGAGATTGGCAAAAATTGTAGCCGAGCACTTTCAAGTCAGTACCTGAGCCTGTTTCATACTTTGTATCGAACAGATGTCACAGCAAACATAGTACCGTGTATCAAGCCCTTTGCAAAACCAAGCTGAGTTTCAGTAAAGCGATTAAAACTTGTACATGAAAATGTTTCACCCTCGTACATCGTACAGAACTAACGCAAAGGAGATACCAGATATAGAGAAAAACACTGATTCTGGAAAGTGAGAGAATGACCACTATATAGAGTGAATAGAAGATATGAGCTACGAGATCGTACAACAAAAGCGGATGACAAATTATATTTATGATGATGAGAGAGAGTACGAATAAAAATAGCTTACAGCGCCCAGCTTAACATGAATATATATATCAAAACATAAAACAATCAAAAAACTTGATAACATAAAACCTACAAAAAGAATGTTTGGATCCTTAATAATTATAAGCAACTTACATGAAATAATAAGCAAATATATAAATAATTATACTCAATACAGTTGACTATCGCAATGATACAGCAACCACAATATATTTCCTGAATGACCTTCTACTAACTTAATGTAAATTATGTAAATTTACATATACAAATTTACATATACATATATACATGTACTTTACAGCTTGATCTTATGGCATATATACAGCTAGATAAACGACTATGAATATACGGATTCCGAATAATTATAAGCAACTTACATGAATTAATAAGCAAATATATATATATATATAATTATATTCAATACAGTTGACTATCGCAATGATACAGCAACCACAATATATTTCCCGAATGACCTTCTAATAACTTTACATATACATATATACATGTACTTTACAGCTTGATGCTATGGCATATACAAGGCTAGATATTTAAAAGTGACTATGAATATACGGATTCCGAATGATTATAGGCAACTTACATGAAAGGACAAACAAGCCAGTATGCAATCCAGCTAAATACTGTTAAGATGAAATGATTCAACTCCAGCACCATGGTGACCATTGCATGAGTATATAACTATAGAAACCTACGAGAATACGATTATGAACCCCGGGGTGACTAGATCACAACTGATCGAGGGATAATTGACATTCCTCAAACTGGGACAAATTTGCCAAACGATGGAAAGCCATCCAATAACTGTCGCACAATAAGACTAGCTACTAACTAGCCGCGACGAGACACTGCATTAAGAGACCGCCACACAAAATGTACTCAGTGGAAAAACCAAAAACATGACACAGAGGCGTGTAACCAATGTTATTGAACTGAGATGAGGATCACTGCTGGGAAAAACTGATAAAGACCGAGGGCTACGCACAAAGCAACCAATAAATGGCAGATTATTAGGACGGATTCGGCATGAATTTTTAAGCTAGGGTCTGGCTTCACCTGACGGCTAATATGTGTCAGGGTTTAAAACGATATATGACCAATCAGCAAATATGAAAACCTAGAGCAATTGCTATGCTGCCGGAAATATCAAGTATGGGATTTGTCCAACCATCACAGCTGATGCGATGTGAATGTATGGGACATCAATTGAATTGGGAATTCTCTGGCCATTGTAATGAAGAGCTTAGGAATGAAAACATAAAATTACAACTAAATAATGGATATTATTTATCAACACCACTTAATATAAAAGAGAGTAACTGGCTACAACAAATACTAACAGGTATTCAACGAAGTCAGCAACTCTACAGAGTGTCAAGCACAAGGAGAGGGATATCAACAATATAACAGGAGGCAGCCAGAATTAGGACTGTTGAAACATTGTAGCAGTCAGCATACACCAGATCAGCAACAAATAACATCTGTCAATTTATTTTAGCTTCAATTATATTAAGTTTATATGTTTTTCTGCCCTGTACTTCAGTCTCTTACAGCTAGGAGCCTTAACTGTCAAAAAAAGACTCTCTTTGGCATGTTCTCCATCTGGTGTTGACGCAATTTCTATGATTGATTTCTTCCAATTCTGAAGTTCATAATTTTCAATTGACATTTTCTAATTATCGAATCTTTTAATGTCCTTTGGCGTCTTGCTGCTTGTACGTATTATATGCTTATCCTGTGGTCTGGCTACATTCCCTATCGGTATCTTGTTTTCACAGTATTTCCATACAACAACCTTCTCTAGTACTTGAACCAGTAATGATCAATTCAGTTCCCACAAGCTAAGCAAAAGTGTGTAAACTGAATAATATAGTCAAAATAGATTAAAATGACAAAGCACATTCAACACTGATGTCGTGTGTGGATTTGTGTTAGTTTTTAGTTATACATAACGTAAATTCTCCATATCCACCCATGGGTTTTTAAGCAAGAGTTGCATAAATCAGTTATGTAGGCTAAGTGTTTTTTATTTGAGCTTTGTAGAAACATGGTTACTCTACAGTCAATGTGATGGAAATAAATACATAGTCGCAGATTACCTGCTTTTTCCTGTACTATGGTGGTACTTTTCGGTTGTAAACAACAATTGCAAACGAAATGCGCGCTTCAGCGACCAATCCATTGGTCATGACCCTAGCATTAAGCTATTCTAGGCGTAAGGTGCCGGTGCGTATATCGATATATCATTGATATTCGTACGTTATTGGCTAATAGCCTATAAGCTGCCACGATTACTTATGTTTACGGTGAAAATAACTACATGTATGGACGATTGTTTGCATGAGTGTAAGGATATTACGCTATGCGTTAAAGTCTATCAAAACAATTATTTATTGGAAGGGGTCAGGTATAATTGCAGTGGCTCAAAACCTGGTCAGTTTCTGGGTCGTTTTGTAGGGGCGGAGCTTAATCCGGAAATACAAAAGCTTTAAAGTTAGTCGAACCACTGCAAACGTTTAGTTGTTGATAAATCGAGTAGTTATCTATTCGTTTAACAAAATATCACGTAAGCATCTTTTCCAAGCAAATTTTTAATTACAAATATGAGTTCTTTTAGCAAAATAACATAGAGTATTTACATAGCTGTTTATCGTAGTTTTTTCTTGTTAAGAATAAATGGTAACACGCTCACAAAACGGAAAAAATCTTCTCAAAAATACACCATTAGTTATTCTGTATTCGTTTATATTTGAAAAATAGTTATATATTTTTTTAATATGAATACACTTTTGTAAAGCGGTATTACATAAAATATTGAAAAGTTACGATTATGTTCTGAACAAAGAAAATGCATATTAAAACGGTTGTCCACTTTGTTACCATTCTGAGAGCCTAAAATGATTCTATTTTAATTCACTGTAAATATTAGTATTAGCATCTCGTTAGGCATTGATTGTAAAAATGAAGGCAACAGAAGACATCAGTTTTTTATCTTTACTGTATTTGCTGCAAGCACACACTTTTTTAACAACTAACTTTATATTACTACCAAGTCTCAACTGTAGGACATTTTGAAGCAACGACAGTATGTAGCTACCTAAGGAACAACCATTTAATTGTGTATCTCAAATTTTATTTGAACTTGTTACTACAATGGTGCGCTGTCAGTAGCACCGCCAGGCCTAGGCTGTATCTCATCTGTTTGGTTCACAAAAAGTGTAGGAGAGGAGGCAAGGTAAAGCAAGTTTTTGTAGTCTTCTGCAATGCAGGGCAGTTATATTTTTGGACTAGACAGCCTGCCTGTGATCAGTAGTCCTCAGTAGTCAGAGTCGCTTTCTGCTTGCAATTTGTCTTAAAAAATTAATTGAAATGCACTGCATATTCATATTGCTTCAAGACCTCAGTGGGTCATCATGTATTCATAACTGACTTTTTGTATTCATCATTTCATCTTCTATATAGACCTACTTACAGGCCTCCCGTGCCTGTAGTCGGCAATCATGTCGGTAGGTTATCGAAGCCTCGATAGCTGAATGACATGATCGCTGACGACAGTCAACTTCTACGAGGAGCCTGAGGGCCTACCAAATATATATTTTTAATTGCAGTGCATTTAAGCATTATGCCGCTCCTTCTTGCCTCATTGTTAGACGAGTCTGAGCAAGCTATCAAAGCCCATGAAATCGAATATGGCAACAAGTTTTACACAAACCATGAGGACGGCATATTCAACAAGCATGAAAGACTTTTTGAAGGTAATCTCATATCCTTAAAGCACTTTTTCTTCACTGCCTAATTTGTGATCTTGCGTTAAAAATGAACATTTTATACCTCGGATATTTTAGTGTAATATTGATGTTGAAGTGTAACCTTGATTGTAAAATGTAGGCCTATGCTTGGTTGTTGTGCAATAGAAGTACATGTCAATAGTAGCTTATATGTTTTTATGCTGCAGTTTGATGGAGCCCTTTTTGGTTTATTTTTGTACCATGTGATCTATGACGTCACAGGCCCTACTTGAAGCAGAGTTGACACAATTTTCATCAGTTCACTAGCAACTCACACTGGATACACACCATCTAAGTCTCAGCAATAAAGGATTACTCTCTATAGACACTCAACTTTTAAGCTTAATTTGACGAAGTGGATATTCGGGTATATACAGACATGCAGTGGATTACGATCAAGCTTATAGTGCAGCCTTGATTAGAAGATATACATGGACTTCAGTGTACAAGCATTGGCATGCAATTGAGATGACATTAAAAATCATTGTATATATTAATAACTACAATCAAGCAAGCAATAAATGTATCAAGCATCATATACATGCAGCAGTTAGTTCCCAATTGAGTGTTAGCAATCAAGTAAGGCTAAAAACCTACGACGTCTTCAGCTAATGAATCTAAAAAATCTGTACCATGTTTCTTAATTTTAAAATTTTATCTGCTCTAATTTAGCAAGGTGAAGATATTTGGAGAGGTAAGAACGTCATCCATGACAGTCAAAGCTATTGATGTATGTATGGCGAAGAAAAAGAGTATGGCTGCATGTACGGCCCTGAAAGACAGCAAACCCAGAAGGAAAAGTACAAAGAACAGCGGAGGGTAAGTTACCGGTACACCAAGAATATTTTACTCAGCCTATTATAAGGGATATTTTTGGACAGCAAAACTCGGTCATTGTATGTCCAATATATTTAGACAGGGCTATCCTTCCATGTCTTTGCAAATGCACAGATAGTATAGTATGGATTTTACATAGAGATGATGAATAATATTTATTACTTTTATGGATTTTAAATTGTTTTATTTCTGAAATAGCTATCTTGTAACAAAAGCATGCGTGCACATTTATATTCTTGTAAGCCAAAATCAGAGAATGCAGTAAATCTAAGTCTACACTACTGTGAGGGTTGCGACATGTCTAAGCTGTATTCGATACTTTGCTTTCGGTCTCACAGTACATCAAAGTTCAAAAACATTTTCTCTTCTTTTATTCATCTACACTCTCATAGAAATTTGGTAGAATTGCAAAGAAACACAGACTTGATTGGAATGCTCAGATACCATATCCTTGACCCAATAGCCAGTGAAGTTTACGGCAATCTGTCTCATTTTTCTTGAGAATTTCTCATCGTGAGGCCTCACACATGCGCCAGATAGTATTATATCGCAGTTCACACCTTTGGTTAAACTTGGACGTAATATTTTATTTTACATTGAATATTTCACACCTAAAATTTGCAAAAACAATCATTAAAAGCAAGATAGAATGAAAGCTTATTTTGTAGCTCTGGCAACAAGGCCTTTGTTTGGACTCTTTTGCCAATTTAAATTTAGTTAGATTGTGCCCACAAATATAAATATGCTATACATGTGCATAAATTCATATATGTTGTCACATGGTGTCGATATACATAATTTACGTATTGTTTATATTTTTAGTCACAGAATCCAACAAAGAGACCGCATCCTCAAGACAATACATCTGATAGTAACACGGAGGTACTCACTCACATAACCAGCAATAAAATTTTAGGCAAATCGTGCAATATTAATTATGGTTAAATGTGGAATTTCATTGGTAGGCGAATCTTCAAGCCATTTATAGCCCTAGATTAGTAGCTAGAAAAACGTGAAGTTATAGTAGGATAATGCAGAAGAACCCCTTGTGTAGGCAGGATTAGGTTTCAGAAACAAATTATTTGCTGCCAACTGCGATATTTGTTAAGTTGCCTGTTCACACCCAGCCAAACGTTCAATGCCTCGAGCATTCTGATTTATAGCTCAAGATAAGGAGGAAACGCAGTGCTTGCTCAGGATGGGTAGGAGTAAGAGCAGAGGCTATGTGAGCTTCCATAGATGTGGGGAGCATCTACGAAACGCCACAAACGACAGCATTATAGATGTAACTCAGACACCTGATGTTACTTTCATACCTAACAGTCCGGTGAGTGGTAATATTCAGTAACTCAGTTTTAAAATTAGAACCCTGTTGCATGATGCTTTTGTGTCACTTTAGTGTAAGTGCTCAGTGTCTGAATTGGAGAAAGTTGTGCAGCGATGCTCCCAAGTCTTTGATTCCAGATTTGTAAAGCATATCAAATCGCTGGCATGCGTTTTGCTCCAAATCAAATCACTTAGAAGGGTGACTGCTCAGCTTTCAAATAAAATGAAATTAAAACCATCATCCACTATGTAATTGATGGTTTTAATTTGATTTAATTTACAAACTGGGTAATCCATTTTTATGGTGCTTTAATGCCAATCTCATGATTGGTGATTTGATGTAATGTGCAAATCTCTAATCAGGATTTGGGAGCATCTCTGGAGTTGTTATCAACTCTTTGAGAGATTGATAACAAGGTGCCACAACACCATCCGATTCATAGACTGAGTACTTGGACTAATTTCGCTGTTGTCTTGTACAAGTCAACTCTATGGGCTAAGTCAGTTGAGCAATGTAGGATTGGAGAAGATATATGAAGTCAGGAAATAATTGTGAAATAAAACTACTGTAAAAACAGTAATAAAGTCAGGAACTAGCAAAAGCAGATTTGTCCGGTTCTTTGAGATCGCCAAATTACCTTCCAGCTAATCACAATGTCCAATGTAACTTTCCAATCCACTTCATTAAATTAACAAATAGTATTCTTGTCAAAGTCAAAAATTGTCGCAAATAATGCCACTTGAATACTGCATTCACAGTACATTACAAGTTCAAGGAGATGTAAATACACATGCTATGATTGTTTTTATTTTAGATCAAGGATCTCCAAGAGGAGTTTGCAGGGAGTAAGAAATGGCAGAGCAAAGATGCTTCCTGAGGCTTTCTAATACAAGCAATATCTAGATAGGCATAGAGCAAGGTTGTTCCCCATAGCTGTTGGTGAACTGGCAATGAAGGGAAGTCACGCCAGATGGCATCTGGCGTGCCCTCTACCTCATTGCCAATTCATCTGCAGCTATAGAGAACAAACTTGTTCTAGATAGGAATACTTTTATATGCAAAATCTCGAACTGTTTCAGCTTGTACTGTGCTCAATTTTGAGTGAATATATTGATCAAATTAAAACATACCTACATACATAAAACATTCAGGATTTTCAACACTGATTTTTTTTTACATAAACCATACTTATATTCACTTATTTTCACATATCTACATGTAGTATATGTAGCCCTTTTCTACTCTGTTATTCTGTTCTCATTTGTGCTTGTTAAAGGCCTTTTATGGCTTTGGTGCTGATGTGGTAGTAATTAAGTTATGTGCAACATTTTCTTTTTATATCAAATAAAGTAAAATTATTAAACTTTACGATTTATCATGATAGATTCGTCCGATAACTAAAACAACCTACTTCCCATCATTGTTCCAGTGGTCCATCACCAGACATTTTGTCATTGCGCATCGACTTTTCAAACAATGTATGTTGTACAACATCAGCAATGCCAATAGACATACATCATGCTGAAGGTTTTGTGTGTGCTGCCCTCTGATTTTCCAGAATTGGCTACATTGTGCTTGTGGAGGTAACGGGAAAGCTGCTAACAATGATGCACAACAATTGCCACATGCATTATTTATATTGGAGCAAGAAAATACATCATCATGCCAACAAAAAGAAAATATTTTTTGCTCAACAAATCAAGAAAATTTTTTTGGTCACACAATGCTGTACATAAATAATAAATATATAAGCAAATTGACAAATGAATACCTACAGAGTGCAGTCATGTTCAAAATCTAAACAAAGTTAGTTGTTGGAGAAGTCGGTGTTTGTAGTAAAGATAAGATAGACTAATGTCTTCTGTTGCCTTTTCACAATCTTTGTCTTACGATACGCTAACATAAATAGTTACACTAAAATGAAATAGAATCTTCTTTAGCTCTCAGAATGGTAGCAAAGTAGACAATTGTTTCAATGTGCATTTTATTTGGTTAGAACATAATCACAAATATTCAATAACTTATATAATACCACGTTACATACATGTAAGTGCAATCATATTACAACGTATGTAAGACATTTTTCATACACACTGTATAAACGAATACAGAATAATTAATGATGTATTTTTGAGAAGATTTTTTTCCGTTTCGTGAGCATGTTACTATTTCGTCTTAACACGACAAAACTACGATAAACAACTATGTGAATACGTTATGCTAGTTTGATGAAAGATCTCATATTTTTAATTAAAGATTTGTCTAAAACGATGTTTATGCTTTATTTTGTTACAGAAAAATAATAAGATTACAGACTCAATTTCTAACCGACTAAACATTGGCACTTGCTTAAAACCTCGTCGCTTAGTGCCGACAAAACATTTGCATTTCCGGATTAAGCTCCACCTCTACAAAACGACCCAGAAACTGACCAGGTTTTGAGCCACTGCAATTATACTTGACCATTGGAAGGCATGATAAATGCATAGACCGAGATAGTGACAGGGCTAACAGCAGATGTTGATAGATAAGCATTACATGCCAACAGTCGCGTATTGAAGAAAACTCGCAAGAGTAGGGTGGGGACAACCCCTAGCTCTAGATCTCTGCGCTTTAACCAACGCTACAACCTGCTGAATCCAACAGGAGGGAGCTGAAACCAACTCATTTATGCTCTGTTGAACCCAACAGAGTGCGCTGAACCTAACGCTGCTGACTGTACAACCTGCTGAAACCAACAGGAGGGAGCTGAACCCAACTCGCTTCCGTTCTGCTGAAACCAACAGAGTGCGCTGAAACCAACGCCGTAACCTGTTGAAACCAACAGGAGAGAACACAACTCTTGTAAGGATAATTATTTAATTATCCTATTTATTTGTAGTCATTTTTTGTGAGCTTGCTGTTAGTGCCGATTATAAACGATATTTCTCTAACAATAACGACTTTATTATAGTAATACTAATCATGCATCCAATTCAAAAGTCACACCCAAGCTGAACTGCCTAAAAATTAGTGGCAGTATTTATATTACATAAGCGATTGGCCTAGATATTGACGGTTATCGTTCAAACCGACCAATCATATCGTCTTGCTGACTGCCGAGTTTCTAAGAATTTTCACATACAGAACAATAAAAAATTATCCCTAGACAATGAGCCATTATAGCATAACAATCTAAACACTAACAAAAAGCCCAGGAAATTCTACATATACTGGGTAGCGAACAGTAAGTGTAAAAAAACATTAAGACATATTTCGATAACGAAAAGGGCTAATTACAAAATCTTATCTCGAGAAAACGTAGAACAAAAACGGAAACAATATTGTTTAAGTAATCTTAAACCACTAACAATTAATTATAACAGAAACTTAGAATATTTTGACATGTAACCATGAACATAAAAAATGTCTTCCAATGAGTGAACGGTAAGAAATAAATTATAGAAGATTGTTCACTGCGTAAAAGCCTTAATAAATGGCGTCTGTTATCTTTTCTAGGTCATTCACTATCCCAGAAGTCTCTTCTCTATATATATATTGGCTACGTCACCTTTTCCCTTTGATCAGTTCACCATGTTTTTCTGCGCCGGGTGTCCAGAGCGCCTTGATGAGCCTGACGTACATGGGACCGATAGCATCCAAATAAGACAACTTTTCGGAGTTATTCCTCCACGGTCTTTTTCATGGCCACCACTCCTTTCATAGAGTTTGTTCTTTAGAATATCTCGCTTTATTTTTACGTTTACAACACTATCCTCCCCTAAAACTTCATTCTGTCCCAGAATGGCATTACTTCTATGGCAGACATCTAAGCGGTAGTCCGGTAGGTGCTGACATAAATTAGTAGGCTGGGTTGGCGGAATAGTGTGATCCCCCAGCTTGGATATCTCTGTGTGATCCTGGAGCAGAGGGACGGGTTGCTCCATCACCTCTGAATCAGGAGGGCGATCCGTTGGCTTAGGCAGTTTTTTTCTGCATATTCTGGTGGTGCTTAGTCTAATATCACTTTCATATTGAATAGGGTTTCCCCCCTTGCACTCCATTTTAAATTTCTGGTTTGTCAGATACTTGCTGATGGTGCAGAGATTAGCATCTCTTGGTTTAAGTTTAGTACTGCATCCTTTCTCCGTGAAGAATGATTTCAATGAAGCTTTGGTTCCGACAGAAAAGGTGGTGGGTTCATCTTTCATATCATCTTGGATTCTCCACTTTTGTAGATAGAGCCTTGTACCTCCTTTATACAAATTGTGCGGCTTTAACTCCTCTACTGGCTTTTCAACCTCAGCTTTCTGTATCGGCCCCAGCCGATATGCTAGCTGATTAATAAGCGGTCTATCTTTCATAACCGAGACTTAATGTTTTACTACTTGGTGGCCACCAACATCACCTTTGCTGGAGCTGAACATTTTCTGATGCTTTATCAGCGGTGTGTTGACTTGCTTTGGTTCCATTTCTGGCAGAGATTGCGTCCAACTGGGTAAATGTTCATTGAAGTGTTTGGAGCATTTAGTTCTATTGCAGTCCTTCTGAAACTGTTCTTGTCTTTCCACAGGCATACAGACGGCTACCTTTCTTCCAGAAGGTAGATGAATAAGTTTATTGCTTGTGTTCATCACACGAATATTGACCTCTTGCTCTGTAGGTTCACACAGCGATGTGACAACCTTCAAGCCCAAAACCTTGTGTAAAGTTTTAATGCAAGCTGGCCCTGGCGTCCACTTTCGACTAAGCCTCGCCAACAATAAGCATTCAGTATTTGGCGAAACAACTATGTTCCTTTTGACCTGCACATTCACCGAAAGGGGTTCTCCGTCCTCGGCGCAGCAGGCAACTTCAGTGCCCTTACAACGTAGCTGCGAATGACGGAAATCCATCTGACATTCTTGATCCTCCAAGAAGTCTAACCCTAGCAGAATGTGATTGTCCACATCAGATACTACAAACTGATGTTGCAGTTGTATCAGTCCCAGTCGAAATTTTAAATTCGTCATGCCTTCAAGCAAAATCTGCTGCCCATTTGCCAATATCCCGCTACCTCGCACAGGTAACAACTTCGAGTAACATGAGCTAAGCAATGTCTCCAGCAATTTCTTCGGAAGTACGGACTTTGTACAACCACTGTCAAGTAACATGACAAATCTTTGTTGGTGAATCCGTACAGGAATGTAGTATGCACTGGTGAGCCAACATGCCTGTATCCTAAGTTTGCCCACATCACAAAGTTCAGGCAGTACGAGCATTAGTTTGCCTGAACTTGGTCGTTTCCCGATGGCTTTGGCTTATCACAGTAACGAGCAACGTGGCCTCTGCCATTGCAGTTGTAGCATCGAACTTCTCTCTGAGGCTGTTGGCTTCTCATTGTCGTCGATGTTAGCTGTGTCATCATTGCTTGCTGTGATGCCGCCATTTGCTTTTGCGTGTCCAACATCTGCTGCATAAACTTACTCTGCATTTCTGCAAAATGTTTGAGCAAAGCTGTTTGACTCATTTGCATTTGCTCTGTCAGTTCTTATTTTAATTGTTGGACATCTTCTAGCTCTACTCGGTGGACATTTGTATCATATTCTACCATATCCTGATACTTCTGATTAGTTTCTACAGCATCAGTCATGGTGCTGGGAGGAGATAAGCGTAGTGTCCAGGCCAGCTGTGAATTAGGCCGAATTGCTGCAATCAACTCACGCTTGGCTTGCTGGTCATGCTGATAGCTATCTAGCTCGAGGAAAGCCTTTTGAACTAACTTCTGTACCTTTTCAGCATAATGATATATGTTGTCCTTTGGCTTTAATTTCATAGATTTTAATATGGCGCTAGCTGTGTCTGTCCTGAGCCCATATTGTGCTTTAAGTTTATGGCAAACTTCTTCATAGGTATTGCCACCAACACCTCTGGTAGCTGGGCCTTTCAATGCCAATGTTAACCGTAGCCTACATTCTTCTTCACTCCACTGATTATGTTTTGCCACTGCTTCAAAACAATGCAAAAACTCTTCCACATCACTTGTGCCATCAAATGAAGGAGCAGGAATAGGCAGCATGGCTACTTTTGCAGGTATGTGCCCTCTTTCCATCATATTAGTGCATAAATCATATGGGCCGTCCTTACTTCTACTCTTGCGCACCATGTTTGAATTTAAAAGGGTTTGAGAGAATTGCTTCACTATTATCCCACCGCTGCCACCAGTGAAGAAAACTCGCAAGAGTAGGGTGGGGACAACCCCTAGCTCTAGATCTCTGCGCTTTAACCAACGCTACAACCTGCTGAATCCAACAGGAGGGAGCTGAAACCAACTCATTTATGCTCTGCTGAACCCAACAGAGTGCGCTGAACCCAACGCTGCTGACTGTACAACCTGCTGAAACCAACAGGAGGGAGCTGAACCCAACTCGCTTCCGTTCTGCTGAAACCAACAGAGTGCGCTGAAACCAACGCCGTAACCTGTTGAAACCAACAGGAGAGAACACAACTCTTGTAAGGATAATTATTTAATTATCCTATTTATTTGTAGTCATTTTGTGTGAGCTTGCTGTTAGTGCCGATTATAAACGATATTTCTCCAACAATAACGACTTTATTATAGTAATACTAATCATGCATCCAATTCAAGAGTCACACCCAAGCTGAACTGCCTAAAAATTAGTGGCAGTATTTATATTACATAAGCGATTGGCCTAGAGATTGACGGTTATCGTTCAAACCGACCAATCATATCGTCTTGCTGACTGCCGAGTTTCTAAGAATTTTCACATACAGAACAATAAAAAATTATCCCTAGACAATGAGCCATTATAGCATAACAATAAAAACACTAACAAAAAGCCCAGGAAATTCTACATATACTGGGTAGCGAACAGTAAGTGTAAAAAAACATTAAGACATATTTCGATAACGAAAAGGGCTAATTACAAAATCTTATCTCGAGAAAGCGTAGAACAAAAACGGAAACAATATTGTTTAAGTAATCTTAAACCACTAACAATTAATTATAACAGAAACTTTGAATATTTTGACATGTAACCATGAACATAAAAAATGTCTTCCAATGAGTGAACGGTAAGAAATAAATTATAGAAGATTGTTCACTGCGTAAAAGCCTTAATAAATGGCGTCTGTTATCTTTTCTAGGTCAACCACTATCCCAGAAGTCTCTTCTCTATATATATATATATTGGCTACGTCACCTTTTCCCTTTGATCAGTTCACCATGTTTTTCTGCGCCGGGTGTCCAGGGCGCCTTGATGAGCCTGACGTCCATGGGACCGATAGCATCCAAATAAGACAACTCTTCGGAGTTATTCCTCCACGGTCTTTTTCATGGCCACCACTCCTTTCATAGAGTTTGTTCTTTAGAATATCTCGCTTTATTTTTACGTTTACAACAGTATTGACACCAGTAGACAGGATGAATGGTTTTGCTCTATGTAAGCCCATGAGGTTTAGACCTGCCATGAAATTGCCTCTATACTTTTACGTGTGCTTTTAGAAGAACAACGTGATGCAAAATTATTTTGCACCCAATCATACATCACTGTTGAATCTGCCAGTTTATTTTAGTTTCAATTATGTTCAGTTTATGTTTTTCTCAGCCCTGTGGCCTGCACTTCATACAGCTAGGAGCCTTGACTGTCAAAATAAAGAGTCGGTGGACCTGTTGATCTTGTAGACGTCTCCATTGGAGTGTGCGATGATGTTGATGATGAGTGATGAGGTACTCAGGTTGTTTGATTAGTGCAGGTGTTAGAGTGTTTGACTACTAAACTGAGTGTCACAAGTGTGAATCCAGTATGAAGCAATATTTTATCCCAACTTCTAACTGTGACTTCAGATAGATGGACATACACACTTTCATTATAACAAAAGCTAGTGGTACCTCGGCAGTCTAGTTTGGTTTGAGAGCATGACAGGAGTGTCAAATAAAAGGGCAGATAATAAGCATATGCACAATAGTTCTAACACATGGAAGGCAATTGGGTTACGCAGTAATTGGTGGGTTGGTCTTGCGGGCTGACAATCACGAGTTCAAATCATTTATGCTGCATTATTTTTTATAGGTCTTATAACCAATATAAATATGTTGACCCCAACATTTGGTGGGATATCAATATCTATTAAGCTCGGTTCCAATATATGCCGCAAAGCACCGGCAACAGCACCGGCAACAGCACTGCAGGCTATCAGAGATGAATTGTGAACCTACACGCCGGGTACCGCCGGTAGTTGCCGGCAGTCAACGCAAGAGTTTAGAGCTATTCAAATTTTGCGAGAGCCGCAGGCAAAACCTTCTCAAAGTGCACTGTACAGGTAAAGGTCAGCATTATCGAAACAGCATAGCGAGCGAACATTCTTTATTCGGTTATTAGCGATGCAGCTTTATGTGAACAGAAGCCACCGGAGCCTAGCGTCGCAAACGATTTGCTGCACATTATTACCGCCGGAGTCTCGCAGCCGATATGGGAAGCAGGCTTTAGGAGCACATGCTTTCTGCAGGCTCGTAATGTAAACATTATTTTAAAGCTAGTTGATTTTCTAAGTTTTGGCAAAGATAAGCAGGTAACAATAGCAAAGCAAATACTTATTAACCAGAGCATATAATAGAGGTGAGTGCTTACAATACGGGCTGTTCTTGCTACTCAACAAGGGTTTCTATATACATGAAGCATCATCAAATTTATCAACAACAATGTGACTGATGGGTATTACTTGTAATATTTACTATAATAAGAACCATGTCTGTCTGTATAAAAGCGCAGGGTTACATTTGAAAAAAGATTATATCACGCAGGATATGAACTCGCAGCGTTCTGCATCAATACCATGTGTGCTTCTTGTTCACCTTCCAGTAGTTTAGAATTATTGAGTATAGATGGTAGAGTAATTGTTTGTATTTTATTGGCACACATGATGATCTCTCATAGCTTACTAGACTGCCAGAGCCCTAGTTATTAATAAGGTAACAAGTTAGTCGGTGTGATCTCCTCCTGAATCCAAGTGACTAACTCTGGAGCTCATTGGTAAGATCTGTTGACTAGGTTTCCAGAATTATTCAATACATTGAAATTGGTAGCTATTCAAATTGATATTGAAATTCAATCATTTTGGTAAACATCTAATATTTAAAGGAACATATGGCAGTTTATGAATTTCTGCATGTGAACCGCAGCTGAACATGACAAGGTCGAATGTATGAACACATGCCAGACACAGTAGGAGAATAGTTGGGTCACCACATTTTTCTTGTAGCAGTGAATGAAAACCAGCTGTTAGTAACTAAAACAGTAGAAATAATTTTATGTCACTTTGGGTTTTCCTATCAATTAATAGTATTCAAGCACTGACTCATTGCAACAGGCTCTAGCCGTGCCCTTTTTGAGGCTAGCAAAACATTAATAACTAAATAAGTAACGTTTTTGTTTTTATAACGATACAGCATCCTGATGGAGTCATCTACTCCTTTTATAAAGAAATTTCAAGGTGAGTGTATGAAATCATAAAGTGCACCTAGTTACCATTTTATTTTTAGTTATAATATTTATATCATCTCCAGTAACTGTTACCGTTTGTGTCCATTCACTAATTCTGGTACTCTCTGGAGCCAGAGGTTTTAACTAATAGCTAAATACTATACCGTCTTATGGTATATTTTATTTTGTTATATTTCTTGTGCATGCTGTATTATTGTTTTATCAGATAAATTATGTATAAAGTTTTCACCATATTCTTGAATATTAATGTAAGTCATTTTACTTATTTATTTCATTCATTTTATTTATATTAAAGTCTCAGCTCAGAGTATGTTGAATAGTTAAATCCTGATAAATTGTAGTTACATGGTAATCTATAAATATGCTGAATTTCTGACGCCAGAGCAAAGAGGGGCAGTGGGAATACTCCTCATGCATTACTCTCACATGGTATGGAAAAACTCAGTCTAAGTGTAGGGCCATGCAAGCTGCTCACAGGTTTAAATACTTGCCTTCCTTTATAAAGCCGCTGACAGTTACCCTATCAGCTGCTACACCTAGTCTGATGTCAAGGTCAAAGATTAAACATAATATTTTTTTATGTAATTCAAAATTCTTTACAGCAGTCAGCATGCAAAGATTCTGGTCAGCTGTGTGATGTCGGCAGCAGTTCAGCTCTAACCTGAGTCATTGTTAATAACTTATGCTGACCCAGTGACTCTTTTTTAGTTGATTAGCAACCCATTCGTATGTTTGAATAGCAAAATTGTTCAGCCTGTTCAGCTATTGATAGCCTGTTTTCTTTACCCGAGCTATTGAGGGTCTAAATATCTAGTAGTCAGGTGCTGATGATGTATAGAGCAAATCTTGGCTAACATTTGAACAAGCAAGTACCATGTCAAAGTTATACTGCAACATATAGACAAGAGAGTGAGAGATGTAGTAAGAACTTCAACAACACAGTTTAATGGTAGACTTATAGTTGAGGTAAATAATATATTACTTACTCTTTATTCATAGGAATATATGAAAAAAACTGAGCTAGTAATAATATTAGTCACTTTTCTTACATGCATAGAGTTCACTTTTATTATGTTCTACAATCCTTTATATACAGTAGTTCTGTTAAATAAGGAACATTCCAGAAGGAAAGTCATGTGATCAATAAATATTATCATTATATAACTCTGTTGGCTCTTTTATACTACAGTTGAATTGTGAAACCACGCCATGAATATTTACAGTGCGTTTAAATCCTATATTTACATACCAAGATACATACCAAGATAATCTATAGAAACACTAAAATTAATACTACTTGTTTATGTGTATAATACAAAAACATTATATTGTTTTAAGACAGTTTCCGGTATTGGCAATAATATGTTATTATATAATTGTTGCAGATGTGCAGATCATGTACAATGATATATGATCATTAAAGATGTGTGTATCATGGGTATAAATGTATTTTTATAATATATTTTGGATGTTGGAGTCGTTAACATTGAATATTTCACAAAGAATATTTCCATATTTACTACATTATTTACCATTTTTAATATCACCACACGCTCTCAGTATGGAGTGCCTTGGAACGGGAGGATTCTCCAATGAACTAGTAATGAGAGTGCCATCAGTGCTGTTTGATGACACCGATGATTCATCTTTCACTTTTTCTAAAAAAAATGATTGGATTTATTTGTGCTTTCAAGCTACATTACTTATGTTTTCTGGTGAAAGTGAAAGCAGAGGAAAGTCTGGAGGTAAATAATGAAAGTGTTCATAAAAGTAAAAACTAATAAACATGCAAAACTTCAGATTATTTTTTTTGCTGATGGTTACATCATTTCCATCTTTTCCATACACACCTCGGCCTTTCATCTCCTCACTACCATGTGTATTCTCAGCATATTGCATATCTATTGCAAGGTCATCACAGCTTTTTACTTGAGCCTGCGTGGTTTCAGATTCAGAAACTTTCTGGGTATTACGTGCTTTGTCCCTCATTGCATAAGCATCGGCACTTGCTGTGCATGAGCTGTTAGACTCTGCCTGATTAGTGTCGCTAGCTTTCACAACAGAGTCAGTATTATCCCTAGAAGTGAGAACGTTTGATGGTGAGCTCCCCTCTGCATAATTTGATGAGGTTAACTGAGGAATAGCTACATCCCTAGCTAGGCTAGAAAAATCTTCAGAGGCTATAGTATCAGAATTGTCTAGAGTAACCCCTCCATTTATATCATCCTGATCATGACATCCTTGGACACTCCTGGCTGTTTGGATGTCAACATCCCCCTCCTCTAACTGGTAAATAGCAAACGGATCTGAGAAAGACCGAGTAATGTCTAACTCATCAGAATCAACAGAAGACAGCGCATGTGGTGTAGACTCGACTGCTTCAATCTGTATTTTTCCTCGATTTTCAACAGTGTGAGGAGGTGATTCACTGAGATTAACCGCCACCTGAAACGAATTGGCAATACACACTGTCAGCAACAGTCAAATTTCATGTTTGAGATATTTCTTGGCGATCTTATTCCTCTTGCTATGACTACACACAGTGAGCACTGAAGAGAGTACTGGTCAATGAGTGTCAGGTTCATAACTTCCGACTTTTTAGGAAAAAAAACAAACTGCTATCACTTCTAGGGCACTTTCAGATTCCCTACACGTTGTGGGTATGTGTACATGTATATGGCACATGGGTGGCATTTTATTCCAATTGAATACTCCTTACGACTGCAGAAAAAATATGGTAGTTTTTTCACTTGATTAAGGTACAAAATGTTACGTTACAACCAAGTTGCGTAGCCTCATCAGCATGTGGAATGCATTTATCTCTACGGCCAATTATTGAAAAATATAGCTCAAGATATTCATCAATAGTTTAATGTTTATAGGCTATGCTAACTGCTCTGGTGTAACATCAGGGCAAGCCAGGACTTTCTTTTCAAACAAAGCCTCCACATCAAGCATCTTAATAGGTAAATTTCAGTAGTTTGAACATTCTATTTTGTGCTGCATTTAGTTCGATTTAGATGAATTTTTGTTAGCTGTGAAACAAAAAGCTCTCACAACTATGATATGTAGCATTTGTAACATACTCAATGGAGGCTTCACATTAAAGGTTCATGTCAAGTTTTTAAAGATTTTATTACAATGTGAGGATACTGTTCTATCTTGAGATTTCATTTACTGTCTCAAGTGATCTGACTGTCAGGATGTTTAAAGATATTTAAAGGCGAAAAAACTTGATCGCAGTTCAAATGCTCAGAAAGAAAAAACGCACCCAGATTTCCTCAAAATGGCATTAATAGTCGTGCATATTTTTTATATGTGATATGTATACGTTCACACCAGCATTGGGTAATCATACGTTCACACCAGCATTGGGTACTCATATGTTTACACAGCATTTAGAGGAAAACAATGGGACAAATTCTAACCAAAATATCTTTAAATCATTTGAAATATCTATAGCAGTGTACGTATCTGGGACTATACTTGAAGTTTTATTTAAACAATCCTGAGCAAATACAAAATAAAACATATGTCACTATATATAGAGATGTGTAACACTGCAGATTGAATGAACAGCCAATGTCACAACGAGAGGGACAAACATGAAGTGCGACTATTGACGTCATTTTTGAAAAAGTGATTTTCTTCTGAGCATTTTAAATGCGATCAAATTTATCAAGTTATGTTAATTTTAATCTTGAAACATCCTGGCAGTCAGATCACCTAAAACGGTACAGAGAATCTCAAATGATAAAAGATATCTAGACTTTCTAATAAAATATTTTGAAATATGATGCTAGTAAGCGATCAATGAAAGTAATCTAGACTTGCACACTACGCTTACTGCTTCTAGCGAGCTGCTCTTCCTTGTGTTAGTCTAGCAAAACATTATCGAATTAATTGTTACATGATATACCTTACCCGCCTTAGCTTATTATGGCATAGACTTATTATGGCAATAACTTACTTAACAAGTTGTATACCATTACTGTTAACAAACTGTAGATTTCACCTTAGTTGGTGGTCTTTAATACTTCTGAAAAACTCAGATTTTGCCCCCAAGTGAACAATAGTCTAGAGACACCTCATTTAATACTCTAACATAGAATTCAATTCTTTTTTAAAAATTACAGATAAATAATTTATAGATAGGCTAACTTTCAATATTATTTGCGTTCAACAAAGTTTACATAAGTTGGTAAAGCACAATGTTCAAATACTATTTGACTAAGAAAAATGTAACTAGCAGTTGTGACAGAGCTAAAACATAAGTTAATCATGTAAAATGTATCAAATAGTTTGTAGTTCTGAAAGTTTCAAGTTAATTACAAAAGATACATGAACGCTACGTTTTTTGTGGCGTTAAGAAGAAAAGCAACAAATGACAGCCACTGACTTACATTTAAAAAATGTGTCAAAATGTGTAAGAGTTGAGGCTGTTGTGGCTAGACACACGAAATAACGCGTCACATTGACAAATAAATGGACGAGTGCGAATTAGCCTTTACCAGGCGAAGGCCATGACATTCTTGTTAGATTTTTTATTATCATTAGTAGTTATTATTAGCGTTTTTAAGGAAATTTTGTTGTGTAAGTTTTACTGTTGGTTTGGAAAGAGAATAAATTGATTGGTGTAAAAAGGTCAGACTTTACAGAATCCAGCTAGTTTTTTTCTGCCTTAACAACAACAACTTAAAAGCATACTATATAAAACATGTAATATAATTATTAGGTTAACAAAACTGTGTTTTGCCAAATAAACAACGACATTGATTCAAATTGTCTTTGTAATTTATTCAAATATCCATTCGCATCTTACTGACACTTAACAATACTGAAAAATGCGTGCAGAGTTATTGAAATTAATAATAAATGCCTGTTCAATAAATCAATAAAGGTCAGTATTACCTGAGGTATTGAAGAAACGGAATTGTTATCCATTTCAGTAGGAAGTGTTTGCACAGAACTATCACCACTAGTGCCACTGCTATACCGTTCTAGATCTCCGCAGGCAGAAAAAGTAGATTAAGGCCGGTCATACGGAGCAAGTTAAGGCCTGTCATACAGAGTAAGTTAAAGCCTGTCATACGGAGTAAGTTAAGGCCTGTCATACGGAGCAAGTTAAGGGCTGTCATACAGAGTAAGTTAAAGCCTGTCATACAGAGTAAGTTAAAGCCTGTCATACAGAGTAAGTTAAAGCCTGTCATACGGTGTAAGTTAAGGCCTGTCATACGGAGCAAGTTAAGGGCTGTCATACAGAGTAAGTTAAAGCCTGTCATACAAAGTAAGTTAAAGCCTGTCATACAGAGTAAGTTAAGGCCGGTCATACAGAGTGAGTTAAAGCCTGTCATACAGAGTAAGTTAAAGCCTGTCATACAGAGTAAGTTAAAGCCTGTCATACAGAGTAAGTTAAGGCCGGTCATACAGAGTGAGTTAAAGCCTGTCATACAGAGTAAGTTAAAGCCTGTCATACAGAGTAAGTTAAAGCCTGTCATACAGAGTAAGTTAAAGCCTGTCATACAGAGTAAGTTAAAGCCTGTCATACGGAGTAAGTTAAGGCCTGTCATACGGAGCAAGTTAAGGGCTGTCGTACAGAGTAAGTTAAGGCCTGTCATACAGAGTAAGTTAAGGCCTGTCATACAGAGTAAGTTAAAGCCTGTCATACGGAGTAAGTTAAGGCCTGTCATACGGAGCAAGTTAAGGGCTGTCATACAGAGTAAGTTAAAGCCTGTCATACAGAGTAAGTTAAAGCCTGTCATACAGAGTAAGTTAAGGCCGGTCATACAAAGTGAGTTAAAGCCTGTCATACAGAGTAAGTTAAAGCCTGTCATACAGAGTAAGTTAAAGCCTGTCATACAGAGTAAGTTAAGGCCGGTCATACAGAGTGAGTTAAAGCCTGTCATACAGAGTAAGTTAAAGCCTGTCATACAGAGTAAGTTAAAGCCTGTCATACGGAGTAAGTTAAGGCCTGTCATACGGAGCAAGTTAAGGGCTGTCATAAAGAGTAAGTTAAAGCCTGTCATACAGAGTAAGTTAAAGCCTGTCATACAGAGTAAGTTAAGGCCGGTCATACAGAGTGAGTTAAAGCCTGTCATACAGAGTAAGTTAAAGCCTGTCATACAGAGTAAGTTAAAGCCTGTCATACAGAATAAGTTAAAGCCTGTCATACAGAGTAAGTTAAGGCCTGTCATACAGAGTGAGTTAAGGCCTGTCATACAGAATGAGTTAAGGCCTGTCATACAGAGTGAGTTAAGGCCTGTCATACAGAGAGCTAAAAGCTACTAAAACTGATAGTAGCTATTTACTATAAATACTATTTACTGTGTGTGTGAACTTGTAGCTGTCATAGATAGATTTGCTGGAGCTCACCCTATAAAATTTTACTTGCATTCACAAACATGATTTAATGCAATGTCCGTAGTCATGTATTTTAATAGTCATTTTATTGCACTAGTGCTTTAAAAAAATTTCGAAAAAGATTAAATGTCCAGTAAACTGATGCAAATAGAAACAATCACATTAACTATTTGCAACTGTAATTACATCGCCAAGCTATTTCATTCTTTTTGCTGAATTACGATGATCTTAAACATTCCAAGTAGATAAGGAGGTCAGGCTGACAAAGTTGCTCATGCTCACCGCATTGCTGGAGTTTCAGCCGTGTCAGTAAGTTCAACATCACTGTTCCCAGAGGAATCGGAGAGAATATCGGCAGAAGATCTATCTACAGCGTTCTCTACTGCACTGTCTGTGATGGCGCAGCAGCCTACGCGTGTTTCTCCAAGATGGTTCCTATCCATTGAATGCCTGCTCGCTACAGTGCATATAAATAGTTATCAGTATCTGCAGAATTAAGCCGTTCTATAAACTTTAAAGTCCAATTATACTGTAGAGTATATTATTGAAGTTTCCAAGGCATTGAAACCCAGAAAGAACGCAAAAGAAACTCTACTTTAAAATATTCTACTGCCCCAATATGATGTTTCCTCTCCATGCTGTTATTACATTGACAATAAATGAATATGTATTCTGTGCTGTAATATCTACGGACAAAATGAAGTAACTTATTAGCTTCCACTTCTTATTTCATTATAATTTATTATTAACACAGAATTCAAATAAACACCTAACTTTACCCGATAATAAGTAACATAAAACTCAAGTAAGCACCAAACTACCACATAATAATTAACATAACACTCAAGTAAACACCAAACTCTACCAGATAATCATTAACATAACATTCAAGTAAACACCACACTACCAGATAACAATTAACATAACATTCAAGTAAACACCAAACTCTACCAGATAATAATTAACACACCTTTCAAGTAGACAAAAACCTGCCAGATTACTTTGCTTACCATCATAAGGAATGATTGTCGGTTTAAACATCAATGTACCACAGATGTGGTCATGTGGCGTTCGACCAATTAATTGACAGCTAACAGTCAGCCTGGAACAAACAGGAAAGCAGTTCATCAAATGACTTACCACGATATCACCTGAAGACTCAATGTACTACAGATGGTAAAAAGATGGCCTAGGAAAGGTTGCTCTCGTAAACCTTTACTAACCTTTGTCTGTTTGCTAAGGAATCAAAAGGGATTCTCTAGTTGCCTGGTGAATGGAATTCATACACTGAATGCAATTCAAATATTTACTACAATTGTGGTTATCTGAACGGACAAACTATAAGTCCGACTGCTCATCAACTGTACCGCCAACATGACATGAGATGAACTGTACTAGCTTTACGCTACAACTAGCATATTTGGATGTTGCTCCTTCTTTTCATGACTGAGAAGACTTGAAAATCAACGTGTAATAACCCCACACGATGCTAGAAACTAGTTATGCTTGCATCAATGATCAGTAAAGATCTCCTGGAAGTCTCTTGTAAGTAAAAAAATCAGCCATACAGATGACTGGCTTGCTCTGGTCTACACATCAGGATAAGATCCTTGAGGCAGTAATTTTGAATAGTGACTAACATTTTATGTAGATTAGCAAGATACTATTCATGTGTTCCAATTAATAGCCGAATTTGTACCATTTGACAATTTATACCATGTGCGCTTTCGTGCTATATCATGTACATAATGCTGTATCATGTATATAATGCTATGCATTATATTATAACCAGTGTAAACCAGAGTTTTTCAGTTTAGTAAAAACTAGTGGATAGTCATTTTAGGAAAGCAGATGGCTTGCAAGTCTGGAGGCAAAAAAGAAAACACAAGAATATTGAATGAAAAATTCCGGTTCTCTCTTTTATGATGAGCATCACAGACATTGAAAAGAAACGCATATTCAGCCTTTATGCATATTCTGTTTCAAAAATTAAATCCTTACGCTATAAAAAAATTATACAAGACACTCTCTGACCAAAACTGATGGATGATGCCGATGGATTTCTCAGGACAATTGCAGTAAATTGTTTAACAAGTTCACAGAAGCATTGTTTTAATATAATAATTTGGTAAAACATTGTGTACTCCAGCCATGTTACATACTAGTTGTATTCAATTTGGCAAGCATTTTTAGTGAACCTACTACTGCCATAAACTAAAATGTATAAACATGTTTAGACCGAATTATTTGCATAATAAAATGCTGTCACGAGAATTCATTATATTTAATATATGCTCAATTTCAAAATATATTCAGCGGAAACAACCCACAATAACTTTCAAAGTGCCTATTAAGGTTACCAACAGCAAAGGGCAGTGTGACAAACGGGACTACAAATCTTACCCGAGTTTAGCCTTCTCTATAACTTGCTTCATAGGAAGAGATAGTTGACCTAAGAACCGGAGAAGAGTGGGGCGAGCAGTGGTGAATCGATCCTTTACTTTCATAAGAAGAGTGTCTGATGGCAGCGCAGTAAAATGGAATATCAAAAAGACAAGTAAAGTGTTAGCAGTAGTAACTAGTAACTTAATGCTAACTGACACTGCAGTCAGCATATACTCATTATCTTGAATTTTTTGCTGAACCAACATTGGATAGCCCACCTGCTCCATCATCGAATCAGTTATCGGAAAATCACTGCAACTTTAGAAGCAGGTTAGAGAGATGTTTTGAAATCCTCTACTATGTTGCATGGGACTGTCAACTGTAAAGCTACATTTAAGTTAATTAATGTTTCTAAATGCTCTATTGAGCTAGATGGAGTTGTCATTTAGGAAACTATGGTAAAACCTATATTATAACACCACATTGATTTAAACGCCACCTCTAATAGAAGCCAATATAAAAGGGTTGAAAAATACAACGTAACCGTCTATTTGAACATCACTTCTAATAAAATGCAAATGTAGTGGAATTGTTGAAAAATAGAGCGACATAGCATTCAAATAAAGGTATTACGGTATATTCATTTGAATATCATCATTTTTTTTAAATGCTCTACGGAGTTGGACAGTATTCAAATGCTATTTGACTGTAATCCAATTTGAAGAGAAATTTATATTTCTAACAGTAATAGTCTATTTCAAATACATGTACTACAAGAATGTACCTCATTGTGCCACCTTGGCTCAGTTGTATTGTCGCAAACAGATGTCCTAAAATCCTTGTAGTGGTAAGAGAGAGCAGGTTGAGACCTATCCTGTCCTAGCTCTACTCGTATTTTAACATAAGGGTCAGGATTGAAGAACATGCCCTTTCTCACATGAGTAGCCTCAATGTCTGCATACAATGGATCTTAGAGATTATGCATGATCTTGACAAGGTGTATTTTATGCCTTCAAACATGTTATCACTACGTTAGTGAAAACATTTTAAATGCTGAAGAACAACACCTGATAAACAAACAGTCCAATGACAGCAGTCAGAAAGTGACCACAACGACTTGACACTTGAGTAACATTATGACACTACATGTAAGCAAGCAGACAGCCTAGCAACAGTTAGCCTACCTTCGATTGCTAGATGCACTATTTCTGCCTCACTGTCCATGGATGTCTGACCCCATAGACCACTCTACAACAAAATTGTATGTAGCAACCTTGAAGGTGCTGGGTACATCCTCTTATCGCTATAGTGAGATCTCAACAATAGGTTAATGTAAACAGAAAACTTATCTCTTACACCAGAAGAAGAGGCCAAAGAAATCCTGACTAGAATCAGCTCTGTAACAGCTCTCAGATTTCCAGTGTTACCATGGTAATACCGAAAACATATTCTTGTTTCAGCTAAAAGATATAACACGAACGGAGTAAAATACTTAGTATCTATGCAATCTAGTGGTATAATGTAAAAGAAATCTACGTAATATTAAAAAATTAATTTGTGTACATAAAGATAAATATTTTATTCATGTTATGCTAAAGATCTATCTGTATTTTTAAAACAATTGTGTCAGATTGTGCAAAAGTTTGAAGAAAGCATAGGAGTAGGAAGCGGACTGAATATGAACATACGTTCTGTGAATACGGAGGCTATTCTATTAAAAGGACAGACAAGATCTCCTTTTTTGCTGCCACTCACGCCACGATTCTTGTAGTCAAGTCATTTTCCAGGATGAGCTTGATCTAAATATAACAGAGGATATGCCAGTTTAACTGTGGATAAATGTTAGATGCATTTTATCATGAGTGGAAGGTTGCTGACATCAATTCCTAAATACTCAGGCTGCAATAACCTTCATAGCTTGGTCCTTTAAATTTAGATACATTGCTAGGTACTCGACAAAGACCATTTAAAAACACCCCGTTACAGAAAACATGACTATGACCTACAGATAAGCATTCAGGAAACATAATAGCAAAAGCTCAAGCTTCTGTAACCTCTTTCCAACCAGCAACATGCACCACAATAAGTTAATTAGCTCAATTGGAGCATTTCTAGCATGTTTGGTTGAAATTGGAAAATTACAGTTTTCAGTTTTGTAAGACGTTTGTAATATTCTCACAATAAGCTAATTAGCTCAATTGGAGCATTTCTAGCATGTTTGGTTGAAATTGGAAAATTACATTTTTCACTTTTGTCAGACAATTGCAATATTCTCACAATAAGCTAATTAGCTCAATTGGAGCATTTCTAGCATGTTTGGTTGAAATTGGAAACTTACATTTTTCAGTTTTGTCAGACGTTTGTAATATTCTCACAATAAGCTAATTAGCTCAATTGGAGCATTTCTAGCATGTTTGGTTGAAATTGGAAATTTACATTTTTCAGTTTTGTCAGACGTTTGTACTATTCTCACAATAAGCTAATTAGCTCAATTGGAGCATTTCTAGCATGTTTGGTTGAAATTGGAAATTTACATTTTTCAGTGTTGTCAGACGTTTGTAATATTCTAGCAATAAGCTAATTAGCTCAATTGGAGCATTTCTAGCATGTTTGGTTGAAATTGAAAATTTACATTTTTCAGTGTTGTCAGACGTTTGTAATATTCTCACAATAAGCTAACTAGCTCAAATGGAGCATTTCTAGCATGTTTGGTTGAAATTGAAAATTTACATTTTTCAGTTTTGTCAGACGTTTGTAATATTCTCACAATAAACTAATTAGCTCAATTGGAGCATTTCTAGCATGTTTAGTTGAAATTGGAAATTTACATTTTTCACTTTTGTCAGACAATTGCAATATTCTCTCAATAAGCTAATTAGCTCAATTGGAGCATTTCTAGCATGCTTGGTTGAAATTGGAAATTTACATTTTTCAGTTTTGTCAGACGTTTGTAAAATTCTTACAGTAAGCTTATTTCCGCAATTGGAGCATTTCTAGCATGTTTGGTTGAAATTGGAAATTTACATTTTTCAGTTTTGTCAGACGTTTGTAATATTCTCACAATAAGCTAATTAGCTCAATTGGAGCATTTCTAGCATGTTTGGTTTAAATTGGAAATATACATTTTTCACTTTTGTCAGACAATTGCAATATTCTCTCAATAAGCTAATTAGCTCAATTGGAGCATTTCTAGCATGTTTGGTTGAAATTGGAAATTTACATTTTTCAGTTTTGTCAGACGTTTGTAAAATTCTTACAGTAGGCTTATTTGCGCAATTTGAGCATTTCTAGCATGTTTGGTTGAAATTGGAAATTTACATTTTTCACTTTTGGCAGACGTTTGTAATATTCTCACAATAAGCTAATTAGCTCAATTGGAGCATTTCTAGCATGTTTGGATGAAATTGGAAATTTCCATTTTTCACTTTTGTCAAGGAATTGCAATATTCTCACAATAAGCTAATTAGCTCAATTGGAGCATTTCTAGCATGTTTGGTTGAAATTGGAAATTTACATTTTTCAGTTTTGTCAGACGTTTGTAATATTCTCACAATAAGCTATTTAGCTCAATTGGAGCATTTCTAGCATGTTTGGTTGAAATTGGAAATTTACATTTTTCACTTTTGTCAGACGTTTGTAATATTCTCACAATAAGCTATTTAGCTCAATTGGAGCATTTCTAGCATGTTTGGTTGAAATTGGAAAATTACATTTTTCAGTTTTGTCAGACGTTTGTAATATTCTCACAATAAGCTAATTAGCTCAATTGGAGCATTTCTAGCATGTTTGGTTGAAATTGGAAATTTACATTTTTCATTTTGGTCAGACGTTTGTAATATTCTCACAATAAGCTAATTAGCTCAATTGGAGCATTTCTAACATGTTTGGTTGAAATTGTAAATTTACATTTTTCACTTTTGTCAGACAATTGCAATATTCTCACAATAAGCTAATTAGCTCAATTGGAGCATTTCTAGCATGTTTGGTTGAAATTGGAAATTTACATTTTTCACTTTTGTCAGACGTTTGGAAAATTCTTACAGTAGACTTATTTGCGCAATTTGAGCATTTCTAGCATGTTTGGTTGAAATTGGAAATTTACATTTTTCAGTTTTGTCAGACGTTTGTAATATTCTCACAATAAGCTAATTAGCTCAATTGGAGCATTTCTAGCATGTTTGGTTGAAATTGGAAATTTACATTTTTCACTTTTGTCAGACGTTTGTAAAATTCTTACAGTAGGCTTTTTTGCGCAATTTGAGCATTTCTAGCATGTTTGGTTAAAATTGGAAATTTAGATTTTTCACTTTTGTCAGACGTTTGTAATATTCTCACAATAAGCTAATTAGCTCAATTGGAGCATTTCTAACATGTTTGGTTGAAATTGGAAATTTACACTTTTTCACTTTTGTCAGACGTTTGTAAAATTCTTACAGTAAGCTTATTTCCGCAATTGGAGCATTTCTAGCATGTTTGGTTGAAATTGGAAATTTACATTTTTCAGTTTTGTCAGACGTTTGTAATATTCTCACAATAAGCTAATTAGCTCAATTGGAGCATTTCTAGCATGTTTGGTTTAAATTGGAAATTTACATTTTTCAGTTTTGTCAGACGTTTGTAATATTCTCACAATAAGCTAATTAGCTCAATTGGAGCATTTCTAACATGTTTGGTTGAAATTGTAAATATACATTTTTCACTTTTGTCAGACAATTGCAATATTCTCACAATAAGCTAATTAGCTCAATTGGAGCATTTCTAGCATGTTTGGTTGAAATTGAAAATTTACATTTTTCAGTTTTGTCAGACGTTTGGAAAATTCTTACAGTAGGCTTATTTGCGCAATTTGAGCATTTCTAGCATGTTTGGTTGAAATTGGAAATTTACATTTTTCAGTTTTGTCAGACGTTTGTAATATTCTCACAATAAGCTAATTAGCTCAATTGGAGCATTTCTAGCATGTTTGGTTGAAATTGGAAATTTACATTTTTCAGTTTTGTCAGACGTTTGTAAAATTCTTACAGTAGGCTTATTTGCGCAATTTGAGCATTTCTAGCATGTTTGGTTGAAATTGGAAATTTACATTTTTCAGTTTTGTCAGACGTTTGTAATATTCTCACAATAAGCTAATTAGCTCAATTGGAGAATTTCTAGCATGTTTGGATTAATTTGGAAATTTACATTTTTCACTTTTGTCAGACGATTGCAATATTCTCACAATAAGCTAATTAGCTCAATTGGAGCATTTCTAACATGTTTGGTTGAAATTGGAAATTTACATTTTTCAGTTTTGTCAGACGTTTGTAATATTCTCACAATAAGCTAATTAGCTCAATTGGAGCATTTCTAGCATGTATGGTTGAAATTGGAAATTTACATTTTTCAGTTTTGTCAGACGTTTGTAATATTCTCACAATAAGCTAATTAGCTCAATTGGAGCATTTCTAGCATGTTTGGTTGAAATTGGAAATTTACATTTTTCAGTTTGGTCAGACGTTTGTAATATTCTCACAATAAGCTAATTAGCTCAATTGGAGCATTTCTAGCATGTTTGGTTGAAATTGGAAATTTACATTTTTCAGTTTGGTCAGACGTTTGTAATATTCTCACAATAAGCTAATTAGCTCAATTGGAGCATTTCTAACATGTTTGGTTGAAATTGTAAATTTACATTTTTCACTTTTGTCAGACAATTGCAATATTCTCACAATAAGCTAATTAGCTCAGTTGGAACATTTCTAGCATGTTTGGTTGAAATTGAAAATTTACATTTTTCAGTTTTGTCAGACGTTTGGAAATTCTTACAGTAGGCTTATTTGCGCAATTTGAGCATTTCTAGCATGTTTGGTTAAAATTGGAAATTTACATTTTTCACTTTTGTCAGACGTTTGTAATATTCTCACAATAAGCTAATTAGCTCAATTGGAGCATTTCTAGCATGTTTGGTTGAAATTGGAAATTTACACTTTTTCACTTTTGTCAGACGTTTGTAAAATTCTTACAGTAAGCTTATTTCCGCAATTGGAGCATTTCTAGCATGTTTGGTTGAAATTGGAAATTTACATTTTTCAGTTTTGTCAGACGTTTGTAATATTCTCACAATAAGCTAATTAGCTCAATTGGAGCATTTCTAGCATGTTTGGTTGAAATTGGAAATTTACATTTTTCAGTTTTGTCAGACGTTTGTAATATTCTCACAATAAGCTAATTAGCTCAATTGGAGCATTTCTAACATGTTTGGTTGAAATTGTAAATTTACATTTTTCACTTTTGTCAGACGTTTGTAATATTCTCACAATAAGCTAATTAGCTCAATTGGAGCATTTCTAGCATGTTTGGTTGAAATTGGAAATTTACATTTTTCAGTTTTGGCAGACGTTTGTAATATTCTCACAATAAGCTAATTAGCTCAATTGGAGCATTTCTAGCATGTTTGGTTGAAATTGGAAATTCACATTTTTCACTTTTGTCAGACAATTGCAATATTCTCCCAATAAGCTAATTAGCTCAATTGGAGCATTTCTAGCATGTTTAGTTGAAATTGGAAATTTACATTTTTCACTTTTGTCAGACGTTTGTAATATTCTCACAATAAGCTAATTAGCTCAATTGGAGCATTTCTAGCATGTTTGGTTGAATTTGGAAATTTACATTTTTCAGTTTTGTCAGACAATTGCAATATTCTCTCAATAAGCTAATTAGCTCAATTGGAGCAATTCTAGCATGTTTGGTTGAAATTGGAAATTTACATTTTTCAGTCTTGTCAGAAGTTTGTAAAATTCTTACAATAGGCTTATTTGCGCAATTTGAGCATTTCTAGCATGTTTGGTTGAAATTGGAAATTTACATTTTTCAGTTTTGTCAGACGTTTGTAAAATTCTTACAGTAAGCTTATTTCGGCAATTGGAGCATTTCTAGCATGTTTGGTTGAAATTGGAAATTTACATTTTTCAGTTTTGTCAGACGTTTGTAAGATTCTCACAATAAGCTAATTAGCTCAATTGGAGCATTTCTAGCATGTTTGGTTTAAATTGGAAATTTACATTTTTCACTTTTGTCAGACAATTGCAATATTCTCTCAATAAGCTAATTAGCTCAATTGGAGCATTTCTAGCATGTTTGGTTGAAATTGGAAATTTACATTTTTCAGTTTTGTCAGACGTTTGTAAAATTCTTACAGTAGGCTTATTTGCGCAATTTGAGCATTTCTAGCATGTTTGGTTGAAATTGGAAATTTACATTTTTCACTTTTGGCAGACGTTTGTAATATTCTCACAATAAGCTAATTAGCTCAATTGGAGCATTTCTAGCATGTTTGGTTGAAATTGGAAATTTACATTTTTCACTTTTGTCAGACAATTGCAATATTCTCTCAATAAGCTAATTAGCTCAATTGGAGCATTTCTAGCATGTTTGGTTGAAACTGGAAATTTACATTTTTCAGTTTTGTCAGACGTTTGTAAAACTCTTACAGTAGGCTTATTTGCGCAATTTGAGCATTTCTAGCATGTTTGGTTGAAATTGGAACTTTACATTTTTCACTTTTGTCAGACGTTTGTAATATTCTCACAATAAGCTAATTAGCTCAATTGGAGAATTTCTAGCATGTTTGGATTAAATTGGAAATTTACATTTTTCACTTTTGTCAGACGATTGCAATATTCTCACAATAAGCTAATTAGCTCAATTGGAGCATTTCTAACATGTTTGGTTGAAATTGGAAATTTACATTTTTCAGTTTTGTCAGACGTTTGTAAT
This sequence comes from Watersipora subatra, assembly GCF_963576615.1. Taxonomy (NCBI): domain Eukaryota; kingdom Metazoa; phylum Bryozoa; class Gymnolaemata; order Cheilostomatida; family Watersiporidae; genus Watersipora; species Watersipora subatra. The sequence continues at coordinate 40,362,871 of NC_088710.1, read as the reverse complement.
ATTCTCACAATAAGCTAATTAGCTCAATTGGAGCATTTCTAGCATGTTTGGTTGAAATTGGAAATTTACATTTTTCAGTTTTGTCAGACGTTTGTAATATTCTCACAATAAGCTAATTAGCTCAATTGGAGCATTTCTAGCATGTATGGTTGAAATTGGAAATTTACATTTTTCAGTTTTGTCAGACGTTTGTAATATTCTCACAATAAGCTAATTAGCTCAATTGGAGCATTTCTAGCATGTTTGTTTGAAATTGGAAATTTACATTTTTCAGTTTGGTCAGACGTTTGTAATATTCTCACAATAAGCTAATTAGCTCAATTGGAGCATTTCTAGCATGTTTGGTTGAAATTGGAAATTTACATTTTTCAGTTTGGTCAGACGTTTGTAATATTCTCACAATAAGCTAATTAGCTCAATTGGAGCATTTCTAACATGTTTGGTTGAAATTGTAAATTTACATTTTTCACTTTTGTCAGACAATTGCAATATTCTCACAATAAGCTAATTAGCTCAGTTGGAACATTCCTAGCATGTTTGGTTGAAATTGAAAATTTACATTTTTCAGTTTTGTCAGACGTTTGGAAAATTCTTACAGTAGGCTTATTTGCGCAATTTGAGCATTTCTAGCATGTTTGGTTAAAATTGGAAATTTACATTTTTCACTTTTGTCAGACGTTGGTAATATTCTCACAATAAGCTAATTAGCTCAATTGGAGCATTTCTAGCATGTTTGGTTGAAATTGGAAATTTACACTTTTTCACTTTTGTCAGACGTTTCTAAAATTCTTACAGTAAGCTTATTTCCGCAATTGGAGCATTTCTAGCATGTTTGGTTGAAATTGGAAATTTACATTTTTCAGTTTTGTCAGACGTTTGTAATATTCTCACAATAAGCTAATTAGCTCAATTGGAGCATTTCTAGCATGTTTGGTTGAAATTGGAAATTTACATTTTTCAGTTTTGTCAGACGTTTGTAATATTCTCACAATAAGCTAATTAGCTCAATTGGAGAATTTCTAGCATGTTTGGTTGAAATTGGAAATTTACACTTTTTCACTTTTGTCAGACGTTTGTAAAATTCTTACAGTAAGCTTATTTCCGCAATTGGAGCATTTCTAGCATGTTTGGTTGAAATTGGAAATTTACATTTTTCAGTTTTGTCAGACGTTTGTAATATTCTCACAATAAGCTAATTAGCTCAATTGGAGCATTTCTAGCATGTTTGGTTTAAATTGGAAATTTACATTTTTCACTTTTGTCAGACAATTGCAATATTCTCTCAATAAGCTAATTAGCTCAATTGGAGCATTTCTAGCATGTTTGGTTGAAATTGGAATTTTACATTTTTCAGTTTTGTCAGACATTTGTAATATTCTTAAAATAGCCTTATTTGCGCAATTTGAGCATTTCTAGCATGTTTGGTTGAAATTGGAAATTTACATTTTCACTTTTGTCAGACGTTTGTAATATTCTCACAATAAGCTAATTAGCTCAATTGGAGCATTTCTAGGATGTTTGGTTGAAATTGGAAATTTACACTTTTTCACTTTTGTCAGACGTTTGTAAAATTCTTACAGTAAGCTTATTTCCGCAATTGGAGCATTTCTAGCATGTTTGGTTGAAATTGGAAATTTACATTTTTCAGTTTTGTCAGACGTTTGTAATATTCTCACAATAAGCTAATTAGCTCAATTGGAGCATTTCTAGCATGTTTGGTTGAAATTGGAAATTTACATTTTTCACTTTTGTCAGACAATTGCAATATTCTCTCAATAAGCTAATTAGCTCAATTGGAGCATTTCTAGCATGTTTGGTTGAAATTGGAAATTTACATTTTTCACTTTTGTCAGACGTTTGTAAAATTCTTAAAATAGGCTTATTTGCGCAATTTGAGCATTTCTAGCATGTTTTGTTGAAATTGGAAATTTACATTTTTCACTTTTGTCAGACGTTTGTAATATTCTCACAATAAGCTAATTAGCTCAATTGGAGCATTTCTAGCATGTTTGGTTGAAATTGGAAATTTACATTTTTCACTTTTGTCAGACAATTGCAATATTCTCTCAATAAGCTAATTAGCTCAATTGGAGCATTTCTAGCATGTTTGGTTGAAATTGGAAATTTACATTTTTCAGTTTTGTCAGACGTTTGTAAAATTCTTACAATAGGCTTATTTGCGCAATTTGAGCATTTCTAGCATGTTTGGTTGAAATTGGAAATTTACATTTTTCAGTTTTGTCAGACGTTTGTAAAATTCTTACAGTAGGCTTATTTGCGCAATTTGAGCATTTCTAGCATGTTTTGTTGACATTGGAAATTTACATTTTTCACTTTTGGCTGACGTTTGTAATATTCTCACAATAAGCTAATTAGCTCAATTGGAGCATTTCTAGCATGTTTGGTTGAAATTGGAAATTTACATTTTTCACTTTTGTCAGACAATTGCAATATTCTCTCAATAAGCTAATTAGCTCAATTGGAGCATTTCTAGCATGTTTGTTTGAAATTGGAAATTTACATTTTTCAGTTTTGTCAGACGTTTGTAATATTCTCACAATAAGCTAATTAGCTCAATTGGAGCATTTCTAGCATGTATGGTTGAAATTGGAAATTTACATTTTTCAGTTTTGTCAGACGTTTGTAATATTCTCACAATAAGCTAATTAGCTCAATTGGAGCATTTCTAACATGTTTGGTTGAAAATGTAAATTTACATTTTTCACTTTTGTCAGACAATTGCAATATTCTCACAATAAGCTAATTAGCTCAATTGGAGCATTTCTAGCATGTTTGGTTGAAATTGGAAATTTACATTTTTCAGTTTTGTCAGACGTTTGGAAAATTCTTACAGTAGCTTATTTGCGCAATTTGAGCATTTCTAGCATGTTTGGTTAAAATTGGAAGTTTACATTTTTCAGTTTTGTCAGACGTTTGTAATATTCTCACAATAAGCTAATTAGCTCAATTGGAGCATTTCTAGCATGTTTGGTTGAAATTGGAAATTTACACTTTTTCACTTTTGTCAGACGTTTGTAAAATTCTTACAGTAAGCTTAGTTCCGCAATTGGAGCATTTCTAGCATGTTTGGTTGAAATTGGAAATTTACATTTTTCAGTTTTGTCAGACGTTTGTAATATTCTCACAATAAGCTAATTAGCTCAATTGGAGCATTTCTAGCATGTTTGGTTTAAATTGGAAATTTACATTTTTCACTTTTGTCAGACAATTGCAATATTCTCTCAATAAGCTAATTAGCTCAATTGGAGCATTTTTAGCATGTTTGGTTGAAATTGGAAATTTACATTTTTCAGTTCTGTCAGACGTTTGTAATATTCTCACAATAAGCTAATTAGCTCAATTGGAGCATTTCTAACATGTTTGGTTGAAATTGTAAATTTAAATTTTTCACTTTTGTCAGACAATTGCAATATTCTCACAATAAGCTATTTAGCTCAATTGGAGCATTTTTAGCATGTTTGGTTGAAATTGAAAATTTACATTTTTCAGTTTTGTCAGACGTTTGGAAAATTCTTACAGTAGGCTTATTTGCGCAATTTGAGCATTTCTAGCATGTTTGGTTGAAATTGGAAATTTACATTTTTCAGTTTTGTCAGACGTTTGTAATATTCTCACAATAAGCTAATTAGCTCAATTGGAGCATTTCTAGCATGTTTGGTTGAAATTGGAAATTTACATTTTTCAGTTTTGTCAGACGTTTGTAAAATTCTTACAGTAGGCTTATTTGCGCAATTTGAGCATTCCTAGCATGTTTGGTTAAAATTGGAAATTTACATTTTTCACTTTTGTCAGACGTTTGTAATATTCTCACAATAAGCTAATTAGCTCAATTGGAGCATTTCTAGCATGTTTGGTTGAAATTGGAAATTTACACTTTTTCACTTTTGTCAGACGTTTGTAAAATTCTTACAGTAAGCTTATTTCCGCAATTGGAGCATTTCTAGCATGTTTGGTTGAAATTGGAAATTTACATTTTTCAGTTTTGTCAGACGTTTGTAATATTCTCACAATAAGCTAATTAGCTCAATTGGAGCATTTCTAGCATGTTTGGTTTAAATTGGAAATTTACATTTTTCACTTTTGTCAGACAATTGCAATATTCTCTCAATAAGCTAATTAGCTCAATTGGAGCATTTCTAGCATGTTTGGTTGAAATTGGAAATTTACATTTTTCAGTTTTGTCAGACGTTTGTAAAATTCTTAAAATAGCCTTATTTGCGCAATTTGAGCATTTCTAGCATGTTTGGTTGAAATTGGAAATTTACATTTTCACTTTTGTCAGACGTTTGTAATATTCTCACAATAAGCTAATTAGCTCAATTGGAGCATTTCTAGCATGTTTGGTTGAAATTGGAAATTTACATTTTTCACTTTTGTCAGACAATTGCAATATTCTCTCAATACGCTAATTAGCTCAATTGGCGCATTTCTAGCATGTTTGGTTGAAATTGGAAATTTACATTTTTCAGTCTTGTCAGACGTTTGTAAAATTCTTACAATAGGCTTATTTGCGCAATTTGAGCATTTCTAGCATGTTTGGTTGAAATTGGAAATTTACATTTTTCAGTTTTGTCAGACGTTTGTAAAATTCTTACAGTAGGCTTATTTGCGCAATTTGAGCATTTCTAGCATGTTTGGTTGAAATTGGAAATTTACATTTTTCACTTTTGGCAGACGTTTGTAATATTCTCACAATAAGCTAATTAGCTCAATTGGAGCATTTCTAGCATGTTTGGTTGAAATTGGAAATTTACATTTTTCAGTTTTGTCAGACGTTTGTAAAACTCGTACAGTAGGCTTATTTGCGCAATTTGAGCATTTCTAGCATGCTTGGTTGAAATTGGAAATTTACACTTTTTCACTTTTGTCAGACGTTTGTAATATTCTCACAATAAGATAATTAGCTCAATTGGAGCATTTCTAGCATGTTTGGTTGAAATTGGAAATTTACATTTTTCACTTTTGTCAGACGATTGCAATATTCTCACAATAAGCTAATTAGCTCAATTGGAGCATTTCTAACTTGTTTGGTTGAAATTGGAAATTCACATTTTTCAGTTTTGTCAGACGTTTGTAATATTTTCACAATAAGCTAATTAGCTCAATTGGAGCATTTCTAGCATGTTTGGTTGAAATTGGAAATTTACATTTTTCACTTTTGTCAGACGTTTGTAAAATTCTTAAAATAGGCTTATTTGCGCAATTTGAGCATTTCTAGCATGTTTTGTTGAAATTGGAAATTTACATTTTTCACTTTTGTCAGACGTTTGTAATATTCTCACAATAAGCTAATTAGCTCAATTGGAGCATTTCTAGCATGTTTGGTTGAAATTGGAAATTTACATTTTTCACTTTTGTCAGACAATTGCAATATTCTCTCAATAAGCTAATTAGCTCAATTGGAGCATTTCTAGCATGTTTGGTTGAAATTGGAAATTTACATTTTTCAGTCTTGTCAGACGTTTGTAAAATTCTTACAATAGGCTTATTTGCGCAATTTGAGCATTTCTAGCATGTTTGGTTGAAATTGGAAATTTACATTTTTCAGTTTTGTCAGACGTTTGTAAAATTCTTACAGTAAGCTTATTTCCGCAATTGGATCATTTCTAGCATGTTTGGTTGAAATTGGAAAATTACATTTTTCAGTTTTGTCAGACGTTTGTAATATTCTCACAATAAGGTAATTAGCTCAATTGGAGCATTTCTAGCATGTTTGGTTTAAATTGGAAATTTACATTTTTCACTTTTGTCAGACAATTGCAATATTCTCTCAATAAGCTAATTAGTTCAATTGGAGCATTTCTAGCATGTTTGGTTGAAATTGGAAATTTACATTTTTCAGTTTTGTCAGACGTTTGTAAAATTCTTACAGTAGGCTTATTTGCGCAATTTGAGCATTTCTAGCATGTTTTGTTGAAATTGGAAATTTACATTTTTCACTTTTGGCTGACGTTTGTAATATTCTCACAATAAGCTAATTAGCTCAATTGGAGCATTTCTAGCATGTTTGGTTGAAATTGGAAATTTACATTTTCACTTTTGTCAGACAATTGCAATATTCTCTCAATAAGCTAATTAGCTCAATTGGAGCATTTCTAGCATGTTTGTTTGAAATTGGAAATTTACATTTTTCAGTTTTGTCAGACGTTTGTAATATTCTCACAATAAGCTAATTAGCTCAATTGGAGCATTTCTAGCATGTATGGTTGAAATTAGAAATTTACATTTTTCAGTTTTGTCAGACGTTTGTAATATTCTCACAATAAGCTAATTAACTCAATTGGAGCATTTCTAGCATGTTTGGTTGAAATTGGAAATTTACATTTTTCAGTTTTGTCAGACGTTTGGAAAATTCTTACAGTAGCTTATTTGCGCAATTTGAGCATTTCTAGCATGTTTGGTTAAAATTGGAAGTTTACATTTTTCAGTTTTGTCAGACGTTTGTAATATTCTCACAAAAAGCTAATTAGCTCAATTGGAGCATTTCTAGCATGTTTGGTTGAAATTGGAAATTTACACTTTTTCACTTTTGTCAGACGTTTGTAAAATTCTTACAGTAAGCTTAGTTCCGCAATTGGAGCATTTCTAGGATGTTTGGTTGAAATTGGAAATTTACATTTTTCAGTTTTGTCAGACGTTTGTAATATTCTCACAATAAGCTAATTAGCTCAATTGGAGCATTTCTAGCATGTTTGGTTTAAATTGGAAATTTACATTTTTCACTTTTGTCAGACAATTGCAATATTCTCTCAATAAGCTAATTAGCTCAATTGGAGCATTTTTAGCATGTTTGGTTGAAATTGGAAATTTACATTTTTCAGTTCTGTCAGACGTTTGTAATATTCTCACAATAAGCTAATTAGCTCAATTGGAGCATTTCTAACATGTTTGGTTGAAATTGTAAATTTAAATTTTTCACTTTTGTCAGACAATTGCAATATTCTCACAATAAGCTAATTAGCTCAATTGGAGCATTTTTAGCATGTTTGGTTGAAATTGAAAATTTACATTTTTCAGTTTTGTCAGACGTTTGGAAAATTCTTACAGTAGGCTTATTTGCGCAATTTGAGCATTTCTAGCATGTTTGGTTGAAATTGGAAATTTACATTTTTCAGTTTTGTCAGACGTTTGTAATATTCTCACAATAAGCTAATTAGCTCAATTGGAGCATTTCTAGCATGTTTGGTTGAAATTGGAAATTTACACTTTTTTACTTTTGTCAGACGTTTGTAAAATTCTTACAGTAAGCTTATTTCCGCAATTGGAGCATTTCTAGCATGTTTGGTTGAAATTGGAAATTTACATTTTTCAGTTTTGTCAGACGTTTGTAATATTCTCACAATAAGCTAATTAGCTAAATTGGAGCATTTCTAGCATGTTTGGTTTAAATTGGAAATTTACATTTTTCACTTTTGTCAGACAATTGCAATATTCTCTCAATAAGCTAATTAGCTCAATTGGAGCATTTCTAGCATGTTTGGTTGAAATTGGAAATTTACATTTTTCAGTTTTGTCAGACGTTTGTAAAATTCTTAAAATAGCCTTATTTGCGCAATTTGAGCATTTCTAGCATGTTTGGTTGAAATTGGAAATTTACATTTTCACTTTTGTCAGACGTTTGTAATATTCTCACAATAAGCTAATTAGCTCAATTGGAGCATTTCTAGCATGTTTGGTTGAAATTGGAAATTTACATTTTTCACTTTTGTCAGACAATTGCAATATTCTCTCAATACGCTAATTAGCTCAATTGAAGCATTTCTAGCATGTTTGGTTGAAATTGGAAATTTACATTTTTCAGTCTTGTCAGACGTTTGTAAAATTCTTACAATAGGCTTATTTGCGCAATTTGAGCATTTCTAGCATGTTTGGTTGAAATTGGAAATTTACATTTTTCAGTTTTGTCAGACGTTTGTAAAATTCTTACAGTAGGCTTATTTGCGCAATTTGAGCATTTCTAGCATGTTTGGTTGAAATTGGAAATTTACATTTTTCACTTTTGGCAGACGTTTGTAATATTCTCACAATAAGCTAATTAGCTCAATTGGAGCATTTCTAGCATGTTTGGTTGAAATTGGAAATTTACATTTTTCAGTTTTGTCAGACGTTTGTAAAACTCTTACAGTAGGCTTATTTGCGCAATTTGAGCATTTCTAGCATGCTTGGTTGAAATTGGAAATTTACATTTTTCACTTTTGTCAGACGTTTGTAATATTCTCACAATAAGATAATTAGCTCAATTGGAGCATTTCTAGCATGTTTGGTTGAAATTGGAAATTTACATTTTTCACTTTTGTCAGACGATTGCAATATTCTCACAATAAGCTAATTAGCTCAATTGGAGCATTTCTAACATGTTTGGTTGAAATTGGAAATTCACATTTTTCAGTTTTGTCAGACGTTTGTAATATTTTCACAATAAGCTAATTAGCTCAATTGGAGCATTTCTAGCATGTTTGGTTGAAATTGGAAATTTACATTTTTCAGTTTTGTCAGACGTTTGTAAAATTCTTACAGTAGGCTTATTTGCGCAATTTGAGCATTTCTAGCATGTTTGGTTGAAATTGGAAATTTACATTTTTCACTTTTGTCAGACGTTTGTAATATTCTCACAATAAGCTAATTAGCTCAATTGGAGCATTTCTAGCATGTTTGGTTGAAATTGGAAATTTACATTTTTCACTTTTGTCAGACAATTGCAATATTCTCTCAATAAGCTAATTAGCTCAATTGGAGCATTTCTAGCATGTTTGGTTGAAATTGGAAATTTACATTTTTCAGTTTTGTCAGACGTTTGTAATATTCTCACAATAAGCTAATTAGCTCAATTGGAGCATTTCTAACATGTTTGGTTGAAATTGTAAATTTACATTTTTCACTTTTGTCAGACAATTGCAATATTCTCACAATAAGCTAATTAGCTCAATTGGAGCATTTCTAGCATGTTTGGTTGAAATTGGAAGTTTACATTTTTCAGTTTTGTCAGACGTTTGTAAAATTCTTACAGTAGGCTTATTTGCGCAATTTGAGCATTTCTATCATGTTTGGTTAAAATTCGAAATTTACATTTTTCACTTTTGTCAGACGTTTGTAATATTCTCACAATAAGCTAATTAGCTCAATTGGAGCATTTCTAGCATGTTTGGTTGAAATTGGAAATTTACATTTTTCACTTTTGTCAGACAATTGCAATATTCTCTCAATAAGCTAATTAGCTCAATTGGAGCATTTCTAGCATGTTTGGTTGAAATTGGAAATTTACATTTTTCAGTCTTGTCAGACGTTTGTAAAATTCTTAAAATAGGCTTATTTGCGCAATTTGAGCATTTCTAGCATGTTTGGTTGAAATTGGAAATTTACATTTTTCAGTTTTGTCAGACGTTTGTAATATTCTCACAATAAGCTAATTAGCTCAATTGGAGCATTTCTAGCATGTTTGGTTGAAATTGAAAATTTACATTTTTCACTTTTGTCAGACAATTGCAATATTCTCTCAATAAGCTAATTAGCTCAATTGGAGCATTTCTAGCATGTTTGGTTGAAATTGGAAATTTACATTTTTCAGTCTTGTCAGACGTTTGTAAAATTCTTACAATAGGCTTATTTGCGCAATTTGAGCATTTCTAGCATGTTTGGTTGAAATTGGAAATTTACAATTTTCAGTTTTGTCAGACGTTTGTAATATTTTCACAATAAGCTAATTAGCTCAATTGGAGCATTTCTAGCATGTTTGGTTGAAATTGGAAATTTACATTTTTCACTTTTGTCAGACAATTGCAATATTCTCTCAATAAGCTAATTAGCTCAATTGGAGCATTTCTAACATGTTTGGTTGAAATTGGAAATTCACATTTTTCAGTTTTGTCAGACGTTTGTAATATTTTCACAATAAGCTAATTAGCTCAATTGGAGCATTTCTAGCATGTTTGGTTGAAATTAGAAATTTACATTTTTCAGTTTTGTCAGACGTTTGTAAGATTCTTACAGTAGGCTTATTTGCGCAATTTGAGCATTTCTAGCATGTTTGGTTGAAATTGGAAATTTACATTTTTCACTTTTGTCAGACGTTTGTAATATTCTCACAATAAGCTAATTAGCTCAATTGGAGCATTTCTAGCATGTTTGGTTGAAATTGGAAATTTACATTTTTCAGTTTTGTCAGACGTTTGGAAAATTCTTACAGTAGGCTTATTTGCGCAATTTGAGCATTTCTAGCATGTTTGGTTAAAATTGGAAGTTTACATTTTTCAGCTTTGTCAGACGTTTGTAATATTCTCACAATAAGCTAATTAGCTCAATTGGAGCATTTCTAGCATGTTTTGTTGAAATTGGAAATTTACACTTTTTCACTTTTGTCAGACGTTTGTAAAATTCTTACAGTAAGCTTATTTCCGCAATTTGAGCATTTCTAGCATGTTTGGTTGAAATTGGAAATTTACATTTTTCAGTTTTGTCAGACGTTTGTAATATTCTCACAATAAGCTAATTAGCTCAATTGGAGCATTTCTAGCATGTTTGGTTTAAATTGGAAATTTACATTTTTCACTTTTGTCAGACAATTGCAATATTCTCTCAATAAGCTAATTAGCTCAATTGGAGCATTTTTAGCATGTTTGGTTGAAATTGGAAATTTACATTTTTCAGTTCTGTCAGACGTTTGTAATATTCTCACAATAAGCTAATTAGCTCAATTGGAGCATTTCTAACATGTTTGGTTGAAATGGTAAATTTACATTTTTCACTTTTGTCAGACAATTGCAATATTCTCACAATAAGCTAATTAGCTCAATTGGAGCATTTCTAGCATGTTTGGTTGAAATTGAAAATTTACATTTTTCAGTTTTGTCAGACGTTTGGAGAATTCTTACAGTAGGCTTATTTGCGCAATTTGAGCATTTCTAGCATGTTTGGTTGAAATTGGAAATTTACATTTTTCAGTTTTGTCAGACGTTTGTAATATTCTCACAATAAGCTAATTAGCTCAATTGGAGCATTTCTAGCATGTTTGGTTGAAATTGGAAATTTACATTTTTCAGTTTTGTCAGACGTTTGTAAAATTCTTACAGTAGGCTTATTTGCGCAATTTGAGCATTTCTAGCATGTTTGGTTAAAATTGGAAATTTACATTTTTCACTTTTGTCAGACGTTTGTAATATTCTCACAATAAGCTAATTAGCTCAATTGGAGCATTTCTAGCATGTTTGGTTGAAATTGGAAATTTACACTTTTTCACTTTTGTCAGACGTTTGTAAAATTCTTACAGTAAGCTTATTTCCGCAATTGGAGCATTTCTAGCATGTTTGGTTGAAATTGGAAATTTACATTTTTCAGTTTTGTCAGACGTTTGTAATATTCTCACAATAAGCTAATTAGCTCAATTGGAGCATTTCTAGCATGTTTGGTTTAAATTGGAAATTTACATTTTTCACTTTTGTCAGACAATTGCAATATATTCTCAATAAGCTAATTAGCTCAATTGGAGCATTTCTAGCATGTTTGGTTGAAATTGGAAATTTACATTTTTCAGTTTTGTCAGACGTTTGTAAAATTCTTACAGAAGGCTTATTTGCGCAATTTGAGCATTTCTAGCATGTTAGGTTGAAATTGGAAATTTACATTTTTCACTTTTGGCAGACGTTTGTAATATTCTCACAATAAGCTAATTAGCTCATTTGGAGCATTTCTAGCATGTTTGGTTGAAATTGGAAATTTACATTTTTCACTTTTGTCAGACAATTGCAATATTCTCTCAATAAGCTAATTAGCTCAATTGGAGCATTTCTAACATGTTTGGTTGAAAATGTAAATTTACATTTTTCACTTTTGTCAGACAATTGCAATATTCTCACAATAAGCTAATTAGCTCAATTGGAGCATTTCTAGCATGTTTGGTTGAAATTGAAAATTTACATTTTTCAGTTTTGTCAGACGTTTGGAAAATTCTTACAGTAGGCTTATTTGCGCAATTTGAGCATTTCTAGCATGTTTGGTTAAAATTGGAAGTTTACATTTTTCAGCTTTGTCAGACGTTTGTAATATTCTCACAATAAGCTAATTAGCTCAATTGGAGCATTTCTAGCATGTTTTGTTGAAATTGGAAATTTACACTTTTTCACTTTTGTCAGACGTTTGTAAAATTCTTACAGTAAGCTTATTTCCGCAATTTGAGCATTTCTAGCATGTTTGGTTGAAATTGGAAATTTACATTTTTCAGTTTTGTCAGAAGTTTGTAATATTCTCACAATAAGCTAATTAGCTCAATTGGAGCATTTCTAGCATGTTTGGTTTAAATTGGAAATTTACATTTTTCACTTTTGTCAGACAATTGCAATATTCTCTCAATAAGCTAATTAGCTCAATTGGAGCATTTTTAGCATGTTTGGTTGAAATTGGAAATTTACATTTTTCAGTTCTGTCAGACGTTTGTAATATTCTCACAATAAGCTAATTAGCTCAATTGGAGCATTTCTAACATGTTTGGTTGAAATGGTAAATTTACATTTTTCACTATTGTCAGACAATTGCAATATTCTCACAATAAGCTAATTAGCTCAATTGGAGCATTTCTAGCATGTTTGGTTGAAATTGAAAATTTACATTTTTCAGTTTTGTCAGACGTTTGGAAAATTCTTACAGTAGGCTTATTTGCGCAATTTGAGCATTTCTAGCATGTTTGGTTGAAATTGGAAATTTACATTTTTCAGTTTTGTCAGACGTTTGTAATATTCTCACAATAAGCTAATTAGCTCAATTGGAGCATTTCTAGCATGTTTGGTTGAAATTGGAAATTTACATTTTTCAGTTTTGTCAGACGTTTGTAAAATTCTTACAGTAGGCTTATTTGCGCAATTTGAGCATTTCTAGCATGTTTGGTTAAAATTGGAAATTTACATTTTTCACTTTTGTCAGACGTTTGTAATATTCTCACAATAAGCTAATTAGCTCAATTGGAGCATTTCTAGCATGTTTGGTTGAAATTGGAAATTTACACTTTTTCACTTTTGTCAGACGTTTGTAAAATTCTTACAGTAAGCTTATTTCCGCAATTTGAGCATTTCTAGCATGTTTGGTTGAAATTGGAAATTTACATTTTTCAGTTTTGTCAGACGTTTGTAATATTCTCACAATAAGCTAATTAGCTCAATTGGAGCATTTCTAGCATGTTTGGTTTAAATTGGAAATTTACATTTTTCACTTTTGTCAGACAATTGCAATATTCTCTCAATAAGCTAATTAGCTCAATTGGAGCATTTCTAGCATGTTTGGTTGAAATTGGAAATTTACATTTTTCAGTTTTGTCAGACGTTTGTAAAATTCTTAAAATAGCCTTATTTGCGCAATTTGAGCATTTCTAGCATGTTTGGTTGAAATTGGAAATTTACATTTTCACTTTTGTCAGACGTTTGTAATATTCTCACAATAAGCTAATTAGCTCAATTGGAGCATTTCTAGCATGTTTGGTTGAAATTGGAAATTTACATTTTTCACTTTTGTCAGACAATTGCAATATTCTCTCAATAAGCTAATTAGCTCAATTGGAGCATTTCTAGCATGTTTGGTTGAAATTGGAAATTTACATTTTTCAGTCTTGTCAAACGTTTGTAAAATTCTTACAATAGGCTTATTTGCGCAATTTGAGCATTTCTAGCATGTTTGGTTGAAATTGGAAATTTACATTTTTCAGTTTTGTCAGACGTTTGTAAAATTCTTACAGTAGGCTTATTTGCGCAATTTGAGCATTTCTAGCATGTTTGGTTGAAATTGGAAATTTAAATTTTTCAATTTTGGCAGACGTTTGTAATATTCTCACAATAAGCTAATTAGCTCAATTGGAGCATTTCTGGCATGTTTGGTTGAAATTGGAAATTTACATTTTTCACTTTTGTCAGACAATTGCAATATTCTCTCATTAAGCTAATTAGCTCAATTGGAGCATTTCTAGCATGTTTGGTTGAAATTGGAAATTTACATTTTTCAGTTTTGTCAGACGTTTGTAAAACTCTTACAGTAGGCTTATTTGCGCAATTTGAGCATTTCTAGCATGCTTGGTTGAAATTGGAAATTTACATTTTTCACTTTTGTCAGACGTTTGTAATATTCTCACAATAAGATAATTAGCTCAATTGGAGCATTTCTAGCATGTTTGGTTGAAATTGGAAATTTACATTTTTCACTTTTGTCAGACGATTGCAATATTCTCACAATAAGCTAATTAGCTCAATTGGAGCATTTCTAACATGTTTGATTGAAATTGGAAATTTACATTTTTCAGTTTTGTCAGACGTTTGTAATATTCTCACAATAAGCTAATTAGCTCAATTGGAGCATTTCTAGCATGTTTGGTTGAAATTGGAAATTTACATTTTTCAGTTTTGTCAGACGTTTGTAATATTCTCACAATAAGCTAATTAGCTCAATTGGAGCATTTCTAGCATGTTTGGTTTAAATTGGAAATTTACATTTTTCACTTTTGTCAGACAATTGCAATATATTCTCAATAAGCTAATTAGCTCAATTGGAGCATTTCTAGCATGTTTGGTTGAAATTGGAAATTTACATTTTTCAGTTTTGTCAGACGTTTGTAAAATTCTTACAGAAGGCTTATTTGCGCAATTTGAGCATTTCTAGCATGTTTGGTTGAAATTGGAAATTTACATTTTTCACTTTTGGCAGACGTTTGTAATATTCTCACAATAAGCTAATTAGCTCATTTGGAGCATTTCTAGCATGTTTGGTTGAAATTGGAAATTTACATTTTTCACTTTTGTCAGACAATTGCAATATTCTCTCAATAAGCTAATTAGCTCAATTGGAGCATTTCTAACATGTTTGGTTGAAAATGTAAATTTACATTTTTCACTTTTGTCAGACAATTGCAATATTCTCACAATAAGCTAATTAGCTCAATTGGAGCATTTCTAGCATGTTTGGTTGAAATTGAAAATTTACATTTTTCAGTTTTGTCAGACGTTTGGAAAATTCTTACAGTAGGCTTATTTGCGCAATTTGAGCATTTCTAGCATGTTTGGTTAAAATTGGAAGTTTACATTTTTCAGCTTTGTCAGACGTTTGTAATATTCTCACAATAAGCTAATTAGCTCAATTGGAGCATTTCTAGCATGTTTTGTTGAAATTGGAAATTTACACTTTTTCACTTTTGTCAGACGTTTGTAAAATTCTTACAGTAAGCTTATTTCCGCAATTTGAGCATTTCTAGCATGTTTGGTTGAAATTGGAAATTTACATTTTTCAGTTTTGTCAGACGTTTGTAATATTCTCACAATAAGCTAATTAGCTCAATTGGAGCATTTCTAGCATGTTTGGTTTAAATTGGAAATTTACATTTTTCACTTTTGTCAGACAATTGCAATATTCTCTCAATAAGCTAATTAGCTCAATTGGAGCATTTTTAGCATGTTTGGTTGAAATTGGAAATTTACATTTTTCAGTTCTGTCAGACGTTTGTAATATTCTCACAATAAGCTAATTAGCTCAATTGGAGCATTTCTAACATGTTTGGTTGAAATGGTAAATTTACATTTTTCACTATTGTCAGACAATTGCAATATTCTCACAATAAGCTAATTAGCTCAATTGGAGCATTTCTAGCATGTTTGGTTGAAATTGAAAATTTACATTTTTCAGTTTTGTCAGACGTTTGGAAAATTCTTACAGTAGGCTTATTTGCGCAATTTGAGCATTTCTAGCATGTTTGGTTGAAATTGGAAATTTACATTTTTCAGTTTTGTCAGACGTTTGTAATATTCTCACAATAAGCTAATTAGCTCAATTGGAGCATTTCTAGCATGTTTGGTTGAAATTGGAAATTTACATTTTTCAGTTTTGTCAGACGTTTGTAAAATTCTTACAGTAGGCTTATTTGCGCAATTTGAGCATTTCTAGCATGTTTGGTTAAAATTGGAAATTTACATTTTTCACTTTTGTCAGACGTTTGTAATATTCTCACAATAAGCTAATTAGCTCAATTGGAGCATTTCTAGCATGTTTGGTTGAAATTGGAAATTTACACTTTTTCACTTTTGTCAGACGTTTGTAAAATTCTTACAGTAAGCTTATTTCCGCAATTTGAGCATTTCTAGCATGTTTGGTTGAAATTGGAAATTTACATTTTTCAGTTTTGTCAGACGTTTGTAATATTCTCACAATAAGCTAATTAGCTCAATTGGAGCATTTCTAGCATGTTTGGTTTAAATTGGAAATTTACATTTTTCACTTTTGTCAGACAATTGCAATATTCTCTCAATAAGCTAATTAGCTCAATTGGAGCATTTCTAGCATGTTTGGTTGAAATTGGAAATTTACATTTTTCAGTTTTGTCAGACGTTTGTAAAATTCTTAAAATAGCCTTATTTGCGCAATTTGAGCATTTCTAGCATGTTTGGTTGAAATTGGAAATTTACATTTTCACTTTTGTCAGACGTTTGTAATATTCTCACAATAAGCTAATTAGCTCAATTGGAGCATTTCTATCATGTTTGGTTGAAATTGGAAATTTACATTTTTCACTTTTGTCAGACAATTGCAATATTCTCTCAATAAGCTAATTAGCTCAATTGGAGCATTTCTAGCATGTTTGGTTGAAATTGGAAATTTACATTTTTCAGTCTTGTCAAACGTTTGTAAAATTCTTACAATAGGCTTATTTGCGCAATTTGAGCATTTCTAGCATGTTTGGTTGAAATTGGAAATTTACATTTTTCAGTTTTGTCAGACGTTTGTAAAATTCTTACAGTAGGCTTATTTGCGCAATTTGAGCATTTCTAGCATGTTTGGTTGAAATTGGAAATTTAAATTTTTCAATTTTGGCAGACGTTTGTAATATTCTCACAATAAGCTAATTAGCTCAATTGGAGCATTTCTAGCATGTTTGGTTGAAATTGGAAATTTACATTTTTCACTTTTGTCAGACATTTGCAATATTCTCTCATTAAGCTAATTAGCTCAATTGGAGCATTTCTAGCATGTTTGGTTGAAATTGGAAATTTACATTTTTCAGTTTTGTCAGACGTTTGTAAAACTCTTACAGTAGGCTTATTTGCGCAATTTGAGCATTTCTAGCATGCTTGGTTGAAATTGGAAATTTACATTTTTCACTTTTGTCAGACGTTTGTAATATTCTCACAATAAGATAATTAGCTCAATTGGAGCATTTCTAGCATGTTTGGTTGAAATTGGAAATTTACATTTTTCACTTTTGTCAGACGATTGCAATATTCTCACAATAAGCTAATTAGCTCAATTGGAGCATTTCTAACATGTTTGATTGAAATTGGAAATTTACATTTTTCAGTTTTGTCAGACGTTTGTAATATTCTCACAATAAGCTAATTAGCTCAATTGGAGCATTTCTAGCATGTTTGGTTGAAATTGGAAATTCACATTTTTCAGTTTTGTCAGACGTTGGTAATATTTTCACAATAAGCTAATTAGCTCAATTGGAGCATTTCTAGCATGTTTGGTTGAAATTGGAAATTTACATTTTTCACTTTTGTCAGACAATTGCAATATATTCTCAATAAGCTAATTAGCTCAATTGGAGCATTTCTAGCATGTTTGGTTGAAATTGGAAATTTACATTTTTCAGTTTTGTCAGACGTTTGTAAAATTCTTACAGAAGGCTTATTTGCGCAATTTGAGCATTTCTAGCATGTTTGGTTGAAATTGGAAATTTACATTTTTCACTTTTGGCAGACGTTTGTAATATTCTCACAATAAGCTAATTAGCTCATTTGGAGCATTTCTAGCATGTTTGGTTGAAATTGGAAATTTACATTTTTCACTTTTGTCAGACAATTGCAATATTCTCTCAATAAGCTAATTAGCTCAATTGGAGCATTTCTAACATGTTTGGTTGAAAATGTAAATTTACATTTTTCACTTTTGTCAGACAATTGCAATATTCTCACAATAAGCTAATTAGCTCAATTGGAGCATTTCTAGCATGTTTGGTTGAAATTGAAAATTTACATTTTTCAGTTTTGTCAGACGTTTGGAAAATTCTTACAGTAGGCTTATTTGCGCAATTTGAGCATTTCTAGCATGTTTGGTTAAAATTGGAAGTTTACATTTTTCAGCTTTGTCAGACGTTTGTAATATTCTCACAATAAGCTAATTAGCTCAATTGGAGCATTTCTAGCATGTTTTGTTGAAATTGGAAATTTACACTTTTTCACTTTTGTCAGACGTTTGTAAAATTCTTACAGTAAGCTTATTTCCGCAATTTGAGCATTTCTAGCATGTTTGGTTGAAATTGGAAATTTACATTTTTCAGTTTTGTCAGACGTTTGTAATATTCTCACAATAAGCTAATTAGCTCAATTGGAGCATTTCTAGCATGTTTGGTTTAAATTGGAAATTTACATTTTTCACTTTTGTCAGACAATTGCAATATTCTCTCAATAAGCTAATTAGCTCAATTGGAGCATTTTTAGCATGTTTGGTTGAAATTGGAAATTTACATTTTTCAGTTCTGTCAGACGTTTGTAATATTCTCACAATAAGCTAATTAGCTCAATTGGAGCATTTCTAACATGTTTGGTTGAAATGGTAAATTTACATTTTTCACTATTGTCAGACAATTGCAATATTCTCACAATAAGCTAATTAGCTCAATTGGAGCATTTCTAGCATGTTTGGTTGAAATTGAAAATTTACATTTTTCAGTTTTGTCAGACGTTTGGAAAATTCTTACAGTAGGCTTATTTGCGCAATTTGAGCATTTCTAGCATGTTTGGTTGAAATTGGAAATTTACATTTTTCAGTTTTGTCAGACGTTTGTAATATTCTCACAATAAGCTAATTAGCTCAATTGGAGCATTTCTAGCATGTTTGGTTGAAATTGGAAATTTACATTTTTCAGTTTTGTCAGACGTTTGTAAAATTCTTACAGTAGGCTTATTTGCGCAATTTGAGCATTTCTAGCATGTTTGGTTAAAATTGGAAATTTACATTTTTCACTTTTGTCAGACGTTTGTAATATTCTCACAATAAGCTAATTAGCTCAATTGGAGCATTTCTAGCATGTTTGGTTGAAATTGGAAATTTACACTTTTTCACTTTTGTCAGACGTTTGTAAAATTCTTACAGTAAGCTTATTTCCGCAATTTGAGCATTTCTAGCATGTTTGGTTGAAATTGGAAATTTACATTTTTCAGTTTTGTCAGACGTTTGTAATATTCTCACAATAAGCTAATTAGCTCAATTGGAGCATTTCTAGCATGTTTGGTTTAAATTGGAAATTTACATTTTTCACTTTTGTCAGACAATTGCAATATTCTCTCAATAAGCTAATTAGCTCAATTGGAGCATTTCTAGCATGTTTGGTTGAAATTGGAAATTTACATTTTTCAGTTTTGTCAGACGTTTGTAAAATTCTTAAAATAGCCTTATTTGCGCAATTTGAGCATTTCTAGCATGTTTGGTTGAAATTGGAAATTTACATTTTCACTTTTGTCAGACGTTTGTAATATTCTCACAATAAGCTAATTAGCTCAATTGGAGCATTTCTAGCATGTTTGGTTGAAATTGGAAATTTACATTTTTCACTTTTGTCAGACAATTGCAATATTCTCTCAATAAGCTAATTAGCTCAATTGGAGCATTTCTAGCATGTTTGGTTGAAATTGGAAATTTACATTTTTCAGTCTTGTCAAACGTTTGTAAAATTCTTACAATAGGCTTATTTGCGCAATTTGAGCATTTCTAGCATGTTTGGTTGAAATTGGAAATTTACATTTTTCAGTTTTGTCAGACGTTTGTAAAATTCTTACAGTAGGCTTATTTGCGCAATTTGAGCATTTCTAGCATGTTTGGTTGAAATTGGAAATTTAAATTTTTCACTTTTGGCAGACGTTTGTAATATTCTCACAATAAGCTAATTAGCTCAATTGGAGCATTTCTAGCATGTTTGGTTGAAATTGGAAATTTACATTTTTCACTTTTGTCAGACAATTGCAATATTCTCTCATTAAGCTAATTAGCTCAATTGGAGCATTTCTAGCATGTTTGGTTGAAATTGGAAATTTACATTTTTCAGTTTTGTCAGACGTTTGTAAAACTCTTACAGTAGGCTTATTTGCGCAATTTGAGCATTTCTAGCATGCTTGGTTGAAATTGGAAATTTACATTTTTCACTTTTGTCAGACGTTTGTAATATTCTCACAATAAGATAATTAGCTCAATTGGAGCATTTCTAGCATGTTTGGTTGAAATTGGAAATTTACATTTTTCACTTTTGTCAGACGATTGCAATATTCTCACAATAAGCTAATTAGCTCAATTGGAGCATTTCTAACATGTTTGATTGAAATTGGAAATTTACATTTTTCAGTTTTGTCAGACGTTTGTAATATTCTCACAATAAGCTAATTAGCTCAATTGGAGCATTTCTAGCATGTTTGGTTGAAATTGGAAATTCACATTTTTCAGTTTTGTCAGACGTTGGTAATATTTTCACAATAAGCTAATTAGCTCAATTGGAGCATTTCTAGCATGTTTGGTTGAAATTGGAAATTTACATTTTTCAGTTTTGTCAGACGTTTGTAAAATTCTTACAGTAGGCTTATTTGCGCAATTTGAGCATTTCTAGCATGTTTGGTTGAAATTGGAAATTTACATTTTTCACTTTTGTCAGACGTTTGTAATATTCTCACAATAAGCTAATTAGCTCAATTGGAGCATTTCTAGCATGTTTGGTTGAAATTGGAAATTTACATTTTTCACTTTTGTCAGACAATTGCAATATTCTCTCAATAAGCTAATTAGCTCAATTGGAGCATTTCTAGCATGTTTGGTTGAAATTGGAAATTTACATTTTTCAGTTTTGTCAGACGTTTGTAATATTCTCACAATAAGCTAATTAGCTCAATTGGAGCATTTCTAACATGTTTGGTTGAAATTGTAAATTTACATTTTTCACTTTTGTCAGACAATTGCAATATTCTCTCAATAAGCTAATTAGCTCAATTGGAGCATTTCTAGCATGTTTGGTTGAAATTGGAAATTTACATTTTTCAGTTTTGTCAGACGTTTGTAATATTCTCACAATAAGCTAATTAGCTCAATTGGAGCATTTCTAGCATGTTTGGTTGAAATTGGAAATTTACACTTTTTCACTTTTGTCAGACGTTTGTAAAATTCTTACAGTAAGCTTATTTCCGCAATTGGAGCATTTCTAGCATGTTTGGTTGAAATTGGAAATTTACATTTTTCAGTTTTGTCAGACGTTTGTAATATTCTCACAATAAGCTAATTAGCTCAATTGGAGCATTTCTTGCATGTTTGGTTTAAATTGGAAATTTACATTTTTCACTTTTGTCAGACAATTGCAATATTCTCTCAATAAGCTAATTAGCTCAATTGGAGCATTTCTAGCATGTTTGGTTGAAATTGGAAATTTACATTTTTCAGTTTTGTCAGACGTTTGTAAAATTCTTAAAATAGGCTTATTTGCGCAATTTGAGCATTTCTGGCATGTTTGGTTGAAATTGGAAATTTACATTTTTCACTTTTGTCAGACGTTTGTAATATTCTCACAATAAGCTAATTAGCTCAATTGGAGCATTTCTAGCATGTTTGGTTGAAATTGGAAATTTACATTTTTCACTTTTGTCAGACAATTGCAATATTCTCACAATAAGCTAATTAGCTCAATTGGAGCATTTCTAGCATGTTTGGTTGAAATTGGAAATTTACATTTTTCAGTCTTGTCAGACGTTTGTAAAATTCTTACAATAGGCTTATTTGCGCAATTTGAGCATTTCTAGCATGTTTGGTTGAAATTGGAAATTTACATTTTTCAGTTTTGTCAGACGTTTGTAATATTCTCACAATAAGCTAATTAGCTCAATTGGAGCATTTCTAGCATGTTTGGTTGAAATTGGAAATTTACATTTTTCACTTTTGTCAGACAATTGCAATATTCTCTCAATAAGCTAATTAGCTCAATTGGAGCATTTCTAGCATGTTTGGTTGAAATTGGAAATTTACATTTTTCAGTTTTGTCAGACGTTTGTAAAACTCTTACAGTAGGCTTATTTGCGCAATTTGAGCATTTCTAGCATGCTTGGTTGAAATTGGAAATTTACATTTTTCACTTTTGTCAGACGTTTGTAATATTCTCACAATAAGATAATTAGCTCAATTGGAGAATTTCTAGCATGTTTGGTTGAAATTGGAAATTTACATTTTTCACTTTTGTCAGACGATTGCAATATTCTCACAATAAGCTAATTAGCTCAATTGGAGCATTTCTAACATGTTTGGTTGAAATTGGAAATTTACATTTTTCAGTTTTGTCAGACGTTTGTAATATTCTCACAATAAGCTAATTAGCTCAATTGGAGCATTTCTAGCATGTTTGGTTGAAATTGGAAATTTACATTTTTCAGTTTTGTCAGACGTTTGTAATATTCTCACAATAAGCTAATTAGCTCAATTGGAGCATTTCTAGCATGTATGGTTGAAATTGGAAATTGACATTTTTCAGTTTTGTCAGACGTTTGTAATATTCTCACAATAAGCTAATTAGCTCAATTGGAGCATTTCTAGCATGTTTGGTTGAAATTGGAAATTTACATTTTTCAGTTTGGTCAGACGTTTGTAATATTCTCACAATAAGCTAATTAGCTCAATTGGAGCATTTCTAGCATGTTTGGTTGAAATTGGAAATTTACATTTTTCACTTTTGTCAGACAATTGCAATATTCTCACAATAAGCTAATTAGCTCAATTGGAGCATTTCTAGCATGTTTGGTTGAAATTGAAAATTTACATTTTTCAGTTTTGTCAGACGTTTGTAAAATTCTTACAGTAGGCTTATTTGCGCATATTGAGCATTTCTAGCATGTTTGGTTGAAATTGGAAATTTACATTTTTCACTTTTGTCAGACGTTTGTAATATTCTCACAATAAGCTAATTAGCTCAATTGGAGCATTTCTAGCATGTTTGGTTGAAATTGGAAATTTACATTTTTCACTTTTGTCAGACAATTGCAATATTCTCTCAATAAGCTAATTAGCTCAATTGGAGCATTTCTAGCATGTTTGGTTGAAATTGGAAATTTACATTTTTCAGTCTTGTCAGACGTTTGTAAAATTCTTACAATAGGCTTATTTGCGCAATTTGAGCATTTCTAGCATGTTTGGTTGAAATTGGAAATTTACATTTTTCAGTTTTGTCAGACGTTTGTAATATTCTCACAATAAGCTAATTAGCTCAATTGGAGCATTTCTAGCATGTTTGGTTGAAATTGGAAATTTACATTTTTCACTTTTGTCAGACAATTGCAATATTCTCTCAATAAGCTAATTAGCTCAATTGGAGCATTTCTAGCATGTTTGGTTGAAATTGGAAATTTACATTTTTCAGTTTTGTCAGACGTTTGTAAAACTCTTACAGTAGGCTTATTTGCGCAATTTGAGCATTTCTAGCATGCTTGGTTGAAATTGGAAATTTACATTTTTCACTTTTGTCAGACGTTTGTAATATTCTCACAATAAGATAATTAGCTCAATTGGAGAATTTCTAGCATGTTTGGTTGAAATTGGAAATTTACATTTTTCACTTTTGTCAGACGATTGCAATATTCTCACAATAAGCTAATTAGCTCAATTGGAGCATTTCTAACATGTTTGGTTGAAATTGGAAATTTACATTTTTCAGTTTTGTCAGACGTTTGTAATATTCTCACAATAAGCTAATTAGCTCAATTGGAGCATTTCTAGCATGTTTGGTTGAAATTGGAAATTTACATTTTTCAGTTTTGTCAGACGTTTGTAATATTCTCACAATAAGCTAATTAGCTCAATTGGAGCATTTCTAGCATGTATGGTTGAAATTGGAAATTGACATTTTTCAGTTTTGTCAGACGTTTGTAATATTCTCACAATAAGCTAATTAGCTCAATTGGAGCATTTCTAGCATGTTTGGTTGAAATTGGAAATTTACATTTTTCAGTTTGGTCAGACGTTTGTAATATTCTCACAATAAGCTAATTAGCTCAATTGGAGCATTTCTAGCATGTTTGGTTGAAATTGGAAATTTACATTTTTCACTTTTGTCAGACAATTGCAATATTCTCACAATAAGCTAATTAGCTCAATTGGAGCATTTCTAGCATGTTTGGTTGAAATTGAAAATTTACATTTTTCAGTTTTGTCAGACGTTTGTAAAATTCTTACAGTAGGCTTATTTGCGCATATTGAGCATTTCTAGCATGTTTGGTTGAAATTGGAAATTTACATTTTTCACTTTTGTCAGACGTTTGTAATATTCTCACAATAAGCTAATTAGCTCAATTGGAGCATTTCTAGCATGTTTGGTTGAAATTGGAAATTTACATTTTTCACTTTTGTCAGACAATTGCAATATTCTCTCAATAAGCTAATTAGCTCAATTGGAGCATTTCTAGCATGTTTGGTTGAAATTGGAAATTTACATTTTTCAGTTTTGTCAGACGTTTGTAATATTCTCACAATAAGCTAATTAGCTCAATTGGAGCATTTCTAACATGTTTGGTTGAAATTGTAAATTTACATTTTTCACTTTTGTCAGACAATTGCAATATTCTCACAATAAGCTAATTAGCTCAATTGGAGCATTTCTAGCATGTTTGGTTGAAATTGGAAATTTACACTTTTTCACTTTTGTCAGACGTTTGTAAAATTCTTACAGTAAGCTTATTTCCGCAATTGGAGCATTTCTAGCATGTTTGGTTGAAATTGAAAATTTACATTTTTCAGTTTTGTCAGACGTTTGTAATATTCTCACAATAAGCTAATTAGCTCAATTGGAGCATTTCTAGCATGTTTGGTTGAAATTGGAAATTTACATTTTTCAGTTTTGTCAGACGTTTGTAATATTCTCTCAATAAGCTAATATGCTCAATTGGAGCATTTCTAGCATGTTTGGTTGAAATTGGAAATTTACATTTTTCACTTTTGTCAGACGTTTGTAAAATTCTTAAAATAGGCTTATTTGCGCAATTTGAGCATTTCTAGCATGTTTGGTTGAAATTGGAAATTTACATTTTTCACTTTTGTCAGACGTTTGTAATATTCTCACAATAAGCTAATTAGCTCAATTGGAGCATTTCTAGCATGTTTGGTTGAAATTGGAAATTTACATTTTTCACTTTTGTCAGACAATTGCAATATTCTCTCAGTAAGCTAATTAGCTCAATTGGAGCATTTCTAGCATGTTTGGTTGAAATTGGAAATTTACATTTTTCAGTCTTGTCAGACGTTTGTAAAATTCTTACAATAGGCTTATTTGCGCAATTTGAGCATTTCTAGCATGTTTGGTTGAAATTGGAAATTTACATTTTTCAGTTTTGTCAGACGTTTGTAAAATTCTTACAGTAAGCTTATTTCCGCAATTGGAGCATTTCTAGCATGTTTGGTTGAAATTGGAAATTTACATTTTTCAGTTTTGTCAGACGTTTGTAATATTCTCACAATAAGCTAATTAGCTCAATTGGAGCATTTCTAGCATGTTTGGTTTAAATTGGAAATTTACATTTTTCACTTTTGTCAGACAATTGCAATATTCTCTCAATAAGCTAATTAGCTCAATTGGAGCATTTCTAGCATGTTTGGTTGAAATTGGAAATTTACATTTTTCAGTTTTGTCAGACGTTTTTAAAATTCTTACAGTAGGCTTATTTGCGCAATTTGAGCATTTCTAGCATGTTTGGTTGAAATTGGAAATTTACATTTTTCACTTTTGGCAGACGTTTGTAATATTCTCACAATAAGCTAATTAGCTCAATTGGAGCATTTCTAGCATGTTTGGTTGAAATTGGAAATTTACATTTTTTAGTGTTGTCAGACGTTTGTAATATTCTCACAATAAGCTAATTAGCTCAATTGGAGCATTTCTAGCATGTTTGGTTGAAATTGGAATTTTACATTTTTCAGTTTTGTCAGACGTTTGTAAAATTCTTACAATAGGCTTATTTGCGCAATTTGAGCATTTCTAGCATGTTTGGTTGAAATTGGAAATTTACATTTTTCAGTTTTGTCAGACGTTTGTATTATTCTCACAATAAGCTAATTAGCTCAATTGGAGCATTTCTAGCATGTTTGGTTGAAATTGGAAATTTACATTTTTCACTTTTGTCATACAATTGCAATATTCTCTCAATAAGCTAATTAGCTCAATTGGAGCATTTCTAGCATGTTTGGTTGAAATTGGAAATTTACATTTTTCAGTTTTGTCAGACGTTTGTAATATTCTCACAATAAGCTAATTAGCTCAATTGGAGCATTTCTAGCATGTATGGTTGAAATTGGAAATTTACATTTTTCAGTTTTGTCAGACGTTTGTAATATTCTCACAATAAGCTAATTAGCTCAATTGGAGCATTTCTAGCATGTTTGGTTGAAATTGGAAATTTACATTTTTCAGTTTGGTCAGACGTTTGTAATATTCTCACAATAAGCTAATTAGCTCAATTGGAGCATTTCTAGCATGTTTGGTTGAAATTGGAAATTTACATTTTTCACTTTTGTCAGACAATTGCAATATTCTCACAATAAGCTAATTAGCTCAATTGGAGCATTTCTAGCATGTTTGGTTGAAATTGAAAATTTACATTTTTCAGTTTTGTCAGACGTTTGTAAAATTCATACAGTAGGCTTATTCGCGCAATTGGAGCATTTCTAGCTTGTTTGGTTGAAATTGGAATTTCACATTTTTCAGTTTTGTCAGACGTTTGTAATATTTTCACAATAAGCTAATTAGCTCAATTGGAGCATTTCTAGCATGTTTGGTTGAAATTGGAAATTTACATTTTTCAGTTTTGTCAGACGTTTGTAAAATTCTTACAGTAGGCTTATTTGCGCAAATGGAGCATTTCTAGCATGTTTGATTGAAATTGGAAATTTACATTTTTCACTTTTGTCAGACGTTTGTAATATTCTCACAATAAGCTAATTAGCTCAATTGGAGCATTTCTAGCATGTTTGGTTGAAATTGGAAATTTACATTTTTCACTTTTGTCAGACGTTTGTAATATTCTCACAATAAGCTAATTAGCTCAATTGGAGCATTTCTAGCATGTTTGGTTGAAGATGGAAATTTACATTTTTCACTTTTGTCAGACAATTGCAATATTCTCACAATAAGCTAATTAGCTCAATTGGAGCATTTCTAGCATGTTTGGTTGAAACTGGAATATTACATTTTTCAGTTTTGTCAGACGTTTGTAATATTCTCACAATAAGCTAATTAGCTCAATTGGAGCATTTCTAGCATGTTTGGTTGAAATTGGAAATTTACATTTTTCAGTTTGGTCAGACGTTTGTAATATTCTCACAATAAGCTAATTAGCTCAATTGGAGCATTTCTAGCATGTTTGGTTGAAATTGGAAATTTACATTTTTCACTTTTGTCAGACAATTGCAATATTCTCACAATAAGCTAATTAGCTCAATTGGAGCATTTCTAGCATGTTTGGTTGAAATTGAAAATTTACATTTTTCAGTTTTGTCAGACGTTTGTAAAATTCTTACAGTAGGCTTATTTGCGCAATTTGAGCATTTCTAGCATGTTTGGTTGAAATTGAAAGTTTACATTTTTCAGTTTTGTCAGACGTTTGTCATATTCTCACAATAAACTAATTAGCTCAGTTGGAGCATTTCTAGCATGTTTGGTTGAAATTGGAAATTTACATTTTTCAGTTTGGTCAGACGTTTGTAATATTCTCACAATAAGCTAATTAGCTCAATTGGAGCATTTCTAGCATGTTTGGTTGAAATTGGAAATTTACATTTTTCACTTTTGTCAGACAATTGCAATATTCTCACAATAAGCTAATTAGCTCAATTGGAGCATTTCTAGCATGTTTGGTTGAAATTGAAAATTTACATTTTTCAGTTTTGTCAGACGTTTGTAAAATTCATACAGTAGGCTTATTCGCGCAATTGGAGCATTTCTAGCTTGTTTGGTTGAAATTGGAGATTCACATTTTTCAGTTTTGTCAGACGTTTGTAATATTTTCACAATAAGCTAATTAGCTCAATTGGAGCATTTCTAGCATGTTTGGTTGAAATTGGAAATTTACATTTTTCAGTTTTGTCAGACGTTTGTAAAATTCTTACAGTAGGCTTATTTACGCAATTTGAGCATTTCTAGCATGTTTGATTGAAATTGGAAATTTACATTTTTCAGTTTGGTCAGACGTTTGTAATATTCTCACAATAAGCTAATTAGCTCAATTGGAGCATTTCTAGCATGTTTGGTTGAAATTGGAAATTTACATTTTTCACTTTTGTCAGACAATTGCAATATTCTCACAATAAGCTAATTAGCTCAATTGGAGCATTTCTAGCATGTTTGGTTGAAATTGGAAATTTACATTTTTCACTTTTGTCAGACGTTTGTAATATTCTCACAATAAGCTAATTAGCTCAATTGGAGCATTTCTAGCATGTTTGGTTGAAATTGGAAATTTACATTTTTCACTTTTGTCAGACAATTGCAATATTCTCACAATAAGCTAATTAGCTCAATTGGAGCATTTCTAGCATGTTTGGTTGAAACTGGAATATTACATTTTTCAGTTTTGTCAGACGTTTGTAATATTCTCACAATAAGCTAATTAGCTCAATTGGAGCATTTCTAGCATGTTTGGTTGAAATTGGAAATTTACATTTTTCAGTTTGGTCAGACGTTTGTAATATTCTCACAATAAGCTAATTAGCTCAATTGGAGCATTTCTAGCATGTTTGGTTGAAATTGGAAATTTACATTTTTCACTTTTGTCAGACAATTGCAATATTCTCACAATAAGCTAATTAGCTCAATTGGAGCATTTCTAGCATGTTTGGTTGAAATTGAAAATTTACATTTTTCAGTTTTGTCAGACGTTTGTAAAATTCTTACAGTAGGCTTATTTGCGCAATTGGAGCATTTCTAGCATGTTTGGTTGAAATTGGAAATTTCTATTTTTCAGTTTTGTCAGACGTTTGTAATATTCTCACAATAAGCTAATTAGCTCAATTGGAGCATTTCTAGCATGTTTGGTTGAAATTGGAAATTTACATTTTTCAGTTTGTCGGATGTTTGTAAAATTCTTACAGTAGGCTTATTTGCGCAATTTGAGCATTTCTAGCATGTTTGGTTGAAATTGGAAATTTACATTTTTCACTTTTGTCAGACAAATGCAATATTCTCTCAATAAGCTAATTAGCTCAATTGGAGCATTTCTAGCATGTTTGGTTGAAATTGGAAATTTACATTTTTCAGGTTTGTCAGACGTTTGTAAAATTCTTACAGTAGGCTTATTTGCGCAATTTGAGCATTTCTAGCAGTTTGGTTGAAATTGGAAATTTACATCTTTCACTTTTGGCAACTGTTTGTAATATTCTCACAATAAGCTAATTAGCTCAATTGGAGCATTTCTAGCATGTTTGGTTGAAATTGGAAATTTACATTTTTCAGTTTTGTCAGACGTTTGTAATATTCTCTCAATAAGCTAATATGCTCAATTGGAGCATTTCTAGCATGTTTGGTTGAAATTGGAAATTTACATTTTTCACTTTTGTCAGACGTTTGTAAAATTCTTAAAATAGGCTTATTTGCGCAATTTGAGCATTTCTAGCATGTTTGGTTGAAATTGGAAATTTACATTTTTCACTTTTGTCAGACGTTTGTAATATTCTCACAATAAGCTAATTAGCTCAATTGGAGCATTTCTAGCATGTTTGGTTGAAATTGGAAATTTACATTTTTCACTTTTGTCAGACAATTGCAATATTCTCTCAGTAAGCTAATTAGCTCAATTGGAGCATTTCTAGCATGTTTGGTTGAAATTGGAAATTTACATTTTTCAGTCTTGTCAGACGTTTGTAAAATTCTTACAATAGGCTTATTTGCGCAATTTGAGCATTTCTAGCATGTTTGGTTGAAATTGGAAATTTACATTTTTCAGTTTTGTCAGACGTTTGTAAAATTCTTACAGTAAGCTTATTTCCGCAATTGGAGCATTTCTAGCATGTTTGGTTGAAATTGGAAATTTACATTTTTCAGTTTTGTCAGACGTTTGTAATATTCTCACAATAAGCTAATTAGCTCAATTGGAGCATTTCTAGCATGTTTGGTTTAAATTGGAAATTTACATTTTTCACTTTTGTCAGACAATTGCAATATTCTCTCAATAAGCTAATTAGCTCAATTGGAGCATTTCTAGCATGTTTGGTTGAAATTGGAAATTTACATTTTTCAGTTTTGTCAGACGTTTTTAAAATTCTTACAGTAGGCTTATTTGCGCAATTTGAGCATTTCTAGCATGTTTGGTTGAAATTGGAAATTTACATTTTTCACTTTTGGCAGACGTTTGTAATATTCTCACGATAAGCTAATTAGCTCAATTGGAGCATTTCTAGCATGTTTGGTTGAAATTGGAAATTTACATTTTATAGTGTTGTCAGACGTTTGTAATATTCTCACAATAAGCTAATTAGCTCAATTGGAGCATTTCTAGCATGTTTGGTTGAAATTGGAATTTTACATTTTTCAGTTTTGTCAGACGTTTGTAAAATTCTTACAATAGGCTTATTTGCGCAATTTGAGCATTTCTAGCATGTTTGGTTGAAATTGGAAATTTACATTTTTCAGTTTTGTCAGACGTTTGTATTATTCTCACAATAAGCTAATTAGCTCAATTGGAGCATTTCTAGCATGTTTGGTTGAAATTGGAAATTTACATTTTTCACTTTTGTCATACAATTGCAATATTCTCTCAATAAGCTAATTAGCTCAATTGGAGCATTTCTAGCATGTTTGGTTGAAATTGGAAATTTACATTTTTCAGTTTTGTCAGACGTTTGTAATATTCTCACAATAAGCTAATTAGCTCAATTGGAGCATTTCTAGCATGTATGGTTGAAATTGGAAATTTACATTTTTCAGTTTTGTCAGACGTTTGTAATATTCTCACAATAAGCTAATTAGCTCAATTGGAGCATTTCTAGCATGTTTGGTTGAAATTGGAAATTTACATTTTTCAGTTTGGTCAGACGTTTGTAATATTCTCACAATAAGCTAATTAGCTCAATTGGAGCATTTCTAGCATGTTTGGTTGAAATTGGAAATTTACATTTTTCACTTTTGTCAGACAATTGCAATATTCTCACAATAAGCTAATTAGCTCAATTGGAGCATTTCTAGCATGTTTGGTTGAAATTGAAAATTTACATTTTTCAGTTTTGTCAGACGTTTGTAAAATTCATACAGTAGGCTTATTCGCGCAATTGGAGCATTTCTAGCTTGTTTGGTTGAAATTGGAAATTCACATTTTTCAGTTTTGTCAGACGTTTGTAATATTTTCACAATAAGCTAATTAGCTCAATTGGAGCATTTCTAGCATGTTTGGTTGAAATTGGAAATTTACATTTTTCAGTTTTGTCAGACGTTTGTAAAATTCTTACAGTAGGCTTATTTGCGCAAATGGAGCATTTCTAGCATGTTTGATTGAAATTGGAAATTTACATTTTTCACTTTTGTCAGACGTTTGTAATATTCTCACAATAAGCTAATTAGCTCAATTGGAGCATTTCTAGCATGTTTGGTTGAAATTGGAAATTTACATTTTTCACTTTTGTCAGACGTTTGTAATATTCTCACAATAAGCTAATTAGCTCAATTGGAGCATTTCTAGCATGTTTGGTTGAAGATGGAAATTTACATTTTTCACTTTTGTCAGACAATTGCAATATTCTCACAATAAGCTAATTAGCTCAATTGGAGCATTTCTAGCATGTTTGGTTGAAACTGGAATATTACATTTTTCAGTTTTGTCAGACGTTTGTAATATTCTCACAATAAGCTAATTAGCTCAATTGGAGCATTTCTAGCATGTTTGGTTGAAATTGGAAATTTACATTTTTCAGTTTGGTCAGACGTTTGTAATATTCTCACAATAAGCTAATTAGCTCAATTGGAGCATTTCTAGCATGTTTGGTTGAAATTGGAAATTTACATTTTTCACTTTTGTCAGACAATTGCAATATTCTCACAATAAGCTAATTAGCTCAATTGGAGCATTTCTAGCATGTTTGGTTGAAATTGAAAATTTACATTTTTCAGTTTTGTCAGACGTTTGTAAAATTCATACAGTAGGCTTATTTGCGCAATTTGAGCATTTCTAGCATGTTTGGTTGAAATTGAAAGTTTACATTTTTCAGTTTTGTCAGACGTTTGTCATATTCTCACAATAAACTAATTAGCTCAGTTGGAGCATTTCTAGCATGTTTGGTTGAAATTGGAAATTTACATTTTTCAGTTTGGTCAGACGTTTGTAATATTCTCACAATAAGCTAATTAGCTCAATTGGAGCATTTCTAGCATGTTTGGTTGAAATTGGAAATTTACATTTTTCACTTTTGTCAGACAATTGCAATATTCTCACAATAAGCTAATTAGCTCAATTGGAGCATTTCTAGCATGTTTGGTTGAAATTGAAAATTTACATTTTTCAGTTTTGTCAGACGTTTGTAAAATTCATACAGTAGGCTTATTCGCGCAATTGGAGCATTTCTAGCTTGTTTGGTTGAAATTGGAGATTCACATTTTTCAGTTTTGTCAGACGTTTGTAATATTTTCACAATAAGCTAATTAGCTCAATTGGAGCATTTCTAGCATGTTTGGTTGAAATTGGAAATTTACATTTTTCAGTTTTGTCAGACGTTTGTAAAATTCTTACAGTAGGCTTATTTACGCAATTTGAGCATTTCTAGCATGTTTGATTGAAATTGGAAATTTACATTTTTCACTTTTGTCAGACGTTTGTAATATTCTCACAATAAGCTAATTAGCTCAATTGGAGCATTTCTAGCATGTTTGGTTGAAATTGGAAATTTACATTTTTCACTTTTGTCAGACGTTTGTAATATTCTCACAATAAGCTAATTAGCTCAATTGGAGCATTTCTAGCATGTTTGGTTGAAATTGGAAATTTACATTTTTCACTTTTGTCAGACAATTGCAATATTCTCACAATAAGCTAATTAGCTCAATTGAAGCATTTCTAGCATGTTTGGTTGAAACTGGAATATTACATTTTTCAGTTTTGTCAGACGTTTGTAATATTCTCACAATAAGCTAATTAGCTCAATTGGAGCATTTCTAGCATGTTTGGTTGAAATTGGAAATTTACATTTTTCAGTTTGGTCAGACGTTTGTAATATTCTCACAATAAGCTAATTAGCTCAATTGGAGCATTTCTAGCATGTTTGGTTGAAATTGGAAATTTACATTTTTCACTTTTGTCAGACAATTGCAATATTCTCACAATAAGCTAATTAGCTCAATTGGAGCATTTCTAGCATGTTTGGTTGAAATTGAAAATTTACATTTTTCAGTTTTGTCAGACGTTTGTAAAATTCTTACAGTAGGCTTATTTGCGCAATTGGAGCATTTCTAGCATGTTTGGTTGAAATTGGAAATTTCTATTTTTCAGTTTTGTCAGACGTTTGTAATATTCTCACAATAAGCTAATTAGCTCAATTGGAGCATTTCTAGCATGTTTGGTTGAAATTGGAAATTTACATTTTTCAGTTTGTCGGATGTTTGTAAAATTCTTACAGTAGGCTTATTTGCGCAATTTGAGCATTTCTAGCATGTTTGGTTGAAATTGGAAATTTACATTTTTCACTTTTGTCAGACAAATGCAATATTCTCTCAATAAGCTAATTAGCTCAATTGGAGCATTTCTAGCATGTTTGGTTGAAATTGGAAATTTACATTTTTCACTTTTGTCAGACAATTGCAATATTCTCACAATAAGCTAATTAGCTCAATTGGAGCATTTCTAGCATGTTTGGTTGAAATTGAAAATTTACATTTTTCAGTTTTGTCAGACGTTTGTAAAATTCATACAGTAGGCTTATTCGCGCAATTGGAGCATTTCTAGCTTGTTTGGTTGAAATTGGAAATTCACATTTTTCAGTTTTGTCAGACGTTTGTAATATTTTCACAATAAGCTAATTAGCTCAATTGGAGCATTTCTAGCATGTTTGGTTGAAATTGGAAATTTACATTTTTCAGTTTTGTCAGACGTTTGTAAAATTCTTACAGTAGGCTTATTTGCGCAAATGGAGCATTTCTAGCATGTTTGATTGAAATTGGAAATTTACATTTTTCACTTTTGTCAGACGTTTGTAATATTCTCACAATAAGCTAATTAGCTCAATTGGAGCATTTCTAGCATGTTTGGTTGAAATTGGAAATTTACATTTTTCACTTTTGTCAGACGTTTGTAATATTCTCACAATAAGCTAATTAGCTCAATTGGAGCATTTCTAGCATGTTTGGTTGAAGATGGAAATTTACATTTTTCACTTTTGTCAGACAATTGCAATATTCTCACAATAAGCTAATTAGCTCAATTGGAGCATTTCTAGCATGTTTGGTTGAAACTGGAATATTACATTTTTCAGTTTTGTCAGACGTTTGTAATATTCTCACAATAAGCTAATTAGCTCAATTGGAGCATTTCTAGCATGTTTGGTTGAAATTGGAAATTTACATTTTTCAGTTTGGTCAGACGTTTGTAATATTCTCACAATAAGCTAATTAGCTCAATTGGAGCATTTCTAGCATGTTTGGTTGAAATTGGAAATTTACATTTTTCACTTTTGTCAGACAATTGCAATATTCTCACAATAAGCTAATTAGCTCAATT
Organism: Watersipora subatra; assembly: GCF_963576615.1. NCBI lineage: Eukaryota > Metazoa > Bryozoa > Gymnolaemata > Cheilostomatida > Watersiporidae > Watersipora > Watersipora subatra. The sequence goes on along the minus strand of NC_088710.1, from coordinate 40,328,144 downwards.
GGAGCATTTCTAGCATGTTTGGTTGAAATTGAAAATTTACATTTTTCAGTTTTGTCAGACGTTTGTAAAATTCATACAGTAGGCTTATTTGCGCAATTTGAGCATTTCTAGCATGTTTGGTTGAAATTGAAAGTTTACATTTTTCAGTTTTGTCAGACGTTTGTCATATTCTCACAATAAACTAATTAGCTCAGTTGGAGCATTTCTAGCATGTTTGGTTGAAATTGGAAATTTACATTTTTCAGTTTGGTCAGACGTTTGTAATATTCTCACAATAAGCTAATTAGCTCAATTGGAGCATTTCTAGCATGTTTGGTTGAAATTGGAAATTTACATTTTTCACTTTTGTCAGACAATTGCAATATTCTCACAATAAGCTAATTAGCTCAATTGGAGCATTTCTAGCATGTTTGGTTGAAATTGAAAATTTACATTTTTCAGTTTTGTCAGACGTTTGTAAAATTCATACAGTAGGCTTATTCGCGCAATTGGAGCATTTCTAGCTTGTTTGGTTGAAATTGGAGATTCACATTTTTCAGTTTTGTCAGACGTTTGTAATATTTTCACAATAAGCTAATTAGCTCAATTGGAGCATTTCTAGCATGTTTGGTTGAAATTGGAAATTTACATTTTTCAGTTTTGTCAGACGTTTGTAAAATTCTTACAGTAGGCTTATTTACGCAATTTGAGCATTTCTAGCATGTTTGATTGAAATTGGAAATTTACATTTTTCACTTTTGTCAGACGTTTGTAATATTCTCACAATAAGCTAATTAGCTCAATTGGAGCATTTCTAGCATGTTTGGTTGAAATTGGAAATTTACATTTTTCACTTTTGTCAGACGTTTGTAATATTCTCACAATAAGCTAATTAGCTCAATTGGAGCATTTCTAGCATGTTTGGTTGAAATTGGAAATTTACATTTTTCACTTTTGTCAGACAATTGCAATATTCTCACAATAAGCTAATTAGCTCAATTGAAGCATTTCTAGCATGTTTGGTTGAAACTGGAATATTACATTTTTCAGTTTTGTCAGACGTTTGTAATATTCTCACAATAAGCTAATTAGCTCAATTGGAGCATTTCTAGCATGTTTGGTTGAAATTGGAAATTTACATTTTTCAGTTTGGTCAGACGTTTGTAATATTCTCACAATAAGCTAATTAGCTCAATTGGAGCATTTCTAGCATGTTTGGTTGAAATTGGAAATTTACATTTTTCACTTTTGTCAGACAATTGCAATATTCTCACAATAAGCTAATTAGCTCAATTGGAGCATTTCTAGCATGTTTGGTTGAAATTGAAAATTTACATTTTTCAGTTTTGTCAGACGTTTGTAAAATTCTTACAGTAGGCTTATTTGCGCAATTGGAGCATTTCTAGCATGTTTGGTTGAAATTGGAAATTTCTATTTTTCAGTTTTGTCAGACGTTTGTAATATTCTCACAATAAGCTAATTAGCTCAATTGGAGCATTTCTAGCATGTTTGGTTGAAATTGGAAATTTACATTTTTCAGTTTGTCGGATGTTTGTAAAATTCTTACAGTAGGCTTATTTGCGCAATTTGAGCATTTCTAGCATGTTTGGTTGAAATTGGAAATTTACATTTTTCACTTTTGTCAGACAAATGCAATATTCTCTCAATAAGCTAATTAGCTCAATTGGAGCATTTCTAGCATGTTTGGTTGAAATTGGAAATTTACATTTTTCAGGTTTGTCACACGTTTGTAAAATTCTTACAGTAGGCTTATTTGCGCAATTTGAGCATTTCTAGCAGTTTGGTTGAAATTGGAAATTTACATCTTTCACTTTTGGCAACTGTTTGTAATATTCTCACAATAAGCTAATTAGCTCAATTGGAGCATTTCTAGCATGTTTGGTTGAAATTGGAAATTTACATTTTTCACTTTTGTCAGACGTTTGTAATATTCTCACAATAAGCTAATTAGCTCAATTGGAGCATTTCTAGCATGTTTGGTTGAAATTGGAAATTTACACTTTTTCACTTTTGTCAGACAATTGCAATATTCTCTCAAAAAGCTAATTAGCTCAATTGGAGCATTTCTAGCATGTTTGGTTGAAATTGGAAATTTACATTTTTCAGTTTTGTCATACGTTTGTAATATTCTCACAATAAGCTAATTAGCTCAATTGGAGCATTTCTAACATGTTTGGTTGAAATTGTAAATTTACATTTTTCACTTTTGTCAGACAATTGCAATATTCTCACAATAAGCTAATTAGCTCAATTGGAGCATTTCTAGCATGTTTGGTTGAAATTGGAAATTTACATTTTTCAGTTTTGTCAGACGTTTGTAAAATTCTTACAGTAGGCTTATTTGCGCAATTTGAGCATTTCTATCATGTTCGGTTAAAATTTGAAATTTACATTTTTCACTTTTGTCAGACGTTTGTAATATTCTCACAATAAGGTAATTAGCTCAATTGGAGCATTTCTAGCATGTTTGGTTGAAATTGGAAATTTAGACTTTTTCACTTTTGTCAGACGTTTGTAAAATTCTTACAGTAAGCTTATTTCCGCAATTGGAGCATTTCTAGCATGTTTGGTTGAAATTGGAAATTTACATTTTTCAGTTTTGTCAGACGTTTGTAATATTCTCACAATAAGCTAATTAGCTCAATTGGAGCATTTCTAGCATGTTTGGTTTAAATTGGAAATTTACATTTTTCACTTTTGTCAGACAATTGCAATATTCTCTCAATAAGCTAATTAGCTCAATTGGAGCATTTCTAGCATGTTTGGTTGAAATTGGAAATTTACATTTTTCAGTTTTGTCAGACGTTTGTAAAATTCTTAAAATAGGCTTATTTGCGCAATTTGAGCATTTCTAGCATGTTTGGTTTAAATTGGAAATTTACATTTTTCACTTTTGTCAGACAATTGAAATATTCTCTCAATAAGCTAATTAGCTCAATTGGAGCATTTCTAGCATGTTTGGTTGAAATTGGAAATTTACATTTTTCAGTTTTGTCAGACGTTTGTAAAACTCTTACAGTAGGCTTATTTGCGCAATTTGAGCATTTCTAGCATGTTTGGTTGAAATTGGAAATTTACATTTTTCACTTTTGTCAGACGTTTGTAATATTCTCACAATAAGCTAATTAGCTCAATTGGAGCATTTCTAGCATGTTTGGTTGAAATTGGAAATTTACATTTTTCACTTTCGTCAGACAATTGCAATATTCTCTCAATAAGCTAATTAGCTCAATTGGAGCATTTCTAGCATGTTTGGTTGAAATTGGAAATTTACATTTTTCAGTTTTGTCAGACGTTTGTAAAATTCTTACAATAGGCTTATTTGCGCAATTTGAGCATTTCTAGCATGTTTGGTTGAAATTGGAAATTTACATTTTTCAGTTTTGTCAGACGTTTGTAATATTCTCACAATAAGCTAATTAGCTCAATTGGAGCATTTCTAGCATGTTTGGTTGAAATTGGAAATTTACATTTTTCACTTTTGTCAGACAATTGCAATATTCTCACAATAAGCTAATTAGCTCAATTGGAGCATTTCTAGCATGTTTGGTTGAAATTGGAAAGTTACATTTTTCAGTTTTGTCAGACGTTTGTAATATTCAGCTCAATTGGAGCATTTCTAGCATGTTTGGTTGAAATTGGAACTTTACATTTTTCACTTTTGTCAGACAAATGCAATATTCTCACAATAAGCTAATTAGCTCAATTGGAGCATTTCTAGCATGTTTGGTTGAAATTGGAAATTTACTTTTTTCACTTTTGTCAGACAATTGCAATATTCTCACAATAAGCTAATTAGCTCAATTGGAGCATTTCTAGCATGTTTAGTTGAAATTGGAAATTTACATTTTTCAGTTTTGTCAGACGTTTGTAATATTCTCACAATAAGCTAATTAGCTCAATTGGAGCAATTCTAGCATGTTTGGTTGAAATTGGAAATTTACATTTTTCAGTTTTGTCAGACGTTTGTAATATTCTCACAATAAGCTAATTAGCTCAATTGGAGCATTTCTAGCATGTTTGGTTGAAATTGGAAATTTACATTTTTCAGTTTTGTCAGACGTTTGTAATATTCTCACAATAAGCTAATTAGCTCAATTGGAGCATTTCTAGCATAATTGGTTGAAATTGGAAATTTACATTTTTCACTTTTGTCAGACAATTGCAATATTCTCACAATAAGCTAATTAGCTCAATTGGAGCATTTCTAGCATGTTTGGTTGAAATTGGAAATTTACATTTTTCACTTTTGTCAGACAATTGCAATATTCTCACAATAAGCTAATTAGCTCAATTGGAGCATTTCTAGCATGTTTGGTTGAAATTGGAAAATTACATTTTTCACTTTTGTCAGACGTTTGTAATATTCTCACAATAAGCTAATTAGCTCAATTGGAACATTTCTAGCATGTTTGGTTGAAATTGGAAATTTACATTTTTCAGTTTTGTCAGACGTTTGTAATATTCTCACAATAAGCTAATTAGCTCAATTGGAGCATTTCTAGCATGTTTGGTTGAAATTGGAAATTTACATTTTTCACTTTTGTCAGACGTTTGTAATATTCTCACAATAAGCTAATTAGCTCAATTGGAGCATTTCTAGCATGTTTGGTTGAAATTGGAAATTTACATTTTTCAGTTTTGTCAGACGTTTGTAATATTCTCACAATAAGCTAATTAGCTCAATTGGAGCATTTCTAGCATGTTTTGTTGAAATTGGAAATTTACATTTTTCAGTTTGGTCAGACGTTTGTAATATTCTCACAATAAGCTAATTAGCTCAATTGGAGCATTTCTAGCATGTTTGGTTGAAATTGGAATTTTACATTTTTCACTTTTGTCAGACAATTGCAATATTCTCACAATAAGCTAATTACCTCAATTGGAGCATTTCTAGCATGTTTGGTTGAAATTGGAAATTTACATTTATCAGTTTTGTCAGACGTTTGTAATATTTTCACAAAAAGCTAATTAGCTCAAATGGAGCATTTCTAGCATGTTTGGTTGAAATTGGAAATTTACATTTTTCAGTTTTGTCAGACGTTTGTAATATTCTCACAATAAGCTAATTAGCTCAATTGGAGCATTTCTAGCATGTTTGGTTGAAATTGGAAATTTACATTTTTCACTTTTGTCAGACAATTGCAATATTCTCACAATAAGCTAATTAGCTCAATTGGAGCATTTCTAGCATGTTTGGTTGAAAATGGAAATTTACATTTTTCACTTTTGTCAGACAATTGCAATATTCTCACAATAAGCTAATTAGCTCAATTGGAGCATTTCTAGCATGTTTGGTTGAAATTGGAAAATTACATTTTTCACTTTTGTCAGACGTTTGTAATATTCTCACAATAAGCTAATTAGCTCAATTGGAACATTTCTAGCATGTTTGGTTGAAATTGGAAATTTACATTTTTCAGTTTTGTCAGACGTTTGTAATATTCTCACAATAAGCTAATTAGCTCAATTGGAGCATTTCTAGCATGTTTGGTTGAAATTGGAAATTTACATTTTTCACTTTTGTCAGACAATTGCAATATTCTCACAATAAGCTAATTAGCTCAATTGGAGCATTTCTAGCATGTTTGGTTGAAATTGGAAATTTACATTTTTCACTTTTGTCAGACGTTTGTAATATTCTCACAATAAGCTAATTAGCTCAATTGGAACATTTCTAGCATGTTTGGTTGAAATTGGAAATTTACATTTTTCACTTTTGTCAGACGTTTGTAATATTCTCACAATAAGCTAATTAGCTCAATTGGAGCATTTCTAGCATGTTTTGTTGAAATTGGAAATTTACAATTTTCAGTTTGGTCAGACGTTTGTAATATTCTCACAATGAGCTAATTAGCTCAATTGGAGCATTTCTAGCATGTTTGGTTGAAATTGGAATTTTACATTTTTCACTTTTGTCAGACAATTGCAATATTCTCACAATAAGCTAATTAGCTCAATTGGAGCATTTCTAGCATGTTTGGTTGAAATTGGAAATTTACATTTTTCAGTTTTGTCAGACGTTTGTAATATTCTCACAATAAGCTAATTAGCTAAATTGGAGCATTTCTAGCATGTTTGGTTGAAATTGGAAATTTACATTTTTCAGTTTTGTCAGACAATTGCAATATTCTCACAATAAGCTAATTAGCTCAATTGGAGCATTTCTAGCATGTTTGGTTGAAATTGGAAATTTACATTTTTCAGTTTTGTCAGACGTTTGTAAAATTCTTACAATAGGCTTATTTGGCAATTTGAGCATTTCTAGCATGTTTGGTTGAAATTGGAAATTTACATTTTTCACTTTTGTCAGACGTTTGTAATATTCTCACAATAAGCTAATTAGCTCAATTGGAGCATTTCTAGCATGTTTGGTTGAAATTGGAAAATTACATTTTTCACTTTTGTCAGACAATTGCAATATTCTCACAATAAGCTAATTAGCTCAATTGGAGCATTTCTAGCATGTTTGGTTGAAATTGGAAAGTTACATTTTTCAGTTTTGTCAGACGTTTGTAATATTCAGCTCAATTGGAGCATTTCTAGCATGTTTGGTTGAAATTGGAACTTTACATTTTTCACTTTTGTCAGACAATTGCAATATTCTCACAATAAGCTAATTAGCTCAATTGGAGCATTTCTAGCATGTTTGGTTGAAATTGGAAATTTACATTTTTCACTTTTGTCAGACAATTGCAATATTCTCACAATAAGCTAATTAGCTCAATTGGAGCATTTCTAGCATGTTTAGTTGAAATTGGAAATTTACATTTTTCAGTTTTGTCAGACGTTTGTAATATTCTCACAATAAGCTAATTAGCTCAATTGGAGCAATTCTAGCATGTTTGGTTGAAATTGGAAATTTACATTTTTCAGTTTTGTCAGACGTTTGTAAAATTCTTACAATAGGCTTATTTGCGCAATTTGAGCATTTCTAGCATGTTTGGTTGAAATTGGAAATTTACATTTTTCACTTTTGTCAGACGTTTGTAATATTCTCACAATAAGCTAATTAGCTCAATTGGAGCATTTCTAGCATGTTTGGTTGAAATTGGAAATTTACATTTTTCACTTTTGTCAGACAATTGCAATATTCTCACAATAAGCTAATTAGCTCAATTGGAGCATTTCTAGCATGTTTGGTTGAAATTGGAAAGTTACATTTTTCAGTTTTGTCAGACGTTTGTAATATTCAGCTCAATTGGAGCATTTCTAGCATGTTTGGTTGAAATTGGAACTTTACATTTTTCACTTTTGTCAGACAATTGCAATATTCTCACAGTAAGCTAATTAGCTCAATTGGAGCATTTCTAGCATGTTTGGTTGAAATTGGAAATTTACATTTTTCACTTTTGTCAGACAATTGCAATATTCTCACAATAAGCTAATTAGCTCAATTGGAGCATTTCTAGCATGTTTAGTTGAAATTGGAAATTTACATTTTTCAGTTTTGTCAGACGTTTGTAATATTCTCACAATAAGCTAATTAGCTCAATTGGAGCAATTCTAGCATGTTTGGTTGAAATTGGAAATTTACATTTTTCAGTTTTGTCAGACGTTTGTAATATTCTCACAATAAGCTAATTAGCTCAATTGGAGCATTTCTAGCATGTTTGGTTGAAATTGGAAATTTACATTTTTCAGTTTTGTCAGACGTTTGTAATATTCTCACAATAAGCTAATTAGCTCAATTGGAGCATTTCTAGCATGTTTGGTTGAAATTGGAAATTTACATTTTTCACTTTTGTCAGACAATTGCAATATTCTCACAATAAGCTAATTAGCTCAATTGGAGCATTTCTAGCATGTTTGGTTGAAATTGGAAATTTACATTTTTCACTTTTGTCAGACAATTGCAATATTCTCACAATAAGCTAATTAGCTCAATTGGAGCATTTCTAGCATGTTTGGTTGAAATTGGAAAATTTCATTTTTCACTTTTGTCAGACGTTTGTAATATTCTCACAATAAGCTAATTAGCTCAATTGGAACATTTCTAGCATGTTTGGTTGAAATTGGAAATTTACATTTTTCAGTTTTGTCAGACGTTTGTAATATTCTCACAATAAGCTAATTAGCTCAATTGGAACATTTCTAGCATGTTTGGTTGAAATTGGAAATTTACATTTTTCAGTTTTGTCAGACGTTTGTAATATTCTCACAATAAGCTAATTAGCTCAATTGGAGCATTTCTAGCATGTTTGGTTGAAATTGGAAATTTACATTTTTCACTTTTGTCAGACAATTGCAATATTCTCACAATAAGCTAATTAGCTCAATTGGAGCATTTCTAGCATGTTTGTTTGAAATTGGAAATTTACATTTTTCACTTTTGTCAGACGTTTGTAATATTCTCACAATAAGCTAATTAGCTCAATTGGAACATTTCTAGCATGTTTGGTTGAAATTGGAAATTTACATTTTTCAGTTTTGTCAGACGTTTGTAATATTCTCACAATAAGCTAATTAGCTCAATTGGAGCATTTCTAGCATGTTTTGTTGAAATTGGAAATTTACATTTTTCAGTTTGGTCAGACGTTTGTAATATTCTCACAATAAGCTAATTAGCTCAATTGGAGCATTTCTAGCATGTTTGGTTGAAATTGGAATTTTACATTTTTCACTTTTGTCAGACAATTGCAATATTCTCACAATAAGCTAATTAGCTCAATTGGAGCATTTCTAACATGTTTGGTTGAAATTGGAAATTTACATTTTTCAGTTTTGTCAGACGTTTGTAATATTCTCACAATAAGCTAATTAGCTCAATTGGAGCATTTCTAGCATGTATGGTTGAAATTGGAAATTTACATTTTTCAGTTTTGTCAGACGTTTGTAATATTCTCACAATAAGCTAATTAGCTCAATTGGAGCATTTCTAGCATGTTTGGTTGAAATTGGAAATTTACATTTTTCAGTTTGGTCAGACGTTTGTAATATTCTCACAATAAGCTAATTAGCTCAAATGGAGCATTTCTAGCATGTTTGGTTGAAATTGGAAATTTACATTTTTCACTTTTGTCAGACAATTGCAATATTCTCACAATAAGCTAATTAGCTCAATTGGAGCATTTCTAGCATGTTTGGTTGAAAATGGAAATTTACATTTTTCACTTTTGTCAGACAATTGCAATATTCTCACAATAAGCTAATTAGCTCAATTGGAGCATTTCTAGCATGTTTGGTTGAAATTGGAAAATTACATTTTTCACTTTTGTCAGACGTTTGTAATATTCTCACAATAAGCTAATTAGCTCAATTGGAACATTTCTAGCATGTTTGGTTGAAATTGGAAATTTACAATTTTCAGTTTGGTCAGACGTTTGTAATATTCTCACAATGAGCTAATTAGCTCAATTGGAGCATTTCTAGCATGTTTGGTTGAAATTGGAATTTTACATTTTTCACTTTTGTCAGACAATTGCAATATTCTCACAATAAGCTAATTAGCTCAATTGGAGCATTTCTAGCATGTTTGGTTGAAATTGGAAATTTACATTTTTCAGTTTTGTCAGACGTTTGTAATATTCTCACAATAAGCTAATTAGCTAAATTGGAGCATTTCTAGCATGTTTGGTTGAAATTGGAAATTTACATTTTTCAGTTTTGTCAGACAATTGCAATATTCTCACAATAAGCTAATTAGCTCAATTGGAGCATTTCTAGCATGTTTGGTTGAAATTGGAAATTTACATTTTTCACTTTTGTCAAACAATTGCAATATTCTCACAATAAGCTAATTAGCTCAATTGGAGCATTTCTAGCATGTTTGGTTGAAATTGGAAATTTAAATTTTCAGTTTTGTCAGACGTTTGTAAAATTCTTACAGTAGGCTTATTTGCGCAATTGGAGCATTTCTAGCATGTTTGATTGAAATTGGAATTTTAAATTTTTCACTTTTGTCAGACGTTTGTAATATTCTCACAATAAGCTAATTAGCTCAATTGGAGCATTTCTAGCATGTTTGGTTGAAATTGGAAATTTACATTTTTCAGTTTTGTCAGACGTTTGTAATATTCTCACAATAAGCTATTTAGCTCAATTGGAGCATTTCTAGCATGTTTGGTTGAAATTGGAAATTTAAATTTTTCAGTTTTGTCAGACGTTTGTAAAATTCTTACAGTAGGCGTATATGCGCAATTTGAGCATTTCTAGCATGTTTGGTTGAAATTGGAAATTTACATTTTTCACTTTTGTCAGACGTTTGTAATATTCTCACAATAAGCTAATTAGCTCAATTGGAGCATTTCTAGCATGCTTGGTTGAAATTGGAAATTTACATTTTTCAGTTTTGTCAGACATTTGCAATATTCTCACAATAAGCTAATTAGCTCAATTGGAGCATTTCTAGCATGTTTGGTTGAAATTGGAAATTTACATTTTTCAGTTTTGTCAGACGTTTGTAATATTCTCACAATAAGCTAATTAGCTCAATTGGAGCATTTCTAGCATGTTTGGTTGAAATTGGAAATTTACATTTTTCACTTTTGTCAGACAATTGCAATATTCTCACAATAAGCTAATTAGCTCAATTGGAGCCTTTCTAGCATGTTTGGTTGAAATTGGAAATTTCTATTTTTCAGTTTTGTCAGACGTTTGTAATATTCTCACAATAAGCTAATTAGCTCAATTGGAGCATTTCTAGCATGTTTGGTTGAAATTGGAAATTTACATTTTTCAGTTTTGTCAGACAATTGCAATATTCTCACAATAAGCTAATTAGCTCAATTGGAGCATTTCTAGCATGTTTGGTTGAAATTGGAAATTTACATTTTTCACTTTTGTCAGACGTTTGTAATATTCTCACAATAAGCTAATTAGCTCAATTGGAGCATTTCTAGCATGTTTGGTTGAAATTGGAAATTTACATTTTTCAGTTTTGTCAGACGTTTGTAATATTCTCACAATAAGCTAATTAGCTCAATTGGAGCATTTCTAGCATGTTTTGTTGAAATTGGAAATTTACATTTTTCAGTTTGGTCAGACGTTTGTAATATTCTCACAATAAGCTAATTAGCTCAATTGGAGCATTTCTAGCATGTTTGGTTGAAATTGGAATTTTACATTTTTCACTTTCGTCAGACAATTGCAATATTCTCACAATAAGCTAATTACCTCAATTGGAGCATTTCTAGCATGTTTGGTTGAAATTGGAAATTTACATTTATCAGTTTTGTCAGACGTTTGTAATATTTTCACAAAAAGCTAATTAGCTCAAATGGAGCATTTCTAGCATGTTTGGTTGAAATTGGAAATTTACATTTTTCAGTTTTGTCAGACGTTTGTAATATTCTCACAATAAGCTAATTAGCTCAATTGGAGCATTTCTAGCATGTTTGGTTGAAATTGGAAATTTACATTTTTCACTTTTGTCAGACAATTGCAATATTCTCACAATAAGCTAATTAGCTCAATTGGAGCATTTCTAGCATGTTTGGTTGAAAATGGAAATTTACATTTTTCACTTTTGTCAGACAATTGCAATATTCTCACAATAAGCTAATTAGCTCAATTGGAGCATTTCTAGCATGTTTGGTTGAAATTGGAAAATTACATTTTTCACTTTTGTCAGACGTTTGTAATATTCTCACAATAAGCTAATTAGCTCAATTGGAACATTTCTAGCATGTTTGGTTGAAATTGGAAATTTACATTTTTCAGTTTTGTCAGACGTTTGTAATATTCTCACAATAAGCTAATTAGCTCAATTGGAGCATTTCTAGCATGTTTGGTTGAAATTGGAAATTTACATTTTTCACTTTTGTCAGACAATTGCAATATTCTCACAATAAGCTAATTAGCTCAATTGGAGCATTTCTAGCATGTTTGGTTGAAATTGGAAATTTACATTTTTCACTTTTGTCAGACGTTTGTAATATTCTCACAATAAGCTAATTAGCTCAATTGGAACATTTCTAGCATGTTTGGTTGAAATTGGAAATTTACATTTTTCAGTTTTGTCAGACGTTTGTAATATTCTCACAATAAGCTAATTAGCTCAATTGGAGCATTTCTAGCATGTTTTGTTGAAATTGGAAATTTACAATTTTCAGTTTGGTCAGACGTTTGTAATATTCTCACAATGAGCTAATTAGCTCAATTGGAGCATTTCTAGCATGTTTGGTTGAAATTGGAATTTTACATTTTTCACTTTTGTCAGACAATTGCAATATTCTCACAATAAGCTAATTAGCTCAATTGGAGCATTTCTAGCATGTTTGGTTGAAATTGGAAATTTACATTTTTCAGTTTTGTCAGACGTTTGTAATATTCTCCCAATAAGCTAATTAGCTAAATTGGAGCATTTCTAGCATGTTTGGTTGAAATTGGAAATTTACATTTTTCAGTTTTGTCAGACAATTGCAATATTCTCACAATAAGCTAATTAGCTCAATTGGAGCATTTCTAGCATGTTTGGTTGAAATTGGAAATTTACATTTTTCAGTTTTGTCAGACGTTTGTAAAATTCTTACAATAGGCTTATTTGGCAATTTGAGCATTTCTAGCATGTTTGGTTGAAATTGGAAATTTACATTTTTCACTTTTGTCAGACGTTTGTAATATTCTCACAATAAGCTAATTAGCTCAATTGGAGCATTTCTAGCATGTTTGGTTGAAATTGGAAAATTACATTTTTCACTTTTGTCAGACAATTGCAATATTCTCACAATAAGCTAATTAGCTCAATTGGAGCATTTCTAGCATGTTTGGTTGAAATTGGAAAGTTACATTTTTCAGTTTTGTCAGACGTTTGTAATATTCAGCTCAATTGGAGCATTTCTAGCATGTTTGGTTGAAATTGGAACTTTACATTTTTCACTTTTGTCAGACAATTGCAATATTCTCACAATAAGCTAATTAGCTCAATTGGAGCATTTCTAGCATGTTTGGTTGAAATTGGAAATTTACATTTTTCACTTTTGTCAGACAATTGCAATATTCTCACAATAAGCTAATTAGCTCAATTGGAGCATTTCTAGCATGTTTAGTTGAAATTGGAAATTTACATTTTTCAGTTTTGTCAGACGTTTGTAATATTCTCACAATAAGCTAATTAGCTCAATTGGAGCAATTCTAGCATGTTTGGTTGAAATTGGAAATTTACATTTTTCAGTTTTGTCAGACGTTTGTAAAATTCTTACAATAGGCTTATTTGCGCAATTTGAGCATTTCTAGCATGTTTGGTTGAAATTGGAAATTTACATTTTTCACTTTTGTCAGACGTTTGTAATATTCTCACAATAAGCTAATTAGCTCAATTGGAGCATTTCTAGCATGTTTGGTTGAAATTGGAAATTTACATTTTTCACTTTTGTCAGACAATTGCAATATTCTCACAATAAGCTAATTAGCTCAATTGGAGCATTTCTAGCATGTTTGGTTGAAATTGGAAAGTTACATTTTTCAGTTTTGTCAGACGTTTGTAATATTCAGCTCAATTGGAGCATTTCTAGCATGTTTGGTTGAAATTGGAACTTTACATTTTTCACTTTTGTCAGACAATTGCAATATTCTCACAGTAAGCTAATTAGCTCAATTGGAGCATTTCTAGCATGTTTGGTTGAAATTGGAAATTTACATTTTTCACTTTTGTCAGACAATTGCAATATTCTCACAATAAGCTAATTAGCTCAATTGGAGCATTTCTAGCATGTTTAGTTGAAATTGGAAATTTACATTTTTCAGTTTTGTCAGACGTTTGTAATATTCTCACAATAAGCTAATTAGCTCAATTGGAGCAATTCTAGCATGTTTGGTTGAAATTGGAAATTTACATTTTTCAGTTTTGTCAGACGTTTGTAATATTCTCACAATAAGCTAATTAGCTCAATTGGAGCATTTCTAGCATGTTTGGTTGAAATTGGAAATTTACATTTTTCAGTTTTGTCAGACGTTTGTAATATTCTCACAATAAGCTAATTAGCTCAATTGGAGCATTTCTAGCATGTTTGGTTGAAATTGGAAATTTACATTTTTCACTTTTGTCAGACAATTGCAATATTCTCACAATAAGCTAATTAGCTCAATTGGAGCATTTCTAGCATGTTTGGTTGAAATTGGAAATTTACATTTTTCACTTTTGTCAGACAATTGCAATATTCTCACAATAAGCTAATTAGCTCAATTGGAGCATTTCTAGCATGTTTGGTTGAAATTGGAAAATTACATTTTTCACTTTTGTCAGACGTTTGTAATATTCTCACAATAAGCTAATTAGCTCAATTGGAACATTTCTAGCATGTTTGGTTGAAATTGGAAATTTACATTTTTCAGTTTTGTCAGACGTTTGTAATATTCTCACAATAAGCTAATTAGCTCAATTGGAACATTTCTAGCATGTTTGGTTGAAATTGGAAATTTACATTTTTCAGTTTTGTCAGACGTTTGTAATATTCTCACAATAAGCTAATTAGCTCAATTGGAGCATTTCTAGCATGTTTGGTTGAAATTGGAAATTTACATTTTTCACTTTTGTCAGACAATTGCAATATTCTCACAATAAGCTAATTAGCTCAATTGGAGCATTTCTAGCATGTTTGTTTGAAATTGGAAATTTACATTTTTCACTTTTGTCAGACGTTTGTAATATTCTCACAATAAGCTAATTAGCTCAATTGGAACATTTCTAGCATGTTTGGTTGAAATTGGAAATTTACATTTATCAGTTTTGTCAGACGTTTGTAATATTCTCACAATAAGCTAATTAGCTCAATTGGAGCATTTCTAGCATGTTTTGTTGAAATTGGAAATTTACATTTTTCAGTTTGGTCAGACGTTTGTAATATTCTCACAATAAGCTAATTAGCTCAATTGGAGCATTTCTAGCATGTTTGGTTGAAATTGGAATTTTACATTTTTCACTTTTGTCAGACAATTGCAATATTCTCACAATAAGCTAATTAGCTCAATTGGAGCATTTCTAACATGTTTGGTTGAAATTGGAAATTTACATTTTTCAGTTTTGTCAGACGTTTGTAATATTCTCACAATAAGCTAATTAGCTCAATTGGAGCATTTCTAGCATGTATGGTTGAAATTGGAAATTTACATTTTTCAGTTTTGTCAGACGTTTGTAATATTCTCACAATAAGCTAATTAGCTCAATTGGAGCATTTCTAGCATGTTTGGTTGAAATTGGAAATTTACATTTTTCAGTTTGGTCAGACGTTTGTAATATTCTCACAATAAGCTAATTAGCTCAAATGGAGCATTTCTAGCATGTTTGGTTGAAATTGGAAATTTACATTTTTCACTTTTGTCAGACAATTGCAATATTCTCACAATAAGCTAATTAGCTCAATTGGAGCATTTCTAGCATGTTTGGTTGAAAATGGAAATTTACATTTTTCACTTTTGTCAGACAATTGCAATATTCTCACAATAAGCTAATTAGCTCAATTGGAGCATTTCTAGCATGTTTGGTTGAAATTGGAAAATTACATTTTTCACTTTTGTCAGACGTTTGTAATATTCTCACAATAAGCTAATTAGCTCAATTGGAACATTTCTAGCATGTTTGGTTGAAATTGGAATTTTACATTATTCAGTTTTGTCAGACGTTTGTAATATTCTCACAATAAGCTAATTAGCTCAATTGGAGCATTTCTAGCATGTTTGGTTGAAATTGGAAATTTACATTTTTCACTTTTGTCAGACAATTGCAATATTCTCACAATAAGCTAATTAGCTCAATTGGAGCATTTCTAGCATGTTTGGTTGAAATTGGAAATTTACATTTTTCACTTTTGTCAGACGTTTGTAATATTCTCACAATAAGCTAATTAGCTCAATTGGAACATTTCTAGCATGTTTGGTTGAAATTGGAAATTTACATTTTTCAGTTTTGTCAGACGTTTGTAATATTCTCACAATAAGCTAATTAGCTCAATTGGAGCATTTCTTGCATGTTTGGTTGAAATTGGAAATTTACAATTTTCAGTTTGGTCAGACGTTTGTAATATTCTCACAATGAGCTAATTAGCTCAATTGGAGCATTTCTAGCATGTTTGGTTGAAATTGGAATTTTACATTTTTCACTTTTGTCAGACAATTGCAATATTCTCACAATAAGCTAATTAGCTCAATTGGAGCATTTCTAGCATGTTTGGTTGAAATTGGAAATTTACATTTTTCAGTTTTGTCAGACGTTTGTAATATTCTCACAATAAGCTAATTAGCTAAATTGGAGCATTTCTAGCATGTTTGGTTGAAATTGGAAATTTACATTTTTCAGTTTTGTCAGACAATTGCAATATTCTCACAATAAGCTAATTAGCTCAATTGGAGCATTTCTAGCATGTTTGGTTGAAATTGGAAATTTACATTTTTCACTTTTGTCAAACAATTGCAATATTCTCACAATAAGCTAATTAGCTCAATTGGAGCATTTCTAGCATGTTTGGTTGAAATTGGAAATTTAAATTTTCAGTTTTGTCAGACGTTTGTAAAATTCTTACAGTAGGCTTATTTGCGCAATTGGAGCATTTCTAGCATGTTTGATTGAAATTGGAATTTTAAATTTTTCACTTTTGTCAGACGTTTGTAATATTCTCACAATAAGCTAATTAGCTCAATTGGAGCATTTCTAGCATGTTTGGTTGAAATTGGAAATTTACATTTTTCAGTTTTGTCAGACGTTTGTAATATTCTCACAATAAGCTATTTAGCTCAATTGGAGCATTTCTAGCATGTTTGGTTGAAATTGGAAATTTAAATTTTTCAGTTTTGTCAGACGTTTGTAAAATTCTTACAGTAGGCGTATATGCGCAATTTGAGCATTTCTAGCATGTTTGGTTGAAATTGGAAATTTACATTTTTCACTTTTGTCAGACGTTTGTAATATTCTCACAATAAGCTAATTAGCTCAATTGGAGCATTTCTAGCATGCTTGGTTGAAATTGGAAATTTACATTTTTCAGTTTTGTCAGACAATTGCAATATTCTCACAATAAGCTAATTAGCTCAATTGGAGCATTTCTAGCATGTTTGGTTGAAATTGGAAATTTACATTTTTCAGTTTTGTCAGACGTTTGTAATATTCTCACAATAAGCTAATTAGCTCAATTGGAGCATTTCTAGCATGTTTGGTTGAAATTGGAAATTTACATTTTTCACTTTTGTCAGACAATTGCAATATTCTCACAATAAGCTAATTAGCTCAATTGGAGCCTTTCTAGCATGTTTGGTTGAAATTGGAAATTTCTATTTTTCAGTTTTGTCAGACGTTTGTAATATTCTCACAATAAGCTAATTAGCTCAATTGGAGCATTTCTAGCATGTTTTGTTGAAATTGGAAATTTACATTTTTCAGTTTTGTCAGACAATTGCAATATTCTCACAATAAGCTAATTAGCTCAATTGGAGCATTTCTAGCATGTTTGGTTGAAATTGGAAATTTACATTTTTCACTTTTGTCAAACAATTGCAATATTCTCACAATAAGCTAATTAGCTCAATTGGAACATTTCTAGCATGTTTGGTTGAAATTGGAAATTTAAATTTTCAGTTTTGTCAGACGTTTGTAAAATTCTTACAGTAGGCTTATTTGCGCAATTGGAGCATTTCTAGCATGTTTGATTAAAATTGGAATTTTAAATTTTTCACTTTTGTCAGACGTTTGTAATATTCTCACAATAAGCTAATTAGCTCAATTGGAGCATTTCTAGCATGTTTGGTTGAAATTGGAAATTTACATTTTTCAGTTTTGTCAGACGTTTGTAATATTCTCACAATAAGCTAATTAGCTCAATTGGAGCATTTCTAGCATGTTTGGTTGAAATTGGAAATTTAAATTTTTCAGTTTTGTCAGACGTTTGTCAAATTCTTACAGTAGGCGTATATGCGCAATTTGAGCATTTCTAGCATGTTTGGTTGAAATTGGAAATTTACATTTTTCACTTTTGTCAGACGTTTGTAATATTCTCACAATAAGCTAATTAGCTCAATTGGAGCATTTCTAGCATGCTTGGTTGAACTTGGAAATTTACATTTTTCAGTTTTGTCAGACAATTGCAATATTCTCACAATAAGCTAATTAGCTCAATTGGAGCATTTCTAGCATGTTTGGTTGAAATTGGAAATTTACATTTTTCAGTTTTGTCAGACGTTTGTAATATTCTCACAATAAGCTAATTAGCTCAATTGGAGCATTTCTAGCATGTTTGGTTGAAATTGGAAATTTACATTTTTCACTTTTGTCAAACAATTGCAATATTCTCACAATAAGCTAATTAGCTCAATTGGAGCATTTCTAGCACATTTGGTTGAAATTGAAAATTTAAATTGTCAGTGTTGTCAGACGTTTGTAAAATTTTTACAGTAGGCTTATTTGCGCAATTGGAGCATTTCTAGCATGTTTGATTGAAATTGGAATTTTAAATTTTTCACTTTTGTCAGACGTTTGTAATATTCTCACAATAAGCTAATTAGCTCAATTGGAGCATTTCTAGCATGTTTGGTTGAAATTGGAAATTTACATTTTTCAGTTTTGTCAGACGTTTGTAATATTCTCACAATAAGCTAATTAGCTCAATTGGAGCATTTCTAGCATGTTTGGTTGAAATTGGAAATTTACATTTTTCACTTTTGTCAGACAATTGCAATATTCTCACAATAAGCTAATTAGCTCAATTGGAGCCTTTCTAGCATGTTTGGTTGAAATTGGAAATTTCTATTTTTCAGTTTTGTCAGACGTTTGTAATATTCTCACAATAAGCTAATTAGCTCAATTGGAGCATTTCTAGCATGTTTGGTTGAAATCAGAAATTTTCATTTTTTACTTTCGTCAGACGTTTGTAATATTCTCACAATAAGCTAATTAGCTCAATTGGAGCATTTCTAGCATGTTTGGTTGAAATTGGAAATTTACATTTTTCACTTTTGTCAAACAATTGCAATATTCTCACAATAAGCTAATTAGCTCAATTGGAGCATTTCTAGCATGTTTGGTTGAAATTGAAAATTTAAATTTTCAGTTTTGTCAGACGTTTGTAAAATTTTTACAGTAGGCTTATATGCGCAATTTGAGCATTTCTAGCATGTTTGGTTGAAATTGGAAATTTACATTTTTCACTTTTGTCAGACGTTTGTAATATTCTCACAATAAGCTAATTAGCTCAATTGGAGCATTTCTAGCATGTTTGGTTGAAATTGGAAAATTACATTTTTCACTTTTGTCAGACGTTTGTAATATTCTCACAATAAGCTAATTAGCTCAATTGGAACATTTCTAGCATGTTTGGTTGAAATTGGAATTTTACATTTTTCAGTTTTGTCAGACGTTTGTAATATTCTCACAATAAGCTAATTAGCTCAATTGGAGCATTTCTAGCATGTTTGGTTGAAATTGGAAATTTACATTTTTCACTTTTGTCAGACAATTGCAATATTCTCACAATAAGCTAATTAGCTCAATTGGAGCATTTCTAGCATGTTTGGTTGAAATTGGAAATTTACATTTTTCACTTTTGTCAGACGTTTGTAATATTCTCACAATAAGCTAATTAGCTCAATTGGAACATTTCTAGCATGTTTGGTTGAAATTGGAAATTTACATTTTTCAGTTTTGTCAGACGTTTGTAATATTCTCACAATAAGCTAATTAGCTCAATTGGAGCATTTCTAGCATGTTTTGTTGAAATTGGAAATTTACAATTTTCAGTTTGGTCAGACGTTTGTAATATTCTCACAATGAGCTAATTAGCTCAATTGGAGCATTTCTAGCATGTTTGGTTGAAATTGGAAATTTACATTTTTCAGTTTTGTCAGACGTTTGTAATATTCTCACAATAAGCTAATTAGCTCAATTGGAGCATTTCTAGCATGTTTGGTTGAAATTGGAAATTTACATTTTTCACTTTTGTCAGACAATTGCAATATTCTCACAATAAGCTAATTAGCTCAATTGGAGCCTTTCTAGCATGTTTGGTTGAAATTGGAAATTTCTATTTTTCAGTTTTGTCAGACGTTTGTAATATTCTCACAATAAGCTAATTAGCTCAATTGGAGCATTTCTAGCATGTTTGGTTGAAATTGGAAATTTACATTTTTCAGTTTTGTCAGACAATTGCAATATTCTCACAATAAGCTAATTAGCTCAATTGGAGCATTTCTAGCATGTTTGGTTGAAATTGGAAATTTACATTTTTCACTTTTGTCAAACAATTGCAATATTCTCACAATAAGCTAATTAGCTCAATTGGAACATTTCTAGCATGTTTGGTTGAAATTGGAAATTTAAATTTTCAGTTTTGTCAGACGTTTGTAAAATTCTTACAGTAGGCTTATTTGCGCAATTGGAGCATTTCTAGCATGTTTGATTAAAATTGGAATTTTAAATTTTTCACTTTTGTCAGACGTTTGTAATATTCTCACAATAAGCTAATTAGCTCAATTGGAGCATTTCTAGCATGTTTGGTTGAAATTGGAAATTTACATTTTTCAGTTTTGTCAGACGTTTGTAATATTCTCACAATAAGCTAATTAGCTCAATTGGAGCATTTCTAGCATGTTTGGTTGAAATTGGAAATTTAAATTTTTCAGTTTTGTCAGACGTTTGTCAAATTCTTACAGTAGGCGTATATGCGCAATTTGAGCATTTCTAGCATGTTTGGTTGAAATTGGAAATTTACATTTTTCACTTTTGTCAGACGTTTGTAATATTCTCACAATAAGCTAATTAGCTCAATTGGAGCATTTCTAGCATGCTTGGTTGAACTTGGAAATTTACATTTTTCAGTTTTGTCAGACAATTGCAATATTCTCACAATAAGCTAATTAGCTCAATTGGAGCATTTCTAGCATGTTTGGTTGAAATTGGAAATTTACATTTTTCACTTTTGTCAGACGTTTGTAATATTCTCACAATAAGCTAATTAGCTCAATTGGAGCATTTCTAGCATGCTTGGTTGAAATTGGAAATTTACATTTTTCAGTTTTGTCAGACGTTTGTAATATTCTCACAATAAGCTAATTAGCTCAATTGGAGCATTTCTAGCATGTTTGGTTGAAATTGGAAATTTACATTTTTCACTTTTGTCAAACAATTGCAATATTCTCACAATAAGCTAATTAGCTCAATTGGAGCATTTCTAGCACATTTGGTTGAAATTGAAAATTTAAATTGTCAGTGTTGTCAGACGTTTGTAAAATTTTTACAGTAGGCTTATTTGCGCAATTGGAGCATTTCTAGCATGTTTGATTGAAATTGGAATTTTAAATTTTTCACTTTTGTCAGACGTTTGTAATATTCTCACAATAAGCTAATTAGCTCGATTGGAGCATTTCTAGCATGTTTGGTTGAAATTGGAAATTTACATTTTTCAGTTTTGTCAGACGTTTGTAATATTCTCACAATAAGCTAATTAGCTCAATTGGAGCATTTCTAGCATGTTTGGTTGAAATTGGAAATTTACATTTTTCACTTTTGTCAGACAATTGCAATATTCTCACAATAAGCTAATTAGCTCAATTGGAGCCTTTCTAGCATGTTTGGTTGAAATTGGAAATTTCTATTTTTCAGTTTTGTCAGACGTTTGTAATATTCTCACAATAAGCTAATTAGCTCAATTGGAGCATTTCTAGCATGTTTGGTTGAAATCAGAAATTTTCATTTTTTACTTTCGTCAGACGTTTGTAATATTCTCACAATAAGCTAATTAGCTCAATTGGAGCATTTCTAGCATGTTTGGTTGAAATTGGAAATTTACATTTTTCACTTTTGTCAAACAATTGCAATATTCTCACAATAAGCTAATTAGCTCAATTGGAGCATTTCTAGCATGTTTGGTTGAAATTGAAAATTTAAATTTTCAGTTTTGTCAGACGTTTGTAAAATTTTTACAGTAGGCTTATATGCGCAATTTGAGCATTTCTAGCATGTTTGGTTGAAATTGGAAATTTACATTTTTCACTTTTGTCAGACGTTTGTAATATTCTCACAATAAGCTAATTAGCTCAATTGGAGCATTTCTAGCATGTTTGGTTGAAATTGGAAAATTACATTTTTCACTTTTGTCAGACGTTTGTAATATTCTCACAATAAGCTAATTAGCTCAATTGGAACATTTCTAGCATGTTTGGTTGAAATTGGAATTTTACATTTTTCAGTTTTGTCAGACGTTTGTAATATTCTCACAATAAGCTAATTAGCTCAATTGGAGCATTTCTAGCATGTTTGGTTGAAATTGGAAATTTACATTTTTCACTTTTGTCAGACAATTGCAATATTCTCACAATAAGCTAATTAGCTCAATTGGAGCATTTCTAGCATGTTTGGTTGAAATTGGAAATTTACATTTTTCACTTTTGTCAGACGTTTGTAATATTCTCACAATAAGCTAATTAGCTCAATTGGAACATTTCTAGCATGTTTGGTTGAAATTGGAAATTTACATTTTTCAGTTTTGTCAGACGTTTGTAATATTCTCACAATAAGCTAATTAGCTCAATTGGAGCATTTCTAGCATGTTTTGTTGAAATTGGAAATTTACAATTTTCAGTTTGGTCAGACGTTTGTAATATTCTCACAATGAGCTAATTAGCTCAATTGGAGCATTTCTAGCATGTTTGGTTGAAATTGGAATTTTACATTTTTCACTTTTGTCAGACAATTGCAATATTCTCACAATAAGCTAATTAGCTCAATTGGAGCATTTCTAGCATGTTTGGTTGAAATTGGAAATTTACATTTTTCAGTTTTGTCAGACGTTTGTAATATTCTCACAATAAGCTAATTAGCTAAATTGGAGCATTTCTAGCATGTTTGGTTGAAATTGGAAATTTACATTTTTCAGTTTTGTCAGACAATTGCAATATTCTCACAATAAGCTAATTAGCTCAATTGGAGCATTTCTAGCATGTTTGGTTGAAATTGGAAATTTACATTTTTCACTTTTGTCAAACAATTGCAATATTCTCACAATAAGCTAATTAGCTCAATTGGAGCATTTCTAGCATGTTTGGTTGAAATTGGAAATTTAAATTTTCAGTTTTGTCAGACGTTTGTAAAATTCTTACAGTAGGCTTATTTGCGCAATTGGAGCATTTCTAGCATGTTTGATTGAAATTGGAATTTTAAATTTTTCACTTTTGTCAGACGTTTGTAATATTCTCACAATAAGCTAATTAGCTCAATTGGAGCATTTCTAGCATGTTTGGTTGAAATTGGAAATTTACATTTTTCAGTTTTGTCAGACGTTTGTAATATTCTCACAATAAGCTATTTAGCTCAATTGGAGCATTTCTAGCATGTTTGGTTGAAATTGGAAATTTAAATTTTTCAGTTTTGTCAGACGTTTGTAAAATTCTTACAGTAGGCGTATATGCGCAATTTGAGCATTTCTAGCATGTTTGGTTGAAATTGGAAATTTACATTTTTCACTTTTGTCAGACGTTTGTAATATTCTCACAATAAGCTAATTAGCTCAATTGGAGCATTTCTAGCATGCTTGGTTGAAATTGGAAATTTACATTTTTCAGTTTTGTCAGACAATTGCAATATTCTCACAATAAGCTAATTAGCTCAATTGGAGCATTTCTAGCATGTTTGGTTGAAATTGGAAATTTACATTTTTCAGTTTTGTCAGACGTTTGTAATATTCTCACAATAAGCTAATTAGCTCAATTGGAGCATTTCTAGCATGTTTGGTTGAAATTGGAAATTTACATTTTTCACTTTTGTCAGACAATTGCAATATTCTCACAATAAGCTAATTAGCTCAATTGGAGCCTTTCTAGCATGTTTGGTTGAAATTGGAAATTTCTATTTTTCAGTTTTGTCAGACGTTTGTAATATTCTCACAATAAGCTAATTAGCTCAATTGGAGCATTTCTAGCATGTTTGGTTGAAATTGGAAATTTAAATTTTTCAGTTTTGTCAGACGTTTGTCAAATTCTTACAGTAGGCGTATATGCGCAATTTGAGCATTTCTAGCATGTTTGGTTGAAATTGGAAATTTACATTTTTCACTTTTGTCAGACGTTTGTAATATTCTCACAATAAGCTAATTAGCTCAATTGGAGCATTTCTAGCATGCTTGGTTGAACTTGGAAATTTACATTTTTCAGTTTTGTCAGACAATTGCAATATTCTCACAATAAGCTAATTAGCTCAATTGGAGCATTTCTAGCATGTTTGGTTGAAATTGGAAATTTACATTTTTCAGTTTTGTCAGACGTTTGTAATATTCTCACAATAAGCTAATTAGCTCAATTGGAGCATTTCTAGCATGTTTGGTTGAAATTGGAAATTTACATTTTTCACTTTTGTCAAACAATTGCAATATTCTCACAATAAGCTAATTAGCTCAATTGGAGCATTTCTAGCACATTTGGTTGAAATTGAAAATTTAAATTGTCAGTGTTGTCAGACGTTTGTAAAATTTTTACAGTAGGCTTATTTGCGCAATTGGAGCATTTCTAGCATGTTTGATTGAAATTGGAATTTTAAATTTTTCACTTTTGTCAGACGTTTGTAATATTCTCACAATAAGCTAATTAGCTCAATTGGAACATTTCTAGCATGTTTGGTTGAAATTGGAAATTTACATTTTTCAGTTTTGTCAGACGTTTGTAATATTCTCACAATAAGCTAATTAGCTCAATTGGAGCATTTCTAGCATGTTTGGTTGAAATTGGAAATTTACATTTTTCACTTTTGTCAGACAATTGCAATATTCTCACAATAAGCTAATTAGCTCAATTGGAGCCTTTCTAGCATGTTTGGTTGAAATTGGAAATTTCTATTTTTCAGTTTTGTCAGACGTTTGTAATATTCTCACAATAAGCTAATTAGCTCAATTGGAGCATTTCTAGCATGTTTGGTTGAAATCAGAAATTTCCATTTTTTACTTTCGTCAGACGTTTGTAATATTCTCACAATAAGCTAATTAGCTCAATTGGAGCATTTCTAGCATGTTTGGTTGAAATTGGAAATTTACATTTTTCACTTTTGTCAAACAATTGCAATATTCTCACAATAAGCTAATTAGCTCAATTGGAGCATTTCTAGCATGTTTGGTTGAAATTGAAAATTTAAATTTTCAGTTTTGTCAGACGTTTGTAAAATTTTTACAGTAGGCTTATATGCGCAATTTGAGCATTCCTAGCATGTTTGGTTGAAATTTGAAATTTACATTTTTCACTTTTGTCAGACGTTTGTAATATTCTCACAATAAGCTAATTAGCTCAATTGGAGCATTTCTAGCATGTTTGGTTGAAATTGGAAATTTACATTTTTCAGTTTTGTCAGACGTTTGTAATATTCTCACAATAAGCTAATTAGCTCAATTGGAGCATTTCTAGCATGTTTGGTTGAAATTGGAAATTTACATTTTTCACTTTTGTCAGACAATTGCAATATTCTCACAATAAGCTAATTAGCTCAATTGGAGCCTTTCTAGCATGTTTGATTGAAATTGGAATTTTAAATTTTTCACTTTTGTCAGACGTTTGTGATATTCTCACAATAAGCTAATTAGCTCAATTGGAGCATTTCTAGCATGTTTGGTTGAAATTGGAAATTTACATTTTTCAGTTTTGTCAGCCGTTTGTAATATTCTCACAATAAGTTAATTAGCTCAATTGGAGCATTTCTAGCATGTTTGGTTGAAATTGGAAATTTACATTTTTCACTTTTGTCAGACAATTGCAATATTCTCACAATAAGCTAATTAGCTCAATTGGAACATTTCTAGCATGTTTGGTTGAAATTGGAAATTTACATTTTTCACTTTTGTCAGACAATTGCAATATTCTCACAATAAGCTAATTAGCTCAATTGGAGCATTTCTAGCATGTTTGGTTGAAATTGGAAATTTACATTTTTCACTTTTGTCAAACAATTGCAATATTCTCACAATAAGCTAATTAGCTCAATTGGAGCATTTCTAGCATGTTTGGTTGAAATTGAAAATTTAAATTTTCAGTTTTGTCAGACGTTTGTAAAATTTTTACAGTAGGCTTATTTGCGCAATTGGAGCATTTCTAGCATGTTTGGTTGAAATTGGAATTTTAAATTTTTCACTTTTGTCAGACGTTTGTAATATTCTCACAATAAGCTAATTAGCTCAATTGGAGCATTTCTAGCATGTTTGTTTGAAATTGGAAATTTACATTTTTCAGTTTTGTCAGACGTTTGTAATATTCTCACAATAAGCTAATTAGCTCAATTGGAGCAATTCTAGCATGTTTGGTTGAAATTGGAAATTTACATTTTTCGCTTTTGTCAGACAATTGCAATATTCTCACAATAAGCTAATTAGCTCAATTGGAGCATTTCTAGCATGTTTGGTTGAAATTGGCAATTTACATTTTTCAGTTTTGTCAGACGTTTGTAATATTCTCACAATAAGCTAATTAGCTCAATTGGAGCATTTCTAGCATGTTTGGTTGAAATTGGAAATTTACATTTTTCACTTTTGTCAGACGTTTGTAATATTCTCACAATAAGCTAATTAGCTCAATTGGAGCATTTCTAGCATGTTTGGTTGAAATTGGAAATTTACATTTTTCGCTTTTGTCATACAATTGCAATATTCTCACAACAAGCTAATTAGCTCAATTGGAGCATTTCTAGCATGTTTGGTTGAAATTGGAAATTTACATTTTTCAGTTTTGTCAGACGTTTGTAATATTCTCACAATAAGCTAATTAGCTCAATTGGAGCATTTCTAGCATGTTTAGTTGAAATTGGAAATTTACATTTTTCAGTTTTGTCAGACGTTTGTAATATTCTCACAATAAGCTAATTAGCTCAATTGGAGCATTTCTAGCATGTTTGGTTGAAATTGGAAATTTACATTTTTCAGTTTTGTCAGACGTTTGTAATATTCTCACAATAAGCTAATTAGCTCAATTGGAGCATTTCTAGCATGTTTGGTTGAAATTGGAAATTTACATTTTTCAGTTTTGTCAGCCGTTTGTAATATTCTCACAATAAGCTAATTAGCTCAATTGGAGCATTTCTAACAAGTTTGGTTGAAATTGGAAATTTACATTTTTCACTTTTGTCAGACAATTGCAATATTCTCACAATAAGCTAATTAGCTCAATTGGAACATTTCTAGCATGTTTGGTTGAAATTGGAAATTTACATTTTTCAGTTTTGTCAGACGTTTGTAATATTCTCACAATAAGCTAATTAGCTCAATTGGAGCATTTCTAGCATGTTTGGTTGAAATTGGAAATTTACATTTTTCAGTTTTGTCAGCCGTTTGTAATATTCTCACAATAAGTTAATTAGCTCAATTGGAGCATTTCTAGCAAGTTTGGTTGAAATTGGAAATTTACATTTTTCACTTTTGTCAGACAATTGTAATATTCTCACAATAAGCTAATTAGCTCAATTGGAGCATTTCTAGCATGTTTGGTTGAAATTGGAAATTTACATTTTTCAGTTTTGTCAGACGTTTGTAATATTCTCACAATAAGCTAATTAGCTCAATTGGAGCATTTCTAGCATGTTTGGTTGAAATTGGAAATTTACATTTTTCAGTTTTGTCAGACAATTGCAATATTCTCACAATAAGCTAATTAGCTCAATTGGAGCATTTCTAGCATGTTTGGTTGAAGTTGGAAATTTACATTTTTCACTTTTGTCAAAAAATTGCAATATTCTCACAATAAGCTAATTAGCTCAATTGGAGCATTTCTAGCATGTTTGGTTGAAATTGGAAATTTAAATTTTCAGTTTTGTCAGACGTTTGTAAAATTCTTACAGTAGGCTTATTTGCGCAATTGGAGCATTTCTAGCATGTTTGATTGAAATTGGAATTTTAAATTTTTCACTTTTGTCAGACGTTTGTAATATTCTCACAATAAGCTAATTAGCTCAATTGGAGCATTTCTAGCATGTTTGGTTGAAATTGGAAATTTACATTTTTCAGTTTTGTCAGACGTTTGTAATATTCTCACAATAAGCTAATTAGCTCAATTGGAGCATTTCTAGCATGTTTGGTTGAAATTGGAAATTTAAATTTTTCAGTTTTGTCAGACGTTTGTAAAATTCTTACAGTAGGCGTATATGCGCAATTTGAGCATTTCTAGCATGTTTGGTTGAAATTGGAAATTTACATTTTTCACTTTTGTCAGACAATTGCAATATTCTCACAATAAGCTAATTAGCTCAATTGGAACATTTCTAGCATGTTTGGTTGAAATTGGAAATTTACATTTTTCAGTTTTGTCAGACGTTTGTAATATTCTCACAATAAGCTAATTAGCTCAATTGGAGCATTTCTAGCATGTTTGGTTGAAATTGGAAATTTACATTTTTCAGTTTTGTCAGCCGTTTGTAATATTCTCACAATAAGCTAATTAGCTCAATTGGAGCATTTCTAGCAAGTTTGGTTGAAATTGGAAATTTACATTTTTCACTTTTGTCAGACAATTGTAATATTCTCACAATAAGCTAATTAGCTCAATTGGAGCTTTTCTAGCATGTTTGGTTGAAATTGGAAATTTACATTTTTCAGTTTTGTCAGACATTTGTAATATTCTCACAATAAGCTAATTAGCTCAATTGGAGCATTTCTAGCATGTTTGGTTGAAATTGGAAATTTACATTTTTCAGTTTTGTCAGACAATTGCAATATTCTCACAATAAGCTAATTAGCTCAATTGGAGCATTTCTAGCATGTTTGGTTGAAGTTGGAAATTTACATTTTTCACTTTTGTCAAACAATTGCAATATTCTCACAATAAGCTAATTAGCTCAATTGGAGCATTTCTAGCATGTTTGGTTGAAATTGGAAATTTAAATTTTCAGTTTTGTCAGACGTTTGTAAAATTCTTACAGTAGGCTTATTTGCGCAATTGGAGCATTTCTAGCATGTTTGATTGAAATTGGAATTTTAAATTTTTCACTTTTGTCAGACGTTTGTAATATTCTCACAATAAGCTAATTAGCTCAATTGGAGCATTTCTAGCATGTTTGGTTGAAATTGGAAATTTACATTTTTCAGTTTTGTCAGACGTTTGTAATATTCTCACAATAAGCTAATTAGCTCAATTGGAGCATTTCTAGCATGTTTGGTTGAAATTGGAAATTTAAATTTTTCAGTTTTGTCAGACGTTTGTAAAATTCTTACAGTAGGCGTATATGCGCAATTTGAGCATTTCTAGCAGTTTGGTTGAAATTGGAAATTTACATTTTTCACTTTTGTCAGACGTTTGTAATATTCTCACAATAAGCTAATTAGCTCAATTGGAGCATTTCTAGCATGTTTGGTTGAAATTGGAAATTTACATTTTTCAGTTTTGTCAGACGTTTGTAATATTCTCACAATAAGCTAATTAGCTCAATTGGAGCATTTCTAGCATGTTTGGTTGAAATTGGAAATTTACATTTTTCACTTTTGTCAGACAATTGCAATATTCTCACAATAAGCTAATTAGCTCAATTGGAACATTTCTAGCATGTTTGGTTGAAATTGGAAATTTACATTTTTCACTTTTGTCAGACAATTGCAATATTCTCACAATAAGCTAATTAGCTCAATTGGAGCATTTCTAGCATGTTTGGTTGAAATTGGAAATTTACATTTTTCACTTTTGTCAAACAATTGCAATATTCTCACAATAAGCTAATTAGCTCAATTGGAGCATTTCTAGCATGTTTGGTTGAAATTGAAAATTTAAATTTTCAGTTTTGTCAGACGTTTGTAAAATTTTTACAGTAGGCTTATTTGCGCAATTGGAGCATTTCTAGCATGTTTGGTTGAAATTGGAATTTTAAATTTTTCACTTTTGTCAGACGTTTGTAATATTCTCACAATAAGCTAATTAGCTCAATTGGAGCATTTCTAGCATGTTTGTTTGAAATTGGAAATTTACATTTTTCAGTTTTGTCAGACGTTTGTAATATTCTCACAATAAGCTAATTAGCTCAATTGGAGCAATTCTAGCATGTTTGGTTGAAATTGGAAATTTACATTTTTCGCTTTTGTCAGACAATTGCAATATTCTCACAATAAGCTAATTAGCTCAATTGGAGCATTTCTAGCATGTTTGGTTGAAATTGGCAATTTACATTTTTCAGTTTTGTCAGACGTTTGTAATATTCTCACAATAAGCTAATTAGCTCAATTGGAGCATTTCTAGCATGTTTGGTTGAAATTGGAAATTTACATTTTTCACTTTTGTCAGACGTTTGTAATATTCTCACAATAAGCTAATTAGCTCAATTGGAGCATTTCTAGCATGTTTGGTTGAAATTGGAAATTTACATTTTTCGCTTTTGTCATACAATTGCAATATTCTCACAACAAGCTAATTAGCTCAATTGGAGCATTTCTAGCATGTTTGGTTGAAATTGGAAATTTACATTTTTCAGTTTTGTCAGACGTTTGTAATATTCTCACAATAAGCTAATTAGCTCAATTGGAGCATTTCTAGCATGTTTAGTTGAAATTGGAAATTTACATTTTTCAGTTTTGTCAGACGTTTGTAATATTCTCACAATAAGCTAATTAGCTCAATTGGAGCATTTCTAGCATGTTTGGTTGAAATTGGAAATTTACATTTTTCAGTTTTGTCAGACGTTTGTAATATTCTCACAATAAGCTAATTAGCTCAATTGGAGCATTTCTAGCATGTTTGGTTGAAATTGGAAATTTACATTTTTCAGTTTTGTCAGCCGTTTGTAATATTCTCACAATAAGCTAATTAGCTCAATTGGAGCATTTCTAACAAGTTTGGTTGAAATTGGAAATTTACATTTTTCACTTTTGTCAGACAATTGCAATATTCTCACAATAAGCTAATTAGCTCAATTGGAACATTTCTAGCATGTTTGGTTGAAATTGGAAATTTACATTTTTCAGTTTTGTCAGACGTTTGTAATATTCTCACAATAAGCTAATTAGCTCAATTGGAGCATTTCTAGCATGTTTGGTTGAAATTGGAAATTTACATTTTTCAGTTTTGTCAGCCGTTTGTAATATTCTCACAATAAGTTAATTAGCTCAATTGGAGCATTTCTAGCAAGTTTGGTTGAAATTGGAAATTTACATTTTTCACTTTTGTCAGACAATTGTAATATTCTCACAATAAGCTAATTAGCTCAATTGGAGCATTTCTAGCATGTTTGGTTGAAATTGGAAATTTACATTTTTCAGTTTTGTCAGACGTTTGTAATATTCTCACAATAAGCTAATTAGCTCAATTGGAGCATTTCTAGCATGTTTGGTTGAAATTGGAAATTTACATTTTTCAGTTTTGTCAGACAATTGCAATATTCTCACAATAAGCTAATTAGCTCAATTGGAGCATTTCTAGCATGTTTGGTTGAAGTTGGAAATTTACATTTTTCACTTTTGTCAAAAAATTGCAATATTCTCACAATAAGCTAATTAGCTCAATTGGAGCATTTCTAGCATGTTTGGTTGAAATTGGAAATTTAAATTTTCAGTTTTGTCAGACGTTTGTAAAATTCTTACAGTAGGCTTATTTGCGCAATTGGAGCATTTCTAGCATGTTTGATTGAAATTGGAATTTTAAATTTTTCACTTTTGTCAGACGTTTGTAATATTCTCACAATAAGCTAATTAGCTCAATTGGAGCATTTCTAGCATGTTTGGTTGAAATTGGAAATTTACATTTTTCAGTTTTGTCAGACGTTTGTAATATTCTCACAATAAGCTAATTAGCTCAATTGGAGCATTTCTAGCATGTTTGGTTGAAATTGGAAATTTAAATTTTTCAGTTTTGTCAGACGTTTGTAAAATTCTTACAGTAGGCGTATATGCGCAATTTGAGCATTTCTAGCATGTTTGGTTGAAATTGGAAATTTACATTTTTCACTTTTGTCAGACAATTGCAATATTCTCACAATAAGCTAATTAGCTCAATTGGAACATTTCTAGCATGTTTGGTTGAAATTGGAAATTTACATTTTTCAGTTTTGTCAGACGTTTGTAATATTCTCACAATAAGCTAATTAGCTCAATTGGAGCATTTCTAGCATGTTTGGTTGAAATTGGAAATTTACATTTTTCAGTTTTGTCAGCCGTTTGTAATATTCTCACAATAAGCTAATTAGCTCAATTGGAGCATTTCTAGCAAGTTTGGTTGAAATTGGAAATTTACATTTTTCACTTTTGTCAGACAATTGTAATATTCTCACAATAAGCTAATTAGCTCAATTGGAGCTTTTCTAGCATGTTTGGTTGAAATTGGAAATTTACATTTTTCAGTTTTGTCAGACATTTGTAATATTCTCACAATAAGCTAATTAGCTCAATTGGAGCATTTCTAGCATGTTTGGTTGAAATTGGAAATTTACATTTTTCAGTTTTGTCAGACAATTGCAATATTCTCACAATAAGCTAATTAGCTCAATTGGAGCATTTCTAGCATGTTTGGTTGAAGTTGGAAATTTACATTTTTCACTTTTGTCAAACAATTGCAATATTCTCACAATAAGCTAATTAGCTCAATTGGAGCATTTCTAGCATGTTTGGTTGAAATTGGAAATTTAAATTTTCAGTTTTGTCAGACGTTTGTAAAATTCTTACAGTAGGCTTATTTGCGCAATTGGAGCATTTCTAGCATGTTTGATTGAAATTGGAATTTTAAATTTTTCACTTTTGTCAGACGTTTGTAATATTCTCACAATAAGCTAATTAGCTCAATTGGAGCATTTCTAGCATGTTTGGTTGAAATTGGAAATTTACATTTTTCAGTTTTGTCAGACGTTTGTAATATTCTCACAATAAGCTAATTAGCTCAATTGGAGCATTTCTAGCATGTTTGGTTGAAATTGGAAATTTAAATTTTTCAGTTTTGTCAGACGTTTGTAAAATTCTTACAGTAGGCGTATATGCGCAATTTGAGCATTTCTAGCAGTTTGGTTGAAATTGGAAATTTACATTTTTCACTTTTGTCAGACGTTTGTAATATTCTCACAATAAGCTAATTAGCTCAATTGGAGCATTTCTAGCATGTTTGGTTGAAATTGGAAATTTACATTTTTCAGTTTTGTCAGACGTTTGTAATATTCTCACAATAAGCTAATTAGCTCAATTGGAGCATTTCTAGCATGTTTGGTTGAAATTGGAAATTTACATTTTTCACTTTTGTCAGACAATTGCAATATTCTCACAATAAGCTAATTAGCTCAATTGGAGCCTTTCTAGCATGTTTGGTTGAAATTGGAAATTTCTATTTTTCAGTTTTGTCAGACGTTTGTAATATTCTCACAATAAGCTAATTAGCTCAATTGGAGCATTTCTAGCATGTTTGGTTGAAATTGGAAATTTACATTTTTCACTTTTGTCAAACAATTGCAATATTCTCACAATAAGCTAATTAGCTCAATTGGAGCATTTCTAGCATGTTTGGTTGAAATTGGAAATTTAAATTTTCAGTTTTGTCAGACGTTTGTAAAATGCTTACAGTAGGCTTATTTGCGCGATTGGAGCATTTCTAGCATGTTTGATTGAAATTGGAATTTTAAATTTTTCACTTTTGTCAGACGTTTGTAATATTCTCACAATAAGCTAATTAGCTCAATTGGAGCATTTCTAGCATGTTTGGTTGAAATTGGAAATTTACATCTTTCAGTTTTGTCAGACGTTTGTAATATTCTCACAATAAGCTAATTAGCTCAATTGGAGCATTTCTAGCATGTTTGGTTGAAATTGGAAATTTAAATTTTTCAGTTTTGTCAGACGTTTGTAAAATTCTTACAGTAGGCGTATATGCGCAATTTGAGCATTTCTAGCATGTTTGGTTGAAATTGGAAATTTACATTTTTCAGTTTTGTCAGACGTTTGTAATATTCTCACAATAAGCTAATTAGCTCATTTGGAGCATTTCTAGCATGTTTGGTTGAAATTGGAAATTTCTATTTTTCAGTTTTGTCAGACGTTTGTAATATTCTCAAAATAAGCTAATTAGCTCAATTGGAGCATTTCTAGCATGTTTGGTTGAAGTTGGAAATTTACATTTTTCACTTTTGTCAAACAATTGCAATATTCTCACAATAAGCTAATTAGCTCAATTGGAGCATTTCTAGCATGTTTGGTTGAAATTGGAAATTTAAATTTTCAGTTTTGTCAGACGTTTGTAAAATTCTTACAGTAGGCTTATTTGCGCAATTGGAGCATTTCTAGCATGTTTGATTGAAATTGGAATTTTAAATTTTTCACTTTTGTCAGACGTTTGTAATATTCTCACAATAAGCTAATTAGCTCAATTGGAGCATTTCTAGCATGTTTGGTTGAAATTGGAAATTTAAATTTTTCAGTTTTGTCAGACGTTTGTAAAATTCTTACAGTAGGCGTATATGCGCAATTTGAGCATTTCTAGCATGTTTGGTTGAAATTGGAAATTTACATTTTTCACTTTTGTCAGACGTTTGTAATATTCTCAAAATAAGCTAATTAGCTCAATTGGAGCATTTCTAGCATGTTTGGTTGAAGTTGGAAATTTACATTTTTCACTTTTGTCAAACAATTGCAATATTCTCACAATAAGCTAATTAGCTCAATTGGAGCATTTCTAGCATGTTTGGTTGAAATTGGAAATTTAAATTTTCAGTTTTGTCAGACGTTTGTAAAATTCTTACAGTAGGCTTATTTGCGCAATTGGAGCATTTCTAGCATGTTTGATTGAAATTGGAATTTTAAATTTTTCACTTTTGTCAGACGTTTGTAATATTCCTCACAATAAGCTAATTAGCTCAATTGGAGCATTTCTAGCATGTTTGGTTGAAATTGGAAATTTAAATTTTTCAGTTTTGTCAGACGTTTGTAAAATTCTTACAGTAGGCGTATATGCGCAATTTGAGCATTTCTAGCATGTTTGGTTGAAATTGGAAATTTACATTTTTCACTTTTGTCAGACGTTTGTAATATTCTCACAATAAGCTAATTAGCTCAATTGGAGCATTTCTAGCATGTTTGGTTGAAATTGGAAATTTACATTTTTCAGTTTTGTCAGACGTTTGTAATATTCTCACAATAAGCTAATTAGCTCAATTGGAGCATTTCTAG
This sequence comes from Watersipora subatra, assembly GCF_963576615.1. Lineage (NCBI taxonomy): Eukaryota > Metazoa > Bryozoa > Gymnolaemata > Cheilostomatida > Watersiporidae > Watersipora > Watersipora subatra. Next base: position 40,293,150 of record NC_088710.1, on the reverse strand, counting down.
CATGTTTGGTTGAAATTGGAAATTTACATTTTTCACTTTTGTCAGACAATTGCAATATTCTCACAATAAGCTAATTAGCTCAATTGGAGCCTTTCTAGCATGTTTGGTTGAAATTGGAAATTTCTATTTTTCAGTTTTGTCAGACGTTTGTAATATTCTCACAATAAGCTAATTAGCTCAATTGGAGCATTTCTAGCATGTTTGGTTGAAATTGGAAATTTACATTTTTCAGTTTTGTCAGACAATTGCAATATTCTCACAATAAGCTAATTAGCTCAATTGGAGCATTTCTAGCATGTTTGGTTGAAATTGGAAATTTACATTTTTCACTTTTGTCAAACAATTGCAATATTCTCACAATAAGCTAATTAGCTCAATTGGAGCATTTCTAGCATGTTTGGTTGAAATTGGAAATTTAAATTTTCAGTTTTGTCAGACGTTTGTAAAATGCTTACAGTAGGCTTATTTGCGCTATTGGAGCATTTCTAGCATGTTTGATTGAAATTGGAATTTTAAATTTTTCACTTTTGTCAGACGTTTGTAATATTCTCACAATAAGCTAATTAGCTCAATTGGAGCATTTCTAGCATGTTTGGTTGAAATTGGAAATTTACATTTTTCAGTTTTGTCAGACGTTTGTAATATTCTCACAATAAGCTAATTAGCTCAATTGGAGCATTTCTAGCATGTTTGGTTGAAATTGGAAATTTAAATTTTTCAGTTTTGTCAGACGTTTGTAAAATTCTTACAGTAGGCGTATATGCGCAATTTGAGCATTTCTAGCATGTTTGGTTGAAATTGGAAATTTACATTTTTCAGTTTTGTCAGCCGTTTGTAATATTCTCACAATAAGCTAATTAGCTCAATTGGAGCATTTCTAGCAAGTTTGGTTGAAATTGGAAATTTACATTTTTCACTTTTGTCAGACAATTGTAATATTCTCACAATAAGCTAATTAGCTCAATTGGAGCTTTTCTAGCATGTTTGGTTGAAATTGGAAATTTACATTTTTCAGTTTTGTCAGACATTTGTAATATTCTCACAATAAGCTAATTAGCTCAATTGGAGCATTTCTAGCATGTTTGGTTGAAATTGGAAATTTACATTTTTCAGTTTTGTCAGACAATTGCAATATTCTCACAATAAGCTAATTAGCTCAATTGGAGCATTTCTAGCATGTTTGGTTGAAGTTGGAAATTTACATTTTTCACTTTTGTCAAACAATTGCAATATTCTCACAATAAGCTAATTAGCTCAATTGGAGCATTTCTAGCATGTTTGGTTGAAATTGGAAATTTAAATTTTCAGTTTTGTCAGACGTTTGTAAAATTCTTACAGTAGGCTTATTTGCGCAATTGGAGCATTTCTAGCATGTTTGATTGAAATTGGAATTTTAAATTTTTCACTTTTGTCAGACGTTTGTAATATTCTCACAATAAGCTAATTAGCTCAATTGGAGCATTTCTAGCATGTTTGGTTGAAATTGGAAATTTACATTTTTCAGTTTTGTCAGACGTTTGTAATATTCTCACAATAAGCTAATTAGCTCAATTGGAGCATTTCTAGCATGTTTGGTTGAAATTGGAAATTTAAATTTTTCAGTTTTGTCAGACGTTTGTAAAATTCTTACAGTAGGCGTATATGCGCAATTTGAGCATTTCTAGCAGTTTGGTTGAAATTGGAAATTTACATTTTTCACTTTTGTCAGACGTTTGTAATATTCTCACAATAAGCTAATTAGCTCAATTGGAGCATTTCTAGCATGTTTGGTTGAAATTGGAAATTTACATTTTTCAGTTTTGTCAGACGTTTGTAATATTCTCACAATAAGCTAATTAGCTCAATTGGAGCATTTCTAGCATGTTTGGTTGAAATTGGAAATTTACATTTTTCACTTTTGTCAGACAATTGCAATATTCTCACAATAAGCTAATTAGCTCAATTGGAGCCTTTCTAGCATGTTTGGTTGAAATTGGAAATTTCTATTTTTCAGTTTTGTCAGACGTTTGTAATATTCTCACAATAAGCTAATTAGCTCAATTGGAGCATTTCTAGCATGTTTGGTTGAAATTGGAAATTTACATTTTTCACTTTTGTCAAACAATTGCAATATTCTCACAATAAGCTAATTAGCTCAATTGGAGCATTTCTAGCATGTTTGGTTGAAATTGGAAATTTAAATTTTCAGTTTTGTCAGACGTTTGTAAAATGCTTACAGTAGGCTTATTTGCGCGATTGGAGCATTTCTAGCATGTTTGATTGAAATTGGAATTTTAAATTTTTCACTTTTGTCAGACGTTTGTAATATTCTCACAATAAGCTAATTAGCTCAATTGGAGCATTTCTAGCATGTTTGGTTGAAATTGGAAATTTACATCTTTCAGTTTTGTCAGACGTTTGTAATATTCTCACAATAAGCTAATTAGCTCAATTGGAGCATTTCTAGCATGTTTGGTTGAAATTGGAAATTTAAATTTTTCAGTTTTGTCAGACGTTTGTAAAATTCTTACAGTAGGCGTATATGCGCAATTTGAGCATTTCTAGCATGTTTGGTTGAAATTGGAAATTTACATTTTTCAGTTTTGTCAGACGTTTGTAATATTCTCACAATAAGCTAATTAGCTCATTTGGAGCATTTCTAGCATGTTTGGTTGAAATTGGAAATTTCTATTTTTCAGTTTTGTCAGACGTTTGTAATATTCTCAAAATAAGCTAATTAGCTCAATTGGAGCATTTCTAGCATGTTTGGTTGAAGTTGGAAATTTACATTTTTCACTTTTGTCAAACAATTGCAATATTCTCACAATAAGCTAATTAGCTCAATTGGAGCATTTCTAGCATGTTTGGTTGAAATTGGAAATTTAAATTTTCAGTTTTGTCAGACGTTTGTAAAATTCTTACAGTAGGCTTATTTGCGCAATTGGAGCATTTCTAGCATGTTTGATTGAAATTGGAATTTTAAATTTTTCACTTTTGTCAGACGTTTGTAATATTCTCACAATAAGCTAATTAGCTCAATTGGAGCATTTCTAGCATGTTTGGTTGAAATTGGAAATTTACATTTTTCAGTTTTGTCAGACGTTTGTAATATTCTCACAATAAGCTAATTAGCTCAATTGGAGCATTTCTAGCATGTTTGGTTGAAATTGGAAATTTAAATTTTTCAGTTTTGTCAGACGTTTGTAAAATTCTTACAGTAGGCGTATATGCGCAATTTGAGCATTTCTAGCATGTTTGGTTGAAATTGGAAATTTACATTTTTCACTTTTGTCAGACGTTTGTAATATTCTCACAATAAGCTAATTAGCTCAATTGGAGCATTTCTAGCATGTTTGGTTGAAATTGGAAATTTACATTTTTCAGTTTTGTCAGACGTTTGTAATATTCTCACAATAAGCTAATTAGCTCAATTGGAGCATTTCTAGCATGTTTGGTTGAAATTGGAAATTTACATTTTTCACTTTTGTCAGACAATTGCAATATTCTCACAATAAGCTAATTAGCTCAATTGGAGCCTTTCTAGCATGTTTGGTTGAAATTGGAAATTTCTATTTTTCAGTTTTGTCAGACGTTTGTAATATTCTCACAATAAGCTAATTAGCTCAATTGGAGCATTTCTAGCATGTTTGGTTGAAATTGGAAATTTACATTTTTCAGTTTTGTCAGACAATTGCAATATTCTCACAATAAGCTAATTAGCTCAATTGGAGCATTTCTAGCATGTTTGGTTGAAATTGGAAATTTACATTTTTCACTTTTGTCAAACAATTGCAATATTCTCACAATAAGCTAATTAGCTCAATTGGAGCATTTCTAGCATGTTTGGTTGAAATTGGAAATTTAAATTTTCAGTTTTGTCAGACGTTTGTAAAATGCTTACAGTAGGCTTATTTGCGCTATTGGAGCATTTCTAGCATGTTTGATTGAAATTGGAATTTTAAATTTTTCACTTTTGTCAGACGTTTGTAATATTCTCACAATAAGCTAATTAGCTCAATTGGAGCATTTCTAGCATGTTTGGTTGAAATTGGAAATTTACATTTTTCAGTTTTGTCAGACGTTTGTAATATTCTCACAATAAGCTAATTAGCTCAATTGGAGCATTTCTAGCATGTTTGGTTGAAATTGGAAATTTAAATTTTTCAGTTTTGTCAGACGTTTGTAAAATTCTTACAGTAGGCGTATATGCGCAATTTGAGCATTTCTAGCATGTTTGGTTGAAATTGGAAATTTACATTTTTCAGTTTTGTCAGACGTTTGTAATATTCTCACAATAAGCTAATTAGCTCATTTGGAGCATTTCTAGCATGTTTGGTTGAAATTGGAAATTTCTATTTTTCAGTTTTGTCAGACGTTTGTAATATTCTCAAAATAAGCTAATTAGCTCAATTGGAGCATTTCTAGCATGCTTGGTTGAAATTGGAAATTTACATTTTTCAGTTTTGTCAGACAATTGCAATATTCTCACAATAAGCTAATTAGCTCAATTGGAGCATTTCTAGCATGTTTGGTTGAAATTGGAAATTTACATTTTTCAGTTTTGTCAGACGTTTGTAATATTCTCACAATAAGCTAATTAGCTCAATTGGAGCATTTCTAGCATGTTTGGTTGAAATTGGAAATTTACATTTTTCACTTTTGTCAAACAATTGCAATATTCTCACAATAAGCTAATTAGCTCAATTGGAGCATTTCTAGCACATTTGGTTGAAATTGAAAATTTAAAATGTCAGTTTTGTCAGACGTTTGTAAAATTTTTACAGTAGGCTTATTTGCGCAATTGGAGCATTTCTAGCATGTTTGATTGAAATTGGAATTTTAAATTTTTCACTTTTGTCAGACGTTTGTAATATTCTCACAATAAGCTAATTAGCTCAATTGGAGCATTTCTAGCATGTTTGGTTGAAATTGGAAATTTACATTTTTCACTTTTGTCAGACAATTGCAATATTCTCACAATAAGCTAATTAGCTCAATTGGAGCCTTTCTAGCATGTTTGGTTGAAATTGGAAATTTCTATTTTTCAGTTTTGTCAGACGTTTGTAATATTCTCACAATAAGCTAATTAGCTCAATTGGAGCATTTCTAGCACGTTTGGTTGAAATCAGAAATTTACATTTTTTACTTTCCTCAGACGTTTGTAATATTCTCACAATAAGCTAATTAGCTCAATTGGAGCATTTCTAGCATGTTTGGTTGAAATTGGAAATTTACATTTTTCACTTTTGTCAGACAATTGCAATATTCTCACAATAAGCTAATTAGCTCAATTGGAGCCTTTCTAGCATGTTTGGTTGAAATTGGAAATTTCTATTTTTCAGTTTTGTCAGACGTTTGTAATATTCTCACAATAAGCTAATTAGCTCAATTGGAGCATTTCTAGCATGTTTGGTTGAAATCAGAAATTTACATTTTTTACTTTCGTCAGACGTTTGTAATATTCTCACAATAAGCTAATTAGCTCAATTGGAGCAATTCTAGCATGTTTGGTTGAAATTGGAAATTTACATTTTTCGCTTTTGTCAGACAATTGCAATATTCTCACAATAAGCTAATTAGCTCAATTGGAGCATTTCTAGCATGTTTGGTTGAAATTGAAAATTTAAATTTTCAGTTTTGTCAGACGTTTGTAAAATTTTTACAGTAGGCTTATTTGCGCAATTGGAGCATTTCTAGCATGTTTGATTGAAATTGGAAATTTACATTTTTCACTTTTGTCAGACGTTTGTAATATTCTCACAATAAGCTAATTAGCTCAATTGGAGCATTTCTAGCATGTTTGGTTGAAATTGGAAATTTACATTTTTCAGTTTTGTCAGACGTTTGTAATATTCTCACAATAAGCTAATTAGCTCAATTGGAGCATTTCTAGCATGTTTGGTTGAAATTGGAAATTTACATTTTTCACTTTTGTCAGACAATTGCAATATTCTCACAATAAGCTAATTAGCTCAATTGGAGCCTTTCTAGCATGTTTGGTTGAAATTGGAAATTTCTATTTTTCAGTTTTGTCAGACGTTTGTAATATTCTCACAATAAGCTAATTAGCTCAATTGGAGCATTTCTAGCATGTTTGGTTGAAATCAGAAATTTACATTTTTTACTTTCGTCAGACGTTTGTAATATTCTCACAATAAGCTAATTAGCTCAATTGGAGCATTTCTAGCATGTTTGGTTGAAATTGGAAATTTACATTTTTCGCTTTTGTCAGACAATTGCAATATTCTCACAATAAGCTAATTAGCTCAATTGGAGCATTTCTAGCATGTTTGGTTGAAATTGGCAATTTAAATTTTTCACTTTTGTCAGACGTTTGTAATATTCTCACAATAAGCTAATTAGCTCAATTGGAGCATTTCTAGCATGTTTGGTTGAAATTGGAAATTTACATTTTTCACTTTTGTCAGACGTTTGTAATATTCTCACAATAAGCTAATTAGCTCAATTGGAGCATTTCTAGCATGTTTGGTTGAAATTGGAAATTTACATTTTTCGCTTTTGTCATACAATTGCAATATTCTCACAACAAGCTAATTAGCTCAATTGGAGCATTTCTAGCATGTTTGATTGAAATTGGAATTTTAAATTTTTCACTTTTGTCAGACGTTTGTAATATTCTCACAATAAGCTAATAAGCTCAATTGGAACATTTCTAGCATGTTTGGTTGAAATTGGAAATTTACATTTTTCACTTTTGTCAGACAATTGCAATATTCTCACAATAAGCTAATTAGCTCAATTGGAACATTTCTAGCATGTTTGGTTGAAATTGGAAATTTACATTTTTCACTTTTGTCAGACAATTGCAATATTCTCACAATAAGCTAATTAGCTCAATTGGAGCCTTTCTAGCATGTTTGGTTGAAATTGGAAATTTCTATTTTTCAGTTTTGTCAGACGTTTGTAATATTCTCACAATAAGCTAATTAGCTCAATTGGAGCATTTCTAGCATGTTTGGTTGAAATCAGAAATTTACATTTTTTACTTTCGTCAGACGTTTGTAATATTCTCACAATAAGCTAATTAGCTCAATTGGAGCAATTCTAGCATGTTTGGTTGAAATTGGAAATTTACATTTTTCGCTTTTGTCAGACAATTGCAATATTCTCACAATAAGCTAATTAGCTCAATTGGAGCATTTCTAGCATGTTTGGTTGAAATTGAAAATTTAAATTTTCAGTTTTGTCAGACGTTTGTAAAATTTTTACAGTAGGCCTATTTGCGCAATTGGAGCATTTCTAGCATGTTTGATTGAAATTGGAAATTTACATTTTTCACTTTTGTCAGACGTTTGTAATATTCTCACAATAAGCTAATTAGCTCAATTGGAGCATATCTAGCATGTTTGGTTGAAATTGGAAATTTACATTTTTCAGTTTTGTCAGACGTTTGTAATATTCTCACAATAAGCTAATTAGCTCAATTGGAGCATTTCTAGCATGTTTGGTTGAAATTGGAAATTTACATTTTTCACTTTTGTCAGACAATTGCAATATTCTCACAATAAGCTAATTAGCTCAATTGGAGCCTTTCTAGCATGTTTGGTTGAAATTGGAAATTTCTATTTTTCAGTTTTGTCAGACGTTTGTAATATTCTCACAATAAGCTAATTAGCTCAATTGGAGCATTTCTAGCATGTTTGGTTGAAATCAGAAATTTACATTTTTTACTTTCGTCAGACGTTTGTAATATTCTCACAATAAGCTAATTAGCTCAATTGGAGCATTTCTAGCATGTTTGGTTGAAATTGGAAATTTACATTTTTCGCTTTTGTCAGACAATTGCAATATTCTCACAATAAGCTAATTAGCTCAATTGGAGCATTTCTAGCATGTTTGGTTGAAATTGGCAATTTAAATTTTTCACTTTTGTCAGACGTTTGTAATATTCTCACAATAAGCTAATTAGCTCAATTGGAGCATTTCTAGCATGTTTGGTTGAAATTGGAAATTTACATTTTTCACTTTTGTCAGACGTTTGTAATATTCTCACAATAAGCTAATTAGCTCAATTGGAGCATTTCTAGCATGTTTGGTTGAAATTGGAAATTTACATTTTTCGCTTTTGTCATACAATTGCAATATTCTCACAACAAGCTAATTAGCTCAATTGGAGCATTTCTAGCATGTTTGATTGAAATTGGAATTTTAAATTTTTCACTTTTGTCAGACGTTTGTAATATTCTCACAATAAGCTAATAAGCTCAATTGGAACATTTCTAGCATGTTTGGTTGAAATTGGAAATTTACATTTTTCACTTTTGTCAGACAATTGCAATATTCTCACAATAAGCTAATTAGCTCAATTGGAACATTTCTAGCATGTTTGGTTGAAATTGGAAATTTACATTTTTCACTTTTGTCAGACAATTGCAATATTCTCACAATAAGCTAATTAGCTCAATTGGAGCATTTCTAGCATGTTTGGTTGAAATTGGCAATTTACATTTTTCAGTTTTGTCAGACGTTTGTAATATTCTCACAATAAGCTAATTAGCTCAATTGGAGCATTTCTAGCATGTTTGGTTGAAATTGGAAATTTACATTTTTCACTTTTGTCAGACGTTTGTAATATTCTCACAATAAGCTAATTAGCTCAATTGGAGCATTTCTAGCATGTTTGGTTGAAATTGGAAATTTACATTTTTCGCTTTTGTCATACAATTGCAATATTCTCACAATAAGCTAATTAGCTCAATTGGAGCATTTCTAGCATGTTTGGTTGAAATTGGAAATTTACATTTTTCAGTTTTGTCAGACGTTTGTAATATTCTCACAATAAGCTAATTAGCTCAATTGGAGCATTTCTAGCATGTTTAGTTGAAATTGGAAATTTACATTTTTAAGTTTTGTCAGACGTTTGTAATATTCTCACAATAAGCTAATTAGCTCAATTGGAGCATTTCTAGCATGTTTGGTTGAAATTGGAAATTTACATTTTTCAGTTTTGTCAGACGTTTGTAATATTCTCACAATAAGCTAATTAGCTCAATTGGAGCATTTCTAGCATGTTTGGTTGAAATTGGAAATTTACATATTTGAGTTTTGTCAGCCGTTTGTAATATTCTCACAATAAGTTAATTAGCTCAATTGGAGCATTTCTAGCATGTTTGGTTGAAATTGGAAATTTACATTTTTCAGTTTTGTCAGCCGTTTGTAAAATTCTCACAATAAGTTAATTAGCTCAATTGGAACATTTCTAGCATGTTTGGTTGAAATTGGAAATTTACATTTTTCAGTTTTGTCAGACAATTGCAATATTCTCACAATAAGCTAATTAGCTCAATTGGAGCATTTCTAGCATGTTTGGTTGAAATTGGAAATTTACATTTTTCAGTTTTGTCAGACGTTTGTAATATTCTCACAATAAGCTAATTAGCTCAATTGGAACATTTCTAGCATGTTTGGTTGAAATTGGAAATTTACATTTTTCAGTTTTGTCAGACGTTTGTAATATTCTCACAATAAGCTAATTAGCTCAATTGGAGCATTTCTAGCAAGTTTGGTTGAAATTGGAAATTTACATTTTTCACTTTTGTCAGACAATTGTAATATTCTCACAATAAGCTAATTAGTTCAATTGGAACATTTCTAGCATGTTTGGTTGAAATTGGAAATTTACATTTTTCAGTTTTGTCAGACAATTGCAATATTCTCACAATAAGCTAATTAGCTCAATTGGAGCATTTCTAGCATGTTTGGTTGAAATTGGAAATTTACATTTTTCAGTTTTGTCAGACGTTTGTAATATTCTCACAATAAGCTAATTAGCTCAATTGGAGCATTTCTAGCAAGTTTGGTTGAAATTGGAAATTTACATTTTTCACTTTTGTCAGACAATTGTAATATTCTCACAATAAGCTAATTAGTTCAATTGGAACATTTCTAGCATGTTTGGTTGAAATTGGAAATTTACATTTTTCAGTTTTGTCAGACAATTGCAATATTCTCACAATAAGCTAATTAGCTCAATTGGAGCATTTCTAGCATGTTTGGTTGAAATTGGAAATTTACATTTTTCAGTTTTGTCAGACGTTTGTAATATTCTCACAATAAGCTAATTAGCTCAATTGGAGCATTTCTAGCATGTTTGGTTGAAATTGGAAATTTACATTTTTCACTTTTGTCAGACGTTTGTAATATTCTCACAATAAGCTAATTAGCTCAATTGGAGCATTTCTAGCATGTTTGGTTGAAATTGGAAATTTACATTTTTCGCTTTTGTCATACAATTGCAATATTCTCACAACAAGCTAATTAGCTCAATTGGAGCATTTCTAGCATGTTTGGTTGAAATTGGAAATTTACATTTTTCAGTTTTGTCAGACGTTTGTAATATTCTCACAATAAGCTAATTAGCTCAATTGGAGCATTTCTAGCACGTTTAGTTGAAATTGGAAATTTACATTTTTAAGTTTTGTCAGACGTTTGTAATATTCTCACAATAAGCTAATTAGCTCAATTGGAGCATTTCTAGCATGTTTGGTTGAAATTGGAAATTTACATTTTTCAGTTTTGTCAGACGTTTGTAATATTCTCACAATAAGCTAATTAGCTCAATTGGAGCATTTCTAGCATGTTTGGTTGAAATTGGAAATTTACATTTTTCAGTTTTGTCAGCCGTTTGTAATATTCTCACAATAAGTTAATTAGCTCAATTGGAGCATTTCTAGCATGTTTGGTTGAAATTGGAAATTTACATTTTTCAGTTTTGTCAGCCGTTTGTAAAATTCTCACAATAAGTTAATTAGCTCAATTGGAACATTTCTAGCATGTTTGGTTGAAATTGGAAATTTACATTTTTCAGTTTTGTCAGACAATTGCAATATTCTCACAATAAGCTAATTAGCTCAATTGGAGCATTTCTAGCATGTTTGGTTGAAATTGGAAATTTACATTTTTCGCTTTTGTCATACAATTGCAATATTCTCACAACAAGCTAATTAGCTCAATTGGAGCATTTCTAGCATGTTTGGTTGAAATTGGAAATTTACATTTTTCAGTTTTGTCAGACGTTTGTAATATTCTCACAATAAGCTAATTAGCTCAATTGGAGCATTTCTAGCATGTTTAGTTGAAATTGGAAATTTACATTTTTAAGTTTTGTCAGACGTTTGTAATATTCTCACAATAAGCTAATTAGCTCAATTGGAGCATTTCTAGCATGTTTGGTTGAAATTGGAAATTTACATTTTTCAGTTTTGTCAGACGTTTGTAATATTCTCACAATAAGCTAATTAGCTCAATTGGAGCATTTCTAGCATGTTTGGTTGAAATTGGAAATTTACATTTTTCAGTTTTGTCAGCCGTTTGTAATATTCTCACAATAAGCTAATTAGCTCAATTGGAGCATTTCTAGCATGTTTGGTTGAAATTGGAAATTTACATTTTTCAGTTTTGTCAGACGTTTGTAATATTCTCACAATAAGCTAATTAGCTCAATTGGAACATTTCTAGCATGTTTGGTTGAAATTGGAAGTTTACATTTTTCAGTTTTGTCAGACGTTTGTAATATTCTCACAATAAGCTAATTAGCTCAATTGGAGCATTTCTAGCAAGTTTGGTTGAAATTGGAATTTACATTTTTCACTTTTGTCAGACAATTGTAATATTCTCACAATAAGCTAATTAGCTCAATTGGAACATTTCTAGCATGTTTGGTTGAAATTGGAAATTTACATTTTTCAGTTTTGTCAGACAATTGCAATATTCTCACAATAAGCTAATTAGCTCAATTGGAGCATTTCTAGCATGTTTGGTTGAAATTGGAAATTTACATTTTTCAGTTTTGTCAGACGTTTGTAATATTCTCACAATAAGCTAATTAGCTCAATTGGAGCATTTCTAGCATGTTTGGTTGAAATTGGAAATTTACATTTTTCAGTTTTGTCAGACAATTGCAATATTCTCACAATAAGCTAATTAGCTCAATTGGAGCATTTCTAGCATGTTTGGTTGAAATTGGAAATTTACATTTTTCAGTTTTGTCAGACGTTTGTAATATTCTCACAATAAGCTAATTAGCTCAATTGGAACATTTCTAGCATGTTTGGTTGAAATTGGAAGTTTACATTTTTCAGTTTTGTCAGACGTTTGTAATATTCTCACAATAAGCTAATTAGCTCAATTGGAGCATTTCTAGCAAGTTTGGTTGAAATTGGAATTTACATTTTTCACTTTTGTCAGACAATTGTAATATTCTCACAATAAGCTAATTAGCTCAATTGGAACATTTCTAGCATGTTTGGTTGAAATTGGAAATTTACATTTTTCAGTTTTGTCAGACAATTGCAATATTCTCACAATAAGCTAATTAGCTCAATTGGAGCATTTCTAGCATGTTTGGTTGAAATTGGAAATTTACATTTTTCAGTTTTGTCAGACGTTTGTAATATTCTCACAATAAGCTAATTAGCTCAATTGGAGCATTTCTAGCATGTTTGGTTGAAATTGGAAATTTACATTTTTCAGTTTTGTCAGACAATTGCAATATTCTCACAATAAGCTAATTAGTTCAATTGGAGCATTTCAAGCATGTTTGGTTGAAATTGGAAATTTACATTTTTCACTTTTGTCAAACAATTGCAATATTCTCACAATAAGCTAATTAGCTCAATTGGAGCATTTCTAGCATGTTTGGTTGAAATTGGAAATTTAAATTTTCAGTTTTGTCAGACGTTTGTAAAATTCTTACAGTAGGCTTATTTGCGCAATTGGAGCATTTCTAGCATGTTTGATTGAAATTGGAATTTTAAATTTTTCACTTTTGTCAGACGTTTGTAATATTCTCACAATAAGCTAATTAGCTCAATTGGAGCATTTCTAGCATGTTTGGTTGAAATTGGAAATTTACATTTTTCAGTTTTGTCAGACGTTTGTAATATTCTCACAATAAGCTAATTAGCTCAATTGGAGCATTTCTAGCATGTTTGGTTGAAATTGGAAATTTAAATTTTTCAGTTTTGTCAGACGTTTGTAAAATTCTTACAGTAGGCGTATATGCGCAATTTGAGCATTTCTAGCATGTTTGGTTGAAATTGGAAATTTACATTTTTCACTTTTGTCAGACTTTTGTAATATTCTCACAATAAGCTAATTAGCTCAATTGGAGCATTTCTAGCATGCTTGGTTGAAATTGGAAATTTACATTTTTCAGTTTTGTCAGACAATTGCAATATTCTCACAATAAGCTAATTAGCTCAATTGGAGCATTTCTAGCACATTTGGTTGAAATTGAAAATTTAAATTGTCAGTTTTGTCAGACGTTTGTAAAATTTTTACAGTAGGCTTATTTGCGCAATTGGAGCATTTCAAGCATGTTTGATTGAAATTGGAATTTTAAATTTTTCACTTTTGTCAGACGTTTGTAATATTCTCACAATAAGCTAATTAGCTCAATTGGAGCATTTCTAGCATGTTTGGTTGAAATTGGAAATTTACATTTTTCACTTTTGTCAGACAATTGCAATATTCTCACAATAAGCTAATTAGCTCAATTGGAGCCTTTCTAGCATGTTTGGTTGAAATTGGAAATTTCTATTTTTCAGTTTTGTCAGACGTTTGTAATATTCTCACAATAAGCTAATTAGCTCAATTGGAGCATTTCTAGCATGTTTGGTTGAAATCAGAAATTTACATTTTTTACTTTCCTCAGACGTTTGTAATATTCTCACAATAAGCTAATTAGCTCAATTGGAGCATTTCTAGCATGTTTGGTTGAAATTGGAAATTTACATTTTTCACTTTTGTCAGACAATTGCAATATTCTCACAATAAGCTAATTAGCTCAATTGGAGCCTTTCTAGCATGTTTGGTTGAAATTGGAAATTTCTATTTTTCAGTTTTGTCAGACGTTTGTAATATTCTCACAATAAGCTAATTAGCTCAATTGGAGCATTTCTAGCATGTTTGGTTGAAATCAGAAATTTACATTTTTTACTTTCGTCAGACGTTTGTAATATTCTCACAATAAGCTAATTAGCTCAATTGGAGCAATTCTAGCATGTTTGGTTGAAATTGGAAATTTACATTTTTCGCTTTTGTCAGACAATTGCAATATTTTCACAATAAGCTAATTAGCTCAATTGGAGCATTTCTAGCATGTTTGGTTGAAATTGAAAATTTACATTTTTCAGTTTTGTCAGACGTTTGTAAAATTTTTACAGTAGGCTTATTTGCGCAATTGGAGCATTTCTAGCATGTTCGATTGAAATTGGAAATTTACATTTTTCACTTTTGTCAGACGTTTGTAATATTCTCACAATAAGCTAATTAGCTCAATTGGAGCATTTCTAGCATGTTTGGTTGAAATTGGAAATTTACATTTTTCGCTTTTGTCATACAATTGCAATATTCTCACAACAAGCTAATTAGCTCAATTGGAGCATTTCTAGCATGTTTGATTGAAATTGGAATTTTAAATTTTTCACTTTTGTCAGACGTTTGTGATATTCTCACAATAAGCTAATTAGCTCAATTGGAGCATTTCTAGCATGTTTGGTTGAAATTGGAAATTTACATTTTTCAGTTTTGTCAGCCGTTTGTAATATTCTCACAATAAGTTAATTAGCTCAATTGGAGCATTTCTAGCAAGTTTGGTTGAAATTGGAAATTTACATTTTTCACTTTTGTCAGACAATTGCAATATTCTCACAATAAGCTAATTAGCTCAATTGGAACATTTCTAGCATGTTTGGTTGAAATTGGAAATTTACATTTTTCACTTTTGTCAGACAATTGCAATATTCTCACAATAAGCTAATTAGCTCAATTGGAGCATTTCTAGCATGTTTGGTTGAAATTGGAAATTTACATTTTTCACTTTTGTCAAACAATTGCAATATTCTCACAATAAGCTAATTAGCTCAATTGGAGCATTTCTAGCATGTTTGGTTGAAATTGAAAATTTAAATTTTCAGTTTTGTCAGACGTTTGTAAAATTTTTACAGTAGGCTTATTTGCGCAATTGGAGCATTTCTAGCATGTTTGGTTGAAATTGGAATTTTAAATTTTTCACTTTTGTCAGACGTTTGTAATATTCTCACAATAAGCTAATTAGCTCAATTGGAGCATTTCTAGCATGTTTGTTTGAAATTGGAAATTTACATTTTTCAGTTTTGTCAGACGTTTGTAATATTCTCACAATAAGCTAATTAGCTCAATTGGAGCAATTCTAGCATGTTTGGTTGAAATTGGAAATTTACATTTTTCGCTTTTGTCAGACAATTGCAATATTCTCACAATAAGCTAATTAGCTCAATTGGAGCATTTCTAGCATGTTTGGTTGAAATTGGCAATTTACATTTTTCAGTTTTGTCAGACGTTTGTAATATTCTCACAATAAGCTAATTAGCTCAATTGGAGCATTTTTAGCATGTTTGGTTGAAATTGGAAATTTACATTTTTCACTTTTGTCAGACGTTTGTAATATTCTCACAATAAGCTAATTAGCTCAATTGGAGCATTTCTAGCATGTTTGGTTGAAATTGGAAATTTACATTTTTCAGTTTTGTCAGACGTTTGTAATATTCTCACAATAAGCTAATTAGCTCAATTGGAACATTTCTAGCATGTTTGGTTGAAATTGGAAATTTACATTTTTCAGTTTTGTCAGACAATTGCAATATTCTCACAATAAGCTAATTAGCTCAATTGGAGCATTTCTAGCATGTTTGGTTGAAATTGGAAAATTACATTTTTCAGTTTTGTCAGACGTTTGTAAAATTCTTACAGTAGGCTTATTTGCGCAATTTGAGCATTTCTAGCATGTTTGGTTGAAATTGGAAATTTACATTTTTCAGTTTTGTCAGACGATTGTAATATTCTCACAATAAGCTAATTAGCTCAATTGGAGCATTTCTAGCATGTTTAGTTGAAATTGGAAATTTACATTTTTCAGTTTTGTCAGACGTTTGTAATATTCTCACAATAAGCTAATTAGCTCAATTGGAGCATTTCTAGCATGTTTAGTTGAAATTGGAAATTTACATTTTTCAGTTTTGTCAGACGTTTGTAATATTCTCACAATAAGCTAATTAGCTCAATTGGAGCATTTCTAGCATGTTTGGTTGAAATTGGAAATTTACATTTTTCACTTTTGTCAGACAATTGCAATATTCTCTCAATAAGCTAATTAGCTCAATTGGAGCATTTCTAGCATGTTTGGTTGAAATTGGAAATTTACATTTTTCACTTTTGTCAGACGTTTGTAATATTCTCACAATAAGCTAATTAGCTCAATTGGAGCATTTCTAGCATGTTTGGTTGAAATTGGAAATTTACATTTTTCGCTTTTGTCAGACAATTGCAATATTCTCACAATAATCTAATTAGCTCAATTGGAGCATTTCTAGCATGTTTGGTTGAAATTGGAAATTTACATTTTTCAGTTTTGTCAGACGTTTGTAATATTCTCACAATAAGCTAATTAGCTCAATTGGAGCATTTCTAGCATGTTTGGTTGAAATTGGAAATTTACATTTTTCAGTTTTGTCAGACGTTTGTAATATTCTCACAATAAGCTAATTAGCTCAATTGGAGCATTTCTAGCATGTTTGGTTGAAATTGGAAATTTAAATTTTTCAGTTTTGTCAGACGTTTGTAAAATTCTTACAGTAGGCGTATATGCGCAATTTGAGCATTTCTAGCATGTTTGGTTGAAATTGGAAATTTACATTTTTCACTTTTGTCAGACGTTTGTAATATTCTCACAATAAGCTAATTAGCTCAATTGGAGCATTTCTAGCATGTTTGGTTGAAATTGGAAATTTACATTTTTCAGTTTTGTCAGACGTTTGTAATATTCTCACAATAAGCTAATTAGCTCAATTGGAGCATTTCTAGCATGTTTGGTTGAAATTGGAAATTTAAATTTTTCAGTTTTGTCAGACGTTTGTAAAATTCTTACAGTAGGCGTATATGCGCAATTTGAGCATTTCTAGCATGTTTGGTTGAAATTGGAAATTTACATTTTTCACTTTTGTCAGACGTTTGTAATATTCTCACAATAAGCTAATTAGCTCAATTGGAGCATTTCTAGCATGTTTGGTTGAAATTGGAAATTTACATTTTTCAGTTTTGT
Source organism: Watersipora subatra (assembly GCF_963576615.1). Classification (NCBI taxonomy): domain Eukaryota; kingdom Metazoa; phylum Bryozoa; class Gymnolaemata; order Cheilostomatida; family Watersiporidae; genus Watersipora; species Watersipora subatra. Next base: position 40,276,070 of record NC_088710.1, on the reverse strand, counting down.
CAGACGTTTGTAATATTCTCACAATAAGCTAATTAGCTCAATTGGAGCATTTCTAGCATGTTTGGTTGAAATTGGAAATTTACATTTTTCACTTTTGTCAGACAATTGCAATATTCTCACAATAAGCTAATTAGCTCAATTGGAGCCTTTCTAGCATGTTTGGTTGAAATTGGAAATTTCTATTTTTCAGTTTTGTCAGACGTTTGTAATATTCTCACAATAAGCTAATTAGCTCAATTGGAGCATTTCTAGCATGTTTGGTTGAAATTGGAAATTTACATTTTTCAGTTTTGTCAGACAATTGCAATATTCTCACAATAAGCTAATTAGCTCAATTGGAGCATTTCTAGCATGTTTGGTTGAAATTGGAAATTTACATTTTTCACTTTTGTCAAACAATTGCAATATTTTCACAATAAGCTAATTAGCTCAATTGGAGCATTTCTAGCATGTTTGGTTGAAATTGGAAATTTAAATTTTCAGTTTTGTCAGACGTTTGTAAAATTCTTACAGTAGGCTTATTTGCGCGATTGGAGCATTTCTAGCATGTTTGATTGAAATTGGAATTTTAAATTTTTCACTTTTGTCAGACGTTTGTAATATTCTCACAATAAGCTAATTAGCTCAATTGGAGCATTTCTAGCATGTTTGGTTGAAATTGGAAATTTACATTTTTCAGTTTTGTCAGACGTTTGTAATATTCTCACAATAAGCTAATTAGCTCAATTGGAGCATTTCTAGCATGTTTGGTTGAAATTGGAAATTTAAATTTTTCAGTTTTGTCAGACGTTTGTAAAATTCTTACAGTAGGCGTATATGCGCAATTTGAGCATTTCTAGCATGTTTGGTTGAAATTGGAAATTTACATTTTTCAGTTTTGTCAGACGTTTGTAATATTCTCACAATAAGCTAATTAGCTCATTTGGAGCATTTCTAGCATGTTTGGTTGAAATTGGAAATTTCTATTTTTCAGTTTTGTCAGACGTTTGTAATATTCTCAAAATAAGCTAATTAGCTCAATTGGAGCATTTCTAGCATGCTTGGTTGAAATTGGAAATTTACATTTTTCAGTTTTGTCAGACAATTGCAATATTCTCACAATAAGCTAATTAGCTCAATTGGAGCATTTCTAGCATGTTTGGTTGAAATTGGAAATTTACATTTTTCAGTTTTGTCAGACGTTTGTAATATTCTCACAATAAGCTAATTAGCTCAATTGGAGCATTTCTAGCATGTTTGGTTGAAATTGGAAATTTACATTTTTCACTTTTGTCAAACAATTGCAATATTCTCACAATAAGCTAATTAGCTCAATTGGAGCATTTCTAGCACATTTGGTTGAAATTGAAAATTTAAATTGTCAGTTTTGTCAGACGTTTGTAAAATTTTTACAGTAGGCTTATTTGCGCAATTGGAGCATTTCTAGCATGTTTGATTGAAATTGGAATTTTAAATTTTTCACTTTTGTCAGACGTTTGTAATATTCTCACAATAAGCTAATTAGCTCAATTGGAGCATTTCTAGCATGTTTGGTTGAAATTGGAAATTTACATTTTTCACTTTTGTCAGACAATTGCAATATTCTCACAATAAGCTAATTAGCTCAATTGGAGCCTTTCTAGCATGTTTGGTTGAAATTGGAAATTTCTATTTTTCAGTTTTGTCAGACGTTTGTAATATTCTCACAATAAGCTAATTAGCTCAATTGGAGCATTTCTAGCATGTTTGGTTGAAATCAGAAATTTACATTTTTTACTTTCCTCAGACGTTTGTAATATTCTCACAATAAGCTAATTAGCTCAATTGGAGCATTTCTAGCATGTTTGGTTGAAATTGGAAATTTACATTTTTCACTTTTGTCAGACAATTGCAATATTCTCACAATAAGCTAATTAGCTCAATTGGAGCCTTTCTAGCATGTTTGGTTGAAATTGGAAATTTCTATTTTTCAGTTTTGTCAGACGTTTGTAATATTCTCACAATAAGCTAATTAGCTCAATTGGAGCATTTCTAGCATGTTTGGTTGAAATCAGAAATTTACATTTTTTACTTTCGTCAGACGTTTGTAATATTCTCACAATAAGCTAATTAGCTCAATTGGAGCAATTCTAGCATGTTTGGTTGAAATTGGAAATTTACATTTTTCGCTTTTGTCAGACAATTGCAATATTCTCACAATAAGCTAATTAGCTCAATTGGAGCATTTCTAGCATGTTTGGTTGAAATTGAAAATTTAAATTTTCAGTTTTGTCAGACGTTTGTAAAATTTTTACAGTAGGCTTATTAGCTCAATTGGAGCATTTCTAGCAAGTTTGGTTGAAATTGGAAATTTACATTTTTCACTTTTGTCAGACAATTGCAATATTCTCACAATAAGCTAATTAGCTCAATTGGAACATTTCTAGCATGTTTGGTTGAAATTGGAAATTTACATTTTTCACTTTTGTCAGACAATTGCAATATTCTCACAATAAGCTAATTAGCTCAATTGGAGCATTTCTAGCATGTTTGGTTGAAATTGGAAATTTACATTTTTCACTTTTGTCAAACAATTGCAATATTCTCACAATAAGCTAATTAGCTCAATTGGAGCATTTCTAGCATGTTTGGTTGAAATTGAAAATTTAAATTTTCAGTTTTGTCAGACGTTTGTAAAATTTTTACAGTAGGCTTATTTGCGCAATTGGAGCATTTCTAGCATGTTTGGTTGAAATTGGAATTTTAAATTTTTCACTTTTGTCAGACGTTTGTAATATTCTCACAATAAGCTAATTAGCTCAATTGGAGCATTTCTAGCATGTTTGTTTGAAATTGGAAATTTACATTTTTCAGTTTTGTCAGACGTTTGTAATATTCTCACAATAAGCTAATTAGCTCAATTGGAGCAATTCTAGCATGTTTGGTTGAAATTGGAAATTTACATTTTTCGCTTTTGTCAGACAATTGCAATATTCTCACAATAAGCTAATTAGCTCAATTGGAGCATTTCTAGCATGTTTGGTTGAAATTGGCAATTTACATTTTTCAGTTTTGTCAGACGTTTGTAATATTCTCACAATAAGCTAATTAGCTCAATTGGAGCATTTCTAGCATGTTTGGTTGAAATTGGAAATTTACATTTTTCACTTTTGTCAGACGTTTGTAATATTCTCACAATAAGCTAATTAGCTCAATTGGAGCATTTCTAGCATGTTTGGTTGAAATTGGAAATTTACATTTTTCAGTTTTGTCAGACGTTTGTAATATTCTCACAATAAGCTAATTAGCTCAATTGGAACATTTCTAGCATGTTTGGTTGAAATTGGAAATTTACATTTTTCAGTTTTGTCAGACAATTGCAATATTCTCACAATAAGCTAATTAGCTCAATTGGAGCATTTCTAGCATGTTTGGTTGAAATTGGAAAATTACATTTTTCAGTTTTGTCAGACGTTTGTAAAATTCTTACAGTAGGCTTATTTGCGCAATTTGAGCATTTCTAGCATGTTTGGTTGAAATTGGAAATTTACATTTTTCAGTTTTGTCAGACGATTGTAATATTCTCACAATAAGCTAATTAGCTCAATTGGAGCATTTCTAGCATGTTTAGTTGAAATTGGAAATTTACATTTTTCAGTTTTGTCAGACGTTTGTAATATTCTCACAATAAGCTAATTAGCTCAATTGGAGCATTTCTAGCATGTTTAGTTGAAATTGGAAATTTACATTTTTCAGTTTTGTCAGACGTTTGTAATATTCTCACAATAAGCTAATTAGCTCAATTGGAGCATTTCTAGCATGTTTGGTTGAAATTGGAAATTTACATTTTTCACTTTTGTCAGACAATTGCAATATTCTCTCAATAAGCTAATTAGCTCAATTGGAGCATTTCTAGCATGTTTGGTTGAAATTGGAAATTTACATTTTTCACTTTTGTCAGACGTTTGTAATATTCTCACAATAAGCTAATTAGCTCAATTGGAGCATTTCTAGCATGTTTGGTTGAAATTGGAAATTTACATTTTTCGCTTTTGTCAGACAATTGCAATATTCTCACAATAATCTAATTAGCTCAATTGGAGCATTTCTAGCATGTTTGGTTGAAATTGGAAATTTACATTTTTCAGTTTTGTCAGACGTTTGTAATATTCTCACAATAAGCTAATTAGCTCAATTGGAGCATTTCTAGCATGTTTGGTTGAAATTGGAAATTTACATTTTTCAGTTTTGTCAGACGTTTGTAATATTCTCACAATAAGCTAATTAGCTCAATTGGAGCATTTCTAGCATGTTTGGTTGAAATTGGAAATTTAAATTTTTCAGTTTTGTCAGACGTTTGTAAAATTCTTACAGTAGGCGTATATGCGCAATTTGAGCATTTCTAGCATGTTTGGTTGAAATTGGAAATTTACATTTTTCACTTTTGTCAGACGTTTGTAATATTCTCACAATAAGCTAATTAGCTCAATTGGAGCATTTCTAGCATGTTTGGTTGAAATTGGAAATTTACATTTTTCAGTTTTGTCAGACGTTTGTAATATTCTCACAATAAGCTAATTAGCTCAATTGGAGCATTTCTAGCATGTTTGGTTGAAATTGGAAATTTAAATTTTTCAGTTTTGTCAGACGTTTGTAAAATTCTTACAGTAGGCGTATATGCGCAATTTGAGCATTTCTAGCATGTTTGGTTGAAATTGGAAATTTACATTTTTCACTTTTGTCAGACGTTTGTAATATTCTCACAATAAGCTAATTAGCTCAATTGGAGCATTTCTAGCATGTTTGGTTGAAATTGGAAATTTACATTTTTCAGTTTTGTCAGACGTTTGTAATATTCTCACAATAAGCTAATTAGCTCAATTGGAGCATTTCTAGCATGTTTGGTTGAAATTGGAAATTTACATTTTTCACTTTTGTCAGACAATTGCAATATTCTCACAATAAGCTAATTAGCTCAATTGGAGCCATTCTAGCATGTTTGGTTGAAATTGGAAATTTCTATTTTTCAGTTTTGTCAGACGTTTGTAATATTCTCACAATAAGCTAATTAGCTCAATTGGAGCATTTCTAGCATGTTTGGTTGAAATTGGAAATTTACATTTTTCAGTTTTGTCAGACAATTGCAATATTCTCACAATAAGCTAATTAGCTCAATTGGAGCATTTCTAGCATGTTTGGTTGAAATTGGAAATTTACATTTTTCACTTTTGTCAAACAATTGCAATATTCTCACAATAAGCTAATTAGCTCAATTGGAGCATTTCTAGCATGTTTGGTTGAAATTGGAAATTTAAATTTTCAGTTTTGTCAGACGTTTGTAAAATTCTTACAGTAGGCTTATTTGCGCGATTGGAGCATTTCTAGCATGTTTGATTGAAATTGGAATTTTAAATTTTTCACTTTTGTCAGACGTTTGTAATATTCTCACAATAAGCTAATTAGCTCAATTGGAGCATTTCTAGCATGTTTGGTTGAAATTGGAAATTTACATTTTTCAGTTTTGTCAGACGTTTGTAATATTCTCACAATAAGCTAATTAGCTCAATTGGAGCATTTCTAGCATGTTTGGTTGAAATTGGAAATTTAAATTTTTCAGTTTTGTCAGACGTTTGTAAAATTCTTACAGTAGGCGTATATGCGCAATTTGAGCATTTCTAGCATGTTTGGTTGAAATTGGAAATTTACATTTTTCAGTTTTGTCAGACGTTTGTAATATTCTCACAATAAGCTAATTAGCTCATTTGGAGCATTTCTAGCATGTTTGGTTGAAATTGGAAATTTCTATTTTTCAGTTTTGTCAGACGTTTGTAATATTCTCAAAATAAGCTAATTAGCTCAATTGGAGCATTTCTAGCATGCTTGGTTGAAATTGGAAATTTACATTTTTCAGTTTTGTCAGACAATTGCAATATTCTCACAATAAGCTAATTAGCTCAATTGGAGCATTTCTAGCATGTTTGGTTGAAATTGGAAATTTACATTTTTCAGTTTTGTCAGACGTTTGTAATATTCTCACAATAAGCTAATTAGCTCAATTGGAGCATTTCTAGCATGTTTGGTTGAAATTGGAAATTTACATTTTTCACTTTTGTCAAACAATTGCAATATTCTCACAATAAGCTAATTAGCTCAATTGGAGCATTTCTAGCACATTTGGTTGAAATTGAAAATTTAAATTGTCAGTTTTGTCAGACGTTTGTAAAATTTTTACAGTAGGCTTATTTGCGCAATTGGAGCATTTCTAGCATGTTTGATTGAAATTGGAATTTAAAATTTTTCACTTTTGTCAGACGTTTGTAATATTCTCACAATAAGCTAATTAGCTCAATTGGAGCATTTCTAGCATGTTTGGTTGAAATTGGAAATTTACATTTTTCACTTTTGTCAGACAATTGCAATATTCTCACAATAAGCTAATTAGCTCAATTGGAGCCTTTCTAGCATGTTTGGTTGAAATTGGAAATTTCTATTTTTCAGTTTTGTCAGACGTTTGTAATATTCTCACAATAAGCTAATTAGCTCAATTGGAGCATTTCTAGCATGTTTGGTTGAAATCAGAAATTTACATTTTTTACTTTCCTCAGACGTTTGTAATATTCTCACAATAAGCTAATTAGCTCAATTGGAGCATTTCTAGCATGTTTGGTTGAAATTGGAAATTTACATTTTTCGCTTTTGTCAGACAATTGCAATATTCTCACAATAATCTAATTAGCTCAATTGGAGCATTTCTAGCATGTTTGGTTGAAATTGGAAATTTACATTTTTCAGTTTTGTCAGACGTTTGTAATATTCTCACAATAAGCTAATTAGCTCAATTGGAGCATTTCTAGCATGTTTGGTTGAAATTGGAAATTTACATTTTTCAGTTTCGTCAGACGTTTGTAATATTCTCACAATAAGCTAATTAGCTCAATTGGAGCATTTCTAGCATGTTTGGTTGAAATTGGAAATTTAAATTTTTCAGTTTTGTCAGACGTTTGTAAAATTCTTACAGTAGGCGTATATGCGCAATTTGAGCATTTCTAGCATGTTTGGTTGAAATTGGAAATTTACATTTTTCACTTTTGTCAGACGTTTGTAATATTCTCACAATAAGCTAATTAGCTCAATTGGAGCATTTCTAGCATGTTTGGTTGAAATTGGAAATTTACATTTTTCAGTTTTGTCAGACGTTTGTAATATTCTCACAATAAGCTAATTAGCTCAATTGGAGCATTTCTAGCATGTTTGGTTGAAATTGGAAATTTAAATTTTTCAGTTTTGTCAGACGTTTGTAAAATTCTTACAGTAGGCGTATATGCGCAATTTGAGCATTTCTAGCATGTTTGGTTGAAATTGGAAATTTACATTTTTCACTTTTGTCAGACGTTTGTAATATTCTCACAATAAGCTAATTAGCTCAATTGGAGCATTTCTAGCATGTTTGGTTGAAATTGGAAATTTACATTTTTCAGTTTTGTCAGACGTTTGTAATATTCTCACAATAAGCTAATTAGCTCAATTGGAGCATTTCTAGCATGTTTGGTTGAAATTGGAAATTTACATTTTTCACTTTTGTCAGACAATTGCAATATTCTCACAATTAGCTAATTAGCTCAATTGGAGCCTTTCTAGCATGTTTGGTTGAAATTGGAAATTTCTATTTTTCAGTTTTGTCAGACGTTTGTAATATTCTCACAATAAGCTAATTAGCTCAATTGGAGCATTTCTAGCATGTTTGGTTGAAATTGGAAATTTACATTTTTCAGTTTTGTCAGACAATTGCAATATTCTCACAATAAGCTAATTAGCTCAATTGGAGCATTTCTAGCATGTTTGGTTGAAATTGGAAATTTACATTTTTCACTTTTGTCAAACAATTGCAATATTCTCACAATAAGCTAATTAGCTCAATTGGAGCATTTCTAGCATGTTTGGTTGAAATTGGAAATTTAAATTTTCAGTTTTGTCAGACGTTTGTAAAATTCTTACAGTAGGCTTATTTGCGCGATTGGAGCATTTCTAGCATGTTTGATTGAAATTGGAATTTTAAATTTTTCACTTTTGTCAGACGTTTGTAATATTCTCACAATAAGCTAATTAGCTCAATTGGAGCATTTCTAGCATGTTTGGTTGAAATTGGAAATTTACATTTTTCAGTTTTGTCAGACGTTTGTAATATTCTCACAATAAGCTAATTAGCTCAATTGGAGCATTTCTAGCATGTTTGGTTGAAATTGGAAATTTAAATTTTTCAGTTTTGTCAGACGTTTGTAAAATTCTTACAGTAGGCGTATATGCGCAATTTGAGCATTTCTAGCATGTTTGGTTGAAATTGGAAATTTACATTTTTCAGTTTTGTCAGACGTTTGTAATATTCTCACAATAAGCTAATTAGCTCATTTGGAGCATTTCTAGCATGTTTGGTTGAAATTGGAAATTTCTATTTTTCAGTTTTGTCAGACGTTTGTAATATTCTCAAAATAAGCTAATTAGCTCAATTGGAGCAATTCTAGCATGCTTGGTTGAAATTGGAAATTTACATTTTTCAGTTTTGTCAGACAATTGCAATATTCTCACAATAAGCTAATTAGCTCAATTGGAGCATTTCTAGCATGTTTGGTTGAAATTGGAAATTTACATTTTTCAGTTTTGTCAGACGTTTGTAATATTCTCACAATAAGCTAATTAGCTCAATTGGAGCATTTCTAGCATGTTTGGTTGAAATTGGAAATTTACATTTTTCACTTTTGTCAAACAATTGCAATATTCTCACAATAAGCTAATTAGCTCAATTGGAGCATTTCTAGCACATTTGGTTGAAATTGAAAATTTAAATTGTCAGTTTTGTCAGACGTTTGTAAAATTTTTACAGTAGGCTTATTTGCGCAATTGGAGCATTTCTAGCATGTTTGATTGAAATTGGAATTTTAAATTTTTCACTTTTGTCAGACGTTTGTAATATTCTCACAATAAGCTAATTAGCTCAATTGGAGCATTTCTAGCATGTTTGGTTGAAATTGGAAATTTACATTTTTCACTTTTGTCAGACGTTTGTAATATTCTCACAATAAGCTAATTAGCTCAATTGGAGCATTTCTAGCATGTTTGGTTGAAATTGGAAATTTACATTTTTCGCTTTTGTCATACAATTGCAATATTCTCACAACAAGCTAATTAGCTCAATTGGAGCATTTCTAGCATGTTTGGTTGAAATTGGAAATTTACATTTTTCAGTTTTGTCAGACGTTTGTAATATTCTCACAATAAGCTAATTAGCTCAATTGGAGCATTTCTAGCATGTTTAGTTGAAATTGGAAATTTACATTTTTAAGTTTTGTCAGACGTTTGTAATATTCTCACAATAAGCTAATTAGCTCAATTGGAGCATTTCTAGCATGTTTGGTTGAAATTGGAAATTTACATTTTTCAGTTTTGTCAGACGTTTGTAATATTCTCACAATAAGCTAATTAGCTCAATTGGAGCATTTCTAGCATGTTTGGTTGAAATTGGAAATTTACATTTTTCAGTTTTGTCAGCCGTTTGTAATATTCTCACAATAAGTTAATTAGCTCAATTGGAGCATTTCTAGCATGTTTGGTTGAAATTGGAAATTTACATTTTTCAGTTTTGTCAGCCGTTTGTAAAATTCTCACAATAAGTTAATTAGCTCAATTGGAACATTTCTAGCATGTTTGGTTGAAATTGGAAATTTACATTTTTCAGTTTTGTCAGACAATTGCAATATTCTCACAATAAGCTAATTAGCTCAATTGGAGCATTTCTAGCATGTTTGGTTGAAATTGGAAATTTACATTTTTCAGTTTTGTCAGACGTTTGTAATATTCTCACAATAAGCTAATTAGCTCAATTGGAACATTTCTAGCATGTTTGGTTGAAATTGGAAATTTACATTTTTCACTTTTGTCAGACAATTGTAATATTCTCACAATAAGCTAATTAGCTCAATTGGAACATTTCTAGCATGTTTGGTTGAAATTGGAAATTTACATTTTTCAGTTTTGTCAGACAATTGCAATATTCTCACAATAAGCTAATTAGCTCAATTGGAGCATTTCTAGCATGTTTGGTTGAAATTGGAAATTTACATTTTTCAGTTTTGTCAGCCGTTTGTAATATTCTCACAATAAGTTAATTAGCTCAATTGGAGCATTTCTAGCATGTTTGGTTGAAATTGGAAATTTACATTTTTCAGTTTTGTCAGCCGTTTGTAAAATTCTCACAATAAGTTAATTAGCTCAATTGGAACATTTCTAGCATGTTTGGTTGAAATTGGAAATTTACATTTTTCAGTTTTGTCAGACAATTGCAATATTCTCACAATAAGCTAATTAGCTCAATTGGAGCATTTCTAGCATGTTTGGTTGAAATTGGAAATTTACATTTTTCAGTTTTGTCAGACGTTTGTAATATTCTCACAATAAGCTAATTAGCTCAATTGGAACATTTCTAGCATGTTTGGTTGAAATTGGAAATTTACATTTTTCACTTTTGTCAGACAATTGTAATATTCTCACAATAAGCTAATTAGCTCAATTGGAACATTTCTAGCATGTTTGGTTGAAATTGGAAATTTACATTTTTCAGTTTTGTCAGACAATTGCAATATTCTCACAATAAGCTAATTAGCTCAATTGGAGCATTTCTAGCATGTTTGGTTGAAATTGGAAATTTACATTTTTCAGTTTTGTCAGACGTTTGTAATATTCTCACAATAAGCTAATTAGCTCAATTGGAGCATTTCTAGCATGTTTGGTTGAAATTGGAAATTTACATTTTTCAGTTTTGTCAGACAATTGCAATATTCTCACAATAAGCTAATTAGTTCAATTGGAGCATTTCTAGCATGTTTGGTTGAAATTGGAAATTTCTATTTTTCAGTTTTGTCAGACGTTTGTAATATTCTCACAATAAGCTAATTAGCTCAATTGGAGCATTTCTAGCATGTTTGGTTGAAATCAGAAATTTACATTTTTTACTTTCCTCAGACGTTTGTAATATTCTCACAATAAGCTAATTAGCTCAATTGGAGCATTTCTAGCATGTTTGGTTGAAATTGGAAATTTACATTTTTCACTTTTGTCAGACAATTGCAATATTCTCACAATAAGCTAATTAGCTCAATTGGAGCCTTTCTAGCATGTTTGGTTGAAATTGGAAATTTCTATTTTTCAGCTTTGTCAGACGTTTGTAATATTCTCACAATAAGCTAATTAGCTCAATTGGAGCATTTCTAGCATGTTTGGTTGAAATCAGAAATTTACATTTTTTACTTTCGTCAGACGTTTGTAATATTCTCACAATAAGCTAATTAGCTCAATTGGAGCAATTCTAGCATGTTTGGTTGAAATTGGAAATTTACATTTTTCGCTTTTGTCAGACAATTGCAATATTCTCACAATAAGCTAATTAGCTCAATTGGAGCATTTCTAGCATGTTTGGTTGAAATTGAAAATTTAAATTTTCAGTTTTGTCAGACGTTTGTAAAATTTTTACAGTAGGCTTATTTGCGCAATTGGAGCATTTCTAGCATGTTTGATTGAAATTGGAAATTTACATTTTTCACTTTTGTCAGACGTTTGTAATATTCTCACAATAAGCTAATTAGCTCAATTGGAGCATTTCTAGCATGTTTGGTTGAAATTGGAAATTTACATTTTTCAGTTTTGTCAGACGTTTGTAATATTCTCACAATAAGCTAATTAGCTCAATTGGAGCATTTCTAGCATGTTTGGTTGAAATTGGAAATTTACATTTTTCACTTTTGTCAGACAATTGCAATATTCTCACAATAAGCTAATTAGCTCAATTGGAGCCTTTCTAGCATGTTTGGTTGAAATTGGAAATTTCTATTTTTCAGTTTTGTCAGACGTTTGTAATATTCTCACAATAAGCTAATTAGCTCAATTGGAGCATTTCTAGCATGTTTGGTTGAAATCAGAAATTTACATTTTTTACTTTCGTCAGACGTTTGTAATATTCTCACAATAAGCTAATTAGCTCAATTGGAGCATTTCTAGCATGTTTGGTTGAAATTGGAAATTTACATTTTTCGCTTTTGTCAGACAATTGCAATATTCTCACAATAAGCTAATTAGCTCAATTGGAGCATTTCTAGCATGTTTGGTTGAAATTGGCAATTTAAATTTTTCACTTTTGTCAGACGTTTGTAATATTCTCACAATAAGCTAATTAGCTCAATTGGAGCATTTCTAGCATGTTTGGTTGAAATTGGAAATTTACATTTTTCACTTTTGTCAGACGTTTGTAATATTCTCACAATAAGCTAATTAGCTCAATTGGAGCATTTCTAGCATGTTTGGTTGAAATTGGAAATTTACATTTTTCGCTTTTGTCATACAATTGCAATATTCTCACAACAAGCTAATTAGCTCAATTGGAGCATTTCTAGCATGTTTGATTGAAATTGGAATTTTAAATTTTTCACTTTTGTCAGACGTTTGTAATATTCTCACAATAAGCTAATTAGCTCAATTGGAACATTTCTAGCATGTTTGGTTGAAATTGGAAATTTACATTTTTCACTTTTGTCAGACAATTGCAATATTCTCACAATAAGCTAATTAGCTCAATTGGAACATTTCTAGCATGTTTGGTTGAAATTGGAAATTTACATTTTTCACTTTTGTCAGACAATTGCAATATTCTCACAATAAGCTAATTAGCTCAATTGGAGCATTTCTAGCATGTTTGGTTGAAATTGGCAATTTACATTTTTCAGTTTTGTCAGACGTTTGTAATATTCTCACAATAAGCTAATTAGCTCAATTGGAGCATTTCTAGCATGTTTGGTTGAAATTGGAAATTTACATTTTTCACTTTTGTCAGACGTTTGTAATATTCTCACAATAAGCTAATTAGCTCAATTGGAGCATTTCTAGCATGTTTGGTTGAAATTGGAAATTTACATTTTTCGCTTTTGTCATACAATTGCAATATTCTCACAACAAGCTAATTAGCTCAATTGGAGCATTTCTAGCATGTTTGGTTGAAATTGGAAATTTACATTTTTCAGTTTTGTCAGACGTTTGTAATATTCTCACAATAAGCTAATTAGCTCAATTGGAGCATTTCTAGCATGTTTAGTTGAAATTGGAAATTTACATTTTTAAGTTTTGTCAGACGTTTGTAATATTCTCACAATAAGCTAATTAGCTCAATTGGAGCATTTCTAGCATGTTTGGTTGAAATTGGAAATTTACATTTTTCAGTTTTGTCAGACGTTTGTAATATTCTCACAATAAGCTAATTAGCTCAATTGGAGCATTTCTAGCATGTTTGGTTGAAATTGGAAATTTACATTTTTCAGTTTTGTCAGCCGTTTGTAATATTCTCACAATAAGTTAATTAGCTCAATTGGAGCATTTCTAGCATGTTTGGTTGAAATTGGAAATTTACATTTTTCAGTTTTGTCAGCCGTTTGTAAAATTCTCACAATAAGTTAATTAGCTCAATTGGAACATTTCTAGCATGTTTGGTTGAAATTGGAAATTTACATTTTTCAGTTTTGTCAGACAATTGCAATATTCTCACAATAAGCTAATTAGCTCAATTGGAGCATTTCTAGCATGTTTGGTTGAAATTGGAAATTTACATTTTTCAGTTTTGTCAGACGTTTGTAATATTCTCACAATAAGCTAATTAGCTCAATTGGAACATTTCTAGCATGTTTGGTTGAAATTGGAAATTTACATTTTTCACTTTTGTCAGACAATTGTAATATTCTCACAATAAGCTAATTAGCTCAATTGGAACATTTCTAGCATGTTTGGTTGAAATTGGAAATTTACATTTTTCAGTTTTGTCAGACAATTGCAATATTCTCACAATAAGCTAATTAGCTCAATTGGAGCATTTCTAGCATGTTTGGTTGAAATTGGAAATTTACATTTTTCAGTTTTGTCAGACGTTTGTAATATTCTCACAATAAGCTAATTAGCTCAATTGGAACATTTCTAGCATGTTTGGTTGAAATTGGAAATTTACATTTTTCACTTTTGTCAGACAATTGTAATATTCTCACAATAAGCTAATTAGCTCAATTGGAACATTTCTAGCATGTTTGGTTGAAATTGGAAATTTACATTTTTCAGTTTTGTCAGACAATTGCAATATTCTCACAATAAGCTAATTAGCTCAATTGGAGCATTTCTAGCATGTTTGGTTGAAATTGGAAATTTACATTTTTCAGTTTTGTCAGCCGTTTGTAATATTCTCACAATAAGTTAATTAGCTCAATTGGAGCATTTCTAGCATGTTTGGTTGAAATTGGAAATTTACATTTTTCAGTTTTGTCAGCCGTTTGTAAAATTCTCACAATAAGTTAATTAGCTCAATTGGAACATTTCTAGCATGTTTGGTTGAAATTGGAAATTTACATTTTTCAGTTTTGTCAGACAATTGCAATATTCTCACAATAAGCTAATTAGCTCAATTGGAGCATTTCTAGCATGTTTGGTTGAAATTGGAAATTTACATTTTTCAGTTTTGTCAGACGTTTGTAATATTCTCACAATAAGCTAATTAGCTCAATTGGAGCATTTCTAGCATGTTTGGTTGAAATTGGAAATTTACATTTTTCAGTTTTGTCAGACAATTGCAATATTCTCACAATAAGCTAATTAGTTCAATTGGAGCATTTCTAGCATGTTTGGTTGAAATTGGAAATTTCTATTTTTCAGTTTTGTCAGACGTTTGTAATATTCTCACAATAAGCTAATTAGCTCAATTGGAGCATTTCTAGCATGTTTGGTTGAAATCAGAAATTTACATTTTTTACTTTCCTCAGACGTTTGTAATATTCTCACAATAAGCTAATTAGCTCAATTGGAGCCTTTCTAGCATGTTTGGTTGAAATTGGAAATTTCTATTTTTCAGTTTTGTCAGACGTTTGTAATATTCTCACAATAAGCTAATTAGCTCAATTGGAGCATTTCTAGCATGTTTGGTTGAAATCAGAAATTTACATTTTTTACTTTCGTCAGACGTTTGTAATATTCTCACAATAAGCTAATTAGCTCAATTGGAGCATTTCTAGCATGTTTGGTTGAAATTGGAAATTTACATTTTTCGCTTTTGTCAGACAATTGCAATATTCTCACAATAAGCTAATTAGCTCAATTGGAGCATTTCTAGCATGTTTGGTTGAAATTGGCAATTTAAATTTTTCACTTTTGTCAGACGTTTGTAATATTCTCACAATAAGCTAATTAGCTCAATTGGAGCATTTCTAGCATGTTTGGTTGAAATTGGAAATTTACATTTTTCACTTTTGTCAGACGTTTGTAATATTCTCACAATAAGCTAATTAGCTCAATTGGAGCATTTCTAGCATGTTTGGTTGAAATTGGAAATTTACATTTTTCGCTTTTGTCATACAATTGCAATATTCTCACAACAAGCTAATTAGCTCAATTGGAGCATTTCTAGCATGTTTGATTGAAATTGGAATTTTAAATTTTTCACTTTTGTCAGACGTTTGTAATATTCTCACAATAAGCTAATTAGCTCAATTGGAACATTTCTAGCATGTTTGGTTGAAATTGGAAATTTACATTTTTCACTTTTGTCAGACAATTGCAATATTCTCACAATAAGCTAATTAGCTCAATTGGAACATTTCTAGCATGTTTGGTTGAAATTGGAAATTTACATTTTTCACTTTTGTCAGACAATTGCAATATTCTCACAATAAGCTAATTAGCTCAATTGGAGCATTTCTAGCATGTTTGGTTGAAATTGGCAATTTACATTTTTCAGTTTTGTCAGACGTTTGTAATATTCTCACAATAAGCTAATTAGCTCAATTGGAGCATTTCTAGCATGTTTGGTTGAAATTGGAAATTTACATTTTTCACTTTTGTCAGACGTTTGTAATATTCTCACAATAAGCTAATTAGCTCAATTGGAGCATTTCTAGCATGTTTGGTTGAAATTGGAAATTTACATTTTTCGCTTTTGTCATACAATTGCAATATTCTCACAACAAGCTAATTAGCTCAATTGGAGCATTTCTAGCATGTTTGGTTGAAATTGGAAATTTACATTTTTCAGTTTTGTCAGACGTTTGTAATATTCTCACAATAAGCTAATTAGCTCAATTGGAGCATTTCTAGCATGTTTAGTTGAAATTGGAAATTTACATTTTTAAGTTTTGTCAGACGTTTGTAATATTCTCACAATAAGCTAATTAGCTCAATTGGAGCATTTCTAGCATGTTTGGTTGAAATTGGAAATTTACATTTTTCAGTTTTGTCAGACGTTTGTAATATTCTCACAATAAGCTAATTAGCTCAATTGGAGCATTTCTAGCATGTTTGGTTGAAATTGGAAATTTACATTTTTCAGTTTTGTCAGCCGTTTGTAATATTCTCACAATAAGTTAATTAGCTCAATTGGAGCATTTCTAGCATGTTTGGTTGAAATTGGAAATTTACATTTTTCAGTTTTGTCAGCCGTTTGTAAAATTCTCACAATAAGTTAATTAGCTCAATTGGAACATTTCTAGCATGTTTGGTTGAAATTGGAAATTTACATTTTTCAGTTTTGTCAGACAATTGCAATATTCTCACAATAAGCTAATTAGCTCAATTGGAGCATTTCTAGCATGTTTGGTTGAAATTGGAAATTTACATTTTTCAGTTTTGTCAGACGTTTGTAATATTCTCACAATAAGCTAATTAGCTCAATTGGAACATTTCTAGCATGTTTGGTTGAAATTGGAAATTTACATTTTTCACTTTTGTCAGACAATTGTAATATTCTCACAATAAGCTAATTAGCTCAATTGGAACATTTCTAGCATGTTTGGTTGAAATTGGAAATTTACATTTTTCAGTTTTGTCAGACAATTGCAATATTCTCACAATAAGCTAATTAGCTCAATTGGAGCATTTCTAGCATGTTTGGTTGAAATTGGAAATTTACATTTTTCAGTTTTGTCAGACGTTTGTAATATTCTCACAATAAGCTAATTAGCTCAATTGGAACATTTCTAGCATGTTTGGTTGAAATTGGAAATTTACATTTTTCACTTTTGTCAGACAATTGTAATATTCTCACAATAAGCTAATTAGCTCAATTGGAACATTTCTAGCATGTTTGGTTGAAATTGGAAATTTACATTTTTCAGTTTTGTCAGACAATTGCAATATTCTCACAATAAGCTAATTAGCTCAATTGGAGCATTTCTAGCATGTTTGGTTGAAATTGGAAATTTACATTTTTCAGTTTTGTCAGCCGTTTGTAATATTCTCACAATAAGTTAATTAGCTCAATTGGAGCATTTCTAGCATGTTTGGTTGAAATTGGAAATTTACATTTTTCAGTTTTGTCAGCCGTTTGTAAAATTCTCACAATAAGTTAATTAGCTCAATTGGAACATTTCTAGCATGTTTGGTTGAAATTGGAAATTTACATTTTTCAGTTTTGTCAGACAATTGCAATATTCTCACAATAAGCTAATTAGCTCAATTGGAGCATTTCTAGCATGTTTGGTTGAAATTGGAAATTTACATTTTTCAGTTTTGTCAGACGTTTGTAATATTCTCACAATAAGCTAATTAGCTCAATTGGAGCATTTCTAGCATGTTTGGTTGAAATTGGAAATTTACATTTTTCAGTTTTGTCAGACAATTGCAATATTCTCACAATAAGCTAATTAGTTCAATTGGAGCATTTCTAGCATGTTTGGTTGAAATTGGAAATTTCTATTTTTCAGTTTTGTCAGACGTTTGTAATATTCTCACAATAAGCTAATTAGCTCAATTGGAGCATTTCTAGCATGTTTGGTTGAAATCAGAAATTTACATTTTTTACTTTCCTCAGACGTTTGTAATATTCTCACAATAAGCTAATTAGCTCAATTGGAGCATTTCTAGCATGTTTGGTTGAAATTGGAAATTTACATTTTTCACTTTTGTCAGACAATTGCAATATTCTCACAATAAGCTAATTAGCTCAATTGGAGCCTTTCTAGCATGTTTGGTTGAAATTGGAAATTTCTATTTTTCAGCTTTGTCAGACGTTTGTAATATTCTCACAATAAGCTAATTAGCTCAATTGGAGCATTTCTAGCATGTTTGGTTGAAATCAGAAATTTACATTTTTTACTTTCGTCAGACGTTTGTAATATTCTCACAATAAGCAAATTAGCTCAATTGGAGCAATTCTAGCATGTTTGGTTGAAATTGGAAATTTACATTTTTCGCTTTTGTCAGACAATTGCAATATTCTCACAATAAGCTAATTAGCTCAATTGGAGCATTTCTAGCATGTTTGGTTGAAATTGAAAATTTAAATTTTCAGTTTTGTCAGACGTTTGTAAAATTTTTACAGTAGGCTTATTTGCGCAATTGGAGCATTTCTAGCATGTTTGATTGAAATTGGAAATTTACATTTTTCACTTTTGTCAGACGTTTGTAATATTCTCACAATAAGCTAATTAGCTCAATTGGAGCATTTCTAGCATGTTTGGTTGAAATTGGAAATTTACATTTTTCAGTTTTGTCAGACGTTTGTAATATTCTCACAATAAGCTAATTAGCTCAATTGGAGCATTTCTAGCATGTTTGGTTGAAATTGGAAATTTACATTTTTCACTTTTGTCAGACAATTGCAATATTCTCACAATAAGCTAATTAGCTCAATTGGAGCCTTTCTAGCATGTTTGGTTGAAATTGGAAATTTCTATTTTTCAGTTTTGTCAGACGTTTGTAATATTCTCACAATAAGCTAATTAGCTCAATTGGAGCATTTCTAGCATGTTTGGTTGAAATCAGAAATTTACATTTTTTACTTTCGTCAGACGTTTGTAATATTCTCACAATAAGCTAATTAGCTCAATTGGAGCATTTCTAGCATGTTTGGTTGAAATTGGAAATTTACATTTTTCGCTTTTGTCAGACAATTGCAATATTCTCACAATAAGCTAATTAGCTCAATTGGAGCATTTCTAGCATGTTTGGTTGAAATTGGCAATTTAAATTTTTCACTTTTGTCAGACGTTTGTAATATTCTCACAATAAGCTAATTAGCTCAATTGGAGCATTTCTAGCATGTTTGGTTGAAATTGGAAATTTACATTTTTCACTTTTGTCAGACGTTTGTAATATTCTCACAATAAGCTAATTAGCTCAATTGGAGCATTTCTAGCATGTTTGGTTGAAATTGGAAATTTACATTTTTCGCTTTTGTCATACAATTGCAATATTCTCACAACAAGCTAATTAGCTCAATTGGAGCATTTCTAGCATGTTTGATTGAAATTGGAATTTTAAATTTTTCACTTTTGTCAGACGTTTGTAATATTCTCACAATAAGCTAATTAGCTCAATTGGAACATTTCTAGCATGTTTGGTTGAAATTGGAAATTTACATTTTTCACTTTTGTCAGACAATTGCAATATTCTCACAATAAGCTAATTAGCTCAATTGGAACATTTCTAGCATGTTTGGTTGAAATTGGAAATTTACATTTTTCACTTTTGTCAGACAATTGCAATATTCTCACAATAAGCTAATTAGCTCAATTGGAGCATTTCTAGCATGTTTGGTTGAAATTGGCAATTTACATTTTTCAGTTTTGTCAGACGTTTGTAATATTCTCACAATAAGCTAATTAGCTCAATTGGAGCATTTCTAGCATGTTTGGTTGAAATTGGAAATTTACATTTTTCACTTTTGTCAGACGTTTGTAATATTCTCACAATAAGCTAATTAGCTCAATTGGAGCATTTCTAGCATGTTTGGTTGAAATTGGAAATTTACATTTTTCGCTTTTGTCATACAATTGCAATATTCTCACAACAAGCTAATTAGCTCAATTGGAGCATTTCTAGCATGTTTGGTTGAAATTGGAAATTTACATTTTTCAGTTTTGTCAGACGTTTGTAATATTCTCACAATAAGCTAATTAGCTCAATTGGAGCATTTCTAGCATGTTTAGTTGAAATTGGAAATTTACATTTTTAAGTTTTGTCAGACGTTTGTAATATTCTCACAATAAGCTAATTAGCTCAATTGGAGCATTTCTAGCATGTTTGGTTGAAATTGGAAATTTACATTTTTCAGTTTTGTCAGACGTTTGTAATATTCTCACAATAAGCTAATTAGCTCAATTGGAGCATTTCTAGCATGTTTGGTTGAAATTGGAAATTTACATTTTTCAGTTTTGTCAGCCGTTTGTAATATTCTCACAATAAGTTAATTAGCTCAATTGGAGCATTTCTAGCATGTTTGGTTGAAATTGGAAATTTACATTTTTCAGTTTTGTCAGCCGTTTGTAAAATTCTCACAATAAGTTAATTAGCTCAATTGGAACATTTCTAGCATGTTTGGTTGAAATTGGAAATTTACATTTTTCAGTTTTGTCAGACAATTGCAATATTCTCACAATAAGCTAATTAGCTCAATTGGAGCATTTCTAGCATGTTTGGTTGAAATTGGAAATTTACATTTTTCAGTTTTGTCAGACGTTTGTAATATTCTCACAATAAGCTAATTAGCTCAATTGGAACATTTCTAGCATGTTTGGTTGAAATTGGAAATTTACATTTTTCACTTTTGTCAGACAATTGTAATATTCTCACAATAAGCTAATTAGCTCAATTGGAACATTTCTAGCATGTTTGGTTGAAATTGGAAATTTACATTTTTCAGTTTTGTCAGACAATTGCAATATTCTCACAATAAGCTAATTAGCTCAATTGGAGCATTTCTAGCATGTTTGGTTGAAATTGGAAATTTACATTTTTCAGTTTTGTCAGCCGTTTGTAATATTCTCACAATAAGTTAATTAGCTCAATTGGAGCATTTCTAGCATGTTTGGTTGAAATTGGAAATTTAGATTTTTCAGTTTTGTCAGCCGTTTGTAAAATTCTCACAATAAGTTAATTAGCTCAATTGGAACATTTCTAGCATGTTTGGTTGAAATTGGAAATTTACATTTTTCAGTTTTGTCAGACAATTGCAATATTCTCACAATAAGCTAATTAGCTCAATTGGAGCATTTCTAGCATGTTTGGTTGAAATTGGAAATTTACATTTTTCAGTTTTGTCAGACGTTTGTAATATTCTCACAATAAGCTAATTAGCTCAATTGGAACATTTCTAGCATGTTTGGTTGAAATTGGAAATTTACATTTTTCACTTTTGTCAGACAATTGTAATATTCTCACAATAAGCTAATTAGCTCAATTGGAACATTTCTAGCATGTTTGGTTGAAATTGGAAATTTACATTTTTCAGTTTTGTCAGACAATTGCAATATTCTCACAATAAGCTAATTAGCTCAATTGGAGCATTTCTAGCATGTTTGGTTGAAATTGGAAATTTACATTTTTCAGTTTTGTCAGACGTTTGTAATATTCTCACAATAAGCTAATTAGCTCAATTGGAGCATTTCTAGCATGTTTGGTTGAAATTGGAAATTTACATTTTTCAGTTTTGTCAGACAATTGCAATATTCTCACAATAAGCTAATTAGTTCAATTGGAGCATTTCTAGCATGTTTGGTTGAAATTGGAAATTTACATTTTTCACTTTTGTCAAACAATTGCAATATTCTCACAATAAGCTAATTAGCTCAATTGGAGCATTTCTAGCATGTTTGGTTGAAATTGGAAATTTAAATTTTCAGTTTTGTCAGACGTTTGTAAAATTCTTACAGTAGGCTTATTTGCGCAATTGGAGCATTTCTAGCATGTTTGATTGAAATTGGAATTTTAAATTTTTCACTTTTGTCAGACGTTTGTAATATTCTCACAATAAGCTAATTAGCTCAATTGGAGCATTTCTAGCATGTTTGGTTGAAATTGGAAATTTACATTTTTCAGTTTTGTCAGACGTTTGTAATATTCTCACAATAAGCTAATTAGCTCAATTGGAGCATTTCTAGCATGTTTGGTTGAAATTGGAAATTTAAATTTTTCAGTTTTGTCAGACGTTTGTAAAATTCTTACAGTAGGCGTATATGCGCAATTTGAGCATTTCTAGCATGTTTGGTTGAAATTGGAAATTTACATTTTTCACTTTTGTCAGACGTTTGTAATATTCTCACAATAAGCTAATTAGCTCAATTGGAGCATTTCTAGCATGCTTGGTTGAAATTGGAAATTTACATTTTTCAGTTTTGTCAGACAATTGCAATATTCTCACAATAAGCTAATTAGCTCAATTGGAGCATTTCTAGCACATTTGGTTGAAATTGAAAATTTAAATTGTCAGTTTTGTCAGACGTTTGTAAAATTTTTACAGTAGGCTTATTTGCGCAATTGGAGCATTTCTAGCATGTTTGATTGAAATTGGAATTTTAAATTTTTCACTTTTGTCAGACGTTTGTAATATTCTCACAATAAGCTAATTAGCTCAATTGGAGCATTTCTAGCATGTTTGGTTGAAATTGGAAATTTACATTTTTCACTTTTGTCAGACAATTGCAATATTCTCACAATAAGCTAATTAGCTCAATTGGAGCCTTTCTAGCATGTTTGGTTGAAATTGGAAATTTCTATTTTTCAGTTTTGTCAGTCGTTTGTAATATTCTCACAATAAGCTAATTAGCTCAATTGGAGCATTTCTAGCATGTTTGGTTGAAATCAGAAATTTACATTTTTTACTTTCCTCAGACGTTTGTAATATTCTCACAATAAGCTAATTAGCTCAATTGGAGCATTTCTAGCATGTTTGGTTGAAATTGGAAATTTACATTTTTCACTTTTGTCAGACAATTGCAATATTCTCACAATAAGCTAATTAGCTCAATTGGAGCCTTTCTAGCATGTTTGGTTGAAATTGGAAATTTCTATTTTTCAGTTTTGTCAGACGTTTGTAATATTCTCACAATAAGCTAATTAGCTCAATTGGAGCATTTCTAGCATGTTTGGTTGAAATCAGAAATTTACATTTTTTACTTTCGTCAGACGTTTGTAATATTCTCACAATAAGCTAATTAGCTCAATTGGAGCAATTCTAGCATGTTTGGTTGAAATTGGAAATTTACATTTTTCGCTTTTGTCAGACAATTGCAATATTCTCACAATAAGCTAATTAGCTCAATTGGAGCATTTCTAGCATGTTTGGTTGAAATTGAAAATTTAAATTTTCAGTTTTGTCAGACGTTTGTAAAATTTTTACAGTAGGCTTATTTGCGCAATTGGAGCATTTCTAGCATGTTTGATTGAAATTGGAAATTTACATTTTTCACTTTTGTCAGACGTTTGTAATATTCTCACAATAAGCTAATTAGCTCAATTGGAGCATTTCTAGCATGTTTGGTTGAAATTGGAAATTTACATTTTTCAGTTTTGTCAGACGTTTGTAATATTCTCACAATAAGCTAATTAGCTCAATTGGAGCATTTCTAGCATGTTTGGTTGAAATTGGAAATTTACATTTTTCAGTTTTGTCAGACGTTTGTAATATTCTCACAATAAGCTAATTAGCTCAATTGGAGCATTTCTAGCATGTTTAGTTGAAATTGGAAATTTACATTTTTAAGTTTTGTCAGACGTTTGTAATATTCTCACAATAAGCTAATTAGCTCAATTGGAGCATTTCTAGCATGTTTGGTTGAAATTGGAAATTTACATTTTTCAGTTTTGTCAGACGTTTGTAATATTCTCACAATAAGCTAATTAGCTCAATTGGAGCATTTCTAGCATGTTTGGTTGAAATTGGAAATTTACATTTTTCAGTTTTGTCAGCCGTTTGTAATATTCTCACAATAAGTTAATTAGCTCAATTGGAGCATTTCTAGCATGTTTGGTTGAAATTGGAAATTTACATTTTTCAGTTTTGTCAGCCGTTTGTAAAATTCTCACAATAAGTTAATTAGCTCAATTGGAACATTTCTAGCATGTTTGGTTGAAATTGGAAATTTACATTTTTCAGTTTTGTCAGACAATTGCAATATTCTCACAATAAGCTAATTAGCTCAATTGGAGCATTTCTAGCATGTTTGGTTGAAATTGGAAATTTACATTTTTCAGTTTTGTCAGACGTTTGTAATATTCTCACAATAAGCTAATTAGCTCAATTGGAACATTTCTAGCATGTTTGGTTGAAATTGGAAATTTACATTTTTCACTTTTGTCAGACAATTGTAATATTCTCACAATAAGCTAATTAGCTCAATTGGAACATTTCTAGCATGTTTGGTTGAAATTGGAAATTTACATTTTTCAGTTTTGTCAGACAATTGCAATATTCTCACAATAAGCTAATTAGCTCAATTGGAACATTTCTAGCATGTTTGGTTGAAATTGGAAATTTACATTTTTCAGTTTTGTCAGACAATTGCAATATTCTCACAATAAGTTAATTAGCTCAATTGGAGCATTTCTAGCATGTTTGGTTGAAATTGGAAATTTACATTTTTCAGTTTTGTCAGCCGTTTGTAAAATTCTCACAATAAGTTAATTAGCTCAATTGGAACATTTCTAGCATGTTTGGTTGAAATTGGAAATTTACATTTTTCAGTTTTGTCAGACAATTGCAATATTCTCACAATAAGCTAATTAGCTCAATTGGAGCATTTCTAGCATGTTTGGTTGAAATTGGAAATTTACATTTTTCAGTTTTGTCAGACGTTTGTAATATTCTCACAATAAGCTAATTAGCTCAATTGGAACATTTCTAGCATGTTTGGTTGAAATTGGAAATTTACATTTTTCACTTTTGTCAGACAATTGTAATATTCTCACAATAAGCTAATTAGCTCAATTGGAACATTTCTAGCATGTTTGGTTGAAATTGGAAATTTACATTTTTCAGTTTTGTCAGACAATTGCAATATTCTCACAATAAGCTAATTAGCTCAATTGGAGCATTTCTAGCATGTTTGGTTGAAATTGGAAATTTACATTTTTCAGTTTTGTCAGACGTTTGTAATATTCTCACAATAAGCTAATTAGCTCAATTGGAGCATTTCTAGCATGTTTGGTTGAAATTGGAAATTTACATTTTTCAGTTTTGTCAGACGTTTGTAATATTCTCACAATAAGCTAATTAGCTCAATTGGAACATTTCTAGCATGTTTGGTTGAAATTGGAAATTTACATTTTTCACTTTTGTCAGACAATTGTAATATTCTCACAATAAGCTAATTAGCTCAATTGGAACATTTCTAGCATGTTTGGTTGAAATTGGAAATTTACATTTTTCAGTTTTGTCAGACAATTGCAATATTCTCACAATAAGCTAATTAGCTCAATTGGAACATTTCTAGCATGTTTGGTTGAAATTGGAAATTTACATTTTTCAGTTTTGTCAGACAATTGCAATATTCTCACAATAAGCTAATTAGCTCAATTGGAGCATTTCTAGCATGTTTGGTTGAAATTGGAAATTTACATTTTTCAGTTTTGTCAGACGTTTGTAATATTCTCACAATAAGCTAATTAGCTCAATTGGAGCATTTCTAGCATGTTTGGTTGAAATTGGAAATTTACATTTTTCAGTTTTGTCAGACGTTTGTAATATTCTCACAATAAGCTAATTAGCTCAATTGGAACATTTCTAGCATGTTTGGTTGAAATTGGAAATTTACATTTTTCACTTTTGTCAGACAATTGTAATATTCTCACAATAAGCTAATTAGCTCAATTGGAACATTTCTAGCATGTTTGGTTGAAATTGGAAATTTACATTTTTCAGTTTTGTCAGACAATTGCAATATTCTCACAATAAGCTAATTAGCTCAATTGGAGCATTTCTAGCATGTTTGGTTGAAATTGGAAATTTACATTTTTCAGTTTTGTCAGACGTTTGTAATATTCTCACAATAAGCTAATTAGCTCAATTGGAGCATTTCTAGCATGTTTGGTTGAAATTGGAAATTTACATTTTTCACTTTTGTCAGACAATTGCAATATTCTCACAATAAGCTAATTAGCTCAATTGGAGCCTTTCTAGCATGTTTGGTTGAAATTGGAAATTTCTATTTTTCAGTTTTGTCAGACGTTTGTAATATTCTCACAATAAGCTAATTAGCTCAATTGGAGCATTTCTAGCATGTTTGGTTGAAATCAGAAATTTACATTTTTTACTTTCGTCAGACGTTTGTAATATTCTCACAATAAGCTAATTAGCTCAATTGGAGCAATTCTAGCATGTTTGGTTGAAATTGGAAATTTACATTTTTCGCTTTTGTCAGACAATTGCAATATTCTCACAATAAGCTAATTAGCTCAATTGGAGCATTTCTAGCATGTTTGGTTGAAATTGAAAATTTAAATTTTCAGTTTTGTCAGACGTTTGTAAAATTTTTACAGTAGGCTTATTTGCGCAATTGGAGCATTTCTAGCATGTTTGATTGAAATTGGAAATTTACATTTTTCACTTTTGTCAGACAATTGTAATATTCTCACAATAAGCTAATTAGCTCAATTGGAACATTTCTAGCATGTTTGGTTGAAATTGGAAATTTACATTTTTCAGTTTTGTCAGACAATTGCAATATTCTCACAATAAGCTAATTAGCTCAATTGGAGCATTTCTAGCATGTTTGGTTGAAATTGGAAATTTACATTTTTCAGTTTTGTCAGCCGTTTGTAATATTCTCACAATAAGTTAATTAGCTCAATTGGAGCATTTCTAGCATGTTTGGTTGAAATTGGAAATTTACATTTTTCAGTTTTGTCAGCCGTTTGTAAAATTCTCACAATAAGTTAATTAGCTCAATTGGAACATTTCTAGCATGTTTGGTTGAAATTGGAAATTTACATTTTTCAGTTTTGTCAGACAATTGCAATATTCTCACAATAAGCTAATTAGCTCAATTGGAGCATTTCTAGCATGTTTGGTTGAAATTGGAAATTTACATTTTTCAGTTTTGTCAGACGTTTGTAATATTCTCACAATAAGCTAATTAGCTCAATTGGAACATTTCTAGCATGTTTGGTTGAAATTGGAAATTTACATTTTTCACTTTTGTCAG
Organism: Watersipora subatra; assembly: GCF_963576615.1. NCBI lineage: Eukaryota > Metazoa > Bryozoa > Gymnolaemata > Cheilostomatida > Watersiporidae > Watersipora > Watersipora subatra. The sequence continues at coordinate 40,249,131 of NC_088710.1, read as the reverse complement.
ACAATTGTAATATTCTCACAATAAGCTAATTAGCTCAATTGGAACATTTCTAGCATGTTTGGTTGAAATTGGAAATTTACATTTTTCAGTTTTGTCAGACAATTGCAATATTCTCACAATAAGCTAATTAGCTCAATTGGAGCATTTCTAGCATGTTTGGTTGAAATTGGAAATTTACATTTTTCAGTTTTGTCAGACGTTTGTAATATTCTCACAATAAGCTAATTAGCTCAATTGGAGCATTTCTAGCATGTTTGGTTGAAATTGGAAATTTACATTTTTCAGTTTTGTCAGACGTTTGTAATATTCTCACAATAAGCTAATTAGCTCAATTGGAACATTTCTAGCATGTTTGGTTGAAATTGGAAATTTACATTTTTCACTTTTGTCAGACAATTGTAATATTCTCACAATAAGCTAATTAGCTCAATTGGAACATTTCTAGCATGTTTGGTTGAAATTGGAAATTTACATTTTTCAGTTTTGTCAGACAATTGCAATATTCTCACAATAAGCTAATTAGCTCAATTGGAACATTTCTAGCATGTTTGGTTGAAATTGGAAATTTACATTTTTCAGTTTTGTCAGACAATTGCAATATTCTCACAATAAGCTAATTAGCTCAATTGGAGCATTTTTAGCATGTTTGGTTGAAATTGGAAATTTACATTTTTCAGTTTTGTCAGACGTTTGTAATATTCTCACAATAAGCTAATTAGCTCAATTGGAGCATTTCTAGCATGTTTGGTTGAAATTGGAAATTTACATTTTTCAGTTTTGTCAGACGTTTGTAATATTCTCACAATAAGCTAATTAGCTCAATTGGAACATTTCTAGCATGTTTGGTTGAAATTGGAAATTTACATTTTTCACTTTTGTCAGACAATTGTAATATTCTCACAATAAGCTAATTAGCTCAATTGGAACATTTCTAGCATGTTTGGTTGAAATTGGAAATTTACATTTTTCAGTTTTGTCAGACAATTGCAATATTCTCACAATAAGCTAATTAGCTCAATTGGAGCATTTCTAGCATGTTTGGTTGAAATTGGAAATTTACATTTTTCAGTTTTGTCAGACGTTTGTAATATTCTCACAATAAGCTAATTAGCTCAATTGGAGCATTTCTAGCATGTTTGGTTGAAATTGGAAATTTACATTTTTCACTTTTGTCAGACAATTGCAATATTCTCACAATAAGCTAATTAGCTCAATTGGAGCCTTTCTAGCATGTTTGGTTGAAATTGGAAATTTCTATTTTTCAGTTTTGTCAGACGTTTGTAATATTCTCACAATAAGCTAATTAGCTCAATTGGAGCATTTCTAGCATGTTTGGTTGAAATCAGAAATTTACATTTTTTACTTTCGTCAGACGTTTGTAATATTCTCACAATAAGCTAATTAGCTCAATTGGAGCAATTCTAGCATGTTTGGTTGAAATTGGAAATTTACATTTTTCGCTTTTGTCAGACAATTGCAATATTCTCACAATAAGCTAATTAGCTCAATTGGAGCATTTCTAGCATGTTTGGTTGAAATTGAAAATTTAAATTTTCAGTTTTGTCAGACGTTTGTAAAATTTTTACAGTAGGCTTATTTGCGCAATTGGAGCATTTCTAGCATGTTTGATTGAAATTGGAAATTTACATTTTTCACTTTTGTCAGACGTTTGTAATATTCTCACAATAAGCTAATTAGCTCAATTGGAGCATTTCTAGCATGTTTGGTTGAAATTGGAAATTTACATTTTTCAGTTTTGTCAGACGTTTGTAATATTCTCACAATAAGCTAATTAGCTCAATTGGAGCATTTCTAGCATGTTTGGTTGAAATTGGAAATTTACATTTTTCACTTTTGTCAGACAATTGCAATATTCTCACAATAAGCTAATTAGCTCAATTGGAGCCTTTCTAGCATGTTTGGTTGAAATTGGAAATTTCTATTTTTCAGTTTTGTCAGACGTTTGTAATATTCTCACAATAAGCTAATTAGCTCAATTGGAGCATTTCTAGCATGTTTGGTTGAAATCAGAAATTTACATTTTTTACTTTCGTCAGACGTTTGTAATATTCTCACAATAAGCTAATTAGCTCAATTGGAACATTTCTAGCATGTTTGGTTGAAATTGGAAATTTACATTTTTCGCTTTTGTCAGACAATTGCAATATTCTCACAATAAGCTAATTAGCTCAATTGGAGCATTTCTAGCATGTTTGGTTGAAATTGGCAATTTAAATTTTTCACTTTTGTCAGACGTTTGTAATATTCTCACAATAAGCTAATTAGCTCAATTGGAGCATTTCTAGCATGTTTGGTTGAAATTGGAAATTTACATTTTTCACTTTTGTCAGACGTTTGTAATATTCTCACAATAAGCTAATTAGCTCAATTGGAGCATTTCTAGCATGTTTGGTTGAAATTGGAAATTTACATTTTTCGCTTTTGTCATACAATTGCAATATTCTCACAACAAGCTAATTAGCTCAATTGGAGCATTTCTAGCATGTTTGATTGAAATTGGAATTTTAAATTTTTCACTTTTGTCAGACGTTTGTGATATTCTCACAATAAGCTAATTAGCTCAATTGGAACATTTCTAGCATGTTTGGTTGAAATTGGAAATTTACATTTTTCACTTTTGTCAGACAATTGCAATATTCTCACAATAAGCTAATTAGCTCAATTGGAACATTTCTAGCATGTTTGGTTGAAATTGGAAATTTACATTTTTCACTTTTGTCAGACAATTGCAATATTCTCACAATAAGCTAATTAGCTCAATTGGAGCATTTCTAGCATGTTTGGTTGAAATTGGCAATTTACATTTTTCAGTTTTGTCAGACGTTTGTAATATTCTCACAATAAGCTAATTAGCTCAATTGGAGCATTTCTAGCATGTTTGGTTGAAATTGGAAATTTACATTTTTCACTTTTGTCAGACGTTTGTAATATTCTCACAATAAGCTAATTAGCTCAATTGGAGCATTTCTAGCATGTTTGGTTGAAATTGGAAATTTACATTTTTCGCTTTTGTCATACAATTGCAATATTCTCACAACAAGCTAATTAGCTCAATTGGAGCATTTCTAGCATGTTTGGTTGAAATTGGAAATTTACATTTTTCAGTTTTGTCAGACGTTTGTAATATTCTCACAATAAGCTAATTAGCTCAATTGGAGCATTTCTAGCATGTTTAGTTGAAATTGGAAATTTACATTTTTAAGTTTTGTCAGACGTTTGTAATATTCTCACAATAAGCTAATTAGCTCAATTGGAGCATTTCTAGCATGTTTGGTTGAAATTGGAAATTTACATTTTTCAGTTTTGTCAGACGTTTGTAATATTCTCACAATAAGCTAATTAGCTCAATTGGAGCATTTCTAGCATGTTTGGTTGAAATTGGAAATTTACATTTTTCAGTTTTGTCAGCCGTTTGTAATATTCTCACAATAAGTTAATTAGCTCAATTGGAGCATTTCTAGCATGTTTGGTTGAAATTGGAAATTTACATTTTTCAGTTTTGTCAGCCGTTTGTAAAATTCTCACAATAAGTTAATTAGCTCAATTGGAACATTTCTAGCATGTTTGGTTGAAATTGGAAATTTACATTTTTCAGTTTTGTCAGACAATTGCAATATTCTCACAATAAGCTAATTAGCTCAATTGGAGCATTTCTAGCATGTTTGGTTGAAATTGGAAATTTACATTTTTCAGTTTTGTCAGACGTTTGTAATATTCTCACAATAAGCTAATTAGCTCAATTGGAACATTTCTAGCATGTTTGGTTGAAATTGGAAATTTACATTTTTCACTTTTGTCAGACAATTGTAATATTCTCACAATAAGCTAATTAGCTCAATTGGAACATTTCTAGCATGTTTGGTTGAAATTGGAAATTTACATTTTTCAGTTTTGTCAGACAATTGCAATATTCTCACAATAAGCTAATTAGCTCAATTGGAGCATTTCTAGCATGTTTGGTTGAAATTGGAAATTTACATTTTTCAGTTTTGTCAGCCGTTTGTAATATTCTCACAATAAGTTAATTAGCTCAATTGGAGCATTTCTAGCATGTTTGGTTGAAATTGGAAATTTACATTTTTCAGTTTTGTCAGCCGTTTGTAAAATTCTCACAATAAGTTAATTAGCTCAATTGGAACATTTCTAGCATGTTTGGTTGAAATTGGAAATTTACATTTTTCAGTTTTGTCAGACAATTGCAATATTCTCACAATAAGCTAATTAGCTCAATTGGAGCATTTCTAGCATGTTTGGTTGAAATTGGAAATTTACATTTTTCAGTTTTGTCACGTTTGTAATATTCTCACAATAAGCTAATTAGCTCAATTGGAACATTTCTAGCATGTTTGGTTGAAATTGGAAATTTACATTTTTCACTTTTGTCAGACGAATTGTAATATTCTCACAATAAGCTAATTAGCTCAATTGGAACATTTCTAGCATGTTTGGTTGAAATTGGAAATTTACATTTTTCAGTTTTGTCAGACAATTGCAATATTCTCACAATAAGCTAATTAGCTCAATTGGAGCATTTCTAGCATGTTTGGTTGAAATTGGAAATTTACATTTTTCAGTTTTGTCAGACGTTTGTAATATTCTCACAATAAGCTAATTAGCTCAATTGGAGCATTTCTAGCATGTTTGGTTGAAATTGGGAAATTTACATTTTTCAGTTTTGTCAGACAATTGCAATATTCTCACAATAAGCTAATTAGTTCAATTGGAGCATTTCTAGCATGTTTGGTTGAAATTGGAAATTTACATTTTTCACTTTTGTCAAACAATTGCAATATTCTCACAATAAGCTAATTAGCTCAATTGGAGCATTTCTAGCATGTTTGGTTGAAATTGGAAATTTAGATTTTCAGTTTTGTCAGACGTTTGTAAAATTCTTACAGTAGGCTTATTTTGCGCAATTGGAGCATTTCTAGCATGTTTGATTGAAATTGGAATTTTAAATTTTTCACTTTTGTCAGACGTTTGTAATATTCTCACAATAAGCTAATTAGCTCAATTGGAGCATTTCTAGCATGTTGGTTGAAATTGGAAATTTACATTTTTCAGTTTTGTCAGACGTTTGTAATATTCTCACAATAAGCTAATTAGCTCAATTGGAGCATTTCTAGCATGTTTGGTTGAAATTGGAAATTTAAATTTTTCAGTTTTGTCAGACGTTTGTAAAATTCTTACAGTAGGCGTATATGCGCAATTTGAGCATTTCTAGCATGTTTGGTTGAAATTGGAAATTTACATTTTTCACTTTTGTCAGACGTTTGTAATATTCTCACAATAAGCTAATTAGCTCAATTGGAGCATTTCTAGCATGCTTGGTTGAAATTGGAAATTTACATTTTTCAGTTTTGTCAGACAATTGCAATATTCTCACAATAAGCTAATTAGCTCAATTGGAGCATTTCTAGCACATTTGGTTGAAATTGAAAATTTAAATTGTCAGTTTTGTCAGACGTTTGTAAAATTTTTACAGTAGGCTTATTTGCGCAATTGGAGCATTTCTAGCATGTTTGATTGAAATTGGAATTTTAAATTTTTCACTTTTGTCGGACGTTTGTAATATTCTCACAATAAGCTAATTAGCTCAATTGGAGCATTTCTAGCATGTTTGGTTGAAATTGGAAATTTACATTTTTCACTTTTGTCAGACAATTGCAATATTCTCACAATAAGCTAATTAGCTCAATTGGAGCCTTTCTAGCATGTTTGGTTGAAATTGGAAATTTACATTTTTCAGTTTTGTCAGTCGTTTGTAATATTCTCACAATAAGCTAATTAGCTCAATTGGAGCATTTCTAGCATGTTTGGTTGAAATCAGAAATTTACATTTTTTACTTTCCTCAGACGTTTGTAATATTCTCACAATAAGCTAATTAGCTCAATTGGAGCATTTCTAGCATGTTTGGTTGAAATTGGAAATTTACATTTTTCACTTTTGTCAGACAATTGCAATATTCTCACAATAAGCTAATTAGCTCAATTGGAGCCTTTCTAGCATGTTTGGTTGAAATTGGAAATTTCTATTTTTCAGTTTTGTCAGACGTTTGTAATATTCTCACAATAAGCTAATTAGGTCAATTGGAGCAATTCTAGCATGTTTGGTTGAAATTGGAAATTTACATTTTTCGCTTTTGTCAGACAATTGCAATATTCTCACAATAAGCTAATTAGCTCAATTGGAGCATTTCTAGCATGTTTGGTTGAAATTGAAAATTTAAATTTTCAGTTTTGTCAGACGTTTGTAAAATTTTTACAGTAGGCTTATTTGCGCAATTGGAGCATTTCTAGCATGTTTGATTGAAATTGGAAATTTACATTTTTCACTTTTGTCAGACGTTTGTAATATTCTCACAATAAGCTAATTAGCTCAATTGGAGCATTTCTAGCATGTTTGGTTGAAATTGGAAATTTACATTTTTCAGTTTTGTCAGACGTTTGTAATATTCTCACAATAAGCTAATTAGCTCAATTGGAGCATTTCTAGCATGTTTGGTTGAAATTGGAAATTTACATTTTTCACTTTTGTCAGACAATTGCAATATTCTCACAATAAGCTAATTAGCTCAATTGGAGCCTTTCTAGCATGTTTGGTTGAAATTGGAAATTTCTATTTTTCAGTTTTGTCAGACGTTTGTAATATTCTCACAATAAGCTAATTAGCTCAATTGGAGCATTTCTAGCATGTTTGGTTGAAATCAGAAATTTACATTTTTTACTTTCGTCAGACGTTTGTAATATTCTCACAATAAGCTAATTAGCTCAATTGGAGCATTTCTAGCATGTTTGGTTGAAATTGGAAATTTACATTTTTCGCTTTTGTCAGACAATTGCAATATTCTCACAATAAGCTAATTAGCTCAATTGGAGCATTTCTAGCATGTTTGGTTGAAATTGGCAATTTAAATTTTTCACTTTTGTCAGACGTTTGTAATATTCTCACAATAAGCTAATTAGCTCAATTGGAGCATTTCTAGCATGTTTGGTTGAAATTGGAAATTTACATTTTTCACTTTTGTCAGACGTTTGTAATATTCTCACAATAAGCTAATTAGCTCAATTGGAGCATTTCTAGCATGTTTGGTTGAAATTGGAAATTTACATTTTTCGCTTTTGTCATACAATTGCAATATTCTCACAACAAGCTAATTAGCTCAATTGGAGCATTTCTAGCATGTTTGATTGAAATTGGAATTTTAAATTTTTCACTTTTGTCAGACGTTTGTAATATTCTCACAATAAGCTAATTAGCTCAATTGGAACATTTCTAGCATGTTTGGTTGAAATTGGAAATTTACAATTTTCACTTTTGTCAGACAATTGCAATATTCTCACAATAAGCTAATTAGCTCAATTGAAACATTTCTAGCATGTTTGATTGAAATTGGAATTTTAAATTTTTCACTTTTGTCAGACGTTTGTAATATTCTCACAATAAGCTAATTAGCTCAATTGGAGCATTTCTAGCATGTTTGGTTGAAATTGGAAATTTACATTTTTCACTTTTGTCAGACAATTGCAATATTCTCACAATAAGCTAATTAGCTCAATTGGAGCCTTTCTAGCATGTTTGGTTGAAATTGGAAATTTCTATTTTTCAGTTTTGTCAGACGTTTGTAATATTCTCACAATAAGCTAATTAGCTCAATTGGAGCATTTCTAGCATGTTTGGTTGAAATCAGAAATTTACATTTTTTACTTTCCTCAGACGTTTGTAATATTCTCACAATAAGCTAATTAGCTCAATTGGAGCATTTCTAGCATGTTTGGTTGAAATTGGAAATTTACATTTTTCACTTTTGTCAGACAATTGCAATATTCTCACAATAAGCTAATTAGCTCAATTGGAGCCTTTCTAGCATGTTTGGTTGAAATTGGAAATTTCTATTTTTCAGTTTTGTCAGACGTTTGTAATATTCTCACAATAAGCTAATTAGCTCAATTGGAGCATTTCTAGCATGTTTGGTTGAAATCAGAAATTTACATTTTTTACTTTCGTCAGACGTTTGTAATATTCTCACAATAAGCTAATTAGCTCAATTGGAGCAATTCTAGCATGTTTGGTTGAAATTGGAAATTTACATTTTTCGCTTTTGTCAGACAATTGCAATATTCTCACAATAAGCTAATTAGCTCAATTGGAGCATTTCTAGCATGTTTGGTTGAAATTGAAAATTTAAATTTTCAGTTTTGTCAGACGTTTGTAAAATTTTTACAGTAGGCTTATTTGCGCAATTGGAGCATTTCTAGCATGTTTGATTGAAATTGGAAATTTACATTTTTCACTTTTGTCAGACGTTTGTAATATTCTCACAATAAGCTAATTAGCTCAATTGGAGCATTTCTAGCATGTTTGGTTGAAATTGGAAATTTACATTTTTCAGTTTTGTCAGACGTTTGTAATATTCTCACAATAAGCTAATTAGCTCAATTGGAGCATTTCTAGCATGTTTGGTTGAAATTGGAAATTTACATTTTTCACTTTTGTCAGACAATTGCAATATTCTCACAATAAGCTAATTAGCTCAATTGGAGCCTTTCTAGCATGTTTGGTTGAAATTGGAAATTTCTATTTTTCAGTTTTGTCAGACGTTTGTAATATTCTCACAATAAGCTAATTAGCTCAATTGGAGCATTTCTAGCATGTTTGGTTGAAATCAGAAATTTACATTTTTTACTTTCGTCAGACGTTTGTAATATTCTCACAATAAGCTAATTAGCTCAATTGGAGCATTTCTAGCATGTTTGGTTAAAATTGGAAATTTACATTTTTCGCTTTTGTCAGACAATTGCAATATTCTCACAATAAGCTAATTAGCTCAATTGGAGCATTTCTAGCATGTTTGGTTGAAATTGGCAATTTAAATTTTTCACTTTTGTCAGACGTTTGTAATATTCTCACAATAAGCTAATTAGCTCAATTGGAACATTTCTAGCATGTTTGGTTGAAATTGGAAATTTACATTTTTCAGTTTTGTCAGACAATTGCAATATTCTCACAATAAGCTAATTAGCTCAATTGGAGCATTTCTAGCATGTTTGGTTGAAATTGGAAATTTACATTTTTCAGTTTTGTCAGACGTTTGTAATATTCTCACAATAAGCTAATTAGCTCAATTGGAGCATTTCTAGCATGTTTGGTTGAAATTGGAAATTTACATTTTTCACTTTTGTCAGACAATTGTAATATTCTCACAATAAGCTAATTAGCTCAATTGGAGCATTTCTAGCATGTTTGGTTGAAATTGGAAATTTACATTTTTCAGTTTTGTCAGACGTTTGTAATATTCTCACAATAAGCTAATTAGCTCAATTGGAACATTTCTAGCATGTTTGGTTGAAATTGGAAATTTACATTTTTCACTTTTGTCAGACAATTGTAATATTCTCACAATAAGCTAATTAGCTCAATTGGAACATTTCTAGCATGTTTGGTTGAAATTGGAAATTTACATTTTTCAGTTTTGTCAGACAATTGCAATATTCTCACAATAAGCTAATTAGCTCAATTGGAGCATTTCTAGCATGTTTGGTTGAAATTGGAAATTTACATTTTTCAGTTTTGTCAGACGTTTGTAATATTCTCACAATAAGCTAATTAGCTCAATTGGAGCATTTCTAGCATGTTTGGTTGAAATTGGAAATTTACATTTTTCACTTTTGTCAGACAATTGCAATATTCTCACAATAAGCTAATTAGCTCAATTGGAGCCTTTCTAGCATGTTTGGTTGAAATTGGAAATTTCTATTTTTCAGTTTTGTCAGACGTTTGTAATATTCTCACAATAAGCTAATTAGCTCAATTGGAGCATTTCTAGCATGTTTGGTTGAAATCAGAAATTTACATTTTTTACTTTCGTCAGACGTTTGTAATATTCTCACAATAAGCTAATTAGCTCAATTGGAGCAATTCTAGCATGTTTGGTTGAAATTGGAAATTTACATTTTTCGCTTTTGTCAGACAATTGCAATATTCTCACAATAAGCTAATTAGCTCAATTGGAGCATTTCTAGCATGTTTGGTTGAAATTGAAAATTTAAATTTTCAGTTTTGTCAGACGTTTGTAAAATTTTTACAGTAGGCTTATTTGCGCAATTGGAGCATTTCTAGCATGTTTGATTGAAATTGGAAATTTACATTTTTCACTTTTGTCAGACGTTTGTAATATTCTCACAATAAGCTAATTAGCTCAATTGGAGCATTTCTAGCATGTTTGGTTGAAATTGGAAATTTACATTTTTCAGTTTTGTCAGACGTTTGTAATATTCTCACAATAAGCTAATTAGCTCAATTGGAGCATTTCTAGCATGTTTGGTTGAAATTGGAAATTTACATTTTTCACTTTTGTCAGACAATTGCAATATTCTCACAATAAGCTAATTAGCTCAATTGGAGCCTTTCTAGCATGTTTGGTTGAAATTGGAAATTTCTATTTTTCAGTTTTGTCAGACGTTTGTAATATTCTCACAATAAGCTAATTAGCTCAATTGGAGCATTTCTAGCATGTTTGGTTGAAATCAGAAATTTACATTTTTTACTTTCGTCAGACGTTTGTAATATTCTCACAATAAGCTAATTAGCTCAATTGGAGCATTTCTAGCATGTTTGGTTGAAATTGGAAATTTACATTTTTCGCTTTTGTCAGACAATTGCAATATTCTCACAATAAGCTAATTAGCTCAATTGGAGCATTTCTAGCATGTTTGGTTGAAATTGGCAATTTAAATTTTTCACTTTTGTCAGACGTTTGTAATATTCTCACAATAAGCTAATTAGCTCAATTGGAGCATTTCTAGCATGTTTGGTTGAAATTGGAAATTTACATTTTTCACTTTTGTCAGACGTTTGTAATATTCTCACAATAAGCTAATTAGCTCAATTGGAGCATTTCTAGCATGTTTGGTTGAAATTGGAAATTTACATTTTTCGCTTTTGTCATACAATTGCAATATTCTCACAACAAGCTAATTAGCTCAATTGGAGCATTTCTAGCATGTTTGATTGAAATTGGAATTTTAAATTTTTCACTTTTGTCAGACGTTTGTGATATTCTCACAATAAGCTAATTAGCTCAATTGGAACATTTCTAGCATGTTTGGTTGAAATTGGAAATTTACATTTTTCACTTTTGTCAGACAATTGCAATATTCTCACAATAAGCTAATTAGCTCAATTGGAACATTTCTAGCATGTTTGGTTGAAATTGGAAATTTACATTTTTCACTTTTGTCAGACAATTGCAATATTCTCACAATAAGCTAATTAGCTCAATTGGAGCATTTCTAGCATGTTTGGTTGAAATTGGCAATTTACATTTTTCAGTTTTGTCAGACGTTTGTAATATTCTCACAATAAGCTAATTAGCTCAATTGGAGCATTTCTAGCATGTTTGGTTGAAATTGGAAATTTACATTTTTCACTTTTGTCAGACGTTTGTAATATTCTCACAATAAGCTAATTAGCTCAATTGGAGCATTTCTAGCATGTTTGGTTGAAATTGGAAATTTACATTTTTCGCTTTTGTCATACAATTGCAATATTCTCACAACAAGCTAATTAGCTCAATTGGAGCATTTCTAGCATGTTTGGTTGAAATTGGAAATTTACATTTTTCAGTTTTGTCAGACGTTTGTAATATTCTCACAATAAGCTAATTAGCTCAATTGGAGCATTTCTAGCATGTTTAGTTGAAATTGGAAATTTACATTTTTAAGTTTTGTCAGACGTTTGTAATATTCTCACAATAAGCTAATTAGCTCAATTGGAGCATTTCTAGCATGTTTGGTTGAAATTGGAAATTTACATTTTTCAGTTTTGTCAGACGTTTGTAATATTCTCACAATAAGCTAATTAGCTCAATTGGAGCATTTCTAGCATGTTTGGTTGAAATTGGAAATTTACATTTTTCAGTTTTGTCAGCCGTTTGTAATATTCTCACAATAAGTTAATTAGCTCAATTGGAGCATTTCTAGCATGTTTGGTTGAAATTGGAAATTTACATTTTTCAGTTTTGTCAGCCGTTTGTAAAATTCTCACAATAAGTTAATTAGCTCAATTGGAACATTTCTAGCATGTTTGGTTGAAATTGGAAATTTACATTTTTCAGTTTTGTCAGACAATTGCAATATTCTCACAATAAGCTAATTAGCTCAATTGGAGCATTTCTAGCATGTTTGGTTGAAATTGGAAATTTACATTTTTCAGTTTTGTCAGACGTTTGTAATATTCTCACAATAAGCTAATTAGCTCAATTGGAACATTTCTAGCATGTTTGGTTGAAATTGGAAATTTACATTTTTCACTTTTGTCAGACAATTGTAATATTCTCACAATAAGCTAATTAGCTCAATTGGAACATTTCTAGCATGTTTGGTTGAAATTGGAAATTTACATTTTTCAGTTTTGTCAGACAATTGCAATATTCTCACAATAAGCTAATTAGCTCAATTGGAGCATTTCTAGCATGTTTGGTTGAAATTGGAAATTTACATTTTTCAGTTTTGTCAGCCGTTTGTAATATTCTCACAATAAGTTAATTAGCTCAATTGGAGCATTTCTAGCATGTTTGGTTGAAATTGGAAATTTACATTTTTCAGTTTTGTCAGCCGTTTGTAAAATTCTCACAATAAGTTAATTAGCTCAATTGGAACATTTCTAGCATGTTTGGTTGAAATTGGAAATTTACATTTTTCAGTTTTGTCAGACAATTGCAATATTCTCACAATAAGCTAATTAGCTCAATTGGAGCATTTCTAGCATGTTTGGTTGAAATTGGAAATTTACATTTTTCAGTTTTGTCAGACGTTTGTAATATTCTCACAATAAGCTAATTAGCTCAATTGGAACATTTCTAGCATGTTTGGTTGAAATTGGAAATTTACATTTTTCACTTTTTTCAGACAATTGTAATATTCTCACAATAAGCTAATTAGCTCAATTGGAACATTTCTAGCATGTTTGGTTGAAATTGGAAATTTACATTTTTCAGTTTTGTCAGACAATTGCAATATTCTCACAATAAGCTAATTAGCTCAATTGGAGCATTTCTAGCATGTTTGGTTGAAATTGGAAATTTACATTTTTCAGTTTTGTCAGACGTTTGTAATATTCTCACAATAAGCTAATTAGCTCAATTGGAGCATTTCTAGCATGTTTGGTTGAAATTGGAAATTTACATTTTTCAGTTTTGTCAGACAATTGCAATATTCTCACAATAAGCTAATTAGTTCAATTGGAGCATTTCTAGCATGTTTGGTTGAAATTGGAAATTTACATTTTTCACTTTTGTCAAACAATTGCAATATTCTCACAATAAGCTAATTAGCTCAATTGGAGCATTTCTAGCATGTTTGGTTGAAATTGGAAATTTAAATTTTCAGTTTTGTCAGACGTTTGTAAAATTCTTACAGTAGGCTTATTTGCGCAATTGGAGCATTTCTAGCATGTTTGATTGAAATTGGAATTTTAAATTTTTCACTTTTGTCAGACGTTTGTAATATTCTCACAATAAGCTAATTAGCTCAATTGGAGCATTTCTAGCATGTTTGGTTGAAATTGGAAATTTACATTTTTCAGTTTTGTCAGACGTTTGTAATATTCTCACAATAAGCTAATTAGCTCAATTGGAGCATTTCTAGCATGTTTGGTTGAAATTGGAAATTTAAATTTTTCAGTTTTGTCAGACGTTTGTAAAATTCTTACAGTAGGCGTATATGCGCAATTTGAGCATTTCTAGCATGTTTGGTTGAAATTGGAAATTTACATTTTTCACTTTTGTCAGACGTTTGTAATATTCTCACAATAAGCTAATTAGCTCAATTGGAGCATTTCTAGCATGTTTGGTTGAAATTGGCAATTTACATTTTTCAGTTTTGTCAGACGTTTGTAATATTCTCACAATAAGCTAATTAGCTCAATTGGAGCATTTCTAGCATGTTTGGTTGAAATTGGAAATTTACATTTTTCACTTTTGTCAGACGTTTGTAATATTCTCACAATAAGCTAATTAGCTCAATTGGAGCATTTCTAGCATGTTTGGTTGAAATTGGAAATTTACATTTTTCGCTTTTGTCATACAATTGCAATATTCTCACAACAAGCTAATTAGCTCAATTGGAGCATTTCTAGCATGTTTGGTTGAAATTGGAAATTTACATTTTTCAGTTTTGTCAGACGTTTGTAAAATTTTTACAGTAGGCTTATTTGCGCAATTGGAGCATTTCTAGCATGTTTGATTGAAATTGGAAATTTACATTTTTCACTTTTGTCAGACGTTTGTAATATTCTCACAATAAGCTAATTAGCTCAATTGGAGCATTTCTAGCATGTTTGGTTGAAATTGGAAATTTACATTTTTCACTTTTGTCAGACAATTGCAATATTCTCACAATAAGCTAATTAGCTCAATTGGAGCCTTTCTAGCATGTTTGGTTGAAATTGGAAATTTCTATTTTTCAGTTTTGTCAGACGTTTGTAATATTCTCACAATAAGCTAATTAGCTCAATTGGAGCATTTCTAGCATGTTTGGTTGAAATCAGAAATTTACATTTTTTACTTTCGTCAGACGTTTGTAATATTCTCACAATAAGCTAATTAGCTCAATTGGAGCATTTCTAGCATGTTTGGTTGAAATTGGAAATTTACATTTTTCGCTTTTGTCAGACAATTGCAATATTCTCACAATAAGCTAATTAGCTCAATTGGAGCATTTCTAGCATGTTTGGTTGAAATTGGCAATTTAAATTTTTCACTTTTGTCAGACGTTTGTAATATTCTCACAATAAGCTAATTAGCTCAATTGGAGCATTTCTAGCATGTTTGGTTGAAATTGGAAATTTACATTTTTCACTTTTGTCAGACGTTTGTAATATTCTCACAATAAGCTAATTAGCTCAATTGGAGCATTTCTAGCATGTTTGGTTGAAATTGGAAATTTACATTTTTCGCTTTTGTCATACAATTGCAATATTCTCACAACAAGCTAATTAGCTCAATTGGAGCATTTCTAGCATGTTTGATTGAAATTGGAATTTTAAATTTTTCACTTTTGTCAGACGTTTGTAATATTCTCACAATAAGCTAATTAGCTCAATTGGAACATTTCTAGCATGTTTGGTTGAAATTGGAAATTTACAATTTTCACTTTTGTCAGACAATTGCAATATTCTCACAATAAGCTAATTAGCTCAATTGAAACATTTCTAGCATGTTTGATTGAAATTGGAATTTTAAATTTTTCACTTTTGTCAGACGTTTGTAATATTCTCACAATAAGCTAATTAGCTCAATTGGAGCATTTCTAGCATGTTTGGTTGAAATTGGAAATTTACATTTTTCACTTTTGTCAGACAATTGCAATATTCTCACAATAAGCTAATTAGCTCAATTGGAGCCTTTCTAGCATGTTTGGTTGAAATTGGAAATTTCTATTTTTCAGTTTTGTCAGACGTTTGTAATATTCTCACAATAAGCTAATTAGCTCAATTGGAGCATTTCTAGCATGTTTGGTTGAAATCAGAAATTTACATTTTTTACTTTCCTCAGACGTTTGTAATATTCTCACAATAAGCTAATTAGCTCAATTGGAGCATTTCTAGCATGTTTGGTTGAAATTGGAAATTTACATTTTTCACTTTTGTCAGACAATTGCAATATTCTCACAATAAGCTAATTAGCTCAATTGGAGCCTTTCTAGCATGTTTGGTTGAAATTGGAAATTTCTATTTTTCAGTTTTGTCAGACGTTTGTAATATTCTCACAATAAGCTAATTAGCTCAATTGGAGCATTTCTAGCATGTTTGGTTGAAATCAGAAATTTACATTTTTTACTTTCGTCAGACGTTTGTAATATTCTCACAATAAGCTAATTAGCTCAATTGGAGCAATTCTAGCATGTTTGGTTGAAATTGGAAATTTACATTTTTCGCTTTTGTCAGACAATTGCAATATTCTCACAATAAGCTAATTAGCTCAATTGGAGCATTTCTAGCATGTTTGGTTGAAATTGAAAATTTAAATTTTCAGTTTTGTCAGACGTTTGTAAAATTTTTACAGTAGGCTTATTTGCGCAATTGGAGCATTTCTAGCATGTTTGATTGAAATTGGAAATTTACATTTTTCACTTTTGTCAGACGTTTGTAATATTCTCACAATAAGCTAATTAGCTCAATTGGAGCATTTCTAGCATGTTTGGTTGAAATTGGAAATTTACATTTTTCAGTTTTGTCAGACGTTTGTAATATTCTCACAATAAGCTAATTAGCTCAATTGGAGCATTTCTAGCATGTTTGGTTGAAATTGGAAATTTACATTTTTCACTTTTGTCAGACAATTGCAATATTCTCACAATAAGCTAATTAGCTCAATTGGAGCCTTTCTAGCATGTTTGGTTGAAATTGGAAATTTCTATTTTTCAGTTTTGTCAGACGTTTGTAATATTCTCACAATAAGCTAATTAGCTCAATTGGAGCATTTCTAGCATGTTTGGTTGAAATCAGAAATTTACATTTTTTACTTTCGTCAGACGTTTGTAATATTCTCACAATAAGCTAATTAGCTCAATTGGAGCATTTCTAGCATGTTTGGTTAAAATTGGAAATTTACATTTTTCGCTTTTGTCAGACAATTGCAATATTCTCACAATAAGCTAATTAGCTCAATTGGAGCATTTCTAGCATGTTTGGTTGAAATTGGCAATTTAAATTTTTCACTTTTGTCAGACGTTTGTAATATTCTCACAATAAGCTAATTAGCTCAATTGGAACATTTCTAGCATGTTTGGTTGAAATTGGAAATTTACATTTTTCAGTTTTGTCAGACAATTGCAATATTCTCACAATAAGCTAATTAGCTCAATTGGAGCATTTCTAGCATGTTTGGTTGAAATTGGAAATTTACATTTTTCAGTTTTGTCAGACGTTTGTAATATTCTCACAATAAGCTAATTAGCTCAATTGGAGCATTTCTAGCATGTTTGGTTGAAATTGGAAATTTACATTTTTCACTTTTGTCAGACAATTGTAATATTCTCACAATAAGCTAATTAGCTCAATTGGAGCATTTCTAGCATGTTTGGTTGAAATTGGAAATTTACATTTTTCAGTTTTGTCAGACGTTTGTAATATTCTCACAATAAGCTAATTAGCTCAATTGGAACATTTCTAGCATGTTTGGTTGAAATTGGAAATTTACATTTTTCACTTTTGTCAGACAATTGTAATATTCTCACAATAAGCTAATTAGCTCAATTGGAACATTTCTAGCATGTTTGGTTGAAATTGGAAATTTACATTTTTCAGTTTTGTCAGACAATTGCAATATTCTCACAATAAGCTAATTAGCTCAATTGGAGCATTTCTAGCATGTTTGGTTGAAATTGGAAATTTACATTTTTCAGTTTTGTCAGACGTTTGTAATATTCTCACAATAAGCTAATTAGCTCAATTGGAGCATTTCTAGCATGTTTGGTTGAAATTGGAAATTTACATTTTTCACTTTTGTCAGACAATTGCAATATTCTCACAATAAGCTAATTAGCTCAATTGGAGCCTTTCTAGCATGTTTGGTTGAAATTGGAAATTTCTATTTTTCAGTTTTGTCAGACGTTTGTAATATTCTCACAATAAGCTAATTAGCTCAATTGGAGCATTTCTAGCATGTTTGGTTGAAATCAGAAATTTACATTTTTTACTTTCGTCAGACGTTTGTAATATTCTCACAATAAGCTAATTAGCTCAATTGGAGCAATTCTAGCATGTTTGGTTGAAATTGGAAATTTACATTTTTCGCTTTTGTCAGACAATTGCAATATTCTCACAATAAGCTAATTAGCTCAATTGGAGCATTTCTAGCATGTTTGGTTGAAATTGAAAATTTAAATTTTCAGTTTTGTCAGACGTTTGTAAAATTTTTACAGTAGGCTTATTTGCGCAATTGGAGCATTTCTAGCATGTTTGATTGAAATTGGAAATTTACATTTTTCACTTTTGTCAGACGTTTGTAATATTCTCACAATAAGCTAATTAGCTCAATTGGAGCATTTCTAGCATGTTTGGTTGAAATTGGAAATTTACATTTTTCAGTTTTGTCAGACGTTTGTAATATTCTCACAATAAGCTAATTAGCTCAATTGGAGCATTTCTAGCATGTTTGGTTGAAATTGGAAATTTACATTTTTCACTTTTGTCAGACAATTGCAATATTCTCACAATAAGCTAATTAGCTCAATTGGAGCCTTTCTAGCATGTTTGGTTGAAATTGGAAATTTCTATTTTTCAGTTTTGTCAGACGTTTGTAATATTCTCACAATAAGCTAATTAGCTCAATTGGAGCATTTCTAGCATGTTTGGTTGAAATCAGAAATTTACATTTTTTACTTTCGTCAGACGTTTGTAATATTCTCACAATAAGCTAATTAGCTCAATTGGAGCATTTCTAGCATGTTTGGTTGAAATTGGAAATTTACATTTTTCGCTTTTGTCAGACAATTGCAATATTCTCACAATAAGCTAATTAGCTCAATTGGAGCATTTCTAGCATGTTTGGTTGAAATTGGCAATTTAAATTTTTCACTTTTGTCAGACGTTTGTAATATTCTCACAATAAGCTAATTAGCTCAATTGGAGCATTTCTAGCATGTTTGGTTGAAATTGGAAATTTACATTTTTCACTTTTGTCAGACGTTTGTAATATTCTCACAATAAGCTAATTAGCTCAATTGGAGCATTTCTAGCATGTTTGGTTGAAATTGGAAATTTACATTTTTCGCTTTTGTCATACAATTGCAATATTCTCACAACAAGCTAATTAGCTCAATTGGAGCATTTCTAGCATGTTTGATTGAAATTGGAATTTTAAATTTTTCACTTTTGTCAGACGTTTGTGATATTCTCACAATAAGCTAATTAGCTCAATTGGAACATTTCTAGCATGTTTGGTTGAAATTGGAAATTTACATTTTTCACTTTTGTCAGACAATTGCAATATTCTCACAATAAGCTAATTAGCTCAATTGGAACATTTCTAGCATGTTTGGTTGAAATTGGAAATTTACATTTTTCACTTTTGTCAGACAATTGCAATATTCTCACAATAAGCTAATTAGCTCAATTGGAGCATTTCTAGCATGTTTGGTTGAAATTGGCAATTTACATTTTTCAGTTTTGTCAGACGTTTGTAATATTCTCACAATAAGCTAATTAGCTCAATTGGAGCATTTCTAGCATGTTTGGTTGAAATTGGAAATTTACATTTTTCACTTTTGTCAGACGTTTGTAATATTCTCACAATAAGCTAATTAGCTCAATTGGAGCATTTCTAGCATGTTTGGTTGAAATTGGAAATTTACATTTTTCGCTTTTGTCATACAATTGCAATATTCTCACAACAAGCTAATTAGCTCAATTGGAGCATTTCTAGCATGTTTGGTTGAAATTGGAAATTTACATTTTTCAGTTTTGTCAGACGTTTGTAATATTCTCACAATAAGCTAATTAGCTCAATTGGAGCATTTCTAGCATGTTTAGTTGAAATTGGAAATTTACATTTTTAAGTTTTGTCAGACGTTTGTAATATTCTCACAATAAGCTAATTAGCTCAATTGGAGCATTTCTAGCATGTTTGGTTGAAATTGGAAATTTACATTTTTCAGTTTTGTCAGACGTTTGTAATATTCTCACAATAAGCTAATTAGCTCAATTGGAGCATTTCTAGCATGTTTGGTTGAAATTGGAAATTTACATTTTTCAGTTTTGTCAGCCGTTTGTAATATTCTCACAATAAGTTAATTAGCTCAATTGGAGCATTTCTAGCATGTTTGGTTGAAATTGGAAATTTACATTTTTCAGTTTTGTCAGCCGTTTGTAAAATTCTCACAATAAGTTAATTAGCTCAATTGGAACATTTCTAGCATGTTTGGTTGAAATTGGAAATTTACATTTTTCAGTTTTGTCAGACAATTGCAATATTCTCACAATAAGCTAATTAGCTCAATTGGAGCATTTCTAGCATGTTTGGTTGAAATTGGAAATTTACATTTTTCAGTTTTGTCAGACGTTTGTAATATTCTCACAATAAGCTAATTAGCTCAATTGGAACATTTCTAGCATGTTTGGTTGAAATTGGAAATTTACATTTTTCACTTTTGTCAGACAATTGTAATATTCTCACAATAAGCTAATTAGCTCAATTGGAACATTTCTAGCATGTTTGGTTGAAATTGGAAATTTACATTTTTCAGTTTTGTCAGACAATTGCAATATTCTCACAATAAGCTAATTAGCTCAATTGGAGCATTTCTAGCATGTTTGGTTGAAATTGGAAATTTACATTTTTCAGTTTTGTCAGCCGTTTGTAATATTCTCACAATAAGTTAATTAGCTCAATTGGAGCATTTCTAGCATGTTTGGTTGAAATTGGAAATTTACATTTTTCAGTTTTGTCAGCCGTTTGTAAAATTCTCACAATAAGTTAATTAGCTCAATTGGAACATTTCTAGCATGTTTGGTTGAAATTGGAAATTTACATTTTTCAGTTTTGTCAGACAATTGCAATATTCTCACAATAAGCTAATTAGCTCAATTGGAGCATTTCTAGCATGTTTGGTTGAAATTGGAAATTTACATTTTTCAGTTTTGTCAGACGTTTGTAATATTCTCACAATAAGCTAATTAGCTCAATTGGAACATTTCTAGCATGTTTGGTTGAAATTGGAAATTTACATTTTTCACTTTTGTCAGACAATTGTAATATTCTCACAATAAGCTAATTAGCTCAATTGGAACATTTCTAGCATGTTTGGTTGAAATTGGAAATTTACATTTTTCAGTTTTGTCAGACAATTGCAATATTCTCACAATAAGCTAATTAGCTCAATTGGAGCATTTCTAGCATGTTTGGTTGAAATTGGAAATTTACATTTTTCAGTTTTGTCAGACGTTTGTAATATTCTCACAATAAGCTAATTAGCTCAATTGGAGCATTTCTAGCATGTTTGGTTGAAATTGGAAATTTATATTTTTCAGTTTTGTCAGACAATTGCAATATTCTCACAATAAGCTAATTAGTTCAATTGGAGCATTTCTAGCATGTTTGGTTGAAATTGGAAATTTACATTTTTCACTTTTGTCAAACAATTGCAATATTCTCACAATAAGCTAATTAGCTCAATTGGAGCATTTCTAGCATGTTTGGTTGAAATTGGAAATTTAAATTTTCAGTTTTGTCAGACGTTTGTAAAATTCTTACAGTAGGCTTATTTGCGCAATTGGAGCATTTCTAGCATGTTTGATTGAAATTGGAATTTTAAATTTTTCACTTTTGTCAGACGTTTGTAATATTCTCACAATAAGCTAATTAGCTCAATTGGAGCATTTCTAGCATGTTTGGTTGAAATTGGAAATTTACATTTTTCAGTTTTGTCAGACGTTTGTAATATTCTCACAATAAGCTAATTAGCTCAATTGGAGCATTTCTAGCATGTTTGGTTGAAATTGGAAATTTAAATTTTTCAGTTTTGTCAGACGTTTGTAAAATTCTTACAGTAGGCGTATATGCGCAATTTGAGCATTTCTAGCATGTTTGGTTGAAATTGGAAATTTACATTTTTCACTTTTGTCAGACGTTTGTAATATTCTCACAATAAGCTAATTAGCTCAATTGGAGCATTTCTAGCATGTTTGGTTGAAATTGGCAATTTACATTTTTCAGTTTTGTCAGACGTTTGTAATATTCTCACAATAAGCTAATTAGCTCAATTGGAGCATTTCTAGCATGTTTGGTTGAAATTGGAAATTTACATTTTTCACTTTTGTCAGACGTTTGTAATATTCTCACAATAAGCTAATTAGCTCAATTGGAGCATTTCTAGCATGTTTGGTTGAAATTGGAAATTTACATTTTTCGCTTTTGTCATACAATTGCAATATTCTCACAACAAGCTAATTAGCTCAATTGGAGCATTTCTAGCATGTTTGGTTGAAATTGGAAATTTACATTTTTCAGTTTTGTCAGACGTTTGTAATATTCTCACAATAAGCTAATTAGCTCAATTGGAGCATTTCTAGCATGTTTAGTTGAAATTGGAAATTTACATTTTTAAGTTTTGTCAGACGTTTGTAATATTCTCACAATAAGCTAATTAGCTCAATTGGAGCATTTCTAGCATGTTTGGTTGAAATTGGAAATTTACATTTTTCAGTTTTGTCAGACGTTTGTAATATTCTCACAATAAGCTAATTAGCTCAATTGGAGCATTTCTAGCATGTTTGGTTGAAATTGGAAATTTACATTTTTCAGTTTTGTCAGCCGTTTGTAATATTCTCACAATAAGTTAATTAGCTCAATTGGAGCATTTCTAGCATGTTTGGTTGAAATTGGAAATTTACATTTTTCAGTTTTGTCAGCCGTTTGTAAAATTCTCACAATAAGTTAATTAGCTCAATTGGAACATTTCTAGCATGTTTGGTTGAAATTGGAAATTTACATTTTTCAGTTTTGTCAGACAATTGCAATATTCTCACAATAAGCTAATTAGCTCAATTGGAGCATTTCTAGCATGTTTGGTTGAAATTGGAAATTTACATTTTTCAGTTTTGTCAGACGTTTGTAATATTCTCACAATAAGCTAATTAGCTCAATTGGAACATTTCTAGCATGTTTGGTTGAAATTGGAAATTTACATTTTTCACTTTTGTCAGACAATTGTAATATTCTCACAATAAGCTAATTAGCTCAATTGGAACATTTCTAGCATGTTTGGTTGAAATTGGAAATTTACATTTTTCAGTTTTGTCAGACAATTGCAATATTCTCACAATAAGCTAATTAGCTCAATTGGAGCATTTCTAGCATGTTTGGTTGAAATTGGAAATTTACATTTTTCAGTTTTGTCAGCCGTTTGTAATATTCTCACAATAAGTTAATTAGCTCAATTGGAGCATTTCTAGCATGTTTGGTTGAAATTGGAAATTTACATTTTTCAGTTTTGTCAGCCGTTTGTAAAATTCTCACAATAAGTTAATTAGCTCAATTGGAACATTTCTAGCATGTTTGGTTGAAATTGGAAATTTACATTTTTCAGTTTTGTCAGACAATTGCAATATTCTCACAATAAGCTAATTAGCTCAATTGGAGCATTTCTAGCATGTTTGGTTGAAATTGGAAATTTACATTTTTCAGTTTTGTCAGACGTTTGTAATATTCTCACAATAAGCTAATTAGCTCAATTGGAACATTTCTAGCATGTTTGGTTGAAATTGGAAATTTACATTTTTCACTTTTGTCAGACAATTGTAATATTCTCACAATAAGCTAATTAGCTCAATTGGAACATTTCTAGCATGTTTGGTTGAAATTGGAAATTTACATTTTTCAGTTTTGTCAGACAATTGCAATATTCTCACAATAAGCTAATTAGCTCAATTGGAGCATTTCTAGCATGTTTGGTTGAAATTGGAAATTTACATTTTTCAGTTTTGTCAGACGTTTGTAATATTCTCACAATAAGCTAATTAGCTCAATTGGAGCATTTCTAGCATGTTTGGTTGAAATTGGAAATTTACATTTTTCACTTTTGTCAAACAATTGCAATATTCTCACAATAAGCTAATTAGCTCAATTGGAGCATTTCTAGCATGTTTGGTTGAAATTGGAAATTTAAATTTTCAGTTTTGTCAGACGTTTGTAAAATTCTTACAGTAGGCTTATTTGCGCAATTGGAGCATTTCTAGCATGTTTGATTGAAATTGGAATTTTAAATTTTTCAGTTTTGTCAGACGTTTGTAATATTCTCACAATAAGCTAATTAGCTCAATTGGAGCATTTCTAGCATGTTTGGTTGAAATTGGAAATTTACATTTTTCACTTTTGTCAAACAATTGCAATATTCTCACAATAAGCTAATTAGCTCAATTGGAGCATTTCTAGCATGTTTGGTTGAAATTGGAAATTTAAATTTTCAGTTTTGTCAGACGTTTGTAAAATTCTTACAGTAGGCTTATTTGCGCAATTGGAGCATTTCTAGCATGTTTGATTGAAATTGGAATTTTAAATTTTTCACTTTTGTCAGACGTTTGTAATATTCTCACAATAAGCTAATTAGCTCAATTGGAGCATTTCTAGCATGTTTGGTTGAAATTGGAAATTTACATTTTTCAGTTTTGTCAGACGTTTGTAATATTCTCACAATAAGCTAATTAGCTCAATTGGAGCATTTCTAGCATGTTTGGTTGAAATTGGAAATTTAAATTTTTCAGTTTTGTCAGACGTTTGTAAAATTCTTACAGTAGGCGTATATGCGCAATTTGAGCATTTCTAGCATGTTTGGTTGAAATTGGAAATTTACATTTTTCACTTTTGTCAGACGTTTGTAATATTCTCACAATAAGCTAATTAGCTCAATTGGAGCATTTCTAGCATGCTTGGTTGAAATTGGAAATTTACATTTTTCAGTTTTGTCAGACAATTGCAATATTCTCACAATAAGCTAATTAGCTCAATTGGAGCATTTCTAGCACATTTGGTTGAAATTGAAAATTTAAATTGTCAGTTTTGTCAGACGTTTGTAAAATTTTTACAGTAGGCTTATTTGCGCAATTGGAGCATTTCTAGCATGTTTGATTGAAATTGGAATTTTAAATTTTTCACTTTTGTCAGACGTTTGTAATATTCTCACAATAAGCTAATTAGCTCAATTGGAGCATTTCTAGCATGTTTGGTTGAAATTGGAAATTTACATTTTTCACTTTTGTCAGACAATTGCAATATTCTCACAATAAGCTAATTAGCTCAATTGGAGCCTTTCTAGCATGTTTGGTTGAAATTGGAAATTTCTATTTTTCAGTTTTGTCAGTCGTTTGTAATATTCTCACAATAAGCTAATTAGCTCAATTGGAGCATTTCTAGCATGTTTGGTTGAAATCAGAAATTTACATTTTTTACTTTCCTCAGACGTTTGTAATATTCTCACAATAAGCTAATTAGCTCAATTGGAGCATTTCTAGCATGTTTGGTTGAAATTGGAAATTTACATTTTTCACTTTTGTCAGACAATTGCAATATTCTCACAATAAGCTAATTAGCTCAATTGGAGCCTTTCTAGCATGTTTGGTTGAAATTGGAAATTTCTATTTTTCAGTTTTGTCAGACGTTTGTAATATTCTCACAATAAGCTAATTAGCTCAATTGGAGCATTTCTAGCATGTTTGGTTGAAATCAGAAATTTACATTTTTTACTTTCGTCAGACGTTTGTAATATTCTCACAATAAGCTAATTAGCTCAATTGGAGCAATTCTAGCATGTTTGGTTGAAATTGGAAATTTACATTTTTCGCTTTTGTCAGACAATTGCAATATTCTCACAATAAGCTAATTAGCTCAATTGGAGCATTTCTAGCATGTTTGGTTGAAATTGAAAATTTAAATTTTCAGTTTTGTCAGACGTTTGTAAAATTTTTACAGTAGGCTTATTTGCGCAATTGGAGCATTTCTAGCATGTTTGATTGAAATTGGAAATTTACATTTTTCACTTTTGTCAGACGTTTGTAATATTCTCACAATAAGCTAATTAGCTCAATTGGAGCATTTCTAGCATGTTTGGTTGAAATTGGAAATTTACATTTTTCAGTTTTGTCAGACGTTTGTAATATTCTCACAATAAGCTAATTAGCTCAATTGGAGCATTTCTAGCATGTTTGGTTGAAATTGGAAATTTACATTTTTCACTTTTGTCAGACAATTGCAATATTCTCACAATAAGCTAATTAGCTCAATTGGAGCCTTTCTAGCATGTTTGGTTGAAATTGGAAATTTCTATTTTTCAGTTTTGTCAGACGTTTGTAATATTCTCACAATAAGCTAATTAGCTCAATTGGAGCATTTCTAGCATGTTTGGTTGAAATCAGAAATTTACATTTTTTACTTTCGTCAGACGTTTGTAATATTCTCACAATAAGCTAATTAGCTCAATTGGAGCATTTCTAGCATGTTTGGTTGAAATTGGAAATTTACATTTTTCGCTTTTGTCAGACAATTGCAATATTCTCACAATAAGCTAATTAGCTCAATTGGAGCATTTCTAGCATGTTTGGTTGAAATTGGCAATTTAAATTTTTCACTTTTGTCAGACGTTTGTAATATTCTCACAATAAGCTAATTAGCTCAATTGGAGCATTTCTAGCATGTTTGGTTGAAATTGGAAATTTACATTTTTCACTTTTGTCAGACGTTTGTAATATTCTCACAATAAGCTAATTAGCTCAATTGGAGCATTTCTAGCATGTTTGGTTGAAATTGGAAATTTACATTTTTCGCTTTTGTCATACAATTGCAATATTCTCACAACAAGCTAATTAGCTCAATTGGAGCATTTCTAGGATGTTTGATTGAAATTGGAATTTTAAATTTTTCACTTTTGTCAGACGTTTGTAATATTCTCACAATAAGCTAATTAGCTCAATTGGAACATTTCTAGCATGTTTGGTTGAAATTGGAAATTTACAATTTTCACTTTTGTCAGACAATTGCAATATTCTCACAATAAGCTAATTAGCTCAATTGAAACATTTCTAGCATGTTTGATTGAAATTGGAATTTTAAATTTTTCACTTTTGTCAGACGTTTGTAATATTCTCACAATAAGCTAATTAGCTCAATTGGAGCATTTCTAGCATGTTTGGTTGAAATTGGAAATTTACATTTTTCACTTTTGTCAGACAATTGCAATATTCTCACAATAAGCTAATTAGCTCAATTGGAGCCTTTCTAGCATGTTTGGTTGAAATTGGAAATTTCTATTTTTCAGTTTTGTCAGACGTTTGTAATATTCTCACAATAAGCTAATTAGCTCAATTGGAGCATTTCTAGCATGTTTGGTTGAAATCAGAAATTTACATTTTTTACTTTCCTCAGACGTTTGTAATATTCTCACAATAAGCTAATTAGCTCAATTGGAGCATTTCTAGCATGTTTGGTTGAAATTGGAAATTTACATTTTTCACTTTTGTCAGACAATTGCAATATTCTCACAATAAGCTAATTAGCTCAATTGGAGCCTTTCTAGCATGTTTGGTTGAAATTGGAAATTTCTATTTTTCAGTTTTGTCAGACGTTTGTAATATTCTCACAATAAGCTAATTAGCTCAATTGGAGCATTTCTAGCATGTTTGGTTGAAATCAGAAATTTACATTTTTTACTTTCGTCAGACGTTTGTAATATTCTCACAATAAGCTAATTAGCTCAATTGGAGCAATTCTAGCATGTTTGGTTGAAATTGGAAATTTACATTTTTCGCTTTTGTCAGACAATTGCAATATTCTCACAATAAGCTAATTAGCTCAATTGGAGCATTTCTAGCATGTTTGGTTGAAATTGAAAATTTAAATTTTCAGTTTTGTCAGACGTTTGTAAAATTTTTACAGTAGGCTTATTTGCGCAATTGGAGCATTTCTAGCATGTTTGATTGAAATTGGAAATTTACATTTTTCACTTTTGTCAGACGTTTGTAATATTCTCACAATAAGCTAATTAGCTCAATTGGAGCATTTCTAGCATGTTTGGTTGAAATTGGAAATTTACATTTTTCAGTTTTGTCAGACGTTTGTAATATTCTCACAATAAGCTAATTAGCTCAATTGGAGCATTTCTAGCATGTTTGGTTGAAATTGGAAATTTACATTTTTCACTTTTGTCAGACAATTGCAATATTCTCACAATAAGCTAATTAGCTCAATTGGAGCCTTTCTAGCATGTTTGGTTGAAATTGGAAATTTCTATTTTTCAGTTTTGTCAGACGTTTGTAATATTCTCACAATAAGCTAATTAGCTCAATTGGAGCATTTCTAGCATGTTTGGTTGAAATCAGAAATTTACATTTTTTACTTTCGTCAGACGTTTGTAATATTCTCACAATAAGCTAATTAGCTCAATTGGAGCATTTCTAGCATGTTTGGTTAAAATTGGAAATTTACATTTTTCGCTTTTGTCAGACAATTGCAATATTCTCACAATAAGCTAATTAGCTCAATTGGAGCATTTCTAGCATGTTTGGTTGAAATTGGCAATTTAAATTTTTCACTTTTGTCAGACGTTTGTAATATTCTCACAATAAGCTAATTAGCTCAATTGGAGCATTTCTAGCATGTTTGGTTGAAATTGGAAATTTACATTTTTCACTTTTGTCAGACGTTTGTAATATTCTCACAATAAGCTAATTAGCTCAATTGGAGCATTTCTAGCATGTTTGGTTGAAATTGGAAATTTACATTTTTCGCTTTTGTCATACAATTGCAATATTCTCACAACAAGCTAATTAGCTCAATTGGAGCATTTCTAGCATGTTTGATTGAAATTGGAATTTTAAATTTTTCACTTTTGTCAGACGTTTGTAATATTCTCACAATAAGCTAATTAGCTCAATTGGAACATTTCTAGCATGTTTGGTTGAAATTGGAAATTTACATTTTTCACTTTTGTCAGACAATTGCAATATTCTCACAATAAGCTAATTAGCTCAATTGAAACATTTCTAGCATGTTTGGTTGAAATTGGAAATTTACATTTTTCACTTTTGTCAGACAATTGCAATATTCTCACAATAAGCTAATTAGCTCAATTGGAGCATTTCTAGCATGTTTGGTTGAAATTGGCAATTTACATTTTTCAGTTTTGTCAGACGTTTGTAATATTCTCACAATAAGCTAATTAGCTCAATTGGAGCATTTCTAGCATGTTTGGTTGAAATTGGAAATTTACATTTTTCACTTTTGTCAGACGTTTGTAATATTCTCACAATAAGCTAATTAGCTCAATTGGAGCATTTCTAGCATGTTTGGTTGAAATTGGAAATTTACATTTTTCGCTTTTGTCATACAATTGCAATATTCTCACAACAAGCTAATTAGCTCAATTGGAGCATTTCTAGCATGTTTGGTTGAAATTGGAAATTTACATTTTTCAGTTTTGTCAGACGTTTGTAATATTCTCACAATAAGCTAATTAGCTCAATTGGAGCATTTCTAGCATGTTTAGTTGAAATTGGAAATTTACATTTTTAAGTTTTGTCAGACGTTTGTAATATTCTCACAATAAGCTAATTAGCTCAATTGGAGCATTTCTAGCATGTTTGGTT
This sequence comes from Watersipora subatra, assembly GCF_963576615.1. Lineage (NCBI taxonomy): Eukaryota > Metazoa > Bryozoa > Gymnolaemata > Cheilostomatida > Watersiporidae > Watersipora > Watersipora subatra. Next base: position 40,219,976 of record NC_088710.1, on the reverse strand, counting down.
GAAATTGGAAATTTACATTTTTCAGTTTTGTCAGACGTTTGTAATATTCTCACAATAAGCTAATTAGCTCAATTGGAGCATTTCTAGCATGTTTGGTTGAAATTGGAAATTTACATTTTTCAGTTTTGTCAGCCGTTTGTAATATTCTCACAATAAGTTAATTAGCTCAATTGGAGCATTTCTAGCATGTTTGGTTGAAATTGGAAATTTACATTTTTCAGTTTTGTCAGCCGTTTGTAAAATTCTCACAATAAGTTAATTAGCTCAATTGGAACATTTCTAGCATGTTTGGTTGAAATTGGAAATTTACATTTTTCAGTTTTGTCAGACAATTGCAATATTCTCACAATAAGCTAATTAGCTCAATTGGAGCATTTCTAGCATGTTTGGTTGAAATTGGAAATTTACATTTTTCAGTTTTGTCAGACGTTTGTAATATTCTCACAATAAGCTAATTAGCTCAATTGGAACATTTCTAGCATGTTTGGTTGAAATTGGAAATTTACATTTTTCAGTTTTGTCAGACGTTTTTAATATTCTCACAATAAGCTAATTAGCTCAATTGGAGCATTTCTAGCAAGTTTGGTTGAAATTGGAAATTTACATTTTTCACTTTTGTCAGACAATTGTAATATTCTCACAATAAGCTAATTAGCTCAATTGGAACATTTCTAGCATGTTTGGTTGAAATTGGAAATTTACATTTTTCAGTTTTGTCAGACAATTGCAATATTCTCACAATAAGCTAATTAGCTCAATTGGAGCATTTCTAGCATGTTTGGTTGAAATTGGAAATTTACATTTTTCAGTTTTGTCAGACGTTTGTAATATTCTCACAATAAGCTAATTAGCTCAATTGGAGCATTTCTAGCATGTTTGGTTGAAATTGGAAATTTACATTTTTCAGTTTTGTCAGACAATTGCAATATTCTCACAATAAGCTAATTAGTTCAATTGGAGCATTTCTAGCATGTTTGGTTGAAATTGGAAATTTACATTTTTCACTTTTGTCAAACAATTGCAATATTCTCACAATAAGCTAATTAGCTCAATTGGAGCATTTCTAGCATGTTTGGTTGAAATTGGAAATTTAAATTTTCAGTTTTGTCAGACGTTTGTAAAATTCTTACAGTAGGCTTATTTGCGCAATTGGAGCATTTCTAGCATGTTTGATTGAAATTGGAATTTTAAATTTTTCACTTTTGTCAGACGTTTGTAATATTCTCACAATAAGCTAATTAGCTCAATTGGAGCATTTCTAGCATGTTTGGTTGAAATTGGAAATTTACATTTTTCAGTTTTGTCAG